>NW_003852407.1:8095786-8142043 GCF_000181295.1 Otolemur garnettii
ATAGACCAAGAGGTAGTATGAATTTCAAATTATTTAGGGCATCATGTGAGGAAGGACTAATAAATCAATCATGCCTAAAATAAAAGTTACTTAAAATAAAGGATATGATAGTGGAAGAATTTCCAAGCACAACTAGAGGTAGGTAGGACCTTGTGTAGACACCGGATTTCTCCCACCCAAAAAGTCCTGGGCTTCATGGATGAACTTCTGAAATCTGCACACCAGCTTTTGTATGCATTGTTATATGTGCATTGTTATGTCAAGAGCAAACATGTCTTTCATCATGTTTTTCAAGTAGTTTATATTAACCTTTCTAACTGCTGTACAAACTACTCCAAAAAATCTCTGTGGCTTGAAGATTTATTTCTTACTCATGACCAGCTCAGGTCAGGCAAAGAGTTTGGGAGAGCAGGTTTTTTTCCCCCTTTAGGGCTCTGCCTTTCTCTCCAGACTCCTTAATGCCTTCCCTGTGATACTCAGGATCAAGTAAGACAGTGAGAGAAGATAAAGAGTGTGGAGGATTCTGTAGGACACTTTAGGGCCTGGACTGCAAGTTTCTTACATCACTTCTGGCCATATTCTGTTGACCAGCACTCATCACATAAGCCCCGTTTGGATTCAAAAAAGTTGAGAGACATAGTTTTTCTTCATGCCTAGAAGGAAAATGAAATGTTTGGGGGAACACATAGAACGATTTTGCCATAGGTTTTATGACTCATAAATGGATCAGAAACACTGCCTGGAGCGTTCCTTGGTGAAAGGGTATGTTTTGCAGGACACCATGATTCAGGTTGTCAGGTCTGCTGGGTCACAGAGAAATTACTAACATGGAGTCAGGCTGCTAGCATATTCCTCCAAAGCAATCGTGAAAGGTTCTGATTTCTCTAGGATATCTCTCAAGAAAGATTTGTGGGGCTTAGCTTTCCATGCTCCCCCAACACCTTTCATCATTGAACTTCTAGGGGAGAAAAAATGAACTGCAAATGGGAAAGAAAAATCTCAGAAAGATTCCAAGTACCTGCCAATCCCTGAGAGAGATGAGCTACCCCAAGGAGCGTGGAAAAGACATCTTTCATAATTCTTTCTACATTTTTAAAGGACAGGGCATGTGTCCAGAATCATCTCAAACTTAAAAGTGAGAGTTGAACCACACTTCTGACAGCACTGCCTAAAGGAAGTGAGGTGTTGGAACTTGGTTACTTGGCGTTTGTCTGCTTGTTCCATAAAACTTAGGAAAGTGTTGGCTGATGTAGCTCAGATTTGGTCCACTGCTACGAAGGATGTCAAGACCTTCAATCAGATTTGTGATTTTCCATCAGCCCTTAAGAATGTTTCCTTTGAATGCTGGTACCTCATTCCCCCATTCTCTTTACAGTGATTATAATAAATACACATTAGTTTTTATAAGGAGAGGCAGAGAGTAGAGATTTAGGGTGCCGAGCAAATTTTATCAAATTTCAAATTGGAAAATGAATACAGTGACTATGTTAGTTTATAAATAGGTATATCTTTTCTATTTTTTCATGTATAATAGTGAAGATCATTACATAGCTACTGCTTTAAACACTTTCTACTCTCAGGAATAATGTATATCACTGATTCCAAAACCTTCTTATCACGTACTGTAGCTATAAAAATTAGGATCATGGATCTCAGATATATGCACATTTATTCATAGGCTATGTGATAATGATATATTTATAGGCATTAAACACCTCAGATGGAAAACATTAGATCTATACATCTATATGCACACACACACACACCCATATAAACTATAAACTATGTAAAGAGTTGCTACATTCTAGCTAATGGTCTGGTGTTGTCTGTGTCTTTCTGACTTAAAAAGTTTGTTAACATAGACAAGACACTTGGCATAGTAGTTTTGCATCACAATTTTACAAGAAATGAAAAAACTTTGTTTTACAGGAATTGCTTCTATATTTTGAGGATGTTGGATGCCACACAGTCATGCTGTTGGGCTGGCAAGTTGCCAAATAGGCTCCTTTCAAGTCCTGGAAAGAAAATCTAGCTTTCTCAGAAGGCTTTGTCTTTGACTCAGCCTTATGCTGATCCATCACATCGCTAAGTCTTTATGACGTAGAGAAAGATCAAAATCAACAATTTCTTTTCCCCCAAAGATAATGTAGAGAATCATAAAAACAGACTTATTCCTATTTACCTGAAACAGTGATACAGTCTGAAAGAAAAAGATGTTAAAAGTTAGAAAGCCTGCCACCCCCCCCTTAAAAATACATGAAAATGCACAAAAGTAAACTAATGAGAATTATAGTAATAACAGTGAATACTGCTTATGGTTTTAGCTACTTGGAAATTTGAGGCCTGAGCAATATAGCTGATCCTGTCTCCTAAGAAGAGAGAGAAAGAAAGACAGAGAGAAAGAGAGAGAAAAAGAGAGAGAGAACTGAGAGCATTAAGAGTGAAGTTAACAGACAATGCTATGTCTGTGCCCAGAAATAGAAATTGTCTTGTTAAGTCCTTTATACACATTGTCTATTTTCACCCATGTAAAAGCCCAGGAAGAACGTGGTCATTATTATTCCCTTTATACCATGAGCAAACTGGCTCCTGAGATGAGAGATTAATGAAAAAGTTTCTGTTTCTGGAAAATAAAGAATGTGTAAGTGATCTGTCAGTTGTCAGGTGTGCCCCTTTATCAGGACTTCCTGTGCTACATAAGAAGTTGGACTTATTAAAAAAAGAAAAA
Organism: Otolemur garnettii; assembly: GCF_000181295.1. Taxonomy (NCBI): domain Eukaryota; kingdom Metazoa; phylum Chordata; class Mammalia; order Primates; family Galagidae; genus Otolemur; species Otolemur garnettii. The sequence continues at coordinate 8,098,515 of NW_003852407.1, forward strand.
AAAAGAAAGAAGTTGGACTTGTGTACCTTCTAGATCATTTCCAGGACTATATTTCAGTAATGTTTTTGAACATTTCCTTTATACTTAGCATTCTTCTAGATGCTTACCTTAGTGACTCTCAGTGTGATCATCTTTATCATCTTTAAATTGGGGCCACCCTATCTGATTAATTCTCTTCAGAATCCAAATGGTTACAATCGCCAAAATGTGGAAACAGCCTAAATGCCCACCACCCCAGGAATGGATTAACAAGCTGTGGTATACGTATATCATGGAATACTGTTTAGCTACTAAAAAAGATGGAGACTTAACATCTTTTATATTAACCTGGTTGGAGGTGGAACACATTGTTCTTAGTAAAGCATCACAAGAATGGAGAAGCAAGAATCCAATGTGCTCTACTGTAATATGAAGACAGCAGATGAGCTAATAGAAGAGGGGAATAGGGGAATGAGCAAGTGGGGAGAAGGGAGGAGGCTGAGGGTTGGGGTCACAGTGTATGGCACAACTCTTGGGGGCAGGACACAATTATAAGAGGGACTTTAATCTCACACTAATCTAATTAGTGTAACCTAATTTTTTGTATGCTCATTGAATCCTAAACAATAAAAAAAGGAAATGCAAAAAAAAAAATCCAAACTGAGTATGTTTTGAAGATCATCAATGATTATCTGCTTAAAGCATCCTTCTCATTATATGTGATATAGGTGGGGTGCAGTGGCTCACACCTGTAATCCTAGCACTCTGGAGGCCAAGGTGGGAAAATAGCTTGACCTCAGGGGTTTGAGACCAGCCTGAGCAAGAGTGAAACTCTATCTCTACTAAAAATTGGAAAATTAGCTAGACATGGTGATGTGCGCTTGTAGTCCCAGCTACTCAGCAGGCTGAGGCAGGAAAATCTCTGGAGCCCATAAATTTGAATTTGCAGAGAGCTATGATGATGCCACTGTGCTCTAGCCTGGGGAACAGACTGAGACTCTGTCTCAAAAAAAAAAAAAAAAGTGACATAATCTCTGTGTTTCAAGAGTTTTTAAGTTCATGAAAAAAATTTAATATAAAAGTGTCGCTGATAACCCTTGTTTGTTTTTTCCCATTTGTGAGTCACATAGCCTCAGGTTTGGGACAGAGAAAGAAATCATGAATTGATGAGGATAAGCAGTCCTAATTCCTGTACGGTGGTGAGAGGCTTTAATAATCCCTTGCATTCATAGGACAATTTATTTTCAAAATACTTGTACCTTAGTGATCTCACTCCTTCCTTCTTTGGGTACTAAGATCTAGGATTAGTTTTCCCTTTAGTTGACTGTATTCATGATGCAGACACCTGATTCTTCTGTAGTGGTTTGTGGGGAATTGGTAACCAACTTGAAAAATCCACGTCACTCCCTCAGCCTCACTTTGACCAGAGTAGTCCCCACAGCCTGCCTGCCCCCCCTTCTTTCCCTCCATAAGCATTTAAGGAATCAAGGGTGTTTCTTACTCCAGGCACCGTGTTAGATGCTGAGGAAGAATAATTGGCAGTTTTCAGTCTCAAGAACTCAGTCTTACTAAGGAGATAAATAAGAAAAGAGGCAGCTACTGTGTGCTGTGATGGTAAAATAATGGTGGTAAATGAAGGAGGTTTTGAAGAGGGTCAGGGAGGGCCTTGATTCCAACATAAAGGGGAGGCCAGCAAAGGCTTCCGGGAGGAGGCAGACCCTGGGGCCAATCAGTCAGAAAGACGTGCAGAGGGACCAGTGAGGAAAGTTCTCCGAGCTTGCTCCTTAGCAGCTCCTGGGTTGACCAAAGGGCAAAGGAAAGAGTGCCATGCTCGTGAGTCAGAATGTGCCTGACCTCAAGATCACGGCTTATTTAGGGTTTTGGCTTGAAAAGTTAAACCATAGATGCTGTGAATTCTCAGAGACTGCCAGCTTGAGCTTTCTGGATCATCCTTTTCTCTTTGCTGATTGAGCCACTGGCCTTCTCTACATCCCTGGCTTTGCCAGTGATTAAGGGCATTTTTGTCTGAGTGCCTAAGTACAGGGGCAAACTGCCCAGCTCCATGAATCGATGGACTAAAAATTGTCTTCCCAGCAGGCACTGCCAAGCAGCCTCCAGCCAGCGCTACAGGCAACAGAGAAAAGACCCATTGAGCTCTGCAGGAGGCTCTGTTTCGGCTGACTCAGCGCCCTGGAAGTGTTTTTTCTGCAGTCGTTTATATCTGTCTCTAGTTCTGTTCTCTGAGCTCTGCTCTGGGTCCCCAGTCTGTGCCAAGGTGAGAGCCACTGAGGTTTCAAATGACTGTGTGGTATCAGCATCCGCGTATGCTTCTGAAAGGTCCATAAAGTAGACCCGACCCAGCAGTCCATTCTCATTCTCTATCAGTTTAATCCACATTTGGGTTTGGCCCAAGTCATAGAGGGTTTAGTTCAAGGAAAACAGTTTTAAAAAGTGATGAATCTTGCAAAGATCTTGAAAAATGAAATAATATTTGCATTTGAAACTCAGAGTTTATGAAATTTATAAAAGGTCATACAACCAGCTTGTGTAAGAACAAGGCCTAGAACCTAGAATTAACTATGACTTTTGGCTAATTCTACTGTTTTGCAAATTACTATGTTTCCTTTATTTTTAGAGAACATTTTAAAAAACAGTATTTCATTTCATTGTAACTGCAAGCCTCTGAAGAAGTTAGGGCATATGGCATTACCATAACCACATGGATGGGGGAAACTGAAAAGATTTGCCGAAGGTCACCTGAAGATAAGCTGTAAACCTGAGAATGGAAGTACTTCTCTTTAGAATTTTTCCTAGTGTGTCACCTTGTACAGTGTCCTAGCTTCATAAATGCCAAGTCAGGAGATCTGAGTGGAAAGATCGTAAGAGGGGTCCATTTCTGCCTCTAGGAAGCGATGGATTGGTGCAGGTCCCTTGTCACTCTGTTTTCCAGAAGCTCCTCATCTGTACAATGTGCAGTGTGCCCTGTGGGAGCCTTGCAGACAGACACTCACAGGAACTAAGCCTGTGGTTCTCAGGAGTGGTCAGGACAGGTTGGTGTATTTTTAGGGGGCGACTGCAACTCAAAACAGCTGATTGTCTGATTGCTGCCCCTCTACAATGCTGGTTCACAACAGACAAACTTTCTGACTACCTCAGAGAACTTAGAAAGGGAGATTTTTATGTAAAATCTCTGTATTTTTAATTGTTGATGAAAGGTTCACTATCTAAACAAAATGGTCCTTGGGCCAGAGAATAAATGCCTGTGGGCTAGGATAGCTTATGGGTTGTCTGTTTATACCATGTGGATGGCGAGACCTACAATCTCAGTGGGTGTGAATACTCTGTGACTCCACAACCTTCTTGGAACTTTGTCTGTTTGGAGTTTGTTCCTTTGAGTAAAATAAGAAGATTACTTAATTATGTAAACCTATGGTTAATTTCCATAGAACTAATCATCATCAAAATACCTATAAAACACCTAGTAAATAGCTTTGAAAAAGTTTGAGTAGCAGCCCTTAAAGAACTGTAGAAAGAATGGAAAGCATCAATTACTACCCTTTGTTCTTTTCTTCTGTTGGTTCCAATGAACAGTTATTTTGCCTTTAGATGACATTGCTCCTGTATTACTCTGAAATTGTCCTGTCAATGTGATCTAGTCTCAACTGGATGCTAGAATTTTTAAAGACTAGAAACTATTTTTTGTACCTTTCCTTTTTCTTCTTGGCCAATGTAACATGCGAACACAGTTTGATGTTGGTAATCATGCCTTTCCTGCCGGTTTCCATCCCTTGGCGACTGTGTGAGTCATGGCAGTTTTCTCCACATGGCTGATTTTCTGTGTCTTTTGATGGAGTCCTTCTGTTTCATGATGCTAAACATATTCTCCTGAGTTTTCTTCTCCATTTTCTTTTTTGCTGCCTCAAACATTACTTCTCTCTCTATACTATCTTTCTCTTTGACCCCTATAACTACTGTTAATTACGTGTAGCCTAAAGCTGCCTTCCTATAAACTTTAATTTTGACCTAATGCTTTTCTGTACATAGGTACATATTTAAACTGACTGGATGTGACACACACTGTAACCTATTCTTGGTACCAATTACCAAGTTATGGCCAATCAAAACCAACCAACTCTTCAAATCACATTCAAACAAAGCAAATGCTCAGCTGTGATCAATCCATACCTTACCCTGTTTTCCGTTAGTCACTTTCTCTTTTTTTCTTTTTTCTTTTCCCTGTGCATGTATCCTCTTTGACCACATGACAGCACCAGAGTTGCTCTGAATCTACTCTAGTTCAGGGCCTTCCCATTAGCAAATTGTTCTTTGTTCAATTAAACTCTGTTAAAGTCAATGCATATGAAGTTTTCCTTTTAATACTACCTACATGGCCTTCAGAAAAACCATCATTTTAAACCAGCACAGGACCCTTTGGTACTTCAACTGCCTATACCACCAGGGAGAGGAGAGGGCAGATGTGAGAGAGATTATTCAGGGAAAATATACAGAATTTGGTATCTAAGTGATTGTGAAGAGTAAGACAGAGGAGAAGGCAAAAATGATTCTAAGTTTCATTGATTCATTGATTCAAAGGTGATTTGGCACATGGTAATACTAGCAATAGAAGTGAAACCCACAGAGGTCAGAAAGGGCTGGTGAGTTTGAATCTAAATTATTTATCTTTTAAAAAATTGAAAATATTTTGAAACATAGACTAATTTGGAAGCTGAGGTTAGGCTTGAGAAGGTTTTCAATTGAGCTACTGTGAATTATTTTGAATATCCCTCTGGCACTCCTTGGAATTGTGTTTTTAGTATCATCTTCTTGACGAGGAACAAGTTGCTCTTGTTTGGCTTGTCCTTGTTAAAAAGAAGAATTTCTTCATTTTCCGATCTCAACTTATTTGCAATCTACCATTGTTGTAGATTCAATCCATCCATCTCCAGCTTCTCAACCCTTTCTCTAAATGAAAGGTTATGGAAATGTGCAAAGTACAAAACAGGTAAATAAGAAGATGCTTTGCAGATGATGAGATGGGGGATCATCATGGTCCCCTGTGCCGAGTCTCAAAGGCCTGCAAAGAGTACCGGTGGGACTGTGGAGTGTGTTTTTGTTCTGACTATCTAAAGAATAGGACAAGGTTCTATTCTTTAGAGGGAGGGCTCGTGGTGCTTTTTATGTCTTAGACATTTTTTTGTGCAGGCCCTAGGCCAAAAGAAATGCGGTAGAAATATAACCAAAGGACTGTAACAAACTGGGCAAGAACATATGGAGGTGGTCATTGTAAGGAAAAGGCTTACTGTACTGATACGTACATAGGGTGCTTGTCCAATCTATGAAAATTAAGTCAACTTAAGGAGGTGGTTGGTGGTCTACTACTGCACTTAAACAATTATTAAGTAAGCAAACAAGTACTAAGTATCTTATATATTGAAATCCAAACAATTTAATAAGTATTTGTTCTAACGACATAGTAGCCATTTGAAAAACCAAGGTATATGAAGAACAATAATATTTCCATTTTATTCTTAAATAAGTCCAACTCATTTCTAAAGGAGTGTGTCTTGTTGGGCACCATACAGATCCTTAAACCTTAGAATCAGACTGGACACTGTCATCTTCATTTTTTGCTGCCCATTGATTTTTATGCTGTACTCTTTTTTTTTCTAATCTCAAAATATTTAAGGGGATACAAATGTTGGTGATACATGACTTGAGTCAGGGCTATGTATGTCCCTACCACCTGAGTAATGTTCATCATACCTGTTATGTGGAGTTTGGCTCCTCCCCTCCTCCCTTTCCCCATTTGATTTTCAATGACTTATACTTTGTGCAATTGTGTGCCCTTTAATTAGTTCTAATTTATTAGAGATGTACTCTCTTTCTCTCTTTTTTTCCCTTTTCAGACAAAGTCTCACTTTGTTGTCCAGGCTAGGGTTTTATGGTTTCAGCCTAGCTCACAGCAACCTCAAACTCCTGGGTTCCAGTGATCCTCCTGCCTCAGCCTCCTGAGTAACTGGGACTACAAATTCTCACCACACTGGTTTTTTTTTTTTTTTTTTTTTTCTATTTTTAGTAGAGATAGGGTCTTGCTCTTCCTCAGGCTGGTCTCAAACTCCTGAGCACAAGGAATCCTACTGCCTTGGCCTCTTGGAGTGCTAGGATTACAGGCATGTGCCACCACACCTGGCTGATGTACTCTCTTTTAATCCCAGGGAAAGATGAAAGACTAGCTTCTTATAAATGCAAAGTTGTCGAAAGAAATGTAATATGACCTAATTTTAAGACTGAACTACCTCAAGTTAGTAGTCTGTGTGGTGTCTGACGGAGGTCAACGATTACTGTTCTTGTTGCAAATTTGAAATGTCTGACAGCAACCTTCTGTTATCACTGGAGTGTTCTGAGGCACTTCTGTAAATACAGTTAGGAAACCATGGGAACAGGGCAAAGAATCAACTCTCTGAGTCATAGCCCTGGCTCAGTTAGCTTTGTGACATTGGATAAGCCATTTAAGCACACTCTACCACAGTTTCCTTATCACCATGGAGGGTGGCTGGATTTGTTAATCCCCTGTGGTTCCTTCCATCTTTCAATGCCTATGATTAGAGGAATTCTTATTCTATCAGTGCTGCTGAAGAAGCTTGGAAACAATTTGCTACCTAAAAAAGCAAATAGTCATTTTTCAGGATCTTTATTTTGAAATGAGGATAAAACTGACCTTGAATTCAGACTTCTTGCCCCTGCCACCCACCCTAAGCTCTGCTAGTTCTGCAAGCTCAGAATTGTTTCCCAAGAACTATGTAAGGAATTCCATGCATGCTTGGAACAGAGAAAAAATAAGGTTGTATGTTCTTATGCTTTGAAGAGAGTGAAATATTTCTCTGTACACAGTCTTGCTTAATATGTCAGGAAACACTCTAAGACACTCTTTTTCCTTTTCGGGCTATTAGTTTGGGATAGGTTGAAAAGACAAGATCTTTCCAGTCAATATGTAGAAAACCATGAAGAACTTCTATAGAATGAAGACTGATTTGCTCATTCATTTTGAACAGAAAAGAATGAATGAATATTCTTTGGAATTTGGAGCAAGTCAAATGAAAAGAAGCCATATGAAGCAATTTCCTATTCACTATCCAAGTGGTAAATATAGAAAATGAGTTTTTCACTGGTGGTTTTCATTGAACAGAAATTCCCAATTATTTATAAATCATCACCATTTTTCGGTCTTATATTTGCATGGTGAAGTTTCTTTTAAAAGTGTTTCCCTGCTCCGAGGTTACCAAGTTATTCAATTTTATTTTTTTTAAGTATCTTTATACTTTTATCTTTCACAAGTGGGCTTTTAATTCACCTGTGTTCTACCATTGAACATGGTGTTAAGAGACCTTGTTATTTCTATGTATATAATGAACCAAGTTTCCAAAAATCACCTCCTAAACAGCCCTCCCTTTCCTCATTGTTTGCAGTACCCTCCTTATGACATGAGGTAAGTTTTCATATACACAGAGCTCTGTCTCTTAGCTCTCTATTGACAGATGTGTCTGTTCTCAGAGCTTAAGTGCACTGTTTTCACTATTTGACTGTGGGTGTGTGTTAGGATATGATAGGGCAAATCCCCTGTCTTTACTTTTCTCTGGAAAGGTTGATTTAGTCATTCCTTGGCATTCAGGTCACTCCTTAAATGACCTGAGACTGGGCATTTTATAATAAAAAGAAATATATTGACTATGGTTCTGGAGCCCGGGAAGTCCAAGATTGATTGAGAGGCTGGCATCTTGCCATGTCCTTCATGCTGTGTCACCTTATGGCAGAAGGCAGAAGGGCAAGAGAAGGTGATAGAGAAAGAGACAGGCAGAGAGAGAAATTGAGAGAGAGAGAGAGAGTATAAAAGGAGTCTAACTTTCCCTTTTTATAATAAGCCCACTACAGAGTTAATGGCATTAATTTATTCACTCCTCCATCTAGGCCTAATCACCTCCCATTAGGCCCTCTTTTCCAATACTGTTGCCCTGGGGGTTAAGTTTTTAGCATGTGCTTTGTGGGGAACACATTCAAACCCTAGCAGGGGGCCCACACAGAGCAGTGGGGAGGTAAGATGTGGTGGATGGATGTTGTCCGGTGAGGTTAGAAGCAATAGATTAGATATAAACAATGTGTCTTGAATTGATCTTATAAATATAGTGAGAAAAAAAGCAAGGAACAGAATAGGTGTATCATATCATAAGGTAATAACTTCCATAAAAATTTTAAAATACATGCTTTTGTATAATACACATCTCATTTTAAGAACACATAAAAACAAACAAACAAAAAAGAAACTCATCAAACATATTAGAATAGTGGGAAGAGTGATAATTGTAGCTTTTGAGTATAAATTGAAAAAAAGTATAAAATAAAAATGAATTTATAATACATCAAACCACATTTGAGATAAAAGTATAATAATAACTTTTGAAAATAAAGTCAGCCATAAATTGCCAAAAATTACCTCACTTTTCAGATTGGAGTTGGGGGGAAAGCCAGTTTTTTCTACGGTATTCTTTTCTGGTAGGCACTGAAAAAACAACTGGAGGCAGAGGTGAGTTTCATTCCATAAGGCAGTTTCTGCAAACCAGCAAACCAGGGATTAAAAGTTAGACTTTCTCACTAAGAGGGGCCAGATCATTTGATCTTGTCTTTTATGAGTTATTGATATAATCTGGTACCAGCTGATAGTGAACTCTGTCCCCGAAATCTCCTTGACTCTGGCAGGCCCTAAATATAAACACACACATATCCCTGCCTGAGTCACTCAGCAATCCACCCTGCTTCAAAGAAAAGAGCACTATGTCCAGGAGCACAGCGCCCTGACCGAGAGCTAAAAGCGTCTTCTTTTCTAATTGTCAATTATCTCTACAGTCCAAGATAAACATTTCTCTTTTAACTTCAGACTGTCCTGGAAGGTTCATTTAGGACAGGGCCATTTGAAAGGCTGGAGCAGGGGAGCAGGAGTGGGGGAGGTCAGAGACAGCAGAGACAGAGTTTAGAACCAAGACCTAAAGTCTTCTGGTATCTCCACATGTCATCCTGATTAGAGAAGGGCTGGGCAGTAGCCTGAGCCTCTGAGGAAGGAACAGGGAGGTAGGTGACATGAGGGAGTCTGTCTCCATTTTCAAAAACTGCTGTTGGGTCGGCAAGGGTCTAAGAGGAATTTTTATTCTGTAAAAAGGCCCCATTTATTTGTTGGAGGGCTAGAAGCATTTTTTTTTTTTTTTGGCATATGTACATCTGATGCACTTTAACATACAATGAGACTGTGTCTTGATAAACCCGTAAAAAAGTTAAAAAATTATAATTTGAACCATTCTAAGTCTGGGATCATCTATATATGTACGTGTGTGTGTGTGTGTGTGTGTGTGTGTATATGTACATATATGGATATGGGTACATTGTGATGTGTGTATGCACACAAGTATGTATACTTTCAAAATATAGTTTTCTGTTTCTTGCTAACAAAGCAAAGCTTAGCTCAGAAACTTTCCACAGACCTATTTTCTCTAGTTCATTTATATAATCAATAGGACTGCAAAGGACTTGACTGCAGTTGATGGCAAGGCCAGAGATAATTTAAGTCAGTACCTCCCAAACCTGTTGTGTTTCCATGATTCAACATCAGAGGAAAAGAAAATCTAGTAAGAAAGAAAAGGAATGTTTATTTCTGTGGAGCAAATAAGTAAGGCTAATACTGAAGGATTTCTCCTGAAGTTAATCCTCCAGGGGGTTTCTGCTTTGGAGAATAAAATAAGGTCACTCAAATTCCTTTTGCCCATGCTCCCTCCCTTCCATTTTCTCCTCTGAGTGACCCTTTCCTCTCTCTTCTCTGCCCCCCTTGACATCTCCCTTTGCCTGGCATACTTAAAATCCAGAAATCCATGTGCTAATTAGTGTGGTTATGATTTGCAACCTGTCCAACGATGCCAGGAACTGAGACGCAACCTTTTCAAGTTTAGTAGCAACCATCTAACTCAAGTCAAAACAGAGAGATGTGTTCAGTTAATTTGAGGGGTGGTGGTGGTTGGGATTTGTGTATTCAAAGTTCAATTATGACAGGTCACATTTAAGGGGGACATTCTCTGTGTTAAAATTGTGCCAATAAAGTCAGAAACTTTCTAGGCCAGGCAAAGGGGAGAGAGGTTGTTTTTGTGGAATGAACTGTTAGAAGTGGTAGCCGGAGAAACTCAGGAAACCTGTTTTCAATCAGACACAAAGATTATTTCTACTTCTTTTCAGTTTGAATAATGAGGCTTTTAAAAGGATTTGGGAGAGCAGTGAATACTTTGTTTTCCAATTATTAGCCTCGATAGACTGTTTGTTTTAGGGTGATTTTGTTGTTGTTGTTGTTATTGCTAAAGGAAGAAAGAAAATATGTGGAATTTTTTATCCTGGGAAGCACTGAGTGAATTTTGTCTCTGGTGCTCCAGCCTTTTTGGCCCAACCCTTTACCTGTCAATGCCCACCTACTGTTCCATATCAGTCTTTGGAGTCCGAACTATTGTTCTATTCAATATGTAAGTGTAGATAAGGTGGAAATTCTGTTTATTCTGGCCTGTGAAGAGCGTGGAACAGATTTGCGTGGCAGGCAAGGACCCGTTCTAGAGTTAACGCCCAAATCACTATGACTTTTCAAGAATCTTAATTTTTTACCTTAAAACTCCAGGAATCACTAAATTTGTGGGATGACATAGAGAAGCTCATCAGGACTGATGTTTCTTCATGAGAGTATTCCTTTGATATTTCCTTAACCATGGTTATCCAATGCAATGTTTCCAAGTTTTTTTGGTGTAATATGAGATGTTTCTCATCTCTTATTAATAAAGACAGGCAGCTTTCTTAATATTAGCTCTGAATATTAGGTTCAATGTTAAGCCTGTGTGAACCTCAAAGGGATAATGATATGTACAAGGTAGAATTGTTACAAAGATTGAATAAGATATTGTGTGTAATACAACCAGCACAGAGTAGGTCCTTACTTACCACTCTTTCAAATCTCCTCATCCATGGTCTGAAGATGTTCTAAAGAGACAGATAGTGTCTTCACAGACTGTTATCCCCAATTTATAATACGACATCTGATCCCTAGAAGGAACAGAAGAAATATGTTAAATTACTGAAAACATTTGGTATATAATTCTGTACACATTGAATTCAAACTTTTCCATGAGCTTTGAATCTCTTGCATGCCCTGTTTGGTTTTTGTGTTTTCTGTTGTGGTATCAGCTGGACATCCAACTCCCCTTTTCTTCTTCATGTACTTTGGTTCGAGTCATGCTCTCTGTTAAACTAAAAGCCAAACTCTGAACTGATTTTGATTTACTCCTTACTTAACCCCTCCTGGTTCTGACAGTCCATAAAGTCCATAAAGATCCTGGCGTTGACTTAATTAGGAAACCTGTTAATGTGACTGATGTTGCTACAATAAGAGCAAAAGACTAAGAGGTGTCTTCACTTTGTCTCCATGTTCAGAGCCGCCTTCTGGAGGAGGCTCTGGGCTTGATCATGCTGTGGAGATACTATTGGGAGGTCTGCCTTATGCCAGTTGGGAATGGAAGTGTTTGAGGGGACAAGACTTTTTTTTTTTTTTTTTAACAATTCTCCTTCTCTGTCCACCAACACCCCCCCATTCATATGTACACACATGCACAAACACATACAGTAGACCTTTGCTGCTAATTATGGCATAGTTTTCATCTGGTGGAACAAAAATACCAGCCAAGTGAGTCATATTCTGATTTATTGAATAAACATTTTCCATGTGAGAAGCAGAGAGAAAAATGAAACCATTGCCTGTTAGAGCTGGAAAAGGCTAGTGTTTCCAAGACACTGGACTGCAGTTCTGAGCTGGGCTGGCTGCCGCAGGATCACCTGGGAACTTTATAAAGAAATTAGCTTCCAGGTCCACCCTTGGATGTTTTCAGCCAAAGCTGTCTTAATGATGCTTGGGTTTGACTAGTTTAGGCAACCACTGTTTTTTTCCAATCCTTTATTTTTACAGCAGAAAACATGAAAGCCCAGGAAGAATGGACTTCTCCAAGTTTCTTCAGTGGTAAGAGGAAGAACTGAAAGGAAGGGAAGGAAGGACTATTTAGTGAATGTGAGAGCCTGATGGATGCTGGATTAGGTGCACTAACTCTTTACCATGGCCTTTCCTCTTACAAAAGAGGAAACTCAGGCTCAGAGATGTTAAGTAATTTGTCCAACCTCACACAGCTAGAAAGGTGGAGATAAGCTGTTAATTTAAATATTTCTTCACCTCCCAGTTAGGATCTTATCTTCTGAATGTTAATTCATGATAACAAAGTAGGAGTTTACTTATTTTAAGATAACTAGACCACTCAAACCCAGTATAGTATTGTCAAATTGATGTGTTGCTAATCATTAGTTCCTGAGCCTGAGCTCTGTCTGTTTGGTTCAGAACCTGGGCAGATTTTGTTTGACTTGGTGATTTTAATGTTTTGAAGCTTTGGCCTTTGCATTGACAGCACCACGTCAAGCCCCCTGCAACTGTCTTCACTTCAAAATGTCTCAGCGAATAATTATTGAGAGAATACTATGTGGAAGATGCTATGTTAGGAACTTAGAGGTGATTATGGAATAAGGTTGCAGAGACTATGGTCTGCAGGGTCTATGAGATAAGAAGCTGTGCAAGTCAAATGTGATGAGTTATATGCTAGGTACAGAAAAAGGTGCTTTGAGAGTATGGAGCGGAAGACTCAGCCCAGAGGGAAGCCTTCCTGGGGCTGCCAGCTAGAAGATAAACAGGAGTTAATAGGTGACACCCGGTGGAGCAGGGGTGGGAGGTAAGCAGGGGAGAGAGTTTTCATAAGAGTAAACAGCATTTGTGAATTCCAAAAGTCTAGACATTGTATGAAGAGTTTGCATTTGACCAGTTCAAGGAACTGAAAAAAAGCTTATTATTTTTGGAAAGAGAAGGGCGAGAGGCTAGATGTGAAGAGGTAGAAAGCCTCCAGATGGAGAAAAGCCACGAAAACCCCATTAAGGTCTTTGGATTTTATCCTAAAGCATTGCTAAGCCACTGAAGTTTCCCAATCCTTTAAAAATGATCTGAGGATTAAAACCAGGGTGAAATATAAACAGGTTTATGGTGTAGAGAACACTTTGATGGCAGTGTTAGTGATGGATAGGGGTTCATTGAGCTCGGAGGCAGGGATGCCAATTCGGGGGCTATTTCACTTGGACGCTGAAGCTGTGTTATTCATCCTTGTAGATTCAGCACCTAGCACGCTGCCAGGTACCTAATGCATACCAAGGAAATATTGCTTGAATGAACAGATGAGGAAATAAACATTCACTGGGAAAAAGCATGGCCAAATATTTCTTGCTCATCCTGCCTTATTAACTTTGTTCAATCATTTCCTTCCCCTAGGTATGCATATGATTTCACGATCTATCTGAGTAAATACTTACTACACTGTTAGGTTCAACTTAAGATTAGCTGTTTCTCTTTTTTCCCTTTTTTTTTTTTTTTTGAGACAGAGTTTCACTTTGTGGCCTTGGGAAGAGTGCTGTGGCATCATAGCTCACAGCAACCTTAAAGTCTTGGGTTTAAGCCATTGTCTTGCCTCCTGAGTAGCTGGGACTATAGGCATTCACCGCTATGCTTAGCTAGTTTTTCTAATTTTAGAAGAGACAGGGTCTCCCTCTTTCTCAGGCCAGTCTCTAACTCCTGAGCTCAAGCAATCCACCTGCCTAAGCTTCTCCAAGTGCTAAGATTACAGGAGTGAGTCTCCATGCCTGGCCAAGACTAGCTGGTTCTAAAAGCCTTCCTTCACAATTCTGAATTTCATTAATTTCCTGCCCCTTGCAATTCTAATCGGACTTTAGAGTCTGCTTAAAGCTTTATGACATTTTACAATGCATGATGTTGTTCTACAAAGATGAATCTTCAGCTACTTCCAAAATTTAATTAGTATTTTTTATCACATATAAAGGCAACAAATATTATTTATCTATCTGTCTTTAAGGGTAGGAAGCAGGGATGAGTTAATCTCTTTCACATACACTTGTGAAAGGATATGATTCCTATCTGAAAAAGTCATATGAAGATATATATGTCAATTGCTTCAAAATACTCATACCACTTGTTTCAGAAATTTTTCTACTCGGAATCTATGCAAAATAAATCAGGAAAAATGGTGATAGAGTCAAATATGTTTATCTCTGCTTGTTGTGGGCTTTTAGACATGAGAGAGTCCATCTAGTCATTTAAACATGGGGAGCAGAGGATATACAAATCATGCTATTTTCATTCATGAAATCTTATGTAGAAATATGATTTGGGAGAAAAATTAAACAAGGAATGGCAATTGAAACAGTGAAGTTATAAGTCAGTAATATGGACTTTCCCCCCTATATATTCTATATTTTTCACAATGATAATATAGTTAAACTATCAATATAAATATTGTGTCAAAGCACAACTATTTTCTGTTCTTTCCTATTGCAATATTGCCCAAGTTGGCAAATAGGGCTACCATTCACCATTCAAAGAACTAACCCCTCTCACACCTTCCTGGCAGCCAATACAGAAAAAAGAAGCAAGCTTTCAAGCTGGGCCTTTTGAAAGGAGGGGTGATGGCTTTCTCTTCCTTTTCCCTTTTCCAGGCCAACGTTTGGAAGGCTGCCATCCTCAGATTTGCCTCAGCCAAGTCTGCAACCCACCTGTCCAAGCACTGGGCTACTCACTTCTGATTTACCTCCCTTGGATGTGGAGAGAAGTGAGATGCTGGCCGGCTGTGGCTATAGCGCTGGAAGACATGGCAGCCTGAGAGTAGCTCTGAACAAGATTCCAGGCACACATTTGCCACACGGTCTCTCTCTCTTGCTCTAAAAGAAATTACACTTGTCAGACGTGCATCCTCTCTCCCTTGCTGCAGAATTATGTTAGACCCGGTTCTTGTCCTGTGCAAGTGTACTGAGCTATTCCCACAAAGCCTAACCTAGTAATGGCCTGGCCTACTTTGGTGGGAGTCAAATCCTGTAACTCTTCTTATCACCTCCCATACACGTAGGATGGAAGACCCTGAAATGCAAAGTATATGAGGGTTATCTCTTGAGTGAAGAAATATTTTGATGCACAACAGCTGCAGTAGCAGCCAGGTGGCACGAATCTCTGTTAGGAATGAATTCCCCGTCCAATGTTCAATTCTCACAGGTTCTCTTGACGTGATATTTGCATGTAGAGACATTTGCATGTGTGTCTCCCATTTGCAACATTCTTTAGGTCCTAAGTATATATTCTGACTGGCAGCACATGCAGAGTTCGCATCTGTGCTACACTGGGCTTTAAGATGTGTGATGTGTTTGTTATTTCCTTTAAATATCACAACAACCCTATGTGGTAGGTACTATTACCCTATTTTACAGCTGAAAACATGAGGGCTCAGGGAGGAGGACTGCCCAATATCACAAGGGTTGTAATTAGAGAGCCAGGACTCCAGTTCCAGCAGTCTGTCCCAGGCCCCCATACTAACTACCATACTGCATTAAATTAACACATGCAAAATGCTTATAGAGTATAAATGTCTTAACACAATAACTAAGAAAATGCGGTGAAGGCTTTGTTAACCAGTTTGATGAAAATATTTCAAATGGTATATAAAAACAGCACATTGTACCCCATGATTGCATTAATGTATACAGCTATGATTTAATAAAAAACAAAACAAAACAAACAAACAAACAAACAAACAAAAAATGCTTAGAGCAGTACCTGGCACACTGAAAGCACAAAGTAAGTATTAGCTGCTATCAACTCTTTTTAGTAACTTAGGGTACTCACTAGTTTTATGATTTATTTATTTATTTATTTATTTTTCAGGTAGAGTAGGCAGAATGTTGTGGCATGATAGCTCACAGCAACCTCAAACTTCTGGGTTCCAGAGATCCTCCTGCTTCAATCTCCTGAGTAGCTTAGACTATAGGCACCCATCATGATACCTGGCTAGTTTTCCTATTTTTACTGGAGTTGCTCAGGCTGGTATCAAACTCTGAGATCAAGCAATCCACTTGCCTTGGGCCTCCCAGAATATTAGGATTATAGCTGTGAGCCACTGTACTTGGCCACTAATTTTGTTTTAACTTGATATACCCATGAAAGTAATTCTGTTTGCTAAGATAAAGTGAAAAAATTCCCATCAATCCAGAAAAGAGTGCAAGTTACACATACTTGGCCAGACACAGGGAACTATACAACATAAGGATGTGGAAGTTGACCCAGTGTTGGGCTCCACATATAATAGAAGTGTGAAACATGTCAAGGTGAGGTCACTGTCCTGGTCTCCACATTTTAGAGGAACTTCAAAAGTTCTTTGTTTTCTTTTGGAACCAAGGAGGTTATAGACAAGGGAGGATGATTGAAAAATACTATAATTAGGCTTTGGGACATGTGGTCTTCTCATATCCCCACAGACTTAATTCTGAGGCTGTACCTTTCTGAGATTACCTTTCCTTCCACAACCTCTTTGATACTGACTTAATCAAATTCCATCAGAATAAATACATTGGGTCTCGAGAGGGACTGGAAGAGAAATAAACAATGCAATACTACTCCCTCCACGTTGATACTTATTAGGGAATAATCAAATCGAAGTTCCTGATTTATATGGAACACAGGTATGCATATACATACATAACCTAACAACGTGGGGCAGCCTATTGATTTAAATGCCATGAGAATGAGTAATCGTAAGTGCTTTTTTGAGATCTATGGAGTGGCTCCTTGTTATGTTACAGATATCATTCAGTGAGAAGCATTTTTACTTGGTGGAAGTAGTGGATTTAGAATATATAATAAAATGATTTATTAATAAGCAAAGTTACCTCCAAAAGGATTTTAGCCTATCCTTGAAGAAGAATAGTGTATTGCTTAGGAAAATTCAAACTTGCAGAGAAATATAATGAGCTGTAGTTGCAAAGGTATGTGGGACTAGACTGGGAGCGTCTTAAATAGCAGAGTAAGGAGTTTAGCCTTTTACACAGAGGACAATAATTTTCATACTTCTTTTTGCCTACATAGCCATCTTTAAAGCAACTTGGTATATATCCCAATATGTAAAATACAGGAAGGGAAAGATCATCTCTAGTGGAAGAGGGAAGGAAAGAATCTTGAAAGCTCCAGTTGGCCTCTTACACCTTCCATCTTTGGGATTCCCATGGGCTTATTGCAACATAAATTAAAAACCACAACTCTAGGATCTTAAAATGCTGTCCAGCACATTTAAGTTTTGAGAGAATAACTCCTCAGCCAAAGTCATGGTTGGCAATTATAGATAAATGAAAAAGATAGAATAGAATGATGGAGAAACTAAGAATAAAGAGTGCAATGGAGAGGCATAAAATAATAATATCTCTAAATTGGGTGTTGACAAGAGTGGATGTGTCTTAAAGAAATATCGGACAGACTGGTGATTGATTGGACTTAAGGGTTCATGGAAAGGGCATAGTCCAAGAAGACACATGCATGAGACTTGAGAGTTGGAAAAATGATGGAGAAATGAATGTTAATATCAAGAGCAGCAGGAATAATTTTATGGATTTAGTCAACAAGTGCTTATTTAGTGATTATTGTATGATATAAATTGTTCTAGAGGAAATACAAAGTTAATACTAAATACTTTAGTATTAGCCGGGCATTGTAGCAGGTACCTGTAAGTCCCAGCTACTTGGGAGGCTGAGGCAAGAGAATAACTTAAGCCCAAGAGTTTGAGGTTGCTGTGAGCTGTGACACCAGGGCACTCTATCCAGAGTGATAGCTTGAGACTCTGTCTCAAAACAAACAAACAAAAAACATTAGTTTTAGGTGGCAGAAGATCATTCTCAAATGCTTAATGCATAGTTGGAAATATGACACTACTGCTAAGGAGAAGTAAGGGCTGAAGAAATAAAGTGTGGAGCATTGGATTTATATTGATAATTATAAGCATAGGTTCATCTACATATGACAAAAAAAGATGCAACAAATGGGGTTAAAATCATTTTTAGTGTCTCTGAACCAGATATTAATCTCAACAAAGGCTTGGTATTAATATAACAATGAGGAAGGCTTTGTCAAACTTAACAAACTCACAAAACGAAGGTATACTGAAAAACTTAATTTTTCCTCTGGTGACTTGGATGACAATGTCAGCTCTATGGCCCTGACAAGTAATTTGGAACTCAAGAAGCTTAATTTTCCCTCCTACTTGAGTTCCAAGATCATTCCCTACATCAGAGCAAAGAGTCCTAGGTTGAAGCTTGAAGCAGGGGAGTTAGTCTTCATCAAACACAGTCAGCATAGTCCTAGGAGTAATACATTAGCAAATAGTAAGTAAAAGGAGCCCTTCCAGGTCCCCCAGGAATTAAATTATCAAAGATCCTAATGAAGTTGAACCTTCACCTCTGAAAGTGAGACTCTCCCTTCTGCTTGACCAGCTTCTCAGCTAGGCTTAGGGTATAAGTCTCTTGGCACCTTGGTCTGCTGGTCCTATGAAGATGGACCATAGAGAGATAGGAGCAAATCTTTCCCAGGGGTCTCTCCCACTTACAATTTCTGACTTATAGGTTCTAATCCAAGATCTTCTAATCCAAGGTCAAGAAGAGCCTATGATTATTTCACTGTGGCCCTATCATTTGACAGTATGAGTGGTACATACAGAGATTAAAAAGCTTCATTAATATTATAAAAGATGATACATCAATAAATAAATATCAAATAAGTCATCCAAAGTGGTACTGAGTAGTCAGTGAGTGTCAATGGGAAATAAAAGAAAACTCCAGCTAAGACATACACATTTGATCTTAGGGGTCAAATGATGAAGCAGGTTCGTGTCAGAGAAGTGTTACATTCCTGCCTCTGAGACTACTTAGCTGTGCCATCTTGGCAAGTTGTCTGCTCTTTGAATCATGGTTTATTCACATAAAATATGAGGTTTGAATTAAAGGTAATTAATTAATTTTCAGATTGACATTGTTACTATTTCAAATTAATGTAATTTCCAGATCATTTAATGTAATATACAATTCAAATGGAGTTATAATATTATCTAAATCTCTGCTAAGAGTTCTGCATGTATTATTTCCTTTAATCTTAAAGCAATTTTCTGAGAAATGTATTGATATTTTGCTATCAGAGTGAGCAAACTAGGCCTTTGAGAGCTTAAGGTGACTGGCACAGGGTCACATAGCTAATATGAGGTAAGCTGGGATTAAACTCAGTTTCGACTCCACGTTCCAGACTCTTAATCTCTAATAAAAATTCCTCTATGAGAGTTTGTGAATCTTTAAAAAACCACAACCCCACACAGCATAGTCCTTTGTTCCTGTCCCAGTCAGAGCTCTGCTGGACAGAGTCTGTTCTTTTGAAGAAGAATGCTCTTTATGGTGGAATGGTCTTACTGGTATGTATTTTGAACCTATGATTATTCTTGAGATCATCAAAATCTAGAATCCCCATTGTTAAATAGACTCTTAGATTACCATCCACTGTCTCTTTTAGTTTGTAAATTTCTCCAGTGAACATTCTAGCCACCGAAGTGCCATCATTCCATCAGCTCTAAAATTTCCCTAGGTCTGCATTCAGAGAGGGTCATGGGATGCTGCTGTTGCTTCTCCCTCCCAGGTAAGCCCTAATCAGAAACAAGTGGTGTCATCTAAGGGCCAACCCATCTCTCACGGGTTTGTTATTAATATTAGCTTTCTAGCTATGACTTCCTCACAGGCATCCTCAAACTATAGCCTGCGGGCCACATGTGGCCCTCCGAGGACATTTATCCTGCCTGCTGGGTGTTTTTGCCGCCGCTGTCTGTTCTCCTTAGTGGCCGACTTGTCCTGGGGCCCGCAATCTGGCCCTCCAATGGTCTGAGGAACAGTGAACTGGCCCCCAGTTTAAAAAGTTTGAGGACCCCTGCATAACCTTTAGGTTGGTCTGTCCACCTCCTACCAGCAAGAGTTTTGAGAACACTTTGTATGTTCACAAAAAAGGCTTGCTAATCTGCTATTCACAGCCTATCTACCATGTCCTTCATGTACCATGAGCCAAAAGACTCCTGGCATGATGGAATTTGGCATAGGCAAGAACTTTAAGGTCTTCTACTTCAAATTTCTGTCTATTGATTGAATACCCTCTATTTCAGAAGTGCTCTTTTGAAGTCTTGCTATAAGTAGAACCTAACAGCCCCTTCTCAGGGGCAGGGATGGGGTGATTTTGGGCTTTGGGTCAATCTGCTGTTGGGCATCGTGGCAGTGCCCATGAGTATCCAATTTGGACAGAAATGAATGTTATTCAGCTGTGAAAATTACAAATTAGATTTTGGCTTTTGGGCCACTGTGTATTTTTAGAACCAAAGGAGAATAAAATAAATATTATTTTAGGCCTAGTACAGATTATTAATATTATGTTCCGGAGGAAAATGCCTTCCTAGTGATTGGTTGCAATAACTTCTCCTAAATATAAATTTTCCCAACAGTGCTAATTTTCTTCAACATAATACTACACACTGTTTTGATTGATACCCACCCCTTTTTCATAAAGATTTCTTAATAATTGGGAAGAGGACACTCGATGAGTTCACTTTATTACAGCTGCAGGACCGAGAGAGCTCTGCCAACTGAAAGCTGCTTGAGAGTAGGGTCATTTCTCTTCATTGTTACATCGCCTCCTGTGGAGCACAGTGGGTGGCACTAGGTGGGAGCACAAAACATGCTGTGGAGTGAGTGGAAAATCAGAAAATGTGTGGCCTGATAATAGAAGTTAATGATCAAAACATCCACACTTATTTTTTTCCCCTAATATCTTCTGAGCACTTAACTCGGAGTCAGTTGCTGTTCACATCATTTTTAAAAGTATTGCTTTATAGATTCTTCATCCTAAAGTAGTCAGTATTAAGAGCCCAGGTTCATTGTTGTTCCAGGGGGCTTGAAACGGGGATTGAGCCAATGCCCCAGAAAATGTACTCTCTGCCCAGGAAGTTAACTCTAGTGGCAAAATCATAGCACCCCTCTGAAATTGAAATCAACAGAAGCCAGTGCCATATGCTCATGTACATAGAATATGTGGCTAACGTGGCTAGTAATGGGACAGTGATATTGTAAGGCTTAAAAAAGGAGCCAACTGTAAAAGTCTTCAAGTAGCCTGTTAATGGTGAATACGTCTATCTGATGGCTCCTTGAGGAATCACCACATCACAAAATAATGATTTTGGTCCAAGTGGCCTTTTGGTGACCCTCTAATCTCATCCTGAAGACTGACAGCTAAATCACCATTCATCCACCGTCTGCTGAGCTGGGAATGCTGGAGAGGTTGAGTGAGGTCTGTCAAAAAGTTCCCCACACTGTTGTAATTGAGCCAGCAACCAGGAAGAAAGCAACAGGCCAGAAAGAAAATGGCAGCAATTAATGTCAGAACACAAAGGGAACCCCTAGTGGGCTAAACAAGTTAATGCATTTTCCTGACTTGCTATTAGTAAAACCTAATTAAATCAGATGCTACTAATTTGAAACTTGCTCATTTGGACAGGCCTGAGCTAAATGTTACTTCTACTCTAGCTATGAAAGAAAGGATTTTCTTAGCAAATTACTGGGGTAAACAAGATTGTTGAGAATTAAAGTACTTAATAGAAGAGCAGAGATTCAATTTGCAAGAAAACAATCATTGTGCTAATTTTAAACTGTTCTTACCTGTTCATTAAAGCAACCCATTAAGGACCTCTGCCTCTTAACACTTTGTTATGCTAGTTTGAGTTGTTATATTTCCTAGATAGTGAAGAGAAAGGACTTCTCTAATTCCTGCCGTTTTATTCATAGTCCAGTTTTTTTCTGAATTAATGAAATCCGAGAGTCATTGTAGACAGATCATTAGATTCTATGCCCTTCTTCTTGAAGGTTAAATTGTAAGTCTGCAGAAGCCACACAGCTTCTACGTTTCTACATAAAGTCATATAAAGGGTACGTTCATGGCTGTGATTTCCTGAATAAAGTAATTAAGACCCCACATATTACTGGCTTCTTGGATCCTGGGAGAGAAGGAAAGGACAGAGGCAAGTTAACCCCCTCAGAGGGAATTTCAGGTTCATGTGAGAGGAGCACAAGCATCTATACTTGGCAATATTATACTGGGCTCTAAAGAATTAAGGAATAAAGGTGTTTGTACACAATCACTTATTTTTATATTTGTTTTCAAAATTTCTGTTTTAGCCTAAGTATATTGTTACTCTAAACCAAAGTCATTCTGGATCTTTCTGAAGCATGCTTGATAACCTACCCATAATTTTCATAGTTTTGTTTCTTTTTGTGTTTATTATCGCATTGACACCAAGGAGAACTAGCTAATGCTTGGCAGAAATAAGAAAGTAAAACAGGTGTAAAAAGTATATAAATTATGTGCTCCCACCATTAGAAGGCAGATGGAGCCCCTGGGAGATGAGATAATAAAACTTCCCTGGAATTTGAATAGAAAAAAAAAAAAACTGGTGGGAGAATCAAGTCACCTGTGGCACATTGTCATAGATTTGTTCAGTGGCAGCAGAACAGAACATACTGTATGTGAATTGTACGCAGTGATATAATGCCAGCAAAATAATATTGTCTTAAATTAATGCTGTTAATTTTATTAGTTTTCTTGGAAATTAGCTTGCACATTTGTTTGAGTTTTATAGTTCTATAAGAGTCAGAAGCATAAGGGATTTGTATGTAGTTTTATGTTTATTCATATTTAAGTAATGTTATAATAAATATAATTTAAACTAATGCTGAGAGTCCAAGAGTGCTTTATTCTTTAAGAGAAAGTTGAATAACTAATTGTCCATAGATCCACAGGTTATCAGAAATTGAGGAATCATCCTAGCTCATTGATCTAGTCTGGTGTTTTTGAAACTGTATTTCTGAGAACTCTGGATGGAGAAATGTTCAGAGGTATGAAAAAAAAAAAAAAAAACAGAAGAGGGGGGACTGTAATCAAAAGAGACCTGGAAAAGCAGACTGAAGACTGCTGACGACTCACAGTGCTTATTTATGAGCTAAAGCCTCCACAAGGACCAGTGGTAAAGAAAGCTGTGTAATTTTGTTCAGAGCAGCATTTCCCAATCTTAGCAGAATCCAGAACCCTTTGCCATAGAGGGTCTGCCTCCATCCTGCAGAGAAATCTCTCATGGAACTGAAATCTGGGAGGTACTGCTAAGGGTCCAGGTATTCATTTCAAAAAGGTAGAAATAGAAAAGATGTAGAGAGCTGAAGGTACCCCCTGACCCAAATTCATGTTCAGGTGGAATCTCAAATGTGTCCTTATTTGGAAATAAGATCTTTGAAGATTTAACTAGTTAAGATTGTGATGATTAATTTTATGTGTCAACTTTACTGGGCCACAGTGGTCTAGATATTTCAGTAAATATTATTATAGGTATTTCTGTCAGAGTGTTTTCAGATGAAGTTAACATTTAAATTGACAGGGTGTTAATTTAAAGTAGATTGCCCTCTCTAATATGGGTGGGCCTCATCCAATCAGTTGAAGACTTAGATACCAAAAAAGGGCCTAGCTTCCTTGGAATAAAGGTGAGATCCTTTTGTTGACTACCTTTTAGGTGTGTCATTGTTTTGTTTTTTTCCTTCCTTCAGTCTCAAAATGAAACACTGGCTTTCCTGGGTCTCAAACCTCCTGACCTTTGGACTGGAGCTGTATTATTTGCTCTTCTGGGCCTCTCACTTGGGATCTTCAGATTTCTCAGCCTCTGAAATCATCTGCGGCAATCTTTAAACATCTTTCTACAAATAGTTATATGCATTCTATTGTTTATATTTCTCAGGAGAACCCTGACTTCAGGATCAGACAATTAAGTTTGCATCCTTGCCACTACGTGTATACATTGGCAGCACTGTACAAACAACTCGTTAAGGCTTTATAACCTTGATATATCAGTGTCTCACAGCTGTGTTCCTGTCCATGTGTGGTAGCGAGGCATTCATTATTGTTGTTTGATTTTGTATGCCATCATGAGAATGTCAGAGTTTGAATTAGAGGAATGAACAAACATTACATTTCTTGTTAAACTTGGCAAGAGTAGAAGTGAAATTAGGAACACATTAATCCAAGTTTCTGAGGATAATGCCATGAAGAAAAATGTCAGTGTACAAAGGCATGAAATATTTTTCTGAGGAGAGAGAAAGCATCACTGATGAAGAGAGGCCAAGGTGGCCAGTAACAAGCAGAACTAATGAGAACATTGTAAAAATTAGTGGAATTGTGCATCAAAGTCATTGGTTGACTGTGAGAAGCATAGCAGACCAAGTAAACATTGATAGAAAAAGAACTAGGAAAATCTTAACTGAAAATATTGGCCAATATCTCATGGCCTTTGCCTGACTACAATGTACCAGCTCCCATGGCACTGTCTGTGAGGGAGTTTTTAGCCAGCAAACAAAGAAATGTATTGGAACACCCTCCCTACTCACTTTATCTGGCCCTTCATGACTTTTTTTTTTATCCAAAGATAAATGATATATTGAAAAGGAAATGTTTTGATAACATCCAGATCAAGATGCATATTGCATCCAGATCTTGATCATATTGCATCAAGATAATATGAAAGAGCTAAAATGGGCATTCCAAAAAAAGATTTCCAAAATTGCTTTGAAGGGTAGACTAGGCACTGGCACCAGTGCACAGCTTTCTAAGGGAGGACTTCAAAGGTCACCACAGTAGCATTGACCAAGGAGGTATGTAGCATTTTTTCTAAGATGAATTTGCAAACTTAATTGTCATACTGGACTAAGAAAGGTCTTAAATCCAATGTCTGGTTTCTTTATAAGAAGAGGAAACAGATTCAGAAGAGACAGAGAGGGAAGATATCCATGTAATGACAAATAAGAAATTGGAGTGATACATTTACAAGTTAAAGTATGTAAAGGATTGCTGTCAACCACCAGAAGCTAAGAAGAGGCATGAATTCTTACTTCGAGGGTCCAGAAAGAAGTAGCAGTGCTGGCTCCTTGATTTTGGGATTCTGGCTTTCTGAACTGTGAGAGAATAAATTTTTGTTGCTTGAAGCCCTCAGTTTTGGTAATTTGTCATGGTAGCACTAGGAGAGAGAGAGAGAGAGAAAGAGAGAGAGGGAGGTGAAATGGTTTACTCACTAAGAAAGATAGGACTACAGACCAAATCTCTAACTTTGAAACCAATACTCTATATTCATTTATTTTCATCCCTGTTTTGTTCCAGAAAAAGAAACATGAGCATATTATTTTTATCTTTAGATAAATACATGTAACAAGAACTAAAACCAAAATACAAACAACTTAAAGAAACAAACTCTTTTTCTAGAAGTAGCAGAGCACTAATTGTGTATCTGCTAACTATACTCGTATAAGAACTAGATTTTTGCAAGCATAAGAGAATATCTATCTATAGAACACCAGAACTGAGGTTAGATATTTAGATGTTTGAGACAAGTATTTTATTTTAGAGATATAAACATTTTTATAAAGGTAGTTTATAAATTTCCATTTGCTGCTATAACAAATTACCACAAATTTTGCGACTCAAAACAAGACAAATTTATCTTCTCACAATTCTGGAGGCCAGAAGTCTAAAATTAGGCTCGGTGGGTTCAAATCAAGGGGTCAGCAGGGCTGGTTATGTTTATTCTGAAGGCTGTAAGAATTTGTTTCTTTGTCTTTTTTAGCTTCTAGAGACTGGTTCCATGGCTTATGTCCCTACATCACTCTGACCTCTAGTTCTGGCACCAGTACATCCTTACACCCCTGACTCTCTTGCTTCCCTCTTATAGGGTGATTACATTGGGACCACTTGGCTAAACCAGGATAATCTCCCCATCTCAAATTCTTTAACATATTCACATCTGCAGAATTCCATTGGTCATGTAAGGTCACATATAGAATTCATAGGTGCTGGAGATTAGGATGTGAGTATCTTTAGTGGGCTTGTTATTTAGTCAACCACAGAAGGCTATTAGGGGACTGTGATTAGAATACAGAGAAATACGATCCCTATGCATTATTTTATCCATAGTGATATAATGCATCATAAAAGTAGCCTAAAATTAATAATCAAGGTCTTTCTCAGATTTCTAGGGTGTACAAATCCCACATAAGCTTCAATTATATGTCAATCAATGCACAGTGTTAAAAAAATGGAAAATAGAAGTTTATTATTACAAATTGGGTGGTACTACTGTTTTAATTCCACAGCACACAAAAATGCCCATCAGTAGACCTTGGTCCCACTGCCTTCCCTCGGCCATACTCCAGGCCCCTCAGCAGTCACAACAGTGGCAGCCTCCACAGAGGTCTTGGCACTATGGGAAGGAACCCACTCATAGGGTGCTCCTTGGGATTTAAATAAGAATATTTTTGTTTGCTCATAAACTTGTGCTAGGACAATGAGGCCTATGCTTATGTGGAGATCTTAGAGGTTAGTAAGTGTATTGATGTAGAATATCTCAGGTAATTTTGCAATAAGCTAGAGAAGTAAAAAGGGGTAACAATTTTACCCTAGTTTAGATATGAGAAACTGGGGCTCAGTGGAGCTTTGTGAATTGTAGGGTCTACAAGTTGCAAGGTCCATCTTTACAAGTTGGTTACTCTAGGACTAAAAACCAGATTTCCTGACTCCGTCCCTCAGGTGGTTGTGCCGATCAACTAAAAGGATGGATAAGTCAAGCAAAAATTAACCAACCAGTTTATCAGGTCCCAAACCAAAAGTTGGGGCGATGATGGATAGTTAAGGTATACTATCAAGTTGAAATAAGTGACTGTTAGAGAATGGCATGTTGTGTTTTGAGTCTGTTAAAATCTAAAAAAAAAAAAAAAAAGGGTAATACTATGGAACTCTTTCAAATGTAACAGGAATCTCTGATCAGACTCAGGATTATATTATATCTACCTCAAGGCACAAACTTAAAATGTTATTCAACCAATATGTGTTAAGTATTGGAAAATAAATGGAATATAAGTTAAGATTTTGAAAATATGGTTCTATTAAAATTTGTTCTTTCATGCCTCCATCTTTTGTGATTTTGACAATGCTCTATGTATACTTTTTTTTTGCTAGCAGATCCTGAAACTCTTCTATGCCTAACATTTCCAATAGAAATAAATATAAAATATAATATATGAGAAGTGCCAAGTTTTTATTTCTAGTTAGGAAAATGAACACTTTTGTCATAGCCTGTGTTTTGAAAGCTTCCTTCCCTCCCTCATTCCTTACTTTTTAAACTCCCTTCCTCCTTCGTTCTCTCCCTCCCTCTGGCCCTCCCTCCTTCCTTCTTTCCTTCAACTATATGCCAAGAACTGTGCTGAGCCTTGAATTTGTTGAAATGAGGGAGATAGACTCTATTTTGTATGGCTTTACTTACTAGAAAGTTCTTTCTTATATGCAACAAAATGTGAGCATCCGGAGTTTCTAACAAGAAGAATTAGTTCTATCTTTTGGAGTCACAGAGAATATCTGTTTTTTCTCTTCCTCATAAGAGCCATCTAATTATTTGTATCTTTAGGCTTCTAGTCTTCAGGCTAGAAATACTCACTTGAACCAGGTGCATCTCCTTTGACATGATAGCATGATTCTTCATTTTCTTATTTTGGCAATTAAAACAGGGCATCTTGAATCCCACCTGATTCCAGATATGTAATATAGTCCAGTCATTACAGTCAAGTCATCTTGGATCATCTTGTGACAGCAATTTATAGACGGATAACTGTGACTGACTTTGTGTTTGCTTTATAAACACGCTCAGTTTGTGGACAAATAATACTGTCACATCTTTTACGTCTGAGCATTGCCAAAATAAGCAGCATCCTCTATTTGTAAAACTGATGTTTTGACTCTAAATGTAGGACTTTATGTTTATTCTGCTGAAAAGCGTCTTGTTGGCTTTGGCCCAGTGACAAGGTTATGCTTAACCTACAATATAGTCTCCTATGCTGAGGAAATTTTAAGGAATTCAAAAGTATCCTCAAACAAATATAAACTCAAGATTTTTCTCCTGCTGCATTTTCCCCAGCCTAGATTTACCAATTGAATAATATTAAGATTGAAATCTACTATTAAGGGTAAAGTAGCCCAAATTTTCTAGTTAAAAGTGGAAATATTTCATCACAAAGGAGGAGCTTTATTACTATAGTCTGAAAACATACCTTATTTGATAGATGCTGGACCTTAAAAGGAGGGCAAAAGAGAAAGGTATGTTTTAAAAGAAGAATGGAGGCTCACTGCCTATAGTACAGCAGTTACAACGCCAACCACATATACCTGAGGCTGGAGGGTTTGAGCCGGGCTTGGGCCAGCTAAACAACAATGACAACTGCAACAAGAAAATAGTCAGGTGTTGTGCCAGGCACCTGTAGTCCCAGCTACCCAGGAGGCTGAGGCGAGAGAATTGCTAAAGTCCAAGAGTTTGAGGTTGCTGGGATCTGTGATACTATAACATCCTACTGAAGGTGACAGAGTGAGACTCTGTCAAAAAGAAGAAGCAGAAGAAGAATGGAATAAGACAGTTTTAGTGTAAGAAGCTTTGCTGCACATCTGCATGGAGCAGGTCTGTTGCCCTGGGGCCCGGGGTGAGGAGAAACCTCTCATGTTATTAGCACTTTACATTCTGTCAGTATTTACATTGGAAATATAGGCAAAATTGATTCACAGAAAAATTGCCCCTACAATGCACAAAAATGTGGTAGGCATTGGTGCTGTAATTTTACA
Organism: Otolemur garnettii; assembly: GCF_000181295.1. Taxonomy (NCBI): domain Eukaryota; kingdom Metazoa; phylum Chordata; class Mammalia; order Primates; family Galagidae; genus Otolemur; species Otolemur garnettii. The sequence goes on from NW_003852407.1 coordinate 8,127,235, forward strand.
GTTGGAGAAACTGAGGCCCAGAGAGGAAAGGTTGCCCAGAATTGCAGGGTAAGTTGCAGACAGTCCTTGAGGTCAGGGCTCTCTGACAAGTCCTCTTTCTGCTCTTTTTCAAAACTCAAATTCAGTATGAACATCATCTGAACAATGAGTTCTGATTGATTTAAAAGTATTCTAGTCAGAAAAAAGGGACCAGTACTGTCAATTAAGTGTTTCTTTCAGGGATTGGGTGGATTTAAAATTCTCTCTTAAACTTTCCATTTGATTCACTTTCAAGAGCATGATTCAGTCTTGGAAACTGGCTATGATGCAGTCTGGGAGTAGGGGTTTTTAAAAAGTACTGTAGGTGTGAGATTAATCTAATAATAAGTACCTTCTGGAGGTGAAAGTTCATTCAATTTGACTTTGCAGTGTCTGCATTGGAGAGAGAGTCACATTTTACTCTAGATCACCTCTGTGTAGAGAGGCCAACATGTGGAGACCACCAAAATGTTAGCAAGGTGCAAAAAATCAATTCATTTCTGGAATGACTAAAGCGCAGAGTGGTCTATTCAGTTGCTTATTTATTCTTCAAGCAATTATAGTATGTGCTAAGCTAAATAAGCTGGAAATATCAAAAAGAATAATCTAAGAACCATACTCTCACATGATTTGCAGTCTCATGAAATCACAAAGAGCATTAATATTATGCTGAATGTTATAAATGTTTCTACAGCCAGCCTCAGGGTCTCCTCTGGGCACTCTGGCTCTTCATATTCTGAGCTTACACTTCTCATTTGTTCTAATACCCACTGCTCCATGCAGGTACACATCATTCTCTTTACTTTGTTTGTTACATAAACATGCCTGGTCCACTTTTGTTCCTTCCTCCCTCCTCCACCTGTCCCTTCTTTTCTTCCTGCCTTCCTTTGATAATTGGTTTCAGCTTCTGAAATGTATTAAGTACTGTGTAACAGTTAAGGTTCCATCAGTAAATCAGACAAACTTTTCATTCTCCTGGGCTGACAGTCAATGTTTTAGGATTTAGCTCCAGGTCACATTTTCCTTTCTGAAATCTTAAATATTCTCGTGCTGAGTGGTCATTGACGCTTCTGTAATCTGATAGCTCTTAAAGTTCGTTTCCTGCACAATGGAAAGGTACTGTGTTGATTTTCAGAGAAGAGAAAATGTTGGAGAAGTTCAAGTAGGAGGCAGTACCAAAGTCCGGGTCACCCCAGCGAAGCTCTATGTGGAGGAGGTGAGACTTGAAATCGCCCTTGAGGAGGGGAAAGTTTACTTTGGTAACTGAGGAAGAGAAATGTTTTCAGACAGGGATTAGCACAATGGCTTTAAAATCAGAACAAATTCAAGGGAAGAATCCTTCTTCAATTTACAGGAATTGATTTTGTTTCTTAACTGTTCTATTTTAAGAGTGTCACACTTGATGTAAAATCACCATGGAAGGCCATGTTGGACACAATGTGTTCTTATTTATTTCTTATTTTGATCTGCTGGTTATAAAATTAAAAATTTCACAGTTTCCATGACTTTAGGGGCTTCAGAACAGAAATTCCCCTCCCCTGGCAGCAATCCTTCATAGGTGGTCTCTGACAACCTCTGCTTCTACGATAACTTCTGCTTGCCACACTTACAACATAGCAACTTCCATTCATTGAACTACTCCAATGAATTCAAAACTCTTTTCTACATTAAGCTAAAATTTGAAACTCAATGCTTTCCAGCCATTGAGTGTAGTTTTTTCTTATAAAGCTATGTAGAATGAGCTTAATTTCTCATCAACATGAGAGCTTCTTAAATATTTGTTAAATTAAAAAAAAAAAAAGAAAAAGGAAACAAATTTGGAAAGCTGCTCAAGAAATTCATTCTCTGGCACAGCTGGCTTCAAGTTACAGCTCAAGACAATAAAACAACCAGGCAGAACACAGGAAGGCAAAATAGCATTGTATGTGCAGATCCTGGCTTCAGATGGTCTTGGTTTCAGAATGTCTCCCTCACCTATTGGCTCCCCTCTGGGCTTCAGGAGGTTTGCTTGCTAAATAAGTAGTGCGATGGCATCTCAACAGTGCACAGTGGCCTACCTCACTATACTGCTGAGAGGGTTAAATGAGATGACACACACAAGACCTGGGGGCAGTCTCGTGCTCATACTATACCTTGGATGGCAGCTGAACAAAAAGCTGCACAGTTAATGACAACACCGGGGCAAGGTGCACTATTAACTTAAAACCTGGCTGACTGAAGTCATCAATGATGACCAACGTGCCTAGGGTGGAGGACACAGGAACAATTGTGCCTAGGCTGGAGGACACAGGACCCTTGAGCAGAAAGTGTATTGGCTGAAAGACACCTTTGTTTGCTTCCTTGCTGATGATAGATCATCCCATCTGGTACATCCTAATGTGTTCTATCTGGCATGAGCTTAAATGATGTAAACAGGACAGCGATGAATTTGTCTCTGCAGAGACTATTTTATGGTTTGCTAAATGGATTTTTATGAGGCTTTGTTTTACTTTCTTCTTAAAATTTCCCCTACTCTCATTCTATTCCTCTTAGTTTCAACTCATTGATTCACCTTAAGAGATGTATATCTCTCTTTGAACTCTGGGTATGTTTCTGGTGATCCTTAGGTCACTCTTGCTGAAGTTTGTAGTAATGGTTACTCAGTAAGAAGGAAAACGCTATATTCCAAACCCCTCACTGTCTCACGTATGATCTCAGTCTTATTTAATCATCATTTAACCAGTAAGTGGTTAGCGTGTGTAAGAGTACACCCATTCTGCAGATGAGGAAACTGATGAATAAGAGCCTGGGGCTGGCAATGGGGTATAGTGTGGACAGAGGGAAAGTCTGGGGATTCAGGATGGTTGAGCTGTGGTTTAGCTATAGTTCTTTGGACCTCCACACTCTTCATCTGTAAGGTCAGGAGTTTGAAACTGATGATTTTTTAGTGCTAACATTCCATGGTGATTATAACAAGTTCAGAGTTGTGTAGCCGTGTAGAGTCAGAGGCTGGATGGGAGCATGAGTGTCCTGCCTTCCCATGGATGCCATGCCATTCTGAGATGCCCTGCAATCCCCAGCCTGCTGCCCACCCACCTACCCACCACCCTGGTTCTGCTTTGGCAATCATGGATGAAGCCGTCTTTCAGAATGATTAGGGGTGTTGATAGAAAATTATTTCCCTTCCTCTCCCGTGTGCTTTGGCACACATAGATTTGTTTGGGCAAGTTTTCTCTGTTGTGATCATTATGAACTTTGTTATTTTTGTTCTAGTGCCCAGAAGCCTGTGGGGCATAGATGGCTGGTAAAAGAATTTACAGCCAATTTAGTCCACCTGAGTTGAGTTACACAATCAGTCCAATTACAGAAAGCTGGTTTCTGTTTCCTTAAAATTGGTCATTCCTGGGGATCAGCTTAGGCCATTGTGAATCTTGGAAAAGAAACTGCAGACATTGAAACTGAGATTGAAAGGCCTTCATCCTTGTCTTAGCGGCATTAAGTGTCTGGGTTTAAGACCTTGCACTGCCACCTGTAAGAAACTATTAATGTCTCTGTGTCTCAGTTCCTCATCTGCAAGATGGGTTAGGACACATCTCATGAGAGCACTGGATGAGATAATAGAAGTGTTTAAAACAGTGCTTGCTGCAGTAGATTCTAGCGATTGTTATTTTAAATAATTTTATTATTCTTATTTTATAATTGCAAAAGGTGAAGTCTCAAGAGAAGTCTCTTGCCCATGCTCATTCCACTAGGCGTCCTCAAACTACGGCTTATAGGTCACATGCGGCCTGCCAAGGACATTTATCCAGCCCTCTGGGTGTTTTTGCTGCCACTGCCTGTCCTGCTTAGCAGCCGACTGGTCCCGTGGCCCGCAATCTGGCCTTCCAACGGTCTTGAGGGACAGTGAACTGGCCCCCTGTTTAAAAAGTTTGAGGATCCCTGGTGTAGTCTAATGACTAACACTCAGTTATCCTTCCTAATTTCTTTCTTCTCTGCTTTCCTTATACCAGTGTTTTTCACTCTTTCTAATCTCACGGCACACTTAAATTATGTTAATAAAAACAAAGAATATATTTACTATGCTTTGAAATTCTTCTGAAAATTATATATTTGGTCATTCATTCATTCATTTATTTCAGATGGATAGGAGGGTACAAACGTTTAGGTTACATTGTTTTGGAAATAATTTAATTAATTATCTTTTAAAGATTTTCGTGGCACATCTAAGACCCTTTCGTGGCATACCAGTGTGCCTCAGTTGAAAAATCACTGCCTTTGCTGTATACCTTTCCCGTTATTTAGATAATTATTATTATTTTTCTTTTGGGGAAGTGAAAGAAGAACCTTTAATGAAAGATGAGTTGCAAGCCTGACTGCTACCCTTATGTCCTTGGTGTATGTGTGTGTGTGGGATGTGAACAAGGGTGGGAGTGGGGGAGGGATAAGTGTGGTGAGGTGGAAGCAGGTTGTAGAGGCAAGTGTGGCAGGGTGGAGGGGAGGAGTGCTGCCCCCTGGGGTTGTCTGTTCAACTGTTCTCTCAGAAGAATTTGTTACAGGCCACCGTGAGAGCAGCAGCCGGCACCACATACTCCTGGAAGTCCAACTCCTGATCTCCATTCTCATCTAGCTCCTTCCTTGCCTTGTCTATAGCATCTGCATCCTTCTGGGCATCCAGGAAGCCATAGAGCTTGGTCTGCAGCAACTCTTTCAGTTCCTTCTTGCCCAAGAGGGCATGGAATAGGTTGATGAGGGAATAGGTTGATAACAGTTCACCTGTTGTCTGTGTCCCTCAACCTGTACCCCAGCCCAAGGGAGTCAGGATTGGAGCAAGGAGAGAGAGCAGCTGGGGCTGGGCTTGCACCAGAGGCCTGCAGTAGGCATCTGTAGTGGTTTCCTAGGCAGAAACAGAGCTAAATAATGATTTTTTATCTGGGGTTTAAAATATGTTCATTCACATCATAAGACATACAAATGCTTTTCAACTTATAAAGGGAAATGTCCCAGTAAACCCATCATATGTTGAACATACTAATACTATAAGTTGAAAATGGATTTAATGCACCTAACCTACTGAACATCATAGCTTAGCCTAGCCTACCTTAAATGTCCTCGGAACATTTACAAAACCCTACAGTAGGCCCAACTTATCTAATACAAAGCCCAATTTATGATAAAAGCATTGAATATGTAATGTAATTTGTTGAATGTTTTGTTGAAAGATAGAATCTGAATAGTTGGGTGGGTACTCTGCATAAAGTATCAACCAAATGTGTGTAGCTTTGATACCATCATAAAGTATAAATTACATTTCTTAAGTCAGGCTATTGTAGGTCAAGTACTGTGTGCAAATAAAGCATTGCTAGAGGAAGATGTCCCTTTCTTTCTATGGAAATGTGATCAATTAGTGACCTCTAATGATCTGTCCAGAATTCTGTGTACCACATTCTGAGTGCCACTCCGTTTCTGCTGTGCACTAAGATAATAGTGCCCACCTTGTCTCTGGCCAAGTTAAGACCTGCCTTGTGGACCCAGACTTTCAGACCCAACTTCAGCCTATGTCAATGATAACATCTCCTACCACCATCCCTGGCCTATAGTTTTCCAAGAGTGTCAATGTCCCCCTTTTCTATGTCTTCTCTGAACCCCTGTCAACACATCCTAGTGGAGGATTGGTGCTCAGATAGCAGATGCTGCAAAAATTTTACTTCCTGGACCTATAACTTTGGACTCAACTGATCTGGAGGTCTTTGTTCTCAATGGAGGTATGCCTTCACTGAGAAAAATTTTTAATAATATTTTTTAAAATTTTAATATTAAAATTTTAACAATTTGATTGAACTAGAAATTGAAGCTGACACCTGACATTTATTCCACAGAAACAATGGGCAAGAAAAAAGTTGACCATTACAGGAAAAAATAATTGCTTCTCCACCTGTGATAAGGGGAAATACACCTGAAACTCAGCTGTTTCTCAGGATGTCTCTTAGTGTTTACATGCCCAAATTAATGGAGATCTCAACAATCTAATGCAAATAGGATTCATGCTGTTCAGGAATGATATTCCTGAAGTCATTAGTTTACCCTCAAATAAAGAATTATAACTAATTGTGGTGATTGTTGTAAGTCAAGAAAACAGAGTAAGTAGTGAAGGATGGAAGTTGTAATATCAAGTAATGCTTCAGGACTAGTTACAATTAAATAGAATCTTTATCTTGTTTTTTTTTTTTTTGCATGTTTCCAGTTCTCCTTTCCTATTATACGAAAAATATCAATTATAGTTAATTTTAAAATTTAGTCTTTAGGTTATAGAATAATTTGAGATAGCCACTTAACTATAAATACAATTAATTAACATCATCCAATAAATGGTGAGAGTATCTACAGTTGCATAAAAACTGCATCTTATAAGGAGTAAATATAAGGCCGGGTGTGGTGGTTCACACCTGTAATCCCAGAACTTGGGAGAACGAGTGCCTGAGCTCACAGGTTGGAGACCAACCTGAGCCAGAACAAGATCCCATCTCTAAAAAATAGCTGGGCATTGTGGTGGGCACCTGAAGTCTAGCTACTTGGTAGGGTGAGGCAGGAGGATCACTTGAACCCAAGATTTTGAGATTGGTAACCAAGTGAGACTCTGTCTCAAAAAAAGGAGGGGTGGTAAACATGATGTTGTAGCCAAAAGCATGGACTACACTAGTTTGCATCTGTTATCCCACATTTACCCTTCTTTACTCTGCTTTGTAATACTGGGGCTAAGAGTCTCAAAAAAAAGGGGGGGGGTAAACATGATGTTGTTATTGTCACCGTTTAGAAAGTTAAATAAATATAGGAAGGTTATGAGTAGCCAAAAGCATGGACTATGCTAGTTTGCATCTGTTGCTCCACAATCACCTTCTATACTCTGCTCTGTACTACTGGGGCTAAAAGTCTGAAAACTACATTTACCAGTATCCCTTGCCAGCCAGTTTCCTGTTAGCTTCTCTAATAGTGAGGCCTGGTCATGGCATCAGAAGGTAGAGAAAAAAGCTTCACATAACAGATATTTACATTGATAGTTGTATTTACCTCTTTTATTTCTATATTGGGGCTTACCTTTGCATTAACTCTTCCCCTTACTTGTACTGTTATTCCATTTAGTTTTCAGACGGTAGCTATCTTCTCATTTAGGTCTTGGTTTTATTTTATTTTGTTTTATTGAGAATCTCACTCAGTCACCCATAATTCACAGCACCCTCAAACTCCTAGGTTCAAGTGATCCTCTTGCTTCAGCTTCCCAAGTAGCTGGGACTTCAGGCACCAGCCACAATGTGCAGCTAACTTTTCTATTTTTAGTAGATACAGGGTCTTGCTCTTGCTCAGGATGGTCTTGGACTCTTGAGTTCAGGCAATCCACCTGAATATCCCCTCAGAAAGCCTTTTCCTATCCTTTTAATCTAAAATAATCATTCTCTATGTTATTTTAATTCCATCAGTAACAGTTATCATTATCTGGTAAATTTTTATTTACTTGCTATTTTTTTTTTAAATTATTTTGTAGCCTTTGGCTGGGGCTGGGTTTGAACCCGCTACATCCAATATATGGGGCTGATGCCCTACTTCTTTGAGCTACAGGTGCTGTCCTACCAATATGTTTATTTTTATATTTAATTGATTATTTTATTTTATTTTATTTGAGACAGAGTCTCACTCTGTCACCCTGGATAGAGTACTGTGGCATAATAGCTCACAGCAAACTCAAATTCCTGGGCTCAAGCAATAATTTTACCTCAGCCTGCTGAGCAGCTGGGAATACAGGCACCTGTCTCAATGCCTGGCCAGTCCTACCAATCTATTTAAATTCACTAGAATAAAAGTATCATAGGAGTAAAGCAGTTTTCCCCTCCTCCCTCCCTCTCTTCATTCCTTCTTTTTTTTTCTTCCTATCTTCCTTCCATTTTGTTTTACTCCTTTACTAAACAATGGGTGCTGCTATTGGGTACTCAATAAAAATTTGGCAAATAAGTCACTTAGTTAAATAATCATTTTCCTTTCCTACTGCATTTCTTTTCTTCAGGTTAAATTAACTTCAGATCTTTCTATGTGATGATCAAGGCAGAAATTACCATCTCCATTGTTATAGAATTTAATTAAAATAGGAAACACTCCAGCTGCTGGCTGATATCATACAAAACCTTCCACCAAGAAATTTATGAGTTAGGTGTCAGGATAAGGGAAAGAGAAGCAAAATAGCTATTTGAAAGCCTTAGAAGGTAACAAAGCAACCAGGTATTATCCAAGATCCTGACGAGAAATGAATTGCACTGAACTGAGTGGGCATTTATGGCTGCTTTTTCCCCTTAGGGCCTTCACTGATTCACATATCATGGCACCAAGGCCAAACAGAATGTGGCAGCCTAGAGCTTTTGGCAGACACATAGCTAGGGAAACAAAACTTGAAGTTCAGAGCTGTCAAAACAGCCATAATTTGAGAGGGAGAGATCCCATAGAAAAGGAAGCCACAGAGAGGTGAACCTGAGTCTATTTTGTAAAATTTTCTCGTGAGACATGGTTTTTCTAAGGCATGGCATGACATAGGCAATATCTTCAAAATCATGCACAAAGCTCATCCTCAGAGGTCAGACATTTATCAGACTTTGGTCTCATGATTGTAAGGAACAAGGTTTAGCATTTAGAGTACATTAAGGAAGAAGGGACCTGGTGCACAACCCAGGCTTTTCAGTAACGTATTTGAAAGGGCTGTAGTGAAGGAGAAAAAGCCAACTTGAAATAAGCCAGTCCTAGATGGCTCAAGCTCATATGTCAGTAATCTATCTGTCTATGAAAGAAAGCATCATGTCACATTACTATAATTTTTTAAAATAAAAATCCAGGATTCAATAAAAAATTATCAGGTAAGAGGGAAACAAAACTGAATGACTGAAAACTAAGAGGTAAAATAGACAATAGAAGGAGAATCACATGTCGGAGTTATCAGATGTTGACTCAAAAATTATGATGAATATATTCAAAATAAAATTATAATTTAGCCAGAAAAATGGAATTTATAATATAATGAACTAGAAATCCTAGAACTAAAAAATGTAGTGACTAAAATAAGTAATTTAATAGATTGATGTATTTTAACAATACAGAGGGTGCCAAAATGTAAACACATTTATTTATTTTTTTTTAATTATATCATAGCTGTGTACATTGATACTGTCATGGGGTACAGTGTGCTATTTTTATATACAATTTGAAATATTTTCATCAAACTGGTTAACATAGCCTTCATGAGATTTTCTTAAGAAAGGAAAAAGCTATATTAAAATTATATTATTCAGTATAAATTAATAACAAAAAATAAATGCAAATCATGTTTGACTTCTGAAATTACAAGAGTTGCTCAAAGTGCTTACCATTGGTGTCCAGGCAATTTTGATTATGGTGAACTAGTGCTTGAGCAACATTGACTAAAGTGTACATTTCTATGGACACATGCCATTACAATTTCTTCCTGAAGTACCATAGGTGTTGGTTTTCTACAGTATATCATGTCCTCTAAGGTACCCCATATTCATATTGCCATTGTTGTACTTCAACAATGTTCTTGAATTTCAAATACCATTTCAATATGGTCTTGTGCTCCTCCAATGAAAACAGTGCTTCTGCCATTGTTTTTGACTGTCCTGCCTGTTGTACACTGATACTAGCATTCAATTCATTAATACTGTCTTTTGAACGAATGTTATACTACACATTGCTACTGTAATTCAATTCAACTTTGAAAAGTAATACATAGATAACAGTGCTTAAAGTGTGTATAGTTTAGTTAGAAAAATGCAAGCACAGCAAGAACCATAACTTAATTGTTTGCCTTTTCCACATGAGATTTATGATTAAAACAATGATGTATGTAATAAAAATGAAGCTAGGTTGGGCAAGGTGCTGTGTGCTGTATTGAAGCCTCATGAAGAAGAGCATAAAGTCTCCTGGCCCTGCTACTTTTTAAACTTTCTTTTGTCTCTTGTATCTTCATTTTTTCTTCATCCTCTTGGTTCCACCAAGCCACTGGGAGGAAACCCATAGCATAGTTGGGGCTGGTACCTGACAAAGAATGTAGAAAGATTATGGCAGAGCTTAAAGAATTGAAGGAGTGAATCAGGTAACTTAAAGATGCAGTAGAAAGTATCAGTAACAGATTAGATCATGGAGATAAAAGAATCTCAGAACTCGAAGCTAAGGCTGTTGAGCTAACCTAGGTAGTTGAAGAAGCAGAAAAGAAGAGAGAGAAAGCAAAACATTCACTCAGAGAATTATGGGACTTCACAACCATTCAAACATGCAAATTATTGGTATCCTTGAAGAAGAGGTAAAAGAACATCTCAAAGAAATGGAAGACCTATTGGTGGATATCATAAATGAAAACTTTTGAAGTATCACTAAAGATTCTGAAACATTCCTTTTAGAGGGATATCAAACTCTGGGTTGTCTCAACACAAAGAGAGTATCTCCAAGATACATTGTAATAAACCTGTCCAAAGTTAAGATGAAAGAGAAAATTTTGCAAGCAGCCTGGAGTAAGTGCCAATCGACTTACAGGGACAGGTCCATCAGGGTGACAGCAGACTTCTCAGTTGGAATTTTCCAAGCCAACAGAGAAGGGTCATCTACCTTTAACTTTAAATGAAACAATTTTCAGCCCAGAATTCTGAATCTTGTTAAATTAAGCTTAAAAATCAATGGAGAAATCAAATCTTTTACTTAGATGAAAATATTGAGGAAATTTGCCACAACAAGACCAGCTCTATAAGAAATACTTAGACCTATTCTCCAGGCTGATCATCAGAAAAGACCACCAGCGGTCTTTATTATGGTTTGTGAAGTCCCATGATACTTTCTACTGCATCTTTTAAGTTACCTGATTCACTCTTTCAATTCTGTGTCCTCTAAACAGTCACAAACTAAAGGATGAAACCTAGCTTCCACAGGGGGGCAAAAGATAAAATTAAGCAATGGGCTGTCAAAAAATTAGATTAATAGAACTCCACATTACTTATCAATTCTCTCAATAAATGTTAATGGCTTGAATTCCCTGTTGTAGAGGCACAGGCTGGCTGATTGGATAAAAAAAGCACAAGCCATCTATATGCTATCTCTAGGAAATATACCTACCCCAGAAAGACAACACAAGAGTCATGTTAATGGGTTGGAAAACAATATTTCAGGCAAATGGAAACCAGAAGAAAGGAGGGATCACAATCTTATGTTCAGATACAAATTGATTTAAAGCAATTAGAGTAAAAAAGGACAAAGATGGACATTTCATATTGATCAAGGGAACCATATATCAAGAGAACATTTCAATTCTAAATAGTTATGACCCCCAGCTTGGTGCCAATGGCTCAGTGAGTAGGGTACCAGCCACAAACACTGAAGCTGGTGGGTGCAAAACTGGCCAGGGCCTGCTAAACAATGATAACTGCAACCAAAAAATAGCTGGGCATTGTGGAGGACATCTATGGTCCTAGCTACTTGGGAGGCTGAAGCAAGAGAATTGCTTAAGCCCAAGAATTTGAGTTTGCTGTCAGCTGTGACACCATGACACTCTACCAAAGGCAGCATAGTGAGACTCTGTCTCAAAAAAAAAAAAAAAAATGTATGACCCAACTTAAGTGTTCCCAGATTTATGAAACAGGCATTGATTGGTCTGAGAAAAGTTATATCCTATAACATCATAATGTTAGGGACTTTAACACCTCTCCTTTTCAACTGGACAGATCCTCTAAACAGAATATAAACAAGGATACAAGGAACTTAAATGCAACCATAGAACAAATGGGCTTAATAGACATATACAGAACACACTAACCCAAAAGCTAAGGGATATGTTGATCATGTCCTAGGATACAAATCAAATCTCAACAAAATGAAAAGAATTGAAATTATACCTTGGATCTTCTCAGACCACAAGGCAATAAAGGGGGAACTCAACTCCAACAAAAATTTTCATCCCTACACAAAGGCATAGAAATTAAACAACCGTATGCTGAATGACAGCTGGGTTAAGGAAGAGCCAAAGGAGGAAATTATTAAATTCCTCAAACATAACAATAATGAAGCTACAAGTTACCAAAACCTGTGGGGTACTGCAAAAGTAGTCCTAAGAGACAAATTTATCTCATTAGATGGTACATCCAAAAAACAAAAACAAACAAACCAAAAAAAAAAAAAATCCCCAAAAATAACTCCCCCCAAACAGAAAGACAGTACATTAACAATCCAATAAATCATCTTAAGGATATGGAATAGGAAGAACATTCCAATCCCAAATGCAGCAGAAGAAAAGAAACAACCAAAATAAATCAGAAATAAATGAAATAAAAAATAAAAGAATGATTCAGAAAATCATTGAAATAAAAAGTTGGTTCTTTGCAAAGATCAATAAAATTGATAAACCTTTGGCCAGATTAACTAGAGACAGAAAAGTAAGATCTTTAATAACCTTAATCATAAGTGAAAAAAGAGAAATAACAATAGGTACCACTGAGATAGAAGAGATTATCTCTGATTACTACAAGAAACTCTATGTCAGAAATTTGACAATGTGAAAGAAATGGATCAACACCTGGAACCATACCATCTCCCTACAATTAACCAAGAAGAAATAGATCTCTTAAACAGACAAATATCAAACACTGAGATTGAAGAAACAATAAAAAACTTTCCAACAACACAACACAACAACAACAACAAAAACTCTGGACTAAACAGAATTCTATCAAACCTTTAAAGATGAACTTGTACCTATGCTGTAGAACTTATTCCAAAACTTTGAGAAAAAAGGAACCTTCCCCAATAGGTTCTATGAAGAAAACATCACCCTAATACCAAAACCAGGAAAGGACCCAACTAAAAAGGAGAATTATAGACCAATTTCACTAATGAATATTGTTGTAAAAATACTCAATAAAATCTTAACCAATATATTACAGCTACACATTAAAAAATTATACATCATGATGAAGTAGGCTACATCTCAGGGATGCCAGCCTGGTTTAGCATACTCAAATCTATAAATGTAATTCATTGAATCAAGAGAAGCAAATACAGGCAATATGATCCTCTCAGTATTTGCAGAAAAAAACATTTGATAAAATTCAATATCTTTTTCTAACAAGAACACTTAAAAATATCAGTATAAGTGGTACATTCCTTAAACTGATTGAAGCCATCTACAACAAACCCACAGCTAATATTGTACTGAATGGAGTAAAACTGAAAGTTTTTCCACTTAGAACAGGAACCAGAGAAGGAGGTCTTCTATCACCACTACTATTCAACATAGTGCTGGGAATTCTAGCTAATGCAATGAGGCAAAAAGAAAAAAAAAAAAAGATATAAAGAGCACCCAAATAGGGGCAAAGGAGGTCAAACTCTCGTTCTTTGGCAATGATATGATCCTATATTTAGAACTCCCAGAAACTCAACCACAAGACTCTTGGAAGTGATCAAGAAATATCATAATGTCTGAGGTTATTAATTTTATATGTCCAGAAATCAGTAGCTTTTGTACATGCCAATAACAGCTACATTGAGTCAAAGATAAAATTTCCTTCACAGTAGCTTCAAAGAACATGACATACCTAGGAATATACCTAACAAAAGGAATGGAGGACCACTACAAAGAGAAGTATGAAACCCTAAGAAAAGAAATAGCAGAAGACATCAACAAATGGAAGAACATACCATGTTCTTGGTTGGGAATAATCAACATTGTTAAAATGTCTATTCTGCCCAAAGCAATCTACAGATTTAATGCAATCCCCATTACAATACCAACATCATACTTTGAAGAACTGGAAAAAATAGTTCTTTGTTTCTTATTAAACCAGAAGAAACTCTGTATAGCCAGGGCAATACTTAGTAATAAAAACAAAGCTGGAGGAATCACTCTACCAGACTTTAGGTTATATTACAAGTCCACAGGGACAAAACAGCACACTATTGGCACAAAAATAGAGACACAGATATATGGAACTAGATAGAAAACCAAGAGATCAAACCAATCTCTTATAGCCATCTGATATTTGATAAACCAAACAAAAGGATATACTGGGGGAAAGAATCCCTATTCAATAAATGGTTCTAGGAGAACTGGTAGCTACATTAAAAGACTGAAATTGGACTTGCACCTTTGACCGCTTACAAAATTGGACTCATGATGGATAAAATTCTTAAATCTAAGATGTTAAATGATAAAAATCCTAGAAGAAAGTATGAGAAAAACTCTTAGGATGTTGGCCTGGGGAAAGATTTTATGAGAAGATTTAAAAAGTAATCACAACAACAAAAGTAAAGAAATGGGACTTAATTAAACTAAAAACTTTTGCATAACTAAGAGCACAAAAATCAACACAAATGGATAGCCTTCAGAATTGGAAAAGATATTTGCATGTTATACATCTGACAAAGGCTGACTAGTAGGATCTATAGAGAACTCAAATTAATCAACAAAAAATTAGCAAACAATCCCATCTATCAGTGGGGAGGAGATGTGAACAGACACTTTTCTGAGGTTCCTGAATGGCTAACAAAGATGAAATAAGCTCATAGTCCCTAATCACGAGAGAAATGCAAATCAAACCAACCCTGAGGTATCAATTAACCCCTATGAGAATAACCCCCATCACAAAGACCCAGAGTTATAGATATTGGCACAGGTGTGGAGAGAGAAGAACACTTTTACCCTCTTGGTGGGACTACAAACTAACAAAGCCTCTTTGGAATGAAGTATGGAGAATTCTCAAAGAACTCAAATTAGACCTCCCAT
>NW_003852407.1:8142968-8143895 GCF_000181295.1 Otolemur garnettii
GAGTCATAATGTTATAAAGATAAACAAATAATAAATAATACTATAAAGCTATTTCTTCCAGTAGAAAGCCAATGACTAAATGTAGGGAAAAAAGATGAAATTGGAAAATTACTATTAGGCAACAATCATCATAATAATTGATTGAGCCCATACCATCAATAAATGATGAAGCTAGCTGGTTTAACTTTGAAGATTAATAAGACTTTTCTATAGTTCCCAAATCCCTTAAGATATTTAGTAATTACAAATGAGTTTATAATAACCTTAGAGTGGAAAACTGAAAGACATTATTCTTACCAGGTGATTGAAATTGATGCCTATAGTGGCATCTTATGCCTCCTAGCATAATGTGTTGTAAAGATCACAATATCATTTCTGTAGTATTCCTTCCAAAAAGCATAACCCAAATTTAATCAAGAAGAAACTTTACACAACTCACATTAAGAAGGGTTTTGTTCTGTAATCTTCAAAAATGTCATAGAAAAGCTATATACATAAAAGGTGTACATAAAGTTTGTGTGCAATTTAAAATAGTTTAACATAGAAAATTGTACACAATTTTTATGGACACCCTGCACATATGTGTGTGTATGAAATATCAAGAGATAAAGATATCTTCTAGTTATGCTTTGATTTATCACATTGTTGACAGCCCTAGTCAATGCGATAAGATAAGAAAAAGAAATAAGCTATGTAAAGACTGAAAAGAAAATATAAAACTTTCCTTACTGGTAAATACCATGATATTTTATGTTAAAAACACCAAAACAAATAAACAACAATAAAAAGAAAAACTATTATCTGTTGTGCTGGAACTCTAGTAAAGCTATAGCCTTGATGGTTATTAGGGGCCATGATTAAAATTCCACTCTCCCATTTATGCCTAGAATAATGTGACCAGATGTCATGCTTTTGGAGGACAGTCCC
>NW_003852407.1:8144906-8154592 GCF_000181295.1 Otolemur garnettii
TCAATGGTGTCCCGCTTTACCAATTTTAAAATCTGGGCACCTTAGCCTAGAATAATATCAGGTAAGCCGAAATTGACTGGCCAGATAAGATGCTCAAAACTTGTTGAATTCAATGAAGTTTATCTTTACTGATTACTATGGATAGCATGAAGAAAGAACCATAATCTGAATGAAGACAAATTATTTAAATAGCTGATTCTATTATTTACCAAGGAGGTTTTCCTATACTATGTATCTTCTCATTTTAGCCTCTTAGAAACCTTGCAAAGTAGGCATGTAAGGTACAGTGGGTACAAGTTTCATATGAGAAAGTGCCACTTGAGAGTTTCATAGACTTATCCTAAATCACATAGTTAATGAGTGGCAAAACTAGGATCAGATTCAGTATTATAGATCGAGTGTTTTTTTTTTTTTCTGAAATCTTCACTTATGTGATGTATAAATCATTCCTATTTCTTCCCCCTGCCCCTCAGAAAATGAAATATTTAACTAGATACTAAGCACAAATGAAGACTTCTTTTTTTGTCAACATTCTTTTATGTCTAGTTAAATTGCCTTATCTAATACCCAAAAAACTGTTATTTATGAAGACATGCAGATCTAGAAATAGAAACATGAAATTGTAAAAGTTGCCCAAAGAATACTGGATTTTCTGTTTTTATTTTATTTCTAAGGCTCAATATTCTCCATTTCCTTTTAAAAATAATTTCATCTTCCTAAAGCTATCTGGGAGGGCTTGGTGTCACTCAGTATACCAAAATTAAAATTTTTACAAGTATCTTTAGTATTATATTATCAACCTTACATTCCCAAACTAACCAAGTGGCTTTATATCTAGCAGACACATGAAAATAAAAACAGTTGCTTATTTCTAATTTTCTTCACAATGTTCAAGCTTTTAAATTTTATTTCTTCCATATTTTTTGCAGTTTTCTAATGTTTTATACATTTGGCATGCTTTGTATGATAAAATACTCAGCAACTGCTTGACTATGCTCTTTGATGAAAAGTCCAACTGGGAGAATCTGGCCCAAGGAAGAAACATTATGATTGTGCTATGAGGACATAGTGGTTTAGCCCTCGACCAAGCCTCAAAACTCCCCAAGAGTTTGCAACTGTTTGACAGAAATGTGAAGGTGACTTTTTTGGGTATTGGGGTGGGGAGGATCCTCCCTTGTGGCATGAGATGGGACATTGGACTGCTGAAAGAAAGACTGAGCTGCCTCACAGCAAAGAGCCCAAGGCATTCCAGAGGGACCCAGAGGCTACTACCTTGGCTTTTCGAGATTCTTCTCTGTCTAATCATAAGCGTTTCTATGATCTGACTTAATTTACATATATTTGGGTGATTTCAATAGGTGAAGATTTTTTAATGTTGACAAATGTAAAAACCACTTTTTATATCTTACCCCAAATAAATAAATATTCTTAAAAATTTATATAAAGGGAATTGATATATTATGACAACTTTGTGTGTATTTGGTAAATCTCTTACCAGACTTAAATTACACAGAAAATGGTTGCCATATATATA
The DNA here is from genome assembly GCF_000181295.1 of Otolemur garnettii. Lineage (NCBI taxonomy): Eukaryota > Metazoa > Chordata > Mammalia > Primates > Galagidae > Otolemur > Otolemur garnettii. The sequence continues at coordinate 8,146,441 of NW_003852407.1, forward strand.
TGGCAACACAAATATATACACATATATGTATTCTGATATATATATACATATATATCTTATATATTATATATACACATATACATATTCTGGTTAACTTAATGTTATAAGATATATTATACACACACACATATTCTGGTTAACTTAATCTTAGCCTCCTAGCTCCAGCTTTGCTATTTACAGTTATAATAACAACCATTATTGTGTTGTATATCATATATATATATGATACACACATATATATTATATGTTAATATATCTTATATATAATACATATATATGTATATATATATGTTATATACATACACACACACATCTTTTATAGCTCCTGGATAAAGGGTAAGATATTTCGAGGACTATCCTATTTGTACCTCAGCTGTGAGATAAATGTTATATTCTCTGGTACTGCTGCATATAGTTAAAAGCTTGAATAGTAATAGATCGGTTTAGTGGCAAAGGAAATACTAAATTGTAATTTGGCAACTCTCTGAATTATTGTAAACTCCGGGGACATGCATGAGTCTAATAAACAAGGGAAGTATGTTCTCAGTTACTTTAGGAAGGAAGAGAACAAGCTTGAGAAGCCAAGAAGGAGAGATGAGATGAATGCATATGAGAGAAATTGTTAGTTAACTGATACTAATTCCAGCACTGTGCTAGGCCCAGAGGTTACAGGTAAGGCAGACTTTTTCCTTCTAAGCTGTATAAAATCTGCTGGAGGATACAGTCAAGAATCTGGAAATTCGTGATGCTATGGAAAGAACACAAGCTTGGACTTGGGAAGACAGACAAACCTTGGGCTGATTCCCAGTTCTGCCATACATTACGAACATAACTTACTGGGACATAACTTACTCCAGTCTCATTTATTTCATCTATACGCTTGAGTGTGTTTGAAAATCAAAGATGATCCATATGAAGTGCTTATAAAGGTATCCAGCCCAAAGCAGATCCTCAATAAATGGTAGCTCGGTCTACGTGAGGTAAAGCACGGGGAGTGTTTAGGAAGGCAGCATCATTCATTTATGTTGAACAGACGCTGTCCTCAAAAAGAGAGAAGAACTTTGTAGGGCAGAACTCAAGATTATTAGCCTCGGATACAGTTGCATTGGGCGCAGAAATACCTAGTACATGGTGCTAGAAGCAAGTGAATGGCAAGACAGACAGATGTCTGGCTCTGCGGGCTTCTTCAACAGGAGGGACATGCCTCCCCAAGTAAGAGGACAACTAACAAAAGGAAGAAGAAAAGTGAAAAGAAATTTAATCTCCCCAAACTCTTTGGTCCCAGGCTGTAGCATCATTACCATTATTATCTATAGACATAATAACAATGAAAATAAACTTAACCAGAGCCTTATGTTTTTAACGCATTTTTACATCTTTGATAGATTTGGTTTCCCACAGAGCCAAAATTATTAAAATAGTATTAATAACCTCTGGGGGAAGGCAGCCCAAAGATTATTAACTCATTTTACAGATCCAGATACTGAGGCAATTGCTTTGATGGGGAAAAAAAGAAAAACAAACATCAAACTAAGACTCAAAAGTATGAGTCCCTATAAAAGATTGTTGCCGTATGATGCTGTGTGATCTGCGAAAAGACATTTAACCCCATAGGACTTCAGTTCTTCTAGCTTTCCATACGGAAATCAGATAATCTCCAAACATTGTTCCAGATCAAAGATCCAGTGATCTTTACTAATAGTTCTGATAAGCTGTTTCTGAATGTCCTCCAGTGATGTTTGTACCTAGACGTTTATGCCCTTCTAGTCTCCCGGGGGCACAAAGGCTCCTGTCACGGGTGGGACAAATTTAGAGACTTGCTTCTGACAAACAGAACAGAGCACAAGAAGCTATTCCTGAGATTAGGTTATAAGTACTGTAACTTCCCTCTTGCTTGTTCTCTCTCTCTGGATCTTCTAATTGTGCTGGATATGTTGGAGTGAGCTGCAGAGGCCCACTTGGCAAAGAACTGAAGGTGGCTTTCCATTAATTGCTAGTTAGAAACTGAGACTCCCAGCCCAATGACCCAAAGGGAACTGAATCCTGCTATTCACCAGAAGTGTAAACTTAGAAGCAGACCTTTCTTGTCTTGAGATGACTGTAACCCTAACTGGCACCTTGACTTCATCCTGTGACAGACCTGAGCTGTCAGACTAGTGTGTTCATGGGTTTCCCCAGGACTGAACCAGCCCCCTTCCCCTCCCTTTCCTGGTATCAGCAAGAAAAGGTTTGCTCTACCCCGAAATCCTTAGGCTGGAGGGAGAAAGGGAAAGGTGAGAAATTAACTTGTTTTCCTACCCAAATGCATAGTCAAGCACTTCCTTTTTTGAAGGATTCCAGTCTGTGGGGAAAACAATCACTGCTAAGTGCTATGACAAGGTATTCTAAGAGCAAAAGCAACTCTGGGTTGGGGGTTTGGGATGTAGGTTAGAAGAGCTTTCACAATGATAAGAGCAGTTTCTGGACCAGTGGTAAGTGAGAGGCAGTAGTATAAGGCAATCTAAGCCTACAGCTAAGTCATGACCACATAGAACAGTTGGTGGCCCCCTGTTCAGATTTGGTCTCTTGCTCAGCTCGGCCAGCCACTGCCACACTGCTTCACATCCTTTATCACACTCTATGCAGTTTTAGCATTATAAATCTTTTTGTACCAAAGATCTGACCATGATAGAAGCTGAAGCCATTTCTCTAGAAAAATTAACCTGCATGAGTTTAAACTATTCTTACTACCCATGAAAGAGGAAGGAGGAATTTCCTTCTCTCACTCATCCATGAAACCTTGCATGCATTTCCAGAGTTAACAGCTTCTTGGAAATTTCACTTGCTTATTAAACACCCATAAGTGCCTGGATTACAACCTTTTGCTCTAGAGGTCTCCTGTCAGCTGAGGGTTTGGCTGTAACATGCTATGGACCAAAAGTAGCTTCAGATTTCACCTGGGCTCTCTGAAGGTTAATGTATTCATAGAGAAATGGCAGATTCAAAACCCAAGGGAAAGAGTCTTGATCAATGGGGTTACAGGCTTAGAGTCACACAGTTAGGGAAAGCGGTCTTTAGATAAAAGGGACTATTAGGTAGCCCTAAATCACCCTAAATCAATTCCCTCTAAAGATAAACCTGGCTGGCTCTTAGATTCTTCAGCATCTTACCTGTAAAAGTAATATGTGCCCAAGTCCATGGTAACAGAACCTGAGTTACACTTAAATAGTGTGGCATCAAGTCTGAATTAAGTGGCCCTTAGTCTGGAGCATGGAATTCTCAGATTGGCTGAGTTTTTGTTATAATGAGGGTTGACTGACATCAATATGAAGAAGAAAAATTCTTAGTTTTTACAAAAAAGAATTTTTCTACTTATTTAAGATGCTTTTCTTGCATAGAAATCATACACACTTGCCAGGAGTGGTGGTGTATGCCTGTAATTCCATTTATTTGGGAGGTTGAGATGAGTGGATTGTTTGAGCCCAGGAGTTTGAAACTATCCTGAGTAACCTAGTGAGATCCCATCTTGGGGTGGGGGGAGGGCAAGAAAGAAACAAAGAAAGAAGGAAAGACAGGAAGGAAGTAATAAATAAATCAAATCACACACTGTTTAAAAACACTTATGCACTTCCTGTTGTGGGTCAAAGGGTACAATTCAAAGTATCTTTCTGGAAAATATCTTGTATCCTACCTGCAATGGCGTCCTTATCTCTGTACCTATTGTTCTTTGATGAAAAGCTTTGAAGGCTAATAAACTTGCAAAAGCCATTGGAGGAGGTTAGCTTCCTGAAGCAGTTATCATCCCATAGTAGTTTATTAGATTAGCTGAGTAAGAGACACAGCAAGAGAGCTAGGAAGCTAGAAGGAAAAGGACAAGAAAATTCACACACCATATCACTTTTCTGATTTTCAAGTATGGGAGGTTAGGGCTGAAAAGGCTTGCAAGGATATTTGACATTAGACTAGAGCACTTTGGCAGGAATACCTAAGCATGGGAACTCCATAGGAAGGGAGTAAAAAGATTTGGAGACATGGAAGTTTTCAGTGGGTGGAGGGAGTAAGTTCAGGGCAGATACCATACTAATAACCAGACAGAGTTCAGGGAGTCGGTTTGGCAGTTGTCTTGGGGGCATGTCAAACATCCTTCTGGGAATGGTGAGAAGAATATTTCCCCTATTTTATTTGAAAGTTCCTAAAGAGGCATTATTTTAACTTGGGGGATGAAATACCATGCTTTGGGAAGTTTGATGCCTTTAATTAGTTCTCATATTATAGCAGTGTCAAAAATGGAAACAAGAAGAATGTGTTCCATCCACATAAACATGAAAGAGGTAAAGTCTCCATCTTTCTTTAAGGCTGCATAATATTCCATGGTATACATATACCACAATTTATTAATCCATTCATGGGTCGATGGGCACTTGGACTTCTTCCATGACTTAGCACACCTACTGTGCATCTTACAAGGGTACATGTGAAATTTACTAAGTATAGAATATAAATATCTTAACGCAATAACTAAAAAAATGCCACAAAGTTGTATGAACCAGTTTGATAAAAATATTTCAAATTGTATATAAAACTAGTACATTGTACCCCATGATTGCATTAATCTACACAGCTATGATTTAATTTAAAAAAGTTTAAAAAAATGGAAACAAGATCATTTTGTTATAAACTTTTTAAAAAATTTCAAATATTTAAAAAATTCCCAGGTAAGTCATTAAAAAAATGATGCTAGTCTAGGACTTTAGGGTTCTGGAAGGAATGATGGAGAAGGCTTGTAGTCCAAATGTTTGTAAATCTGAAAAATTAGATGGTGAATCTTAAACTAAGATGCTAAGCCTAGATCTTAATTCTCCCACAGCTGCAAGTCTGGTCCTGGCTAGAGAGGAAACTTGAGAACATGATTTCATATTTATTCTATTTGTGTGTGATAGATTGTTTTCAAATCTTCCATCAAAGGGTAGAGTCTATTTCCTTTCCTTTTGAACCTTCTCAGACCTTGTGATTTTCTTAGAACAATGCTGTGAGACCTAGGGATACTTTGTGATTTCTAGACCCAGGCTTGCCCATCTGAGGTCTCCTTGTTTTGAAGAAGTCTAGCCTAGTCTACCGATGCACAGAAAGTCTCAGTGGTTGTTAGCTGGTTCCAACTTCCAGACAAGCCATGAGCTATGTGTAGCCATATCAATGACCAGTAAAAATAAAACCACTCAGATTGACAACCCACGGAAATTGAGATAAATGAAAAATCTTTGTTAGTTTGAGCCTCTAAATGTTGGAGTGGTTTGTTGAACAGTGATAGACAATTGAAACATCACACAGAACTGATATGACAACAATGCACATTAGACCAGAGGTCCCTGTCCTTTTTTCGCACCAAAGACCAGTTTTTCCACAGATGGAGGTGGGTGGACATTAGATTCTCCTAAGGAGAAAATAACCTAGATCCCTCGCCAGGGCCATTTACAGTAGAGTTTGTGTTCCTAATTAGAATCTAACGTTGCGATGATGTGACAGGAGGCAGAGCTTAGGCAGTGATGTGAGTGATAGGGAGTAGCTGTAAATATAGATGACACTTCTCTCACTCATCCTCCACTCACCTCCTGCTGTGTGGCCCTATTCTAACTGGCCAAGGACCTACACTGGTCTATGGCCCAGGGTTTGTGGACCTCCGCACTGGCATGTGTATAGTGCTTTATAGTTAACACAGGGTTTTTCACTTGAGATCTTATTTCCCTGAATCCATAGGATAATCTTGTTTTCCAGCTCTGTAAACTGGCTGTGGGAATTTCCTATTTTGATTTTAATTTTTAATCTTTACTCCATAGAATATATGTAACACTTTGCCTATATTGTGAGTGAAAAAAGCTGAGATGTTGAAAGTGTTGGGGATTCACTCGCATTCACAGGGGTGGTAAGGGAGCAGGCAAGGGGCCCAGAAGAAGTTGCCTTCCTCCAAATATCCAACTAAATATGCCGTTGTAAGAGCCAGGGGAACACTAGCCCTCAGAACACACAACTGTGGGGTGGGTGGCTGCAGAGGGAGGAAAGCAGCTTTTTTATGCTCCTGGGCTACTGCAAAATCAATCCACTATGGGCCCAGAAGCTTCCCTTTGGCTGCCGCACCGACAGCCCTCCTGTAGCCTCCAATAAAACCTCCACTCAGCCTGCGGGGGTTTGTTAATTGGTGTGCAGCTCTGACATATTTTGTAACTGTTAGTTTAAAAAATAAATACAGTAAAATATACACTATCATACCTAAATCCCAAATTAGCCCAGGAGAACAGTGCTGCCCTGTGGAAATAAGGGTGGAGGCTCATGTCCATGGTAATGGCCATGCCAAGCAAAATAATTCCTTTTCCATACCCACCTCACTGTCTTCAGGTTAGGTCCTCCTCATCACTTTTCTCCTAGATTGCTGGCACAGCTTCCCAGCTGGCACACCTGCTATAACACATGCCTCTTTTTTCTTCTAACCGTATTGCATGTTGGCACCAATTCTGTGTCCCAGAACCATCAGAAAGGCCTCAGCTTGGGAATGTAAGGTCCACTGCAGGGGCATTTGTCATCATTCAAAACAAATCTCAGAATATAGTAGAACTTTTCATTGATTAAATAATTATGAGAGCCACTGTGTCATAGATGCTGTCTAATTATTCATCTATTGCCACAGCACTTCTCCCAGGTTACATTCCAGGTACATTAAACAACATCCACTCCTATGGAGGCCTTGCAAATTGTCTCCTCTCTAAGCTTTTGCTCTTATTGTTCCTGTGTCTAAAATTGTTCTTATTGTTCCTTTTACTCTCTACTTCTTTGTGAGTCTAACTTCTAGCCACAGTCTAACATGAAGCTTGAATTTCGACTCCATGGGGAAGTCTTGCCAGTTCTCCAAGATAGAATCTATACATCATAGCAATGAGTCATAAGTACTAAGCTATGCGACACCTATATAAGCAAGGATTCTGTAATGAGGAGGACCAGCCTGAGTATGTCCTCAGAAGTTAAAAAAACACAAATTGGGATCTCCTATCTTAGACTTATCATTTACAAATGATAACATTGAGGCTTGAAGTGAGAAATGATATAGAGGATGGTGATGGGTAGAGAAAGTGGAGTGTGGGGTTTAAATGCATTTCCTAAGGTCAAACAATTAGAAACTAAGAATTACCCTATTATCTATAATAGGATAATAATTCCTATTATCTAATTGTTGGGGCTAGAAAGAATACTGATCTCTTGTATCCTAAACCAATGTTTATTATACTAGCCTAGACTGATTACTTGTGTGAAAGTGATTAAAACTAAACACTGGTCTTTTCAAGTAAAGAAATATATATTTTTCATTAAAAGAGTCTGTCTCTAGAGCATTATTGGATCACATAATCGAAGATCATCAGTTATTCAATTCCATTAGACAATTGGAAGTTCAGTCAAGCAGATGATACCTGCCACTGAATCACTGCCTAATACACAGCCTCAATAGCTCAGTGGTGGAGGTGTTGTGTAGATAGGCACAGCTTGGCTTTCTCTAAAGTAGTAACCCAGTAAACAAACACAAGGGAACTATGTACACATAGGCTGGTTTCCTAACACTGCCTACCAAATGAAGCAGATTAAATTAATAACTTTGCTCTGTTTATGAACATGCTAGTTACAAGCAGTGTAGGCATCTCAACTGACAATCAGCCAGGCAGAGAAACCAATTAACTGGTGGATCTAAATCACAAGAAAGTGGAGCCATTTCCTAAATGACCAAGATTCATTCTTGGTATAAACTACTAAATTAATTAATGAATAAATCTTAAGTCCTTGTTTGTTTGCAACTCCATTAATTCATCAAATTTTAGGAAACAATTCTTCTTTCTTCAATAGATGTTGAGAAGCAATGACAATTATAAACTGCATTTCTTACAATATTAAAGAGCAACAAAGTAGCTCCAAGTAGATAATGTCAAGTTGATTTTTCTGAGAATTTCTTGGATCCAGAATCCTAGAAGGTGAAAGAGACAATATTTTGTGAAAAGTGATTATACCCAGCTCATGCTTTCTTATAAGGAAGCTTTGGCCCTGGATGAAAGAGGGTTGAAAGCAAGTATGTGTTTTAGGTGGTTGGAATTGTTTCTGATGTCAACCAGCCAAATTAGATAGTAATTCCTTAACACAT
>NW_003852407.1:8154822-8158496 GCF_000181295.1 Otolemur garnettii
GAGATAATTTCTTCATGAAACAATAGTCATAGAATCTTTGAACTTATTTATGGTAGTAATGATGGAATAAACCTCAGTCTCTTTGTTGATGTCAAATAGATGATATGACAATATATTTGCTGCCTGGTCCTCTGGGATGGCCCTCCTTCCTCCTACCTTCTTATTATTTACCGAAGTCTATGTTAGCTCTGATGTGCCATGAAACTTTTCTGGCTTCTCAAATTCATACTACTCCATTCCTTCCCTAAATAATTTTTGGTTTTTTGTTTTTTGCAATATGAAGGGAAATAGTTTAAGAATAATGGATTTTTTTAATTTGTTAATTAAGATACTATGTTAGATCTTGAGGCAAGGAAGGCATAGTTATGCCTGTTTACTGCTCAAGGAGAGTTCATGGCCTGTCATGGCAGAGTCAGGGCAACCCACTGCTATAGGGAGCAGGAGAATGCTCTGTTGGAGGTCCCAATGCTCCTGGGGTACTCAGTGGAAAGGCCTGTTCTGTATATATGAGAAATATAAAGATATTCTACAATTCCATTATATGCTTATTCAGTCTACTTTCTAATAGACTATTTGTCTTGTCTTTTAAATCTTTTAAAACTAGAATACTTCAAGCTGGAACAAAGTTTCTTAACCAGGAAAATGTGTCTGGTCAATTAGTAATGGGCAAACATAGGAGCAGACAAATAATCTAACATATAGCCTCAACTACTAAATGTGAACCTATTTGGGAGAGGAGAGATTGTCAAAGACAGCAATATGCTGAGATTTCCACAAAAACCACAGTGACGGAAATAGCATTTGTTTGGCTCACTGACACACAGCATATTTGTAAAAGCCATTCACATTGTCATTTTTCATATGACTTCAATTCTGTGCCATATCTTTACAGTGGGGTGGGGTGAGAAGGGGAGTGGGTGAGGTAGAACTGCAGAAAAGAAAATTTAAGGTCTGTGGTCTTGTTTTAATTGATGATAGGTGATTAAATTTCAGAAGAGCAGGCCATGTTTGGGAGCTAAAAATGAGCCATCCATAGCTTAGGGGATTTTATTAAAATGAGAAATCAGTTGGACATATTTAGGGGACCTTCAGAGAGAAAGTGGAACTAAATGGGTCTTCAAAAATAGTTTAATTTTGAGCTTTTAAGAAGTTTGGAACTAGAGGAGAGCCCAAATAGCCAAAGCAAACATAAGCAAAATGAAAAATTTTGGGAGGCATCATATTACCAGACTTCAAACTATACTATAAGGATATAGTAACTAAAAAAGTATGGTATTTAGACAAAAATGGACAGATAGACCAATGGAACCCAGATAAAAAGTCATCCCCATACAGCCAACTGATCTTTGTTAAAGCAGACAAAGAAACCTTACTCAGTAAGTGGTGCTGGGGAAATTGGATAGGTACATGCAGAAGATTGAAACAGGATCCATATTGCTCACCATTCACAAAAATTAATTCAAGATGGATAAAAGATTTAAATATAAGGCATGAAACCATAAAAATTCTGGAAGAAAATATTAGAAAAACTCTTCTAGGTATTTATGAAGTAGACCCTAGTGCAATAATACAACCAAAGAAAATAAATAAAGGGGACTTGATTAAATTAAAGCTAAGGAAACAACCGACAGAGTAAATAGCCTTCAGAATGAGGGAAAATATTTTCAAGCTTTACATCTGATAATGGACTAATAACAACAATTTACAAAGAACTCAAGCAAATGAGTGAGGAAAAATCAAATAACCTTATTAAAAAGTGGACAAAAGATGTGAACAGAAGCTTTAAAAAGAAGATAGATAAATGGTCAATGAACATATAAAAAGTTGCTCAATGTCACTAATTATTGGGGAAATGAAAACTAAAATCACAATGATGTATCATCTCACTTCTGAGAGAATGGCTTTTATTAAAAAGTCCCCAAGTCTCTCTGTGGATCCAGAAAGAAAGAAATGCCTTATACAGTGTTAATGGGAATGCAAACCAGTATCAACCTTTATGGAAAACAGTGTGGAGATTCCTCAAAACACTAAAAGTAGACCTACATTTGATCCAGCAACCTCAGTACTGGGTTTCCTTTGACTCCAAAGGAAAGGAGTCATTTTATTAACAAGACAAGTACAACTGAATGTTTATGGCAGCACAACTCACAATCGCAAAGATGTAGAATCAACTCAAGTGCCCATCAGTTCATGAGAGGATTTATAAAATGTGCTGTATGATTACTATGAAGTACTATTCATCCAGGAGAAAGATGAATTTGGATGGATCTGGAGACCTTTATTCTAATAAAGTATCTAGAGATATACAACAAACACCACATGTCCTCACTGTTAAACTGGAAGTAACCGATGAACACACATCTGTGCAGAAGGAAGTAAAACTCAGTGGAAATCAAACATGGGAGAGAGGAGAGTAGGGGATAGGTAAAAACCTACCTAATGATAGAGAGAACACTACCTGGGTGGTGGGAACACAAATAACTCTTACTGAAGTGTAACAAACACGATCCATGTAACCAAAAACATTTGTACACCCATAACATTTTAAAATGATAAAAAATAAATAAATACAAGTTTTTTTTTTTTTTTTTAGTTGAAAAAAGATGCCAGAGAAAGACATTAGGGAGCCTCTCTCTGCACCTAGTTCTTATAAACAAGAACCCTGAGTGGGTCCCAGTACAGCATGAAGATGTTTTCTTCCCCTCTGTAACCCCGAATGATGACCTTGTGCTCATTAGCACTAACTAGACAATTGGTCTAGTTATGTGCGGCAGAGAAGACCCTTTCCTTGTCCTCACAATATTTACCATGTAATTAGCCAAAAATGTGAGGTTAAGAGAAGGAAGGAAGTGCTAGGAGAACAAAGCAATTTGAGAGATTTGGGAAAAGCAGCTATCTACAGGGATCAACACTGGAGGTGATTTCCTAATCTGCTTTTCTGTTTGTCAAGACTGATGGAGGCCAGGCCTCAAGTTGTAAATTGCCTGGAAGATGCTTCCTGTTGTCATTCTCTGTGGCTGTGCTATTGCTTCTCTTTGGGGTGAAGAACAGCTGTTCCTACCCTGTCCATGCACTTGGAAAAACAGTTGCAATTACAGTTGAAAACTTTAATTGAGCAAACTGTCAGTCTGGCCTCAGTGGCTGCCTCCTTTAGGAGAAAGAAGAAGGATGGGTAAGATATCCAGAGACTTGATTTGGGAATGCCCAGTTGTGTTATTTTAGGCAAGCTTCCTGGAACTTGGAACTTATTTCTCAATGAGGATAGTAATACTTGGCTATTCATCTGCTGAGGATATGTAAGGGCAAAATGTGGTCATAGATAAGAAAACATACAGACACATACAAAACACTATGTTTGAGGGAGATTTAACCTCAATTGGATAAAGCAAAGAAAAACTAGAAACATGTGTTTTCTTCTTTGTCCCTAGGCTTAAAGAAGAAGGGTGGGCCAGGGTATGAATAGGTGGGAATGAAGTATCAAGACTTTTTGTAACTACATGTCTGAAGCACCATAAAAAGTGCTTCTGGTCTGGGCGCGGTGGCTCACACCTGTAATCTTAGCACTCTGGGAGGCTGAGGCAGGTGAATTCAAGACCAGCCTGAGCAAAACTAACAAATTTGGTGAGAAAAATAGTTAAAAAGAGGGATATTTGGTGAGACCTCACCTAAGGTGC
>NW_003852407.1:8159289-8160604 GCF_000181295.1 Otolemur garnettii
AAAAAAGGGAAAATAAAAAGAGTTTTTTTGTGCTTTTGTTTCTAACCATACCATAGATGTTTTGACATTTTCTGTTTGTAAAGTGGCTGACCATTATTGAGGAAGAGGGATATTGCATTTATAAATTAAAGTTTCTCCAAAGGCAACAATGATGAGTATTTATTAAAAGCTTAGGGCATGCCCAGATTCATGCTACAAACTAAAGTGTACACAAAAATAGCTTAAAAAGATGATAAAGAACAATAATGAACTGTAATTCAGACTCTAAACTTGCAAGCACTTTTGCAAAACAATAGAAACAACAACAATAATCTTACAAACTCTGCAAGGCCTCTAATTTCTTTTTGTTCCTTGTACTAAATTACATATAATAAAATTTTGTAACTTAGGTTTGCTCGCCAAACTGTTCATGAATATTCAACCAGAAAAAAATACAATGATCCCTTTACTCTTAGCAATGACAAATTATTATTTTTGGAGGATGCTTAGGATATTTACAAACAAATAACACTTGGAAATAAATGTGGTGAGTTTAGGTTTTCTGAAAAGGGAAAGAATATTATTAGAATGACAGTTATCCAGAAAATTAATCTAGGTTGCATAGTAAATAGATAGTGAATAGAGTCTATTTTATTAATTTCAATTCTCCCCTATAAATGGCAACTCCACATTTTCTAGTATCACAGAGCAAAAACTTGCAAAGATGTTGAATTTCTTCTCTTGCATCTTCACATTTAAGCACCAACCCCTACACACATTTGAATCATCACTACTATCAATTCTTCTCTTTTTGTTTCTACGTTTATGACTTTAGAAAGCACATAAGCTCTCGTAGGTAGACTAACACTCATTGCATTGGGTGCCCATACACTGAAGTGATTTTTGATCATAAGAAAGGAGAATGGAGCCTAGAAGAAAGACTTGAAGTTTATTATGTACAGATTTAAAGTTATAAATAAAGATAGTGTGGAAGTAAAAAAGTATACAATTCAAATGCATCTGATTGTTTCCATTTTCATAAACATAAGCCTACACAATTAAAATCTCTTCCCTGGGGTGGCGCCTGTGGCTCAAAGGAGTAGGTGGGTTCAAATACAGCCTTAGCCAAAAAACTGCAAAAAACCCAAACCAAACCAAAACCAAAACAAAATCTCTTCCCTGTAACAACTGCAGAGATTTAATTTGCATCTTGTCTCCACTATTACTGCCTCTGTGATCTATTGTTCTCCACCAGACAGCCAGAGTGTCCTCTTCAAAAAAGAACACTCTAGCTCAAAACCTCCTACTCTTTTGACAATACCTCCAGGCAGCCCAC
>NW_003852407.1:8161903-8166581 GCF_000181295.1 Otolemur garnettii
ATTGGATATTGAGAATGGAAGGTGTATGATGAAACTTGGAGACAGTGTACAGTTAGAAACAGTTGGGTTCTATGTCAAGATTCAAACTAAAATTTGAAAATCTGAGGGCAATACCATTGACTGAAATGGAAATTTTGAGAGTGTTCTTTGAATCATGAGTTACCACAAAGCTGTAAGTTACCACTATATTGCCTACTAAATTATGATTTTCTGAAAATAAGAAACGATTTCGCTCCAGCACGCATCACCTGTTTTAAAGTAGAAGTATATGCCAAAAAATTATTGCCAGAGTCTCATTTTACTCACTATTTGCTCTGAGAAACTGAAAAGCAATTCTTTCTCCCTTGTCAAAAGAGGGTGGAGAGAATGATCATAGTTCCTTGATACTTTCGTGTGAAAATCTTTAACTTGATCTTCAAGTTCTGATTCTCTTTTTTGGCCAGGATTTACACTAGCCAAACAGAATAAAGACTCAAGATATTGTTTATATAATTTTTGGTTGAACTCTGATTTATTCCTAATATAACTTTGTCATTAAAAAAGCAATTAAAAGAATTTTAATTGCATTACCTGAAACTTTTAGATTAAAAAAAATTCTATTTCTATTTTATAGTAATGTGAATTTAGAAATGCACATATTTTTAACGCTTACAAAGTTAAGGTACAGGTACACAATTTATTTACATGTAATTTTGATAAATTATTCTTACCTCCATTTGAGATGTATTTGCGTAATTTCCAAAGGGAAAAAAATGTGTACTTCACAACAATCTTGTAACATGGTAGAGATTTTCTATTGGTTAGGATATATTAAGCTACAGTAACAAATACCTCATAAAATTTCAGTGGGTTAAATAATATAATAATAACTGTGTAGAGCTGGTGTTTACACAGTTATTGAGGTTATCACTGAGGATCTAAAGTGACTCTGTGGTAGCTCTTTTTTTCACAGTAATTCTGTGGCTCAGGTTGATGGCAACTCTGACATCTTCAACCTGTGGTTGCTGAGATTGTTACAGTGTTGTCATCATTGGAAGGTGAAAGGACATGGGGAGGAATGTGCAGTCAGTTTTCAATGACAAGACTTAAGAGTGGAGGAACATAGATTATCTCCATTCCATTGACTTAGATCTCAGGCAATTGACCACAGATAACTGCAACGGAAGTTCGGAAATGCAATTTACCTGTGTCCCCAGGAAAGAGAAGAAATGGATAGTGGTGAATTGCCTGTAGGCACATCTACATCTTTTTTGTACGTATCAGAAACATAATATTCTCTAATGTTCACACAATTGTAAGGCTTCTGACCTAATCAGTTTATCATGTAACTGGATTTAGGATCTTGGCAACCTGTATTATTATTATTTTTTTTTCCATGAGACAATGTGCTGAGGACAAGACCTCATATGTCTCTTATGACATATTCCTCCAGGAAACAAATGCTTGGATGATACAATCAGTAGAATTTTTCTGAGGGTTCCCTTCTAATCTCATAAAATGAAACCCCTTTTATCACACTTTCCTGTTTTTTTCCAGGTTCTTATTCTAATACTTCGGTCACATTTTGTAGAAGAACTGAAGAATGGAAAGAGCATCCCAGGAGAACTACTGATTCTGAGTGGTTATTGATTTGTTATGGCTTGCAAGACATTTTATAGCTACCCAAACGTTTTTGTTGATTTAAAACAAATCACTGAAGATCTGAGGTGACTTTAATTTTTCATTAAAGGTAAAACAGGGGCAAGACTTAACAAATTTAAAAATTATATAGCATTGATTTTACAATGTTATTTAGAGTTCAAAAATTTTAAATCAAAGAACAAAGATGTCAAAGAAAAATAAGTATCAAATATCAGGATGGAATCTTCCCTGTGCCTATGGAATACCTGACACTTACCAAGCTTTTGGGGAATAAAGAACGGCCACTTGGAGCAGACAATACCAAGTTATGAAGGAGTGGGGTTGTGCAAAAATGCTTTGTTCTAGTCTTGGTTGTGATGTATTATGTAAACTTGGACTAGTGATATATTTGTTTTTGGTTTAGATTTCTGATTTATAAACAATGGAGTCTTGGTCAAGATGAATTTTAAGTGTTCTTAAAGTTCTAACATTTTCCAAGTCAACAATTAAAGAGATGTGCATTCTGCGACATAATTTGACTTTAATGAAAAGAGGTCAATCTATTTGAGATGAGCCTAGGAAAATCTTTCAGGAGGATTCAGGGTTTAAGCAGCGTTTAGGGGACTAGGGCAATATATTCAAAGAAAAGGACATTAATTTTATAGCAAGAAGCATACTAACAAATTAATTTTTTGTCTCGATAAGCCTTTATTGAATGTATACCAGATGCCATGTGCTAGAGCTAGGCACTAGGGATATGAGATTAAAGGGGAAAAACTTTGGCTCTTGCCTTCTCACAAATGAAGAAATGAGACAGTGAGCATCACATACATTTAACAGCAAGCCACTTAATGCTGTAAACAGAACATTCATATGGGAGTGAGAAGAAATGGGGTTGGATGTACAGACTGCTGTCTTAGTCTTCATGTTGCTCTACAGGAATATCTGAGGGTGGGTAATTTATGAAGAAAAGAGATTTATTTGGCTCTCTGGTGAGGGACTGAGGCTGCTTCCATTCATGGAGGAAGGTGGAGAGAAGCCAGCCTGGGCACAACACATGGTGAGATGGGGAGAGAGGAAACAAGGGAGTGAAGAGGAGCCAGGGCCTTTTCAACAACCTGTTCTCACAGGAACTAAGAGTGAAAACTCACTCCTACCAGAGTGGTACAAGTGGTACCAGATCCCTCATGAGGGATCTGCCCCAACTATCCAACACCTCCTACCTGGCCTCTTATCTGACACTGGGGATCAACTGTCAATCTGAGACTTGGCAGGACCAGATAAACCACAGTCCAATCAGGACCTATTGATGAAGGTGCTGAATACCCATGAGAGGAAGTCTTGAGTATAGCCTGCCATAGACAATTTATGAATGGAGATGAGGCATGATAATAACAGTATTGAGGGGAAACTGACATGTGGGATGAACTGGTACTCCTTTTCCTTGAATTTTTATTTAACCTGTTGAACTGTTCTAGAGCTAACATGTGCAGAATGACTAAGAGATAGATGCAAGTGACTACAATGGTCACAAAACTCCTCTTGTGTTCCCGTTTTGCTCATCATCACTTTAACCACCAAACCATGACTGATAATTTACAACTTGGTCAGTATTAGGCCTGCCCTTTGCAATCTACAGATATGGCCCAGTAGGCAATTGCAATTGGCTAATGCAAGCAAATTGATCCATTTCACTGAGTGGGACTGCATGTGTTTCATGGCAAAGATTAGAAAGTGATTCAGCATTCATGAGAAAATGTAGCAACAAAAGGTTAGTGGAATAGTCCTAGGAGTGGTGCCATATTGGGAGCAATTGCAGAAGGAAATGGTCTGGATTTATTATCTACATTAAAGATATTGTGGGTCCCATGGATACCAGGAGTGTCATGGAGACCCAGCTAATAGGTTTTTTACTGGATTATTGTGCAGGCTGCTGCACCTGCTTTGAGAAGGAACGTTTGATCTGTTTCCTGGCAGAGCCTACATGCTGCAAAGCTGAGAACAATCACTGAGGTTGGAAATGGAACTGATTGTTTTTAGAACTTTTGCAAGGATTGTAGGGCTGATCTCCCAACTGTGGAAGTCAATAAGAAACTCAAAAACCCAGAAAATAAAAAATTCAGTTTGGGAGTTTACATTTTGTTTTGTATTTCTAATACTCACATAAAAGAAGATATAACCCTGGAGGCTGAATTTAGTCAACCAACCAATGATTGTGCCCATGTAATTCCTCCTCAGCATGCTTCTTACTCATCCAAGTACTGACTTTTTTCCCCCGTGACTAAATTAGGTTCCACTTTTTCTTTCTAGACGGTCAAGGTGCAAAGTAGACATGAGTTTTTCTTGGAATTTTGAGGTTAAGGTGAGTCTGTAAGACTGAACTGGAAGTCCAGAGCTAGTTCAGTGATTTTAGCATTGGTATAGAGCAATTATAAAATTAATTCTAGTTTTTGGTCTAGTTTAATGATTCTATGAAGTAATTGCCTAAATCTTTTTTCTTTTAAATTTCAGGTTAGTGTGGTTTACATACAATTAGGTTACATAAATTGCTTTTGTAAGGACAGAATCTGCAATGTATTTGTGCTCTTCACCCAGGAAGTGTGCCGGGTACCCCTGCAATGTACCCCTTGCATGGAAACTTACCTAACCCCTTCCCCCTAAATCTAGTAATCACCTACATAAAGTGATAGTTCAGGTACCACATTCTTCTTTTTACTTTTCACTAATTAACAAAAGCATTATTATGTTCCATTTATTCAATGAATGAATAAATGCATGAATAAGAAAATCTGTGATAGGCCAGAGTTGAACTGAGATTGGTGGCTCAAGATCACTGCAATGTCATATATACCTATATAGTAGTGAAAAATAGATGCTGATTGCTTTTTTAATCAATCTGATGCCTCACCACAAACCAGTGACCTGTACCTGGAAGAAGCTGGTTGTGAATAAAGCGTTGGTATGGTCACACTTATAGTTACCATGGGTTATCATGTATCAGTAGAATGTCTCTCAGACTTCTACCTCCTTTAGGATCTTCTTTGCTTTTTTTTTTTTT
>NW_003852407.1:8166644-8193526 GCF_000181295.1 Otolemur garnettii
TGTTAAGACATTTATATTCTACATTTAGTACATTTCACATGTACCCTTGTAAGATGCACCATTGGTGTGGTCCCACCAATTACCCTCCCTCCACCCATCCTCCCTGCTCCCCTCCAATCTTCTTTGCTTTTGGAGAGCTTCAGGGGACCTGTGTATGAAATGCATGTTCTCTTATGATTATTATTTTGTGGAGAGCTCTGTTGTTCAGGCAGGTGATTCTGTTTGACTTTGCTCCTTGCTAACTTCCTCGGACATTTGGAATGATGAATATTTTGAACTCAGAGCTTTTTCACTGTGGTTTCAGTTGGGAAACTGATTCCAGCAAGACTCCTAGCAGTGGCAAAGCCAAGTTTGACTTCTGTGTTTCTGACACCTAGTTTTCCTACTGTGTGATTTGCTTTACAATTTTTTTTTGCAAACACAAGCATCCTTGTGCTCATGACCATCAATAGATGACTAGTTCATTTCAGTTTAATTGGGACTTACCTCATTTGGGCACTAAAAGTTCCATCTCCTTGGACTCGTCTTCGTCTGTGGTGAACTGGAATGGCTGGTCACCCTAAAAATGGGTGTTGGTGATGTCACCATTATAGTTAGTACCAATTGCTTGCTCTTCCTGAAGACAAAGTGTCTATTTTGTCTCTCTTTTGTACATCTTGCCCCTTTAGCTTCAAATTCCCTCTTAGTTTTGTTTCATGGTAAACTTCTTCTTATATAAACACTCAATCTCAGCATCACTTCCTCAGCAAGTGCAATCTATTCTTTGGACATTTTGGGGTTGCCCTTATCTGTTTTCTTTGTTGCACAGTGTCATGGTTGTTCACATCTGTTTCCCCTGCTTGCCTATGTGGCCCCTAAACTTGAGAGCAGAGACTGTGCCTTATTCATCTTTATTTCCCCAGCACTGTACCTCAGTGCTCAGTAAAATCTCATAAGAAATGTAGCATATAACTTTGGATTCTGATACATTGATATGTCCCTTTTCATTGCTATCTACCATTTCCCGGTAACCTGGGATCTCCTGAGTGCCTGCCATTTCCCGTCTCTGAGTATTTACATTTCATCAGATGGTCTTTTTCTTTTTTTTTTGGCTGGGGCTGGGTTTGAACCTACCACTTCCAGCATATGGGGCCAATGCCTTACTCCTTTGAGCCACAGGTGCTGCCCTCATCAGATGGTTCTTAAAAAACAAAGCGCTTTAATGAATCAAAGTTATATATATATATATTTGAGATTTTAAACACTTTGGTTTGACACTGGTGAGGATGTTTTGGTGCAAGATACCTACCCCTTAAATCACATCATGGTAGGCAATGGCCCTGCTTAGACTTTTTCTAAATAATGTATAGGTTAATAGAGTACACACCACACACACACACACACACCCCTCATCCATAAAGTTCATGTGCAATTTAAAATAGACAAATATATAGAGTGGACATAATGTTGGTGGGCAATTTAGAATAGTTTAACATCATAAATTACACACAAACTCTATGTCCACCCTCTCTATGTGTGTATGTGTATATATAGAAATCAGTCATGACAGACAACTACTTTCAGCAGCCCCAGACAATCTGAAAGAGGCAGGCTTTCTGCTTATGGTCTACAGTAAGCCCATCTACCTGTTTATTTGGGATTGCTCCTATAAATACAGTGAGATTCCCCAGGGGACCAGCGTTGAAGTGTGAGTCATTGGAATGGCTCTGACTCAGGATTTGGGATCACAGGCTTTTAGACTCATATTCTCTACCTTTGGAGTGGTGCCTTGAGAGCTGTTTTCAATTTGTTATTTGTTAAACCTGAATTTTCCTGCTGACTTGATTAGTGAGAAATTAATGCAGTTTCTTCAGCATATCATTCGCAGCTATATACTGTGCATGGTGTAAAAAACCCACTGGAGTGGAGGTTAGGAAGCTTCATTCTACTACCAAACCTGCTACCCATTAGCTCTGTGGCTTGTGGCAAATGACCTCATTTTCCTAGATCTAAGCTTATTTATAAATCAAATGATTCGCACTACTTTTTCCTCATTCTCTGATATCTTTTTACTTTATTTTTTTCTATTGTGGTAAGAACACTTAAAAAGATATCTCCTCTGGACAAAAATTTAAGTGTGTAATACAATGTGCTTATGAAAGACACGAAGTTGTACCACAGATCTCTAGAACTTACTCATCTTGCACAACTGAAACTGTTTATTCATTGCACAAGTCCCAATTCTCCCTATACCCACTTCCTAGAGACCATCATTTTACTCCATTTTGATGAATCTGATTTTGGATATCTCGTGAAAGGGGGATCCTGCAGTATTTGTCAGGCTATCACTGGCTTACTTCACTGAGTGTTATGTCCTCCAGGTTCATCCCTGGTGGTGTACACGAACAAGATGCAAGACTTCTCTCATTTCATCACTCACTATATCTCTGGGTCACAGATAACTTTTAAGGGATGAGCATCATGAACACAAAGCTGTGGTGCTCTAAGAGGTCAACTTATGCCCTTGAGAGTGTTACCTTATGGAATTTAAAGAGCTCTCAGAGGAAGGAAAGACCCTGTCCCTGATTCTCTCTGTGCCAAGCTCTCCAGCCACACGTTGACTACCGATCTTTGTAATCGGTGCTGCCCCAGCTGGTCAGTACTCTCTGGATGAGCAAGCAGGTGGATGTTGAGAGCGTCCTCACTGACTGCACTGCCTGTTGGCATGGTGCATCCTCTGTTGAGTGTCTGCTCTTAGGGAACAGATAGCTCCAAGGAAACTCCTGGAAGAGATGCATGTTCTTGAACTTGCAGCCAAGAGCTCCAGTGTCTAATTCTTTATAACCTATGCAATCATCATGGGTCCTTGGGGAAATCATCCAGCATAGGTGGCACTAGGTATCAAATAAAGGAGATAATACAGGGATTATCAGGAGATTAGAGAGATACAAAATTAGTCAGGAAAACTGAATGCACCTGGAAACATTAATATTAAAAGAAGTTAGGAAATATTTTAACTGGAAAAAAATTAAATGCTGAAATTTAAACAGGCAGATCTGAAACACATCATAAGTAAGATAAAGAACATTGCTTCTTGGGCTTAGTAACTGTTCCAATGTGATTCCTCCTCCATCCATTATGTGGTCACTGTGTGTGGACTGTGGAGACTGAACTTGACTCTGTAAGCCACAGGATTCAGGTCTCTCTGACTAGTTTTAAGGGATTTGGAAACTATTTGTAGCCTTGAAATCCCAGGTGTTCAGGTGGGGAAATGCCTTCCAGGCATTAAAATTTCCCTGAGGGTTTGGTTTGTTTTCAATTTCCTACTCTTCTTTTCCTTTTGGAAGGACTGTTTAGTAGAGAAATCCTCAATCGGAGATTTCTTCACTTAAATGAAGAAGAGATAACATAACATGTCTTAGGAAGTGCATCGTAGATGAAGGATCAGCGGATGAAGGTGAGCAGGGTTTATACCAGAGTGGGGCATCAGACTTGGTACCCTCATTGCCAGTCTGAAGCTCAGTGTCCCAGGACAGCAGTCTCTGGCCATACCGTTGCCCTATACACTGGAAGGGCATAGAAAGGATGGTTCTGGGCAGCTTTGTCACCCGTGATGTCCTCTGCCATCCATTCCCAACAAAAAGCCATAGTTGGCATTGATAACCCTCAACGTGCTTCAACGAGCCACGCCTCCTTTCCCTCAAAACCCACCTTCCCCATCTTGTGCAATCTTGTCAATGTCTAGCCAATCTCCAGTCAGAAATGTGCCGAGGATTCAGCATCCTTCTTTTCCTCATGCGCATATCTCCGTGTTTACTGTAGCACTTTAGCGTCTCTTTGTCTCTCCCCCTCCATCTCTTTTTCTTCTGTCTATTCTCAGCACAGTCACCTTAGATTTGGGGCTTATTTACAACCGTTTGAGCTGGATTATGTAAGAATGGGAATGGAGGTGAGGAACAAACTGGAAATGTTATCTACCATACCCCATTCCTTCACATCCATGGCCTCACTGGGTTCTCAGTAAGAATATCAAGGAGGTACTGGGGCCCTGATCTGTGCTTGAGAAGGAAATGGAACTGGTGTGCATGCTGACCACAGCCACTTCACACTTGTCATCCCTGCCTCAGCCCGTGTCTCCCTTTACAACAGCCACATTGCATCTTATCTTCGATTTTTCTGTGCTGTTCCCTCGTCCTTTCCCCCTCTCCCTCAGCATTCCATGCGAGGCAGGAGCCTTCTACAGCCTGGCTCCTGGGGGGCACTTCCCCACTTGGGTGGCATTTCCCAGAGCATCCCTACTTATCATCCTCAGGACTTGTTCCTGCTCTCCTCCCTGCTGCTCCAGTGCCCAGACCACCTTCCTTTTCCTTCTCTTTTCTCTGGTACTAGCCCCATTAACTCTTCCTGTTTTGTTAACATTTTTGCTCTTGTCACTCCCCCCAGGCATCCTCCCCACCCTCCCTGCCTGACCTAGTTCCTCCTAGAAACCTCTGTTGTTTGCTCTGCCTGGCATCCACTTCTTGATTTAGTGTCTGCACCCTGATACTTTTATTTTTGAGGAACTGCCCATTCTGTACTAGAATCAATCTGAATGTGTTATCTGTAAGGTGAGTGGAGAGGGAGCCTAGGACTGAGGTAGAGTAAATAAGACTCTTTCTTTGAGTCTATCTCATACTGGAATGATATGTGGAGCAAAGAATGATTGGAAGCAGAAATTTGAGCAATTGCTGCTCTCCTGGAATCCCAGGAATACACTTTGTTCCTAGCATTCTGAGACCCCTTTTTGATTTCCTGAGGCTTCTATAAGCGTTTCACATATTAATAATTCAGCCTCTCCCTTTTTGTGTCTATGTAAGCCCAGAATTCACTTCCACTGTTTGCAAAGAACTCTGACAACTCAGGGGACCTCCTTTGCACAAAATCCACATGCTTTGCTGGTTTTCCTGTAGCCCACAGCACATTCTGCAGTCCTGAGCTCAGTCCATCTAACCCTCCCACTCAGTTGTAATTCCGCTCCTAGACAGCAAACTCCTTGAGGACATGGACAGTGTTTTGTTCATCTTTGTATCACCACTGTTTGATCAGCAATTTACATGAGGAAAGTGCTGAAAAACTTGATTGCTGAGTTGATGGACCTAATGGAAAGATGAGGTGACTATAAGATTGAATAAATTAATAGTCATTCTACTTAGTAGAGTGGGAAGTAAACTCATCTCACTGCCCAGAGAGATGTTCCCAGAGAGGAGGGTTTTCTGCTGTGTAAGTCTGCTGTGATGCAGTCCCACCCCCATGGAACTTTAACCCAGGGATGCTACCATCAGATGTCAGGATAGAGCCTGTGTGCAAGGCTGTGGAGCCCTGTGCAGTACCAGGAGCCCTGACTGGGGAGACCAGTCCCACCCTCTCTCCAGTTTATTCCTAAGATGCTAGGCCAGAGGGGCCTTTGGAAAACTGTCCAGTGAGTCCCTTGACTCCTCAGATTTATCTCAGGTTGTTCATTTCACCATTTTCTCTCAGGCCACATTCTCAAATGTGCTTACATCAGTCATGCTCAGGAAATTTACAGCCCTTGGGAATTCAATGAATTCTGATGGCTCCTGTTTATTTTTGTAACTGTTCTCACATAAAGTCCTCCATGGAAAGTGTTTTCTTCAATCAGCATTTCCTAGAAAGAGCACTGATTGACCTAGCTCTGGTTTAAGCAGATTGGATAATTCATTTCACTTCTTTGAGTCTCAGCTTCCTTGTCTGCAAAAAAGCAATGAAAATAAGTGTGTTTACTATTTCATACATTAGAAGATGAAAGGCCAACAAGATACACAATGGAATCCTTTCTGGAAGCAAAGATGCTGTTATTACTGTCACTGCTATTTCTACTCCCACACTTCCACTCTGATCTGAGTTCACAGTGACCATCTCCTTCAACATCTTTTGGTTGAGGATGTCTTGCTAATCTGGTAAAACCAGTCCTGGGAGAACAGGGAATATCTAGGCTTTGTACTCTCTTTCCTTTCTCTCATATACTTTCCCCAGCAGAGGCCAAGGATTAATGTTATAGAATTTCTATAAATCTGTTCTGAATCTAACCTTTCTAGCCTCAGCTTTTTCGCTGTGTTTTATTCTAAGTTGGGTGTAACTCCTGTTACTTCCATCAGCATATTTTAAATAAAAATATTAGGTAGAATGCATTCTTCCTTGTAAAACATCACAAGAATGAAGAAGCAAGGATCCAGTGTACTCAATCCTAATATAAAGGCAGTAGATGACCTAATACATGGTGGTGGGAGGGTAGGGGAATGAGGGAGTGGGAAGGGGAGGAGGGAGGAACATGGGGGGACCATGTATGGCATACCTCTTGGGGGATGGGACACAATTACAAGAGGGACTTTACCTAACAAATATTATCAGTGAAACCTAATTCTTTGTACTATCAATGAATCCCAAACAATAAAAAAAAAAAAAGTTGATCCTACCTCTTTTATTGACTTAGAGAAAGAGTCTAAAAAGAGCTCTTTCTACCTTGTGTATTAATGTTATTAGATGCTTATGGTTGTAATTAGTCTCTTTGACTACATTAGTTTCATAGGGCTACTGTAAACAAAGTACCAGGGGAGAGGTGGTTGGAACAACAGAAATTTACTGTCTCCAGTTCTGGAATCCAGAAGTCCAAGATCAAGTTTAAGCCCAGTTGGTTACTTCTGAGGTGGTGACGGAGAATAGGTCCCATCCCTCATTTCACTGTTTGCATGTGGGGTCATGTCTGTGTCCACGTTTGTGTCCACATTTCCCCTTTTATAAGGACAAGGGTCATATTGAATTAAGAGGCCACCTTACTCAAGTATGACCTCATTTTAACTAATTGAGCCTGTAACGACACTATTTCCAAATAATATTCCATTAGGAAGTATCAGTGGATAGGATTTTAACACATGGATTTGGGAGGGGCATGATTCAGCCTGAAACATTATTGTCATTGTCATCATCATCATCGTTGTCATCATCATCATCATCATCACTGTCTCTGTGAGATGTGGATGTGCAGAGATGGTTGGACTCCCAGGGTCTAGCTTTGACCCAGCCTCTCTGTGGTTCAGAGGGAAGAGAATCAAAGCTTTTCCCCGGTGCCATCACAGTGCATTTTCCTTTGTGCCTTCACACCATGCACTTCCCTTTGTCAGCGCTGAATCATTTTGAAAGATAAAAGCTACTTCATGAAAATGCTGATGGTGAGCCACATGAATAGAAGACATGGAAATCTGGACTGTTAACACTTTGTCAAATGTTTATTGTCCCTTCCACCTCTACACTTCTATGGTAATGAGAGGAGCAGCATCTGCAGTGGTGCAGAATACTGTGAGACACACTGTGGGGAGATTCAGGTGGAGTTTATGAGCCATGCCTAGGCTGACTTTTACTAGGTCTGACACGCAAACGGAAAACTATAAAGTACTATTTTTATGCTAACATGCATTAGGAAACTATAAGAGTTAGTCTCTTCTTTTCCTCTTCCTCTTTATAGCATTGTAGCTATCTCCTACGTAGAAGTCTCTTGTACCCCCAAGATGCCATAGATTACAAGTTTAGAAAGGACAAGGGAAATCAACCCGCCCTCTGGATTCAGAATTTGACAGTCTGACAGCAAATTGTAGCCTGTAGCTTTTGCCTGTGAGTCATTGTAGGCAGGAACATCAGCTTGAGGGGGTGTGTGTTGTCTCTTTTACAACACAATTTATGGAGGTGGTGTGATGCCATGATGAGCATGTTTGAATGGGTGATTTCAACAATTTTCCATATGAGAATGATGTCTGTGAGTGTTAAGCATGTTGATGATTGCACATTTTGTTTTCTTTCATCAAAAATTCTTTACAAATTCGGTAGGGAAGGAGTACCAGCAGGATGCAGAAACAGATTGCATATAGTATCAAGATAACTATGACCAACATGTCCTTTAAAAATAAAAGTACAGAAAAGCACAGAATATGTCGCAAATAAGTGCTTTATGAAATGAGTCAGCAGAAAAGTACAGCAAAAGGACAAATGCCTGAGTAAATAAATAAAATTAATAATTGTAAACACTTGTGAAACACACCCACCGATTCATAGTTGTGTTTACTCCTCCTTTTCTTCTATTTCATGTCTATGATACTCTTCCTGGTGTAATTCTTGTTGTAAAGTTGGCAAGAGCAGTTTGGAAACCCATTGCTAAACTCAAGATAGTTCCATAGGTCTGTAAATCATTCTGATGTTCCATTTAGAAACATCTAAAAAGAGCAATTTCCACTACCTCGCTCTATGGGATTTTCTCAGAGTACCAGATTCTGTTGGGAAGGCATTTTGGTCCCACTATTGTCTAAAAGCAGCCTCTGGGATGGCCTGTGTTTTGCTGCATCCCAAGTGTTTCTGTGCATTTCTGCTACATTAACACAGGCACCAGCCCTGGCTCACACACAAGCAAGGCAGGTGCTGTATCTAGTGGCTCAATCCCATGTTTCCTCTTTGTAACGATGTTCAGAACATGTACACAGACCATTCACATTCATCTAAACTATGTCCAATGCATCCTTCTGTTTCTGGTGATCGTGCTGGAAGCTGTCATCTCCTAGCAGGGTGCTGCCTGCTTCCTGAGCCTTCTTTGGTAAAGCTGCTACTCAGAGCTTCTGTATGCAACTCCCAGGATGTTTATTTATTTATACTTGCTTGTTGTTTTGTGAATACACTGTACACTGAAATTTTTCTCTCCTGCCTTGGGTCTGCCTCTCTCTTGTCATATTGCCTATTTCAATTCCTCCAAAGTAAGAAAATGTCTTCTCTTTCAATCTTTTTTCTCTTCCCATCTTCTTGACTTTCCTCTCTGTGTTTCCTCCACTGACCCAGTCCCTTAGGTTCATATCCCCAAATAAGTACTGTTAAATATATCTCCTACAGTTCAATTACAAAGAATGGAATTAACTCTAGATAATGAAAGCAATAAGGGACTTATTATGAGGGGATTATATGACTTACAGAAAGTGGTAAGAGCGTAGAAGAAACAAAATACATGTTAAGCTTTCAGGGATAGCTCTGGAGGCCACCATGCTGTATCTGCCCCTCCTCTCCCCCAAAGGAAGCTTCTGATTCTTCATGCTCACCAATACTACCATAATCCAGAATCTGATATGACTGGAAGGGGTCATCACCAGCAAACTGGTATAATTAAGAAGCCATTACTGTTGTCAGCCCTAGCATCACAACTGAGGCTACTTGAGTCTGCATCAACAAAACAGAAGCTCTGCTTCCTGGTTCTTGATCCTCATGAAATATTGAATAGACCCTGAGATCTCTACTAAAGACTACCATCAAAATCCTAATGTCTCCATGCTGTGTGTACCAGCAGAATAGCAAAGGCAGGCAGGGCAGCCTCCACTTCAGTTCTGCTTTCAAATATCATGCAAATGCATATCATTGGCCAAACCTATGTTACATCTAGAATTTTGGCTATGAGAGCCCTTGGGAAATATGGTCTTAGGTTTTCCAAACTGTACAGACCAGGACAGGACAATGTACAGGGGTGGTGAGTTGGGGGTGGATAGGTTATGGCTAATCTGTCTTATCTACCATGGTCATCTTTTAATTCTTTTTCACTCATGTCCTTCATGATCAGTGGGTCACCACTATCACTATAATCTATTGATTCTCTTCAAAATTCAGACTGTATTCTTCATTCTTTCTTTCCTTAGGATAGTCCCTTATTATAGCAACCTCATTGCTTGTTACTCTTCTAATATATTCCCATGAAATCTAAGTCATTTCATCCAATAAATTGTTCTTTCATTTATTCATTTAATTCATTAATCATTGATTGAGAACATACTGTATGCTGATAACTGTGCGTTCAAAGTCAAATTGGCACCTTGCCTGCCTTCAGGATGTTTCATCATCTTGTGGGGAAGGTAGCGATGTTGATGGGTCTTGAAGAGTAAGACAGAGTTCCTTGTGATGTTTACGTTCCACTGGAGGGAAATGGGTAATACACAAGCAAGCAAACAAATGATTTCTCTACTGTCACATTAGTCCTGTGGTCAGGAACTTCAGTGTTCTCCTTAAGAAGTGAATTCACTCATCAAGCTCAATGCTGACTTTCAAAATCCTTTATTTCCTCATCCCATCTCATTTAGGTGCCATAGCACTTGTACAGCAACTCAGCACTGCTAAAACACAGCTCAAGGCACTTTAATCTCTTGCCTGGTCAATTGCATCCACCCTCTAGAAGGTCTAACCTTTCCAGATTTTTTTTTTATCCTTAAAGTCAATTTTCCATGTAATGGCCAGTGCAATCTTTTAAAGATACTGTTCATATCACATTACATCATTCTCCTAAAACACGCTGGTGGCTACTTATTCAAATACAATAAAATCTAAATCCTTTCCATGACTATAGCATCTACAGGACCCCTCCCAACTCCCTCTTTGGTCTCATTCTCTTCCTCAGCCTCTTCTTGAACACACTAGGATCCTTACCACCTCTCGCCATCTGTTTTTTCTGCCCACATACTTTCCCTCTCTCAGGTCATATATTAGGTGCCACCTCCCAGAAGAAGCCCAAAACTTTCAACCACATCCAACTGCCCTCTTTTATCATCTTCATAGCACTAATAACCACCTGACATTATTTATTTGTAACTTTATATGTTTCTATGCCAGAATAAACACTGCTTTCTTCTCTGTCATATCTTCTATGCTTAGAACCATGCCTAGCATTTCATAAACACTTGTTGAATTAAACAATTAATGAAGGTATTAATCTGCCTTTTATGTCATGTTCTGCTGTCTCTCTGATAACTTTTCTAATTGTTCCTGCCTGGTCTCTTCTCTGAGCTTCTATACTTCCCCATTGCTGATTGAGGATGCCTCTCATCTGAGATTTGCTTCAGGAATCCTTTAGCGTTATCTCTACCTGCAAGAATACCCATAGATGTCTCTCCAACATTAGAGGTTGCTTTTGGGAACAGTCGCTAAGAAGTATACTTTTACACCCCACTAAGTAAAACCATAATCTCTGTGACCCATATGTCCACTCTGTCCTCTGAAAAGATGGCCACTATTCTGAGTGTTTGGTTAATGGTATGTTCTTACCCCTCTGCATTCTAGTGCCACTTCATAGACAAATATAGAAGATGAAATTGTCTAGGTTAGAGACCAGATAGGCTAAGTACTGAAGTGAGGGCCTGGCAAGGCAATTTCATTAGGTTGGGTTGTTCCTTCAGAGAGTGACTGAAACATCGATAGCTCCACTGACCTCTCTCTGCTGCTGTGATACACTGCAGGCTCCAGTGTGCAGCCTTAATCTCCTACACTTAGCCCTTGATGCTATTCTCAAGACTGCCCAGATATAAGTTTATCCCTTGGACTTGGCCATTTTCTTTTCACAAGACTGATTACATTCTCTACAACTGTTAACCCTTATATTAGCAGTCACAAGGTAACTTTAGCTGATGCTGAGTGTCATGACCCGTCGGGCTCTTATGGCCCTGGTCTCGGTTAGCGCAGGAAGGAACCAGGCAAGAGGCGGATTAGAAGTACAAGCCTGTGGGAGGCCAGCTAGTCCTTACTTTCTGGATAGCCCCAAGCAACCTCCGCACCAGCCTTTTATTGAAAGGGAATGATACAGGTAAGGGGAGTAATTAACAATGACTACATGCTGAGGGCACGGGCTCCTTCTCTATAAGGAGCACCTGTGGACAAGTTGCCCGAGAGTCCAACCTTCAGCTGTAAATCATCTTGCTTAGAGGTCATTTGTCTCTTGGCATCCTCTACAGCTGAGTATAGACTGACCTAAGCTCTATCCCAGGAGAGGCCAACTGGCAGCCAATAGATAGAGCAGTCATGTAGATGGATACATTTCACTTGGCCTAGACTATATTTTATCAATTTGATCCAACATTTCAGAATTAGATTTCATGTAAATATTCAGGTTATATAGAAAAATTTCACAGATATTCAGGTTATATGGAAAAATTAGTTCTAGCAACTATGGGCTCACATTTGTAATGACAACACGTGATTGGAGATAACCAACAAGAGTGCTCTTTAAACAGGTCACACTCACTCTAATTCTCACAGACCCCTCCAGTCTCATAACAGGTGTCTAACACCCACACTCTAATCCCACCAAACATTTGAATTTGAGACCCATGCTCTGCAGTATTCATAGAGCCATACTGTGGGAAGCCATTGGGAATTTGTACACAGGAGAATGATACTACCTGAATTGTATTTTTAAGACTATCACTCTGGACATTATGCATAACAGGCTTCATGGTAGCAAGAATGGAAGAAGAGAAAACAGCACTTAATACCTATTAACATCAATTAAGACCATCCGGCATGACTGCCTGAGAGCTTGGGTCTTAGGTCTCGAGTCTTGTACTTGGTCTGTAGGGATTGCCTGCTCCAGGCTGGGCCCTGTAAATTGTTCTTCTTACTTCCATACGTGTAAATCATTTCCTTACCTGTGCTTATGAAAAAGCTGTGAGTATACTCACCTCTGTTACTGTCTCCTTCTCCTCCCAAGTCTTACCTTCTCTTTACTTCTGCTATATCACCTTGTTTAGATTAGCAGGTGGGAGCGATGCTATGTCCTCTGCATTAGAGATCACCACTCTCCAAAATTTTCCTGGCCCAAGAGTCATGAGCACCTTTTACCCTTGGCTCAGCTCACATGATATTGGCCTTTTACAACCTGAGGCAATGTAGTTGCTGATGATCTGGCTGGCAGAGTTGCCAAACATCACACAGGTGTGTTTCCATCGTTCACCATAGCCCCGTTGGGTTCATCTGCTCTGAAGCCCGCTCACCAGTTGCTAAGGCTGGTCAGATTTCCTTCCCTGAATGCCGCTGTCAAGCCAGGAATCCATCTATATTTTTGCAACATTTGTTGGAAAATCTCTTTCCCATTTTATTTCAGCCTTTGCTATGTGATACACGGATCCCTGGATTCCTGATTCCTGCCAGGGTATTTTCTACATTTCTCAGTAAGTTATCTCCAGCATTCATTCTTTTTTGATTGTTTGTTTGTGTGTTTGTTTTGAGACAGAGTCTCTGTTACCTGGAGTATAGTGCCATGGCATCATAGCTCACAGCAACCTCAAATCCTTGGACTCAAGGGATTCTCCTGCCTCAGCCTCCCAAGTAGTTGGGACTGCAGGAGCCTGTCACAATGCCTGGATAATTTCATTTCCTCCCTATTTTTAGTAGAGATGGATCTTACTCTTGCTTAGGATGGTCTCAGACTCCTGAGCTCAACCAGTCCATCTGCCTCAGCCTCCCAGAGTGGTAGAATTATAGGCGTGAGCGACTGAACCTGTCCTTATGCTCTCTCTCCATAACTGCCTTGCCAGAACTCTACTGTTTCAATTCTATATAAACAGTGTCACAAAATCATTCACTGGAGATTTACTGGGGTTATTTTTCAATACTACTATTTATCATACCTTAGGGCTAGAACTCATGCAGCCAGAGCATTTAACAATGAACCAAATTACTATCTAAGAAATACTATTTAAAGACGATTAAAGCAATAGTAATTAAAATGAAAAAGGGACTCTACCATGCATATGTAACATGAATGTTTGCAATTAAGCAACTCGTTATTATTAAATATTTATTGAACACCCACAGTGCATGAAGTTCTGAGAAAACACACCAAAGACATGGTCCTGACCCTTTGGGAACTTGCAATCTAAAGCAATTTAGATTTCGACTCCTGACAATATGCTCTGACTGTGACTCTGTAGATAAAACAAAGGTTGAAATTCAAAGCATCTCTGAGCTTCAGGTTAATCTACTGCTCACTGCACTTCTTACATTCAAGTCCTCTGTTTGACTCTCGGCTAGCCGAAGAGTGACCATTCCTCCTCTTCTTTAAGATCTAATGAGGCGCTTGCCTCCTCTGTGAAGCCTACCCTGACCCTCCCAGCAGTGCTGAAGCCTCCTTTCACATGTTATCAGTTCCATGTGCAGCTAAAACTCTTCATAGCATTACCTTGTAATTCATCTCCTGTGTGTCGTCCCTCGCCAACAAGCAATTCTGAGTTGAAAATGTGAACATCACTTCTTAAAGCTGGATCTCATTCTTGAGAGTCTGACAGTCATCTGCTCCCTCATTTAATTAATTGAAAATCTCATCTGTGCTAGGCAATGCTTGGGACACATGCTTGCACACATGCAGACATAAGGCTTAGCAGAAGTTTAGGCAGGTGATAACCGAGTGCTGAGGGAGTGTATGATGACTGCTGTACCAGTCGTATAAAAGGGCCATCCTGATGAGTGTTCTCGGAAGCCTTGGGTGTGGCAAAGGGAGGAAACAAGACAAGATGGTAAGAATTTGGAAGGCTGATGTCTAGAAATCAGAGCCGGAGCCTAGAGTAAGGAGATCATTTTGGCTACTACCTATCTCTCACACATGTGAGACTCAATTCTATCCTTACAGCGTTGCTTAAATCGGAAAACTGTTCTCCTCAGTAGGAATATCCCATATAGGTTCTGGATTTATTTCATCTTTCCCTTTCCTCCAAATGGCACGTTATTAGACTCTCTTTTCCTTCATGAAACTGTATCTATGGATTCTGACCATGTCGATATTGCCTTTCGAGTACACCTTTGAGTGTGCATTAGTAAGTCTACTTATTTATCACTTAATCACATTCCTCCTATTCACCCAATGATGTTCATAGAACGAATGACCTCCTTTAATTTGAGGTTGGTTTATTTTATTTTATTATCTTTTTGTTAATCACTGTGAAAATACCAAACCAATTACACTTGTTTCTTTCTGATATCATCCACTCTATTCAGAACAGCACTTTGCTCTCACAAGAAGCAGAGTCAACAAAGGGATAAAATGGAGATTCCAAAGGCCACCAGGACATGAAAATGAAGCTGCTATTATCTGAAGCATAGACGGTGATGGAGGGGAGAGGGACAACTATGCTGGATTCTTAGGGGCCTGTCTTTTGAGATTTGACCTTCATCTCAATCTTCTCTTTTCCTTCTTTTTTCTTCTCCAACTCCAGATATTCATCATTCACTATCCCTGCATCATTCACTATTCCAGAATCTGGAATTATTACAGCATCTATTTGATAAACCTGGTGT
This sequence comes from Otolemur garnettii, assembly GCF_000181295.1. Taxonomy (NCBI): domain Eukaryota; kingdom Metazoa; phylum Chordata; class Mammalia; order Primates; family Galagidae; genus Otolemur; species Otolemur garnettii. Next base: position 8,181,756 of record NW_003852407.1, read on the forward strand.
AGAGTTCCCGCGGCAGTGGGCTCAAGCTCCTTTCCTTTTCCAATGCTCATAGGGATAATATCTTCATAAACTGTGCTGTACCCATCACTGCCAAAGATTTCCTTCACCATGAAATGACAGTTCCATTACACAGGAAACAATTGGCGTTGTGCAAAGGAGACCTCAAAGAATTTCAAAGCCAGAGAATAGTTCCCTCCATTTTCATGGGTGCCTTATTGCAAGGACTTGTGACGACTCTCTGTCTGGCCTCCTCTTATCTGGAGCACAGAAGTGAAGCCTCAGATTGCATATCAGGCCATGGTTCAAGTCTGGGATCACTCCATCTTCCAATGAGTTCTTGGAGAAATGGGTCCTATATATGTCCAAATACTTTTCATTACTTGCATTGACATCCCAAGTGATGGTCTTCCCTCAGCAGGACATCAGGATGCCACCACTGCAGGTACATGTAACTCTTAGGTATCCTTGCAAATTCTTATATTGTGATCTACATATTTTATTGTGTCATCTCTGCCCTGAACTTTACTTTGCCTATATTGAAAATCAGAGATTGTGTCTCATTGTTCTCTTGTCACTGAGCACTGGGCTCAGCAGACATTAGGTGTTCCGTAAATATTATTTATGTCAGAAGAAATTAATAGCAAATTCCATGTGCAAATCATAACAGGAGGCAGATGAAAGCCAATCACAGATAAAGAATCTTATTTAAGCTTTAAAAAAAATAAGAAATCACCTTGAAGTTAACAGATCTTATGAAATTCCTATATCTTTTCAACATGTCCTAGTCACCTGGACCAGACTGTGCTTGTTGAATCCCTAAGTTGAGATCATTTGTGAAGCAATCTTAGAGTTTCTAAGAGGTGGCATAGACCCCATTTTGTTCAGACAAATGCCTTGGGTCTCCTGGCTCAGATTAGAGAAGTTTATTCTGAAGAGAAGCAGTGCTTATTTGGAACTCCCCTTGCCGGCAGGAGACCTAAAAAGACTTAAGCATTCCAGGTGACAGGGTTTTTATTTTTTATGTGTGGCTCATGACAACATACCTGATGATAGAGACAGCATATCCACTTTAAGTTGAGACAGCCAAAGCTCAAAAAGGCAAAGACACTTGCTTAAAGTCAAAAGACCAACACACGGCTGGCCAGGCTGTGAATGTTTACCAGGTTTTATCAATCTTATGCACAGACACAGGCCGTTAGACAAAGGAAGCTATGTCCTCTGGAGGGCTCAGGGAAAGAGCTGCCCTCTTGGCTGGGTTGTCCTTGAGGTTGCACGTATTGTTCCGTCTTGCCCTGGAAGGCAGTTGTTAGTGAAGCCCCTTCCAAACTATTCCTGTAATAATTTCCATCGTGAATCCCAGAAAAATTGAGAACATGGGGTGGGGCTCTATCCCTCTTGTAAACCTCCTGGCTTGTTGCTATTTATTTAATGATTAATCCTTCAGCACCGCCTTGTTAAATGGAAGGGTAATATTTTCCTTCAGGCTGGCCTGGGCAGGCTCCCAAGCCAGTCAGGTACCTTCAGGCCATGGAGCTGAAGACACATAATATGCCTTTTGTGTTGGTCTCTGGAAACTGAGCTGGAGTAAGGGACAGTGGAGGCGAAGGATGCTCCCGGGAGTGGGTTCCCTTCTGTTTCTCAGCTTTAGGGCCAAGTGGAAGACTTACTATAAATTTTAAGCTTTCAGGGCAGAGAATAGCAAGAGAGGATGGAGTATCAACAACTTTGTGTGCATGTGTCTATTTCCCTTAAATACCTTGGATCACTGAAAAGTCAAACATCCTTAATTATTATTTTTGTAGCTGTGTAATTCACAAATAATTATTTTTAATGTAATAGCTATGGGGGAATTGTCAATGTCCATAGTGTGGTTGCACTTGTTATAAATAATTCAAATGTGGGCACCTAAATATTCCTCTCTAATTCAGTGCCAAGAGGAAGGTAGAGGAAGACTAAGAAAAAAAGAGAATTGAGACTACAAGCAATTTGGAAAGTGACTTTGAACTGAGAGCCTCAGTAACCTTGGGGAAAAGAAACTGAAAGCAGGTTGAGGTGAGGAGAGAGATTTTCTCATGAGGATCATTCATTTTTCAGTGGATATTGTTGTTTCCCATCTCCACAATGATTTTGGAGTATTGGTATGCACGCATTAGTTTAAAGGAGGGAGTTAGCCGGTGTGTCTGCACGCTGTGTTATGGGATTTCGGCATGAATGCAGGGTAGCTTCCCTTGCTGATTGTGTCACTATGTCCTTTCTCATCATTTTCTGTCGTCACTGTTACCTCGATAGGCTTACGTATTAAGAATTAAACCTTCTTTGTTTTTTTCCTTTTCCTCTCGTATCTTCACGTTCTACTCAATTGGTAATGTTTTGGGAGGATTTCCTCAAAACGAAAACTGCAAACAAACGCGGAAATGTGCCATCAAAGAAGGAATCTGGAGGTGGAGCTGTCTTGCAAAACTATTTTATCTGTGGTCAGATAAGGCCAGGCTTATCCCTTCACTCAGGGCATGTCTGGCCTTGCAGAAGAACATGGCAGAGAAGGAATGTAGTTGGAGGGGAACAGCCTTAGAGTCTGGGGTTGCCCCCTTCTTGGAGGAGGGGAGGAAAATTTCTGCTTTTCCAATGAAGAACTGACCCCCATACCATGTGAATCTATTTTCCTGAATCCCTATAACTTTACCTATTTTCATATCTTATATTTTTGAACATTATTTATTTAACAAGTCAGCATACTGAGAGAAAATACTATTAAACATTTTGTATCTCATGCAGCACCCAGGGCAAAAGCATGTACATTAGCTTTGCCTAGAAATTATTGATGATTTTATTATTTGATGGAGTTCTGTGCCATTAAAAGAACAGTGCTCAGAATTCTAAATATAGTCAGCAGAACTTGATTTGTCTCAAATGTTGGCAGAAGTTTGTGCGACATGTTGAGGAAAATAGGAAGTCGACGACACGACTCTTGTCATTGAGGAAGTGTGGCAAGAGGAGGAGATTCTGGGTATTTTACCCATCCTCAGAGAAGTAGTTGTGGACTTAGTCAGAGAATGAATACATTTTTGAAATAAACTTACCTGTTATTACTGTTGGGTCAATATTTCTCTTGGTAGCCCTTGGGGTTACAGAATACAGTGAAACTGAGTCTCTTCCTTTCAGGGAAGGTGAGAATAACAAGAACACGCCAAAGAAACAGATAATAAAGTATTGCTTTTTATTCTGCTTTGTCTGATACATTTAGATACTTGACATCTAATGAGTGAGTATCTCATACCAAGTATTGGGTTACAGGCTGAAAATACAAACATTATTGGATTACAAGCCCTGCTTGCATAGTTACCAAGATATTTTAGTAGATAGCGAATTTCCCTGCTTTGTTTTAATTTTTAGAGGTAGGAACTGAAATCAGATCACGGAAGTTGTCATAAAGTATGATGGAAAATCCTCAGAGAACTTTGTTAAGTGTTCCTGTGCCTTAGCTATCTTGGTTATAAAAGGAGGCTTCTGACACCTGTCTTTCTGACCAGCTGGATGACGGCTAGAAGGAAACGAGATAGGTAGAAGCCAGCCCTCGCTGAGCAGTTCCCTGCCTTCCCTCTCACACCGCACTGTTTTCCGTGTTGTCCGATGTCCACTGAGGGGCACTGACATTTCAGTAGCCACTGACTATCCAGGGATGGGCAGTGGCTGTTGGTATCTGAGACACTGACATTTGCAACTGAATTGATCCCAGGACCCATACTGGAGTCTCTCTTGTGGACTGGGAAAGAACAAGAAAGAAATCTCACTCCTCCTGTTGAAGGCCTGTGGCTGGTCTGTTCTCAGAATTTCCTTGGCATGGTTCCTTGGTGGGAGGGTAAAAGCACAGACAGCCCCAGAGCAGACAAAATGTCCATCTGTGTGTGCTGTGATGTCATTCTCCAATGTACATACCTATCCGGGACGTGTAAGTGTTTCCAAACCACACTGCGGAAAGGCCCACGGGGTTTAAACAAAAATTTTATGAGGCTCTTCTAGAAAGCAAAGCCACATAAATCTCTGCTCAGAACTCCCCCCTGGTCTTCTCTCTCTGCTAACTACACGCTGTGTGTAACCCATTTGACAGAAAGAGACACATGTCAAATCACAGCAGCTCATGTTCTGGACTTGACGAGCTGGCATGCCTGGTGCTTATGGATGGGGAAGGACCTAAATGTTGAGAAGACGGGGGTCCAGGAGTGACATCAGCAACTGAGTCTCTCTCACTGGAGTTGAGCCAACGTGGTTACTACACAGCCTGTGAATTTCATAAAAGTCCCTCTAGCTCTGGTTTAGCCCCGGGGCAGACGCCCCTCTCTCTGCCGGTGCGGAACAGCATGTGGATTGCTCAGCACTGCCTGTTCATCCTCCTCCACGCTGTACGACTATGGAAATGTCCTCTGAGCTGCTTCCTTCTCTCCCAAGTCTTAGCTTAAAAGTGTCATTTCTGTGTGAAAGGCCAACATTGCGTTAAATCTGTATCATCTCCTCCCTGCCTTACAGAACTAGCTCTGCTAAGCTTTCTATATATCTTTTTTTTTATTTTTAAACTTATCTTCTTAGTTATCCAACAGCATGTTTTAAATGAATACACTTATTTAAAAACACACCTCTTAAAATATGCTTTCAGTCTTCCGTAATGAGTAAAGAACTTAATCCTTAAAACTAATGTTTAATGATGTCTTACAGTCAAGCTGACCCTCTCAGAAGTGCTTTATACACACAAACTGATGCAGTCTTCACTGAGGCAGATAGGTCCACTTCACAGATGGAGAAACTGAGGTGCTTGTGGCCTTGGGACCACATGTGACCTTCTGGGTCCTTGAGTGTGCCCTTTTGACTGAATCCAAGTTTTACAGAACAAATCCCTTTATTACAAGGTAAATAAACTATGAAGTTTGGATTCAATCTCTTGTAATAAAGGAATTTATTCTGTGAAGTTTAGATTTAGTAGAGGGATTGCATTTGGTGATCTGGAGGGCTGCATGTGGCCTTGAAGTTTCCCACCCCTGGAAGTTCAGGGAGCTGGTGGGGAATATGGTGCTGAGATTTGCATCCAGGCAGTCGGGCTCCAATTCTCTGTTTTATACTAATGATGTATGTATAGCTTTCCCCACCCCATTGCCTCTTCTTGGTAGTGTTTGCCCTTGTCCTTCTCAAGAAACTGTATTTCCAGGCCCAATGTTCATACACCCTCTTATGCTCCATTATCACTATACTATTGAAATCTCCTTTTCAAAGTGATATGTGAAATTCAAGTTGTCTGTTCTCATAGTCAGTTCTAATCCTTGATAGATCTTCTTGATAGATTTGCAGTATTAATCAGCCTAGGCCTTCTTGAGCTATTTTTCCTCATCATTATTTCACCTCATCATTTCTGGGTATCCCCCTAGGATGCCCAGAGAGATTAATCCCCAGAAAAGTGTAAGAATTAAAAAAGTCAAGGAGACTAATAGTCCAAGCCAAGAGGCTAGCTATAAGTTCCTGAACTATACTTTGGCTTGGAGAGGGATCATGAAAAGGAGAGGCATCAAAGGTGGCTCCAATGCTCTGGACCTTGCCATAAAATTAAGAAAATTAAGATTATCAAGCAAAAGAGTAGATGTGGGATATAAATTAAAAATTTTAATTTTTAAATGATATGTTTAAAGTGCTGGCAATGTATCTAGATGAAAATACTCATCAAGCAGGTAACAGTGTAAATTGGAAAATTGTGAGAGAAAAGTGAAGCAGAGATAGAGAGTATATAGCATTTTTTTGTGTGGTGATGTTTGTTGAACTCGTAGGTGAAATAGGTGAGGTTGAAGAGAGTATTGAGAACATCACATTTTTTTCCATAATGACCCTTTGCTTTAAAAATCAAAGCCAAAATAATCGACTAAAAACTTAAAGCCTTTCAGGATCTGGCAACAAACCTCTAAATTCAATTCAGTTCAACAGTGAGCCCTTATTATGTCAACAAAAGAGAACAAGGGAAAAGAAACAGTTGTTAGTCAGGGTCCTTGATTGCAAACAACAGAGACAAAGCCAGAATAAATTAATCAGAAAAGGAATTTTTTACTAGATAGCTCTAAGAATAATTGGGAAGACTTAAGAACTAGCCTCCGAAAATGGGCAGAAGCTGAAGCAGGCTAGTAAAGTGTGCCAGAATCACGTGCAAGAAGATGCCGCAAAAAGAACCTACCCTACAATACTGAGCGTGGGTAGTCAAAGTTGTCACTGACATGGTTGCCGGGAGATGCATGCCATCACTGCCATTAGAGGCATTCCAATTTGCTCCCTGTGTCTTTGCTTTATTTGCTCCCAATTAAAGTCCCAGGGAAAATATGCAATTGATTGAGTTTCAATGAAGTACCTGTTGTTTAGCTGCCAGGAGCTAGGGAAAACATATCTATCCTTCTCCAAGGGAGTGAGGTCCCAATATGGGGTGGCCCAAAAGGACGCATGCCTGCTTCAGTTGCTATCTTCTTACAACTTAATGGGTCAATTGAATGCGACAGGCACATTATAAAATGTGCTAAATTAAACACATTCTATATAGTACAGTTAAAGCAGATATTAATTTTTTTCTCAAATATCTATCACCATTACAATTTGACCAACTGATTATTGTCATGCTTTGTTCAATACTTACAAGCAATTTCTCCCTTACTTCTGTCTGTTCGAAATCCATCTCTCCCTCAAGTTATAGCACACATACCACATCCTCTATGAAACTTCCTTAAGTTTTCCAGCTACCAGTGACCTCCTTCTCTTGTGAGTTTTTTTGTTCCACTTCTGCAACGTTCATCACAAAGAGACTAAGAACTGTGTCTCCTGTTCTTTGTTAGCCCAAATAATTTATTCAAACTAACCTGTTAGGGGAAAGAGGGTTGCAGGGTTTTAAAATAAATTATTAAATAAAAAACAATCATGTAATTCTTCATCTTCCTACACATGCAAAAATTACAAAAGGATTGAGAGTTGATAACTTGATGGTAAATTTTTGGAGAGAGATTTTGGTGTAACTCTCACTTTGAACCAATGGAAAAGGAATCTGAGGAAACTCATTGGAAAGCTTAAAGAGCTGACCCTATCTGTGTCCCTAACTTCAAGCTTAATGTCAGCAGCACATGGAAATGAGGATGGGAGATTGTTTTTATTTTCAGCTTGGAATTTTTTATTTGATTGGGTGTCTGTGTTGCTAGAAGTCAACACTAAATAATTCATATAACATAAGAATAGTCAGTAAAGCTCCTGCCTCCAGAATGATTTAAAGAGACTGGGTGGTGTGGTAGAATGGGGGTGACTGAGAGAAAAAGGAAAGTTGACCTCTTTTTACCCTTCACAAATCCTGTTTTCTTCACAGTTACCTTTGTCACAAAGAACTTAATATTCTTGGTTGCAGAACTCTGTAGTTAAAATTTGGATACAAAATAGCCTATATATTACATGCTATAATATAATATAGGGAATATATTATAATTTTTATGCTATGATTGTTTATATTATGATTTTTATGTTATATTTTTATATAATCATTATATTATGATTTTTCTTCCTCACCAACGGTATGTCACTGTCATATCATGCTGCTCATGGCTAGCAGCCTGGCTGACTCCTTTATCGCAGAGCATACTGTGCCACTGTTCCAAGCCCTACCATGTTGGACACAGAAATTAAACTCGGTCTGGTATCCTTCATTCCACTGAGCTATGATTCCAGCTCAAGACTCCCTCTTCACCAAGCATAAGTTCCAGGATTTCAAAAATAATCCTTTTGTTTCCTCCCTTGATACTAATTTCTTGTTTTCATTTTCTACCAGGAAGTCCTTCTATTTCCAAATGACTTCATAGTCTACATTCTGAAAAGGCACTAGTGAAGTGTATCTCAAGTATTTTATATATAAACTAGTTCACACGGCATGTTCATAGAATCAGGTACCCAATCAGTGCTTGATCAGGGAATTAGGGAATGTGAAAGAATGGTTAGAGGTCGTTAGGTCAATGTTCTTAACTATAATGTTGGGACACATGAAGGTATGCTACAAGTGGGCTGTCACTAGAAACAGCTTAAGTATATGGATGATTTTCCTTTTAATACAGTAGAGCATTTCAAGGTTACTTCGGTAAAATCAACTATCAGATTTTCTTGCTACTGATGAATTGTTCAATACTATGGTGCCATTTCTATTGTGAAACTTTTCCAGGCTACCTGACACCCATTGTATCTGTTTTTTTCATTTCCAGCTCTCCTTGCTTGTGTAATGCACCTGAGTATATACTTCTAGGGGATAACTGTTACCTTGTCAACCTCTTTTTTTTTTTTCCGCAGCTTTTGGCCGGGGCCAGTTTGAACCTGCCACCTCTAGTATATGGGGCTGGTTCCCTACTCCTTTGAGCCATAGGTGCCACCCGTTAAGCTAGGTTCTTTAAAATCAGGGAGCATTTCATGTTTCTAGTATCATCTCTAATGGGCTGAAAGCCTTGGTGGTAAGGTCTATAGCTTGTAATATTTCCAGCCCTACAACTACAGTAGAACCTCCGTAGTTGACCACATCTTTAAGCTGACCTAATTTTCATAGACTAGACTTGCACCACATGCACATATCAGTACAGCAGGCCTAGCTCCTTATGTTGACCACCTCTGTATGTTAACCAGCTTGTTGCAGTCCCTTGGGAGGTCAATTTACAGAGGTTCTACTTTTACTATAATTGGTTCTTGAATAAAACTAGGGATTGGCCAAGTCCTTTGGAAGTCTAGGGTAAACATATTTTCCCCTCCTTAATTACCTTAATGAATTAGGCCAGCAGCAACGTCTTGAACTAATTATAGAAGCAAATATCTAAGGGATGACAGGGACAAGAGCAGTCTTGTCCTCCCTTACATGCATGCCCTGGGTGAATGGGGAAGCCAGTATCTCCTTGTGATCCAAGAAATTAATACTGTAAGGGTTTCTTTGAAAGAATTTGATTTATATGCATCACTTACATGCTTCTCTTTTCTGGCTCTTTTGGTCATATATTTCTTGGTGGCTTCTTTTTCTCATCATAATAGCACTCCATCCCTATCTTTGAAAACACTGTCTATGCGGATGGAATACCATGTAGCTCTTTGCTTGGTCATTTGGAAACAGGTAACTGGATACTTCAATAATGTAGCACTAGTTCTTCCAGCCTTAAATTTTAGAATAAAGTAGAAAGCTGTGAGTTAGTTACATTCACATTCTTAAACAGGCATCCTCAAACTACAGCCTGCAGGCCACATGTGGCCCACCTAGGACATTTATCCAGCTAGCTGGGTGTTTTTGCTGCCACTGCCTGTCCTGCTTAGCAGCCGACTCATGCCGGGGCCCGCAGTCTGGCCCTCCAGTGGTCTGAGGGACAGTGAACTGGTCCCCTGTTTAAAAAGTTGGAGGACCCTTGTTCTTAAATGTCACAAAGGCCTTACTGATTCTACCACTTGGGTGTATGCTTCAAAACATCTTTAATTCTTTAATTCTCAGATTATTTATTTGTCAAAAAGTTATAACAACATTTACCTTACTGGGTTATTATGAAGATTAAATAAGATAATCATAAGAACAACATCTATATTTGAGTATGCCAAAATGTTAAATGCCTAGGAGATACTCAATGCAGAATGACTATAAATAATACGATAAAACATATTATAGTAAAAGAAAACTACTGTTCTCATGTTAATAACACTACCAACTTAGCTTTGATAAATGTTGTACATTTCAATGTATATTAATATTTAACTTATTCTATTTGATGACTTTCATGACTCATACTAGACCAAGAGAATTCGTGTCAAAAAAGGTAATCTGGAGTTCTGGTTCTGATAATATTGGAATAGCCTGTATTCGACTAATCCTTCAGCATAGAAACTTTGGGGAAAGTATTTTTTAAAATTATGGTAACAATTTCTTAGGTAGGAATAATCAGTAAGTGGTAAAAGGGGTTCCTTTGCAGATGTTTTCATGCCCAGTTTCATGCTCCTCATTTGTATTTTACTTATGATTATTTGTACTTTAGGGTCATTTGTATTTTAGGGAATATACTCTGAATAATGTACTTAGTAGTAAAAGGACATCGTGTCAGGAAATTACTGTCAAAAAATTAAATTATATATATATGTATACACAAGAAGTGTTTATACATAAATACATACATTGTCAGGATGATATATAATAAAATAAGTGCAAGACAGCTGCATTGGCGCCTATAACACATGCCTTCAAGGATTAAAGAACTAAATTAATGGTGAATTTCTGGATCAGAAGAGTCGCTATTGTAGATATATCCTCTATAGTTGCTCTATGGATTCAACAAAATTCCAATAGATTAAAATTTTGGTTTTTTAGAAATTGAGAAGATGGCTGTACAATTTACTTGAGAAGGTAAAGGGCTGGTATAGCTCATAACACATCTTTGGAAAGAAGGATGAATTTGAAGTATTTAAACCCTCTGATTTCACATCTTACTATAATTAAGAAAGTATAGTGTTTTTATAAGAACGTACATTTTAATAAAGAAACACAATGAGACTCTCATATGTATTGACCCACAGTCAATTGATTTTTGAGAAATATTCTCATACAATTGAGGAGAGAATTTAGGACCTCTTTACACCAAGTGATGTCAGAACAACTGGATAAACTATACAAAAAAGATGAACATTGATTCCTATCTCACCCCATACAAAATAATTAATTTGAGATGGATCATGTATGAGTACATAGGCAAAGCTCAGTTTTTAAAAAATAACACATAGGATTTTATCTTTGTGACCTTGAGGCAGACAAAGCCTTTTTGGAATGATACCAACACCATTAAAACATAAAAGAAAAATTTGATGAATTGAACTTCATCAAAATTAAAAACTTAAACTCCCAAGGAATTTGTCTTCATTTCAGAGAGAACATAGAGTGTTCATTCCTTTGAGACGGCCATAAACTGGAGGAGACTGGATTGACTCAAGTTGCTCAATTATTTTTTGTCCTCATTGAAAAGAAGAATAGAGATTTAGGTTAATTTCAGTTTATAAAGGAATATAAAGTTATCACTTTACACACTTGGATTTTTAATTACTTAGATTTCAAACAAATCATACGAGCTGGAAGGATTTGAGATAAAAACATACTGAGGAGAAGATTGTTCAAGGGGTCCTGCTTTTGGGTTCAGAGGGTTTAGAGCATTCCTTGCAAAATACCTATTCCTTTGAGGATGTTTTCATGCCCAGTATTCTGGATCTATGTGGTCAGTTTGCCTAAATACACTTTTCTTTTCTATACTGACACAAAGTGAGTCCCATTTCTACCATGTACCTGGAAATGGATGTGTGCTAACATGGCCCTGGAAATCCATTTTGATGATTACCATTTTCATGTGACATTTCATAATCAATCAGTTAGTTGAAATAGCATCATTCTCATAAGTTTGTCTTAAAGTACTTTGTTTTTCTTCAGCAATATAATCTAAATTTAAGCCTTCCCCGTGGAGCCCAAATCCATGGCCTGAAGACTATGATCAAAAGAATTAAAAAAACAAAACAAAAACAGTTTTTCTTGGTCATATCCCTGTGATTTTAGAAACAAAAGAGTTTGGCTCAGTGCCCATAGCATAGTAGTTATGGCGCTGGCCACATACATGGAGGCTGGTGGGTTTGGATCCAGCCTGGGCCAGCTGAACAACAATGACAACTATAACAAAAAATAGCTGAGTGTTGTGGCAGGCTCCTGTAGTCCCAGCTACTTGGGAGGCAGA
>NW_003852407.1:8195400-8214185 GCF_000181295.1 Otolemur garnettii
GTAAGTGCCTTTTGAGCTTAGTCTTACAAATGGCATATTCTGTTCACACAGATACAGCCAGAAACAGTCCTTGTGATTTTCTCCCTCCTTGCTCATGTTTTTTTTTTTTTTCCTTCCCACTCTCTCTCTTTTATGATTATAGCAACATTGACAGCTGTGTTCATTGCGATCTATGGCTGCCTATACCTTTAAGTACCTAGCTTGGAAATCATTTTGTCCCTCTAGATTTGAAAAATTACACCCCATCTCCCAATTCAAGATACACTGAGACAGAGCTGTGCTGTCTGCAAGAATATTAGTTCTGAGACTAGGACTGCTGTTTGCACCACACACTCTGCTCTCTTGCCAGCAATAATCAAAGTGAGCTTGTATTTCTTTAATGACAAAGCCTCCCGGTGTGTTAATTTGGTTCTCGGTGACACTACATCTTGTCAGAGGAGAGAAATGAGAAAACATACACTAATATCACTGTCAGCCAAGTGGCACATTTTTCTGTGTAATACATCTCTGGAAGGAGAGGGTATTGGTCCCTATATCTTGGAGAGTATCTGGGTGATGAGAAGGCTGTGGACTCAAACTTCTTGTTGGATCCAATAGTAGGAATTTCCCCATTGGACTGTTTTCTCTGATCTCCAAGAATGCTATTTGTCTGAAGTGAGAAATCACCCTGCCATTGCATGGATCTGGTCCCACTCAACAGTGGAGGGACAGTCACTCCAACCTGAGGACCCTCACTCACGAAATGAAGACACTGTCACTTAACTTTCTAGACCATGGTAAGGAGAGAGAACAAACAAGACCGACATTGCTTTGCAGTCACAATACTCATCGTCTTTTCTTCTCAGACCTGAGTTGAGCTGTGAAGCAGCAAAGCAACAACTTAGCTCAGAGGTGATCTTGAAATGCAGTTTTAGGTATTTCAAAGGTGGCTAAAATGGGACCTCAAACCAAAAGTGTCACCCCCCATAAAATCTGTTCACTCATCAAATTGTTCAAAACTGAGGACTCCTTGAGCCCAAGCTATAAACTTTTCAAGCTCCAGTGATGAGAGTACACTTGCCACTGCCGTCCAGCGTTGCCAATTAATTTTGTTTCACCATTCTCCAGAGTTTTGTAGGCAGCCTTCTTTGACCTCCTGTTCTTGGGCAACTCCTACTTCAACAATCTTGCATTTAAGTGTCAGGCTTCTTTCTCAGGTGGCAACGCTTGAACTGATGGTTGCTGATTCCAGAAATCATCATTCGTTTGAATCAGTAACTGCCTCTCAAATAACTAGCTAAAGAGGAACAGGCACCTTCCTTTTCTCTCTCCTTCCTTGTCAAGAATGCACTGGGTTCACAGCAACCAGTGGAGCCTGTCAGCATGCCCATCTGAACACAGCCCAGCCCAGCCGAGGGGACCTACTTGCCGGAAGTTCTCAGGGCCTGCGTGTTTGGTTTGCCTCTTCCTGTTTGCCTTGTAGCTTTAAATAATGTAGTTGCTTCACAACCACTTGTTTTTTGAGTAGGGAACAGGGCATATTTTTCTAGCAGATAAAATGACTTCCCACCATTCACTCTTTGTTATTTCCCCTTTCTGAAGGGCGGCCTGATGAATGCAGGGCAATGTGTAATGCATGTTTTCCTGTTTGCTGCTCCTTCTCCATCAGCCTTGTCAGTCAGTCGTCGGCTTGGTTTGGGGGAGGAGGTGGAATTCATGAGAAAGAAGTCAAAGAGAATTCGTGTGCATTCTCCTTCCTGCAGAGCACACATTCTGGTTCTGTATGAGAATCAGGTACCTGTGGCAGGTAACAACACCCAAGATGCTGTGTATCCAAGTCAAGTGAAAGAAACCCAGTATTATGCCATTCGTTCCTAAGCTGCATGTCATACAACTGCTAGCAGAGTTGTCCAGCCTTTTCTCTTTACTGCTGCACATTGGAAAAAGAAGAGTTGTCTTGGGCTACACATTAAATATACAAATACTAACAAAAGCTGATTAGCAAAAAAAGGTCCATGCATACTTTTTGTTAGAACTGACATCAAAAATAAGCAAAAACAAAAGTCTTCACACCTATAGTAACCTACTGAAGCATTGTGATATGTTGTCTGATGAGACACTAATCAAGGTCTTAAATTGACTATGGGATAAAATATAGAAATAATGTATTTAAGGTCTAGACTGTTGTGGGCAAACACTCAGTGACCATTTGCTACTCCTTGCTCCACATCCTACATCAAATCTGTCTTTATCACTCCCCACTCTTTTTTGTTGAAGGCTTGGGATCCTGCCATCTTTCTTCTATCTTACCTTGACTTTATCCTTCTATTACAAAAATTTGACCCCCATTTTGCCTCTAGAGATGTGCCAATATGTACTAGTTTCATGAGAGGAGATTGATGCTGGCTGCCTGTCCCATGGCCAGTGGCATGGAGTGGCAGTAGCTGTCTGTATGGCAGGTGTGGACATACCTTTTTGTTTTGCCTGGCATTCATTATGACAATTTTCTTTCCTCAATGTTTTCTTCAGAGAGAATTTCAACTTAACTTCAATGTATTTTTTTCTAAATAAATTAAAAATAAGGTGCGGACAGGTAATGAACTCAGGCCAAGATTATTTCTGTTCTGTGATGCCATTCTGGGTTATCCTGAATAAGAAAACTTTGTTTGTATAGCAGGAACCTAGAAGGTTCTCTAAATCATTATGTCAAATGACAGCCTGCCTAGTTTGTAATCATTGTCATCATTTAATGTATTCTGAAACCTATTCTTATAATAAAGCATTTCTTACTGAATATGCAGAGATTTTCTTATAAACATGTATCTATTTTGGGACACAGGTAGGAGCAGGACTACATATATCTAGTGAGGGAAATGTCCAGGATCGGGATATTGATTATGAAGATGGGGTACATTTGGTGTATATTTTTTTCTTGCTACTTACTTCTTTCCCTCAAATCCTGTCCCCTTAATAAATCATGGCAAGATATATGTGAGGTGACAACCAAATCTCGTACTGGGCTCTGAGGCCTCAACTAGAGGAACATGAATCAGCTTTCCAGCTGGTTGAGTCAATTCATGATCACTCCTGACTGCACTGATCAGTGAAAACCCCCAGACCTTTTCAGAGGCACCATCTGTTTCTCCTTCTCCCTCTTCTTGAGCAAAGGAGCCACATTAACCAAGTAAGACCATTTCCTCCTACTGCTCTGCCCTTCTCTTCAGCTGGGCTAGTCACAAAGAAAATAAAAAAGAAAAATAGCTGGGGGCTTGGATCAGCCAGAGCACATCCCAGAATTGAGAACTGTAAGTTCACAATTTTGAAGTGAAGAGTCATTCTGTAGAGCCCTGTGGTGTCAGGAAAAAAGGAAAGGTCCTACAGGAAGAAGAGTGAGAGGGAAGGTGATGCATATCAGAGTGACAACAGCTCTGAGAAGGCATACTCAATGGCCTCTGGAATTTCCTCAGTTCTTTCCTTAAGAGCTACAACTAAACATGAGGAAAGACTGATCCCTTTCATCTCCCACGGTGAATTTCCCTGAAGACACAGTAGGCACAATGGAAAACCTGGATAAGGGTATGTTAAAACGGGAAGGAACATGGACTTCAGCAAAGACACCATGGTGACCTTCCTCCTCCTTCTAGCAAGACAACTGAACAAGGTAGGCCTTTGGGTATGGAGTGGGGTAGAAATGTGACACTGTCTCAGAAGGACTAATCACCAGATACTGATGAACAGTAACACTTATTTAATAAGCCAAAGCAATATTTGAGGTGTAGTGTGCATTCTTATATAGTAAATGGTCTGGGAAGGGCTGATGAAGAAATTACAGATGGATGGGTCCCTAACTTTTAGTTCATTGTAGCCTAACCAGAGATTTGAACCTATATAAAGAACATAGTTTAGGGATAATACCAAGCAAGTATTGGAAAGGAAATATTGTTAACACTTTAAATAATAGTAGCAAAACAATATTTGGCTTAATTATTATTATTATTTGGTATTTTCCAAAGCAGTAAAGAATGCAGGAAGGTGAAGAGGGAAGGAAAAAAAGATTAAAAAAGGAAAAGGATAGAGACATAGACCAGTGGAACAGAATAGAAAACCCAGATATTGCCATCTGATCTCTGACAAAGCCAACAATAATGTACACTGGGAAAAAGAATCCCTATTCAATAAATGGTGCTGGAAAAATTGGATATCCACATGGAGAGGATCCATACTTCTTACTTCTCACAAAAATTAATTCGTGATGGATAACAGACCCAACCCCAAGTCATGGAACTATAAGAAATGTAGAAGAAAAAGTTGGAAAAACTCTCATAGACACCAACCTAGGCCTTCTGAAGAGGACTCCAAAGGCAATCACAGCAAGAACGAAAATTAACAAATGGGACCTGACGAAATGAAAAGCATTGGCACAGCCAAAGAAATAATCAGTAGAGTGAACAGACAACCTACAGAAGGGGAGAAAATATTTGCATGCTCTACATCTGATAAAGGGGTGATAACCAGAATTTATAAAGATAAATTATAAACCAAAATTTATTCAAGCAAATCAACAAGAAAAATCCAAACAACTATAGAAGTTTTTTTTTTTTTTTAAAAAAAACTACACTAAAGGCCTATAGACCTATGAACAAATGATCAATGTTTTTAATAATCATGGAAATGAAAATCTAAACCAAAATGATATATCACCTAACTCCAGTAAGAATGGCTTTTATCAAAATCCTCCCAAACAACAGATGCTGGTGTAGACATGGAGAGAAAGGAACACTTATACACTTTGGGTAGGACTGCAAACTAGTACACCTTCTATGGAAAGTAGTATGAAGATACTTCAGAGAACTAAAAGTAGAACTACCGTTTGACCCAGCAATTCCGCTATTGTGTATTTTCTTTTCCTTTTCTTTTCTTTTCTTTTTTTTTTTTGAGACAGAGCCTCAAGCTGTCACCCTGTGTAGAGTAATGTGACATCACAGCTCACAGCAACCTCTGACTCCTGGGCTCAAGCGAGTCTCCTGCCTCCGCCTCCCAAGTAGCTGGGACTACAGGCACCTGCCACAACGCTGGGCTATCTTTTGGTTGCAGCCATCATTGTTGTTTGGCAGGCCTAGGCTGGATTCGAACCCAACAGCTCAGGTGTATGTGGCTGGCACCTTAGCCTCTCAAGCCTGTGTATTTTCTCAAAGGACAAAAAGTCATTTTATCAAAAAGACATGTGCACTCAAATATTTACTGCAGCCCAATTCATAATCACAAAAGATGTGGAATCAACCCAAGTGCCCATAAATATATGTGGATATATATATTTATCTACATTTACAGAGTGGATATATATACACATACATACATACATACTATGGATACTACTCAGCCATAAAAAATAGTGAACTAATAAATAGATGGTCAACTAATAATAACTTTTGTAACAACTTGGTTAATACTGGAGAATATTCTTCCAAGTGAAGTATTGCAAGAATGGAAAACCTAAGAGCACATGTACCCAATATTAAACGGGAACAAATGGCCCAACACCCATATGCACATGTGGTAGAAAAACTCAGCAGAAAATAAGTAGGTGAGAGGGGGCAGAAAGGGCAGGGGGAAGTCACACCTAACAGGTATGTTGCACACTATCTAAGAGATGGGCACACTTACAACTTTGACTCAAACTGTACAAAAGCTATTCATGTAACCAAAACATATGTACTGTCAAAATGTTCTAAATTTTTTTTTTAAATGAAGAAATAATGAATAAGAATAAAGGCAAAGTTTAATTCCCTTCTCTTCTATTGAGCTGAGCATTTAACCTTCCATAGGAAACTTTCTCTCACTTTACGGAGCCCACATCTCCCTTCCTCCTCTTTGGTTATCCCTGATTCTATGAGGTCTCCCTCAAGTCCTATCTTTTCCACGAAGTATGAATTTATTGTTCTTATTCACAGATACATTTTCCTTTTCTGAAGTTTTTTCTCATTTATCACTTTCCTTACACCGACCTAGTTCCCAGTGCCTAGTGGTGTGTGTGTCAAGCCTCAGAGTGTATGAACCTGAAGGAGTTTGTCCTGAATGAGAAAGGATCTGAAAGCCACAAGAGCTATAGAAGAGCTATGGGGTTGATATCCTTATGTAGAGAAGAGGAAGAGGAAAGGTAATTGTTTCTTTCAAAAGGTTGATGAATTGTCATGTAAAGATAGAATTAAGGTTCTCCTCTACTGTCTCAAAGGACAGAATTAGGGCTAATTAGGTAGAAAGTATTGAAAACCATTTAAAGACTCCAAAACAGATCACAGAGTAATGGCCTCCTTTTCATTTGCAATCTTCAGGACTAGCACAGTTATCCAGCATAAACACTTAGAAAGCATTCTCTGGGTTAGACAAGATTATGTTATTTTAACAATTCTTTCTAAATATAAGACTCAGTGTGTCAAAGCTAGAGCATAAATTATATGTACCTTATAAAAATAGTTTATATTGATTCTGAAAATTAAAATTGTGATAAGAAAAAAGAAAATAAGCACTTGTAAATAAATTGTTCAAACTTAAGCCCACTTGCATTTTGTATAAATTTTTCCAGAAATTTATTTATGCATAGATTTTCTCAAGAATGGATTTATATTGCACATACTATTTTCCAGTCTATTCTTTTGCCTCATCTGTGTATCATGAGAATTTCCCCAGGTCAAAAGATGTAGATCTGAGTCAGTTTAATAGCTATACAACAATCAATTTGCTATTGTTAGACACTAAGTTTACCCCCAATTTTTTTTTGCAGTTTTTGGTCGGGGCTGAGTTTGAACCCACCACCTCTGGCATATGGGGCCAATGCCTTACTCCTTTGAGCCACAGGTGCTGCCCCCCAATTTTTCACAATTTGCAAATCATTTTACCTGTATCTTTTAAAATTTGTCTAATAAATTTTTTAGAATAAAATTTGAATTATCATTTAATTTGGTAGACTGACTTTATGCATATTCTTAATTCTTTAAGATGTAAGGAGATACTGCCTTCTGGAAAAGTGGGATAAATGTGACTATCAGCACTGTATAAGAGAGAGCATGTTTACTCAAAACCTCGCTGAAAGTGAACACTATCTGTCTTTTAGATCTTTGCCAATTTGACAGGTGAGAAATTATGCCTTGTTTTAATTTGTTTTCCTTTCATTACTAATGAGATTGAACATTTTTTCATGCATTTACAAGTCATTTATAATTACTCTTCTGTGAATTGCCTATTTATATCCTTTGCTCATTTAGGTTCTGTAACATACTTATTGATTTATGACAACTGTTTGTATGTGAATGATATTAGCTGTTTTAATTTGTGTTGCTAAATTATTTTATTATTTTCGTTTTACCTATATTTTGCTTTTTTATATTGAACAGCTGTACACTTTTTTGTTTAGGTGAATTTCTCAGTATTTTATTTTACAAGTTCTAGTTTCACACCATGATTTGAGAGTTCTTTTCACCTGAAGGTGTGAGTATTAATTTTTAAAGGCAGATTTTGTATAATTTACTTCCTTGTATGTCTTAGAAATTCCCATGCAGTTCTGGACTTACATTCGTGATTGAGAAGAGGGTCACCAGTAAAAATATACACATAGTAGTTTAGGTAGATGACTCTAGCCCTCTTTCTTATTAAATACTTCCTTTGTATTTAACAATTCTTTCTGAATGTAAATTATGGCTTTATGTAGGCTTACAAGATAAAGCTCCCTAAGAAATTTTGCACTGGGTTAAGAAAAGGACAGGGTAGTTTTATTGTTACAGGGTGGGATGTTACATACTTGTGTGTCTGTTTGTATTTGCATAGGCACAGGCTCACAGATATACACCCATACATACTACTGAAACATATATATATATGTATATATATATAAATAAATGTTTTCTCACCTCTAAAATCTTTTCTAAAAATTTGTAAGTATATTTGTGGTTAACACATTCATTGATTCGCTTATAATAAGGAATAGGTTTTAAATATATACAGTCACTTAAATTATTTAATTAATATTTACTGTTATTGTCAATAGCAAAGGAATTTATCACGAATTTTCTTTCTGTAAGTCACAATGTAAGTCATCATGGAGATACATAGTAAACTTTTTAAAAGAAATATAACTGTCTGGAAATAAGTAAAATACATTGAAGGGAGAAGTGGCTAGAGGTTATGAAGCTCCTACAGGGAAAGTGGTGACCAAGACCTGAGCCATACCAGTGGCCATGGCCAAGGGAAAGGGGAGAGGGTGTACATATGAGAGACTCTGCAGATAAAGCACAATCAGGGCTGGGTGATGTGGCACCTGCCTATAATTTTAGCACTCTAGGAGAGCAAGGCAGAGAATCTTTTGAGGTCAGGAATTTGAGACCAGCCTGAGCAAGAGTGAGACCTCATCTTTACTAAAAATAAAAAAAAAAAATAACTGGGCATTATGATTTGCACTGGTAGTCCCAGCTACTTGGGAGGCTGAGGCAAGGGGATTGCTTGAACCTAGGAGTTTGACGTTGGTGTGAGCTAGTCTGACGTCATGACACTCTACCCAGTGCAACAGAGTGAGACTTAAAACCCAAACCCAAACCAAACCAAATAAAAGAGTCAATGTGAAGGTAGAGAGAACAAGGCATATATGTCATAAATAAGGAAAGCCATGTTGTCAACACATGTTATAGAAAGGATGGTGAAAGGAAAGGTGTCGAGAGAGAAGAGTTCGACCTGAATATGAACAGTGGCTATTTGTTAGAGGATATCATGTGTTTGTACGCCTGACTGTAAGACTGGCTTTTACCACTTAGCATCACTACACCTTTCCTCTTTCCAAGAGCGTTGCCTATGCCAGTGAGACAGGAATTTTCTAATAGGAAAGAAGAGAAATCACTTTCAGATTAAGGGCCTACCAGGTATAAAGGCAAAAAAGAATAAAATGATATGGCCATTCAAAGAGCTACAACTAGGCCAGTATTTCTGAAATGGAGAGAATTGTGAGAGCTGGGAATTGTAAGAGATGAGACTTGGTATTCTCTATTACCATTAGAATCCAGGGGTTACCTGTTTCATATGGCAGCTTGAAGATGGAATAAATCTGAATCTTGAGTCATCAATCAGGAGAAAGCTTCAATAAAAATCCTCTCAACTCTTCAGTGTGGTATAACCATATATTATGCTACACTACTGAAATTTAGGGTACACTTGTACCCTTAACTGTACAACTACAGTTAGATGCCAAACACTACACCTACTCCATGATTATATTAAGTATAGAAGTGATGATACATGCTAAATGCCTAGCACCAGCACACAGTTAAGATCTCAATGACTGTATAACAATTACCACTAACAACAACAATAATGTCTATATGATACAATTGTCATTTATTCTTTCTTGAATAATTGAGAAATGAAAAAGCAAATAAAATCCAGTGCTTGTTACTCACTTTCTCCAAACAATCTGAATTAAGAGATTTTCCTCTGCCACTACCCCTTACTAGGCATCTTGATTACAGCACTCAATGCTACGTATTGCACTTACTTGTTCACATGAGTTTCACACCAGTTAGACTGTGTGTTTTGAGGGTAATCACTACGTTACATCTCTAGAGTCATCCAGTGTGAAGTCTAGGACAAAGAAACAGTCAACAAATAATATTCACTAGATTAATAAAAGACTTATAAACATGGGGTGGTAGACTTGGAAGGAAGCGTAGAGCTATTGACTCAACTTTTCTTTTTGTTAAAGATGCAGGAACTGGGCCTCAGTTGATGCAGGCCTATAATCTGGCTGGTTAGTGGAAGAGCTTAGAATAAAATCTATTTTTCTTGACATATTATTTCTACTATGTTGTACACTTCTTCCAAAATTGGGAAACAAAAGATTATTCAACAGACTAATCTGTGTGATTCTGGTCACTCTGAAGTCTTTTGTGAGCTGTGAGTCTGCTCAGTAATAACCCCTGAAGTTTATAAGTTCCCCCGAAAAGGACGAGACACACAGAAATCAAACACAGAACTTTTCTTGTAGCTCAACAGCCTTGTATACACACCTGCAATGGGGCATCTCAGGGACACTTATAAAACCACAGTAAGACTCTTGGTTTTGGGGGTTTTTTTGCTCCATTTTTTGAGAATTTTAACTTCAGCCTGGGGTTATGAAGGATGAAATAGCTTCCAGGAGACACTACTTGGGCTAACGAAATTTTCAAACCCCAAATCAAAATTTGTCACAGTGGGAGCGGCTGGGATAGTTTTGTCATTGCCGGGATGAGGCAGGAGGCTTCAATGAAGGACACAAAATTAAGAAATCACAGTCTTCTCCCTTTATCACCAAGCCCCCCTGATTCCACACCTGCTGAGTGAGAGAGTAATTTAAGAAATGTCTGGCACATTGGGGAGGTATAAGAGAGCCAGAGCAGCAGAGAAATGAGTCTGAGAATCCACCTGGTGGAGCCTACATATAACTGGGTCATGATGCTTATGATACAAGTAGACACAGCCTCGAAAACACTCACAGACGCACGCTCCTACAGTTTCTTAATGTCACAGCCAGAATGCTAGAGGTGGAATTGGGAAATCTACTTCCTCTTCTCCTCATATCAGCACATATATACATATCTGTTGACCAAGAATGCAAGGGAAAGAAAGAGGATAAGAAAACAAGCTGAACCCGTTTTGTCAAAGATAGGAAAGACCCGAAGGACCTGATTTTTAAACTAATTGTGATCCAGATAAAAGTGGGATTTCGAGAGAACATAGAAGGGCGACGTTTGCACAGCATTAACACATTGTTAATTTGCATTTTCAGAAGTCCAAGTGGAAAAATATACCTTGTGTGGCTGTTACAGGTGAGATGTGTGAAAGCGACCTCTTTAAGGGAAATACATCCATGCCAGTGGGTTAGGCCCCACCAGCTGAGGGGTCCTACAGGGCTAGTCTCAGCTTTAAGCAATTATCATGCGTAAGTACTTAGATTTACAAGAAAATCAAATGTGTACTGTCACCTAGTCTCACCCACAATGATGGCTTGGTGTAGGTCAAATTACATAGTAAATATAAAACTTTGGAATTTCTAAATACTACATATTGATGCAAGGCATAATGCTAAACTCAGAATATGTGAATTATAAACTCAGATTATCTAAATTATCTTTGTCATCTCAACTTCTTACTAACATTCTCTTCTTCTCCTCCCATCCAAGTAATTCATCACTGAATTAGACCTAGGTGCCAAAACAAGGAGATATAATTTTGCTAGTCTCTGTGCTGGTCAAACCATTTCTGAAGCCTCGAGTCAAGTTCTTAGACAGTCATTTTAAAATGTGTTGCTACCTCTGACAACCAAAATGGTGGGGGAATGTAACTGTTCAGTCTGAATAACAAACATCTCTGATTATTTAAATGACTTGTATTAAGGAAGATTTCAGAGAAAAAGGTGAGAATCCAGCAGTGGTCTGGAGCTGCCAGGGTGATGACTTTAAAAGAAATTTCTCCCCCAGATCTTGACCATCTCTTAAGTTTTTGCAAGTTTTAAACTCTGTCCCTTATTTGCAGCTATGGTTTTTATAGAGAAGATTTTAATTGGGAAGTTTGTTATCAGACTGATAAATCAAAATGCTGGCCCTTTGAGAGACCACTTTACGAGTGAAATGGGAAGCATGATACTTGTGGAGAGGTTCATGTCAAGGTACAACAGCAAATGGAACTTGGGTGGGTCAGTGAAGTCTTGATCTGACATAGTAGTGGATCTTAGACTTGTAGACGGCTCCCCTGACAACATCTGGGCTATTTCAGTGAAAGTCAAAGAACTAGTACTATCAGTAGTAGCAACAGCAGAGTGGAAAAACCAAGAAGAAGGTCACGATATTAGATTCATAGTTTTTACTCATTATCTTCACTTCTACATTAAATTTCAGCTTAATAATCCAAAGACAGAGACTCCCCTTGGAGCTTCAAATTTCACTAAGGTATGTAACTCTACCTTTAGGGTTTTCTAGACTGCCAGATTCTTTTCTTTCTCAAAAGACTAATCATTTGTTTATGTCTGACAATGTGTATATAGGACATAGACAAATTGAAATAGATGAGAATCTATTTACAGCTACAGTGCCCTGATCTAGAATTTAGCACCACCTGTGGAGTTTTGAATGCCTACAGATTCCAAAATATGAGGCTTTCCTGGATAAAATTATTTCAAAAATTCTAAATTTGCCTTAGCTCTGGCATCACACATGCTCTCTCTCTCCTCTCCCTGTCTCTGTGCATTATGACCATGTTAATTCTTGGATTCTTGTCTGTATTCTCTGTGTGTACCTGAATCTTCTGCTAACTCAAAACTGCATTGATTATTTTGTTCTCTTTTATTCTTTGCTTCAGTTGTTGGCTCTGCTGACCTCCAACTCTGAATCTTGTTCTTAGATTTATGGCATAGACTGTCCTTTGGCCATTGGCACTCACTGTTTTCTCTCTGGTACACATTATTTATTCATTATATTTTAAGGAGGGAAGAGACAGTGAGAAAACAATGACCCAGGGTTCCAAATCCCTAACACTCAGCATTGTCCAGTCACCTGTCGTGACTACCACAGTTTTAACATGGATGATGTCAAAAGGTAATGAAGAACTAATCCATGGCTTATTAGTGTATTGTTTTGGTCCCAGACCTCAGCGGCTGGGTTGGGTTGGGCTGTATCTGAGGGTTGAGCAGCAAGGACTAAATACAGCCATCCTAGTTCCCTTCCCCGAAATGTGATGATTGAACATTCTGACAATGGGAAGAAGCAGCAAACACAATCCAGGGGAAAGCTCACCAAGACCTGTAAGGGTTCCTTCTAAAGCATCCGCCGCTGGTTGATATCCATTTTGTCCTTATTTTTCTTTCTTTTCTGCTCAGATGTGGCAATTACCAGGACCCCTCACCACCAGGAAGCATCCCAGGCCAGTTTCGTGTCAACACCCAGTATATTTCTGAGAAACATCTTTCCAAAAGAATGACCAAAAGGCAGATTTCATAGAAGACACAACACCTAATAATGCAAGAATTTTTAACCTTCATGACTTCATGAGCTCCAGGGTGTGGCTGGCACCTAGATGGAAAAGTGCCGTTGGCCCTGAACCATGCCAGCATTTCTCCTTCCCAGGGCACAGCCTGGAATGGAGTCCTGAATTCCTGCTAGTGAGTGGATTGTACTGGTGTTATTAACTAAGATCAGATTCACATACTGCAATGCTCTGAAGATGCTGTTTACTGAAGACTTTTTACCATGTTAGTCATAATCTGTTTTATTTTTCTGGCCACATATTGTGAACATGTTTGAGTCTGACCAGAGAGCAAGGGAAATTTCTGAAGGAGGAGAGTGTCAAAAAAGAGTCAATATCTAAATACATGTTTTTGTGATCTGTAAAAACAATTTCTTTTTGGAAAAAGAAACAAATAACTAAACCCCAGAATGTGCAAGTGGGTGATTCATATATTCCATAGAGTGAAAACGTTAAATTCCGAAAGCCTTTAGGCTGTGATTTTCTTGTCTTTCCCTGTAACTTAAAATAGATGGAGGAAAAAGACAGCAGAGAGAAGGAGGGGGAATTAAATGAATCAAGAGGGGGACTGTCAAAGCTGCTATAAAGTCTGCAGGAAGGCAATAGCAGTAAGGAAAAGTAAAAAGGGCTACAGTCATAAAGATGATGGCATTTGCGAAGCAGTGGAAAGAAATGTCAGGAGGGGTGCTCTCTAAATCTGAATAATATAGGACTGAGACAGTTCACATTCCAGATTACTTTATCGGTTCTACCAATCCAGCTTGTACTAAATTTTGCATGTGCAAATAATTGGGTGCTTCACTAAAAAAGCCTTAAAGGCTTGGGTAATTCATTTATTCTATTCTATTATATCACCATCAAGTATTATTATCATTATTTTAGATGGGGCTAGGTACGTTTCATGGATTAGCTTCAGAATTTATCAAAATTTGAAAATCCTCTAAGACGTGGTTTCCTAGTCAGGCTGTGCCTTAAAATTGCTAGAATCTTTTTTTAAAATAAGAATTCTCAGGGGATGCTCTCAATCCGCTGCATTCAGAATTCAGAGTATGAGAGGTGATTCACCTGGGAGTCTGTAACGTGAAGATATGCTACCTTTGGAAAACATGATTCTAAAGCAATGTGAGGAAATTAACGTAGTTGTCAATAGTTTGTCAATGAAAAAGCTGTGTTAAAATTTTTCCTTCTTTAAATTTTAAGGACCTTAAAAAATGTGCACAAAAGAATAATTACTTTTTTTTTCATTACTTTTTACTTTTCCTGATAGGAAGGTACGTAGATTATCATGAGGTCAATTTTGGTTAATGTAGATTTCCAAGTAATACCTATTAGAAGAAAGGCAATTAGAAAAACAGTGAAAGTGAACACAAAAGACCTTATGAATTAAAATGATAAGGGCTAAAAAACATCACTGGACCAGAAATCAGAATAGATGTGCTCAATGTCATCTCTAAACAGGAAACTAGCTCAGCTTCCTCTTTATAAAATAAGTCAACTGAGTTGACAATAAAAAAGGAATTCTCTTGAAATTCTAACATTTATAATTTTATGATTCTAGAAACTATTGTATTTTAGAGACAGATGACACACAGTAAAATAATAAATTAACTTGACATCCAAGTATACTTTAATGTCTTTTAAATTAACTCTTACCTTTTATCAATAATTAACCTCACCCACTTCAGGTATAAAGGTGCTATTGTTTAACAGTACATCCATGCTTTGAAGTGAAAGCCTACCAGAGAAATGAGTGGGTTCTTCAGTTGGAAGTCCTTAAAGATTCTATCTTCAATTTTCTGGATTTTCATGTATTTTCAAACTTAGTTCACAAGTCTATTGCTTATTTTTATATCACATATTTTAATTAATGAGTTAGTTCATTGATTCATTGATTTAATGAATGTAAATGAATATCTAAAATGTGCCAGAACTTTGCTGGGTGCTAAGGATATAAGGGAAAGTAAAATCAAATGTGGCTTCCATTCCTTCAGAGCTGTATGGGCTAGTGGACAATTTCACAAGCCACATTAGATTGTAACTGTGGGACCCATTCTGGCAGAGGAGTGGGATTTAAGGGGAGAACTAAGGGTCAACCGTGTCTTAAGATGAATACAACTGCACTCAGCCAAGTGAGACAGGAAAATTCAAGGCAGAAGAACTTATATGTATAAAAGCCAATTAGTTGAAAGAATATAGAAATTAAGAAAGAAAAAAAAAAAAAGCCAAGGAGGCCAAGGACCAGGAAGCATGTTCTTATTTTTCAGCCATGTAGCTTGTATCTTTCTGTGGTTAAAATGTATATTCAAATCTTTTGCCTACTTTTTTTTTCAGTTGGGTCATTTGTTCTTATTATTGAATTTTAAAAATTCTTTATATATTCTTAATAGTAGTCCTTTATGAGATATGTATCTTGTAATTTTTTTCTCCTAATCTGTGTCTTACCTTTTCACTTTCTAAACAATGTCTTTTGACAATTCAAAGATATTGTTTGAGTGTGTATGAAGAAATATTTTAAAAAGAGACAAAATCACACTCAAACAAATAAACATTGTATATTGAATAAAAATACCATGTTTTGGATTCTAACATTTATAGGAAATAATAAGTAATCAACAGTGTCCATGAATATATTGAATAGATGCCATGATGATGTTGAGCCTTATTATATGTAAAAATATACTATAAATAGATATGTTGTATTAGTAGTATTAGAATAGGAAACATTAGATTGATTAGTGGAAGTACAAGAAGACCCCCCAAATGATCCCATGTATATTTGGTATGTAAGAAATGTGACATTTAGAATCACTAGGGAAAAATCACGTTTTTAATATACAGTTTAAAAAATACTTGATAACCATGAAATATTTAATCCTTACTTTGCATCCAAATAAATTCCAAATAGATCTCAGATAAAAATATGAAAATAAAAACCGTACAAGTGCAATATAAAAGGTGAGTTCTTTTATAAACTGCTAGTGTGGAAAACCTTTTCTCATCACGACTCAACAAAATTCAGAAGCAATAAAAGAAAAATCTTAATGCAAAGTAGTACTAAGCACATATATGGAAAAAACACCACGAGTAAAGTCAAAACATAAATGACAAGTTAGAATATAATTCCCAGTCATATGAAAGAATATCTCCTAAAATAAAATGTTCTGGAAAATGAACGTGATAAAACCCCCCACATTGGTAGGGAAAAACTCTGGCAATTTGCAAATGTTTCACAGCTGCTCAATTCACAATCACAAAGAACTCAAGAGCCTATTAACCCCTGAATGGATTGATAAACTATGGTACATATATACCATGGAAGAACACTATAAAAACGGATGGAGACTTTGCAACTTTGTATTCACCTGAAAGGATATGGAGAATATTCTCCTAAGTAAAGTATCTCAAGAATGGAAAAGCAAGCTTCCCATGTACTCAGTTCTAATCTGAAACTGGTAGATCAACAACTACAAGCCCACACGAGAGAAAAACACAATTAATTTCAAAAAGTGGGGAAGGGAGCCTTGTTACAGGACTATATGGCATAACAGTATGGGATGTGTGCCACATAGTCCTATATTGTACCCAATTAATAGTACAATATAGTTCTATTGTACTAGGACTATATAGCACACCTCCACTAGTGTTGCATAACGACAAGTTGGACTTGGCACTTTACCTTACAAACACAAATAAAATAACTAAATCATCTCTACCCTCATACTAATCTAAACGAAATTTAAAAAATTATGAATCAGATATTTATTTATTTATTTTTTTGAGACAGAGACTCAAGCTGTCACCCTGGGTAGAGTGCTGTGGCATCAAGTGAGTCTGGGCTCAACTGAGTCTCTTGCCTCAGCCTTCCAAGTAGCTGGGACCACAGGCACCCGCCACAACGCCCGGCTGAATCAGATATTTAAACATGGAGTTCACAGAAAAAGGCATGGCCCTTAAATATATAAAAATATATTTTCTTTATTTCAATTAATTAAGAGAAATGCAGAAACCTACTTGGAAATACTACTTTTCTCACATATATAATTCACAAAATCTCTGTTACCCACTCTCCACCCCATTCTTCACTTCTATAGTAAAATAAACTGTGTTGGCAAAACTGTTATGAAACAATCACTCTCTCACATTGTTGTAGGAAATGAAAATGGTACAAATGTTATGGAAAGAAATTTCACAGTGTAAAACAAAATTTGACATGTACTTTTCTTTTTAATTAGAAATCTCATTTTTAGAAATCTATCCTGGAGATACACCTCAATACACAAAGAAAACAGATAAAAATTTATTCTCTGTCCAGAAAGAGGGAGTGGTTAAATGAATTTTCTGATACTGCTGTATGATAGAATACCATGAGATCTTAAAACAAAATGAAAGTTACCTCATGTGTTGATTTACTGTATATTATTGAGGGACCAATTGGGTTGCAATACAGTATTCATGCAATGCTTTTATGCATTTAAGCCATTGGTTCTCATCTGCCGGTGATTTTACCCCTCCAGAGGGGGTATTTTACTTGTCTTTGTAAGGTAGAGTGCCAAGTCCAACTTGCTATGCAACACTACCGGAGGTGTGCCATTATTACCATTATTTGGTAATGCCTGGAGACATTTCTGGTTGGCAGAACTAGGGAGGTGCTACTGGTCTGTGGTGAGTAGAAGCCAAGGATGCTCATAAGACCACTCTCCCAACAAAGAATTAGCAATTAAAATTTCTAGTGGTCAGATTGTGTTTTTTTCATTGAAAGGAATCATGGATCTTTAGGAAAATGACTAATATAAGATATAGGATAGGGAAAGTATAATTTGAGTTTGAAATGTTTCCTTTTACCAGAAAGCAAATCTGCACTTAGAGTCTAAGGTAAGCATGTCAAAAGAAATGAGAAGTCAGCTTGCAGGGTCTTTCATCAGCCAATATGGGAAAATTTGAAAACAAAATTGTGTACCAAATGTCTGTAATTGATTGTACAACACTGACTATGTATTTTATTTATTTAGTGACAAGTCAGAGATAGAGACTAGAAAAATGGAGAGAGAAAGAGAGAGAGAAAAACATCTCTTGTATCTTTTCTTATAAGAGCACTAATCCCATCATGAGGGCCCCATCCTCATGATCTTATCTAAGACTAATTACCTCCCCCAAACCTTATTTCCATATACCATCAGATGGGTGCTTAGGGCTTCAACATGTAAAATGTAGGGGACACAAACGTTCAATACATAACAGTTGATAAGAAACATTCTTTGCATTTTTTCTGTTTTGTTTTTACAGAAGTATACCAATTCATATATATTGAAGTAATAATAGACTTAGGAAAATCGTCATTTGGTAAACTCCAAAGAAATAATTGATTCAGGCAGATATCATCAATGGATGCTATAATGATTAGGTGAAAGTTTGTGGAGAAATAGGAAATTTGCAAAGTGCCAAAGCACCACTCTACCAATTATTTAATTTCAAGAAAATGATTCTTTAGGATCTAGTGAAAAATCTAGCAGTTCTCCCTTACCCAAATAATCAAACTTAGTACTGCTAATAAGTGAAAGTTTAATATGTTCATCCTGATGTGATATAATATATTGTTTACTGCATCACCTCTAAAATATTTGTCAGTGTTATTTAATCTGAATTTTATCAAGCCTTCAGAATTAAATTCAATGAAGAAATACTTGAGTGGTGCCTGTGGCTCAAAGGAGTAGGGCGCCAGCCCCATATGCTAGAGGTGGTGGGTTCAAACCCAACCCCAGCCAAAAACTGCA
>NW_003852407.1:8214205-8367807 GCF_000181295.1 Otolemur garnettii
AAAGAAAAAAATACAGATGATGTAATAAGTTAGCAATGGAGTGAGGATATAATCAGGTAACTCTAGAATGTGGAACTATTTATAAGATAATTGACCTATTTTCTTGATAAGAACAGAGAGATTATATAGTTTTAAAAAGAAAAAGTCATATTGTTAACTAAAAAGCACCAAATGTATAAATTTGGAAGGGAGAGCTTTACGTCTCATAAAGGGTTTATAAGGTGCTTATTCCAGCAGGGTGAGTAGCATCACCTCTAGCCAAAGCCAAGAGAAAGACACTTTGATGTAGGGAGGGGTGAGACAAGTATTTAAACTGAATGGGTTGACCAAGTATAGATATTCAACAGATTGCAGGAAGAGTTATGAATATTCTTGAAGGTAGTGCTAAAACACTCATTCTGAAACAAAATACATGTCACATATGACCTATCTTCACCTTGGGATGGAGAATGAATATTTAAATGTGTTATTATTACAATTGGGTCCTGTATATTGAAAGATCTTTTCAGGACACAAAGCACTCAAATGTGCAGCCTCTGTAAACTGGACAGAACCAGTCCCTGTTTGGTGGTCTTCTTATCATGGGAAAGTTATTGAAATCACTCTCCTGCCCAGTCAAAGCTGTAGTTACGGACTGTGGAACAGAGAGACAGGGTGAGAGTCTGGTGGTGGATGAGCTGGATTTTTTTAATGTTGCTTTTCTCAGACCAGTACTGTTTTATCTGCTAAACAGACACACAAAACCCCTGAACAACCACAACAAAATAAATTTGTGGCAATTAGAATATAGTTTATTCTTTTAGTTTAGAGAGGCATGACTTAATGTGTGCTTGGCACTGCTTTATGTCCTATTTATAATTTGGTGTCCTACTGCCACAGTAAGAGTTTGTTTTGTCCTTATCTCTATTTTAAAATAAATGCAGGTCAGCCGATATATCTAAACCCCAAATGGAAGGGTTATAATGTTACATGTCTGATCTCCCATACGATCATGGCCAGGAACTCAATTTTGAGGTGTCTTTGCAGTCCCTTTGGCCAAAACTGAAGTCCATTCAGTGACTGGTGGGATTAGATTTTTTTTTAGTTTACAATACCTGGAGGACCATTTGGAAATGTTCTACATTTCTTTAAGTATGACATTGCTATCGCAATTGTGTAAAAGAATGTTCTCAATTTTACAGTATGCATACTGAAATATCTAACGGGTGACGTATCATAATTTCTGTAATTTCTTTCCAATGATTCATTCTGTATGTACATGTGTACATGTATATAAAACAAATATGATAAAATGTTAATTATTGTCTAGTTTTCAAATTAATTATATTGTTTTGAATTTTTTCACATATTTGAAAATTTTGTAATGAAAATAGAATAAATACCAGAAAGATAATGAAATAATGGAGGAGACTTCAGGTAGAGATAAAGCAGTACATACATACATAATATTCCTACTTCTCAACTACAAACACCTAAGAATTGCATGCATGTGTGTGTGTATTTATGATATCTAATGATAGGATGCCTGAGCAGGTAAGAAGATAATATTCTAAATATTAGAATAGAAAGAACTGAATCTAGTGGGAAGAAGTATGGGGAAACAAAGGCAGTGTGATTCAGATGTCTAAAGCTGCGTGTGAATTATGGTGAACACAATCTGCATGTTAGAATTAAGGGCAAGATTTAGTGCTAATCAGTGAACTTTTGTTGGAATAATTTTTACAATTGTCACAAGTGTGATCAGAGAAGCAGCCTTTGCCTGTGGCCCAGGAAGAAAGAGATGCATCCAAAAGGAAAGAAACCAAAATGGAATAACAACAACAATCTGTACAGAGCACCAAGTGAGAATATAAAAAACATAGAGCATAGCCACCAGTTCATGAGGAGAGTGCAAAATACAAAAATAAAACCTATTCTGGGGCTGTACAGACCAGAGGACCAAGATAGCAGTTCTAAATAAAAGTTACTGCACATATTATGAGAGATTCAATATACAGAACTCATACAGAAGGAAATGTTAAAAAATGATGTAATCCGATAAGAGAAATTACCATTTTTGTGAACAAGGAAGGTGTTTGATTAAGTAACAGGAATACATAATAAATGACATGATTGCAACCATCATAAATTAATCAAATATGTATGAAAATAAAAATTTGGAAAAATATCTGATAATAGTAAAGCTGGAGAGAGAACTAGCGAATTAAATTGTACTGAACAAAAGCTGTAAAACAAATTTTGAGAGGAGGAGAAGATAGAATGGTAAGTTTTGATATACATCTTATAAAAGAGAAAGAAATAAGAGAATTCATATGGCATAGAAGTGTAATAGTGGAAAAGAGAAAATAATGGGACAGAAATAAATATATGAAAGTTTCCAAAAATGCAAGGTATAGAGCAGGATAAATTTAAAATAACTACAATCTTAGTCCTTATGTTAAACATTGTTATTGTCATTCAATTTAGCCTTTTTAATTCTGTGAAGGCAAAAGTGGAAACCTAATATGCACATATATAAGTAAGAAAAGTAATTTAAAAAAATAAAATAACTATAATCTTAGTTTTTGACAAAAAACTATTGATTTTGTTAAATATATGTTTTGGGTCTATTCAAATGTCTTAGTTTTTAACAAAAACATTGATTTTGTTAAATGTATGTTTTGGGTCTATTCAAATGATTACATGGCTTTTCTTTCATGTTAAACCAATAGATAACACTCATATACTTTCTCAATTAAAAATTTCTTATACTTTTGGAAAAACTTATGTCATCATTATCTATCTTTCATTCATGATAGTTTTAAATTACTTATATTTTATTTTATTTGTACATAAATGACAATATCTTGCATTTTCCATCATTTACATTTCCTTTTCTTAGAAATGTTAAACTGATAAAAATATCATAAATAGGCTTGGCACTCATAGTTCGGTGGTTAGGGCACCAATCACATACACCAGGGCTGGCTGGTTCGAACCCGGCCTGGGCCTACTAAACAACAATGACAACAACAACAAAATACCCACGTGTTGTGCCTGTAATCCCAACTACTTGGGAGGCTGAGGCAAGAGAATCACTTAAGCCTAAGAGTTTCAGATTGCTCTGAACTATGATGCCATGGCACTCTACCGAGGGAAAATCATAAAATAATTTAACAGTTCTTTCATTTATTCTTTTCTCTTGAAAAATCTATAATAAAGAATACATCTTTTATCCAGTCAGAATTAATTTTTGTTAATGGTGAAAAGTGGGGGGTCCAGTTTCAATCTTCTACAGGTCACCAGCCAGGTCAATCAGCACCATTTGTTAAACAGGAAATCTTTCCCATAAGGAATGCTTTTGATAGTCTTATCAAAGATTAAATGATGATAAGTGGCTGGGTTCAACTCTTGGTTCTCTATTCTGTTCCATAAATCTACGTCTCTGTTTTGTTTAGTACCATTTTTGGTACTAAACTGTTCTGATCACGATAGATTAATAGTATAGCCTGAAGTCTGGTAACATGATACCTGATGATTTGTTTTTATTTATGAGTAATGTATTAAGTTGAGGTTTTTTTCAGATTCCATATAAAACAAAGTACTATTTTTCCCAGCTCTTTAAAGTATGACAATGGTGCTTTAACAAGGATTGCATTAAATCTGTAGATTGCTTTGGGTAGTAAGAACATTTAAAAATATTGATTCCTCCCAGCCATGAAGTATAGTATGTTTTCCCATTCATTAATGTCTTCAGCTATTTCTTTTCATAATTCTCTTTATAGAGAGTTTCATGTCCTTTGTTAGGTTAATTCCCAGATGCTTCATCTTCTTTGGCACTACTGTAAAAGGAATAGAGTCCTTGACTATATTTTCAGCTTGACTATTGTTGGTATATGTAAAAGCTACTGATTTGTAAGTATTGATTTTGTATCCTGAGACACTGCTATATTCCTTGATCACTTCTAAAAGTTTTATAGTTGAGTCCCTGGGATTTTCTAGGTATAGGATCATATCATCTGCAAAAAGTGAGAGTTTGATCTCCTCTGACCCCATTTGGATACCCTTGATCCCTTTCTCTTGCCTGATTGCATTGGATAAGACTTCCATTACTATGTTGGATAGCAATGGAGACAGCGGATATCCTTGCCTAGTTCCAAAGCATAAGACATGAAAGTATAAAAATACTAGACTAGAGTGCAGGGAAAACACTTGAAGAAATTGGCCTGGGAGAATATTTTATGAGGCAGGTCACTCCCGGCAATAGAAGTAACACCAAAAATATATTACTGTGATCTAATCAAACTGAAAAGATTCTTCACAGCCAAGAACACATTAAGTAAAGCAAGACAGGCCTCTGCATGGGAAAAGATATTTGTGGGTTATGTTTCTGACAAAGGTCTGAAAACTAGAATCCACAGAGAACTCAAATTAATCAGTAAGAACAGAACAAATAACTCCATTTCTTTGTGGGCAAGAGACTTGAACAGAAGCATATCTGAGGAAAACAGGCACATGGCCTACAAACACGTGAAAAAGTGTTTATTGTGTTTAATCATCAGAAAAAATGCTAATTAAAACCACTTTGAGATATCATATAACTCCAGTAAGATTAGCCCACATCACAAAATCCCCAAACTGCAGATGTTGGCATGGATGTGGAGAAAAGGGAACACTTCTGCACTGCAGGTGGGAATGCAAGCTAATATGCCTTTTTTGGAAAGAAGTTTGGAGAATACTCAAGGAACCAAAAGTAGACCTGCCATTCTATCCTGCAATTTCACTACTAGCTATCTACAGAGATGACCAAAAACCGTTTAATGAAGACACTTGCACCAGAATGTTTATTATAGCCCAATTCATAATTGCCAAAACATAGAAGCAGCCTAAGTGCCCATTGACCAATGAAAGGATTAACAAACTTTGGTATATGTACACCATGGAATACTATGTAGCCGTAAACAATATGGAGACTTTACAGCTTTTCTGTTTACCCCTATGGAGCTGGAGTATATTCTCCTTAGTAAAGTATCTCAAGAATGGAAGAAAAAGTACAGTGTACTCAATACTATTAATACTATTATGAAACCAATATATAACTAGACTTTCATAAGAATGATAAAACACAACTATAGTCCAGAAAGAAGGAGGAAAGAGGAGGGAAAGGGGAGGGCAGGGGAGAGGCTGGGAGGAGGGAGGGTATTTGGTGGGACCTCACCTAATGTGCACAATGCAAGGATACATGTCAAAAATATTAAGAGTAGAGTATAAATGTCTTAGCACATTATGTGCTTATTATGTGCTCCCTTAGCACATAAGGGAGGTGAAGGTTATGTTAACCAGTTTGATGTAAGCATTCCAAAATGTATATCAAATCGGCACATTGTACCCTATAAAGGGATTCATGTACACAGTTATTATTTAATTAAAACAAACAAACAAACAAGCAAACAGGGTGGTGCCTGTGGCTCAAAGGAGTAGGGTGCTGGCCCCATATGCCGGAGGTGGCAGCTTCAAATCCAGCCCCAGACAAAAACTACAAAAAACCCCCCAAAAACAAAACAACAACAACAACAAACAAAAAGAATACATGTTCCTTAGAGATTTGGTAAGAACACACAAAGAACTTGCATGGTGCCTCATTAGAGGGAAAAAAATATGTGCATTTCTGATTTAATTATTTGAATAAAAATAGCTACATTTTCTTCTCTTAATTTTTATAATAAAGCCTTATTTTCCATATTAAGTAGTACTTATTAAAATCTTTTTCTTGGTTATTCTTTCCAGCATTTTATATTTTACTGTTTTCAAATAATCAACTTTGAATTTGTTGATTACATTTATTCTTTGTTTTTTTTTTTTAGCTTATGCTGTTGATTTTGTTATTTTTTCTTATACTTTTACGTTCTTGGGTGTTACTAATATTTCAGTAGTTTCTGAGATTACTACTTTATTATCTGGTACAATTTATCAATAGAAAGCTTGCATCAAATAGTAAACCTATTATTTAAAATTTAGAAGCAATTTGAGTCGGCAAAAATTTTATGTAGATGCTTGCTGTCATTGTATTTCATATTTAAAAGAGATCTTAACCAACGGAATAGAACAAGACAAAGAAACGGGAAGTTTGAAGATTAGAAAACTCAGGGAAAGCTTTTCATTTCTTTTCGATTATATCTTTACTTTTCCTCTGCTTTCTTTTCTCTCACTGAATCAACAAACTGAATAAAAGAGACAAACTTAACAGCATTTTTCAATAGTAAAAGGCAATACAAAATAGAGTGAAAATTAAAAACCATTACAAAGCAATAAAATTTCCAAAAATTTAAACAAAAGTTAAGGTTAAAGATGGTGTAAGAATATTACATACCTCCACTATTCCCGCAATTACTATTAAAAATTCAATTCAATATCAATGCCAGTCTCATTTGATACTTTGAGAAATTCAGTGCTTTTATTCCAGAATTTTTGTGGTAGAACCAACACTCATAAAAGTATAATTAAATATTTGACCAGAAGCATAAAGCATAAAATGGGGTTACATGTGTTGTCACTGAATGTAAACAGAGTTTGGCAGTAATTTTCTTCCTGAGCTTTAACAATAGAACTCGATTGCCATTTTTAGTTCATTGTTCATGGTTTGAAGTTATCTGTAAAATTTTTATTGGTCCTTTTAAGGTACTCTGAATATTTTCAAAATTATTTTTGTTCTTGTATTTTACTATGAAGGGTCAAATGTGGTTTTCTTTATCCCTGTTTTTCTTAAGATTTCTAGGACTTCTTGAATTTGTGTAGTATGCTGTCTTCATGAGTTTTGAGAAAATTCTCAGGTGATAGCTTTCACATATTGTTACATCCTCATTCTTTTTATTCTTTTCTTCTTTCTAGTCAGCATTTCTTAGACCCTTTCATTAGAAGCTTCTAATGTTAGATTTTTGAGGAATGTCTAGTTTTCTGTAATGACTGTATGAAAATTTACCCTCCCACTGAGTACAAGGTTTCTCCTTTTTCCATGTACTCTGTTATTCCTTCTTTGTTGTAAAAGCCATTTTAACCAAGGTGAGATGATCTCTATCTTGGTTTTTGATTTGAATTTCTCTAATGATTACTGATGCTGAACATTTTTCATATACTTTTCAGCCATTTGTATACTTCCTTTTGAGAAATACCCGTTCAGGTTCTTTGCCCATTTTTAAAATTAGCTTATCTTTATTGCTTTTTTTTTCTTTTGCTGTTGACTTGTTTGAGCTCATTATGTATTCTTATTATTAATCACTTGTCAGATGGATAGTTTGAAAATATTTTACCCCATTCTGTGGGTTTTTTCTTCACCTTGATTGTTTCCTTTAACATTCAGAAGCTTTTTGGTTTGAGGTCATCCCACTTGTCTATTTTTGCTTTGCAAAAAGTCTTTGCCTGCTAGACCAATATCCTGGAGCATTTCTCCAATGTTTTCTTCTAGTAGTTTCATAGTTTTAAGTCTTACATTCAAATCTTTAATCAATTTTATGTTTGCATATGGTGAGAAATAGCGGTTTAGTTTCATTCTTCTGCTATGGTTATCCAGTTTTTCGAGCCCCATCTATTGAAGAGACTGCCATTTTCACATTGTCAAACGAGTTGGCTATAACTGCATTGATTTATATCTTTGTTTTCTATCCTGTTCCACTGTTCTGTATGTCTATTTTTATCCTGATGCTGTGCTCATTTGCTGCTAGGGCTTTGTAGTATAAGTAGGATTTTTCTTAGTATTAAACAATGACATTAAAATGTCATCTACTGAGAGCACAATAAATTTTATCTATAAAAGTTCTTTGGTTGCCCTGGTGATATTAACTAGGGGAGGTTAAAATACTAATTTGAGAGTGATGTCATAATTCTAAAAGTTAGTAAACCTTTCATTGTATTCTCCAATTAATTGATCTGTAACAATTGAATATGTTTCAAATGATTCAATGTATCATCCTGCTCCTCAGTGACTTTTGCTAACTAGGGAAAATGTTCATGGGAAATTTCCTTTTGAAGAATAAGTGTTTTAGGGGGGAAAGGTAGCTTTTTTTGAAAAACTTGAATATTTTTCTTTTTGCCACATATCATATACAGATTGAGTTTTACACTGCGAAGAAATTTTCAAGTCATTTTGATTTGACACATCACACAGAAATCTGCATTCCTATAACAATCTTCTTTGAATAAATAATTCACATTGCTGATTCAGTTCTTCATAAAGTGTAACTGTCTGTTCTCACAGAGATAAAATTTTGGCTAACACTTGTCCTAGCGATAGCCAAAACATTTTAGAATGATATGGTATATCCACACTGAATACTTTATGATTCAATTTTAGGATGTTACAAAACTGAGGGTGCCATGATGCATTTGCTCAAATATAGTTAACAACACTTACCACTTGTTGCAATGTGTCACTTAAAAAAGGAGCTTTAGCATAGAGATTTTGCTGATGCAAGATACAGCGAAAAGAAATGATAGTATCTGGATCTGTTAATAATTATTTTTTTAAGTCTATGCAATAAACCTTTCATGTTTTCCTGTCATGGAAGGTGCACCATATGTACATATACTCACTAAAGTTATTAAATTCAGCCCATCCCCATTGTATTTATCTTCAAAATTGTTGAAGAAGGTGTTATCCAGCTCCCAAATGCAGCGAGGCTTAAGTGGGGAGGTAGGGTAGAGACTCAGGAAAGCTGAATTAGTCTGCATAATTATTAAGGAAATTGTGGGGCCTGGGAGAAAGAAGTTAGTTTCATGGGCCATGACATCATAGTCAGAAAGAGAAGATATGATGTGTCTTGGATGCAGAGCAGCCAAAAAAGAATTTTTGGACAAAAATTACTGAATTTAAATTATTAAATTATAAATACTATGCATTAAATTATTACATTACTTGCCATGGGATGTACAATCACCTCTCTCCTAATTTGGCACCCTTATAGTAGCTTTATTGGGCTGTATTACTTGCTTTTATTATTATTATTATTTTTTGGTGAAAGTGGGTTGATGTGAACAAACTTGAAGTGGGAAACCAGGTACTATGTCTTGGCTGATGCAATGCAGGACCAGAAAATGTAGGGAAGCTGATGTAGAGGAAAGAGGAAGTCTTAAAATGCATTAGTGCTGGGAATTAGCAAAAATCCACTGGTAAACTAAATTTTCAGGGCTTTAAAATTAATGCCATCAAAGCCGAGAACATCAAAGGACAACGTTGCTGAATTCATATTTGGATAATAGAAAGTTTTGCTAAATGATGCATATGTCATGCTGTAAATTTGGAGTTGGGAAATAGCAAGGCTCAGAAAAGAATGGAGGGTTGTTGCTGTCCACATTGTGCCTTGGGACTGGGAAGTATAAGAAGGGCTGTGCAATTCACCTTCCACTTTGTGTTTTCTCCCAAACCCTTGGGGGCCAATTGTAACTATTCCAAGGCTTTGTTATGTAGGCCTGGATTTATAGGCCTAATTATGCAGGCTAAGTGTCCATTGCTCAGTGCTGCCTACAGCAGCCAAACCATGCTAAAGATAGAGACAGATCTCTCTTCCCTGAATAGCCACAGAGTCTCATGGGTAAGTTCAAGCTCAACTCCATGATTGTATCTATGCAGTGAATTACATTTATGGATTTATAAAGTTTAACCAACCTTGCATTCCTGGGATAAAGCCTACCTGATCATGATGTGGATAATTTGATCTATTCTGTTCTTCTTGTATGCTGTGAGGTGCTTTCTTTTTTCTCTATACTCCCTGCAGATGAATCTCTTTGTGGAAAGAAAAAAACAGAAACAAGGCAAGAGAACTCTAGATCCAACCCCCACTGTAGATGTTCTGATGTTTTTCTTATTCTCTTTACCACTCTACTAAAT
This sequence comes from Otolemur garnettii, assembly GCF_000181295.1. Lineage (NCBI taxonomy): Eukaryota > Metazoa > Chordata > Mammalia > Primates > Galagidae > Otolemur > Otolemur garnettii. The sequence goes on from NW_003852407.1 coordinate 8,224,065, forward strand.
AGTTCTGTTACCATAGCACATATCTGAGATGGTATCTGTCAAAAAAGATTAGAACAATTTCCTTATAGAGAAATAGGGTGTGAATAGAGGTTTTCTACTTAAAACTCGTGGATTAATCTATCTGAAGGTGATAGAGGATTCCAGGGAAAAGTCAAAACACTGTGATTCTCTCTTCCTAGAATGATTATTGAATATAGATTAAGTCTAGAAATACAGAGTTGAACAGTAATATCTCAATATTTCTCTTTCTTTATCTGATGTTTTGGGGTCTGTCCCTATCATAGAAATGATACTTACAGGCAATTTGAGACCCTAAAAGCCTCTGAATAAATGTTAAAAACTAGTCTTTGTCCTCAAGGAACAGAATCCTTTCTGACGGAGCATATACACACCTCAGGTCATATTCTGTACCTGTCTCAGGAGAAAACCACTGATTAAAAATTTTTTTGGAAGATCATAAACACAAAACCCTTCATTTGGAGTTTTTGAAGAATAGCAATTGAACATGTTTTTCCCTTCTGTGACAGAATAAAAGAAAATAAATATGGAATCTCAAATTCAAGGTAGAAAGTCATACTATTCATGAATAGTGATGGTCTTTAGTTTGCCTAAAGAAATGAAACGAGGACTGGCTTTCTCCTTCCTTTAGGTCAGGGCAGAGGCAAGGAAAGAATGTCCCCACCTGATCCCACACCCTCTCAGATATCCCTCTCAGCAGAGTAGGCCCACTGTGGACACTATTGAATCATTTGTCTTCCATCTTCCATATCTGCCTTCTCCACTTCACTACGTCACAGTGACCTTAATACTGACTCAGTCTGACTTACATCCCTTCCTACCAAGTACTGTCTCAGAGAGCTTATCTCTGAAGTGGCCCTATGAGTTGGACTTTTCTTTTCCAATATTTTTAGGCCTGGGAAACTCATGTCTTCCCATTTCAACCTTCTACTGGAGGCAGTTATCTGACAAGATATTATTATTTTCATCTTTCCACAGTGGTATTCCATAAAGAGTGTCTTTTTTCATTGTTTACGGTCCTTTTTCTGGAGATACCCTGCAAGCAGGTTTGTCGATGCTGGTAGATTTTTTATTACACTTTAGTTTAGCTTTCCAGAAGCATCTGGAGATGTAAGTCATAAAGAGAAGAAATACTTAGAGGTCATTGAAGAAACAAAAGAAGAAAGGATCTTTCCCAAAACAAGTGAGGAGGGCTATGAATGAATTAATGAAAAAGGTTTGGGATTCCTTACTGGTGAGCAGGACACCCTGCCTCCCTATACCTTCCTGAGCTCTGAAGGCAAACCAGTTAAGTTGCTCAAGGAAACCAAGTTACAAGTTCACTACTTGCAAGTGCGAAGGAAGAGACATACTGTGAGCCAGTAGGCTGGGAGTTCTGTGTGTGTGTGTGTGCATTTGTTTTTTTTCAAATAGAACAAATGATGTCTTTTGTCTCTGAGACATTTAAGGTTGAGGTTTAGGGTATCCCAGTAGCATAGGATTAGATAAAAGAAAAGAAAAGAAAAGTTGTAGTTCACATTGAGTGCCTGCTTTGCCTTTAAAAGAAGACTCTCTTTTTCTAGGACCTATTTTTTTTGAAGCTTGATATTTTCCAATAATTTTTGTTCATTCCTGTCTTCATAGAATGTGACATAATGGCCGAAGTCTAGTTTGAAAATCCTTTGCTGGACATTTGATGTGGACAATAATTAAATTTTTCTCATGTCTAGAAGACCATTCCTCCTTGAGCTGTTGGGCAGGTTCAGTAGTAGTACTGTGCCAAGTTGTACTGGAAACTGATTTCCATAAAGTGTTCCAGGTTGGATATGCTTGCTGCATCACACTCATATACCTTTGCTTACATAGTTCTGGGAGCCAAAAGCTCAAAATCAAGGTGTTAGAAGGCCAGTCTTTCTTCCAAAGGCTCTAAGGAGGAGCTTTTCTTGTTTCTTTTGGCTTCTGGTGACACTAGAAATCCTTTGGCCTGTAGCTGAATCACTTCTGTCTCTTCCTCTGTCTTCACATGGCCTCCTCCCACCTTTTGATCCTCTATCCTTGAAACAGTGTGTGTCGGTGCCTATTGCAATGGAACTATTTTGGAGTCTCTAGTGGAGGAGGCAGCTGAAGTCACCCTGGAGAGGCACAGCACCAGCAGGGGCTCCCATCATACCGGTATAAAGTTTCAGAATTGTCTACTGCAGACCAGTGAGTAATCACAAATCTTAGCCATGGAACACAGATAATTTACTGCCTATTTGCAAAAGAAGTCAGCCTGAACTAAAAACATGGATAAAACTGATTTATTATTAGCTGGAGTCTTTACTTCACATTCCAGGAATATACTCATAGCCAAGATGTTTGTAGTAAAGCTGGCAAAATCACATCGGCAATAAGTCATTTTCCTCTGGGGTTGCAGATCGGGCCTACAGGAATGAATTTAGCATTTCCCCTTACATTCTAGAACTGCAGTTTCTACTCCTTCATTTAACCAATGTTTTGTCTTTTCTTTTCCTGCTAGCAAATATCAACTCAATAGTTCATGAATATTTGAAAGTGAATGGAATGAATAACCATGAAAGCTAACTCTAGCACCTATTGTACACTTATTTCTTTCCTCTCATGACCTCTCGGGGTACCCACTGAAGAGCCTGTGCTGTGTTCAAGATGTGAACATCTGGGTCTGGCAGATATAGTAGATATTTCCAGGAGAAAAGAGGTGATCACCATCACCTCAACAGCTTGCAAGACAGGGGAAAGACTGTCCTGCTAAGCTCTTCACTAGACTTTGCAGGCTGTCCAGCTCTTATTATGTTTGATGCAGTGCGATCTCCACTAAGCAGCCACAGATCAAATGGCTTTTGACAACAAATGAAATCAGAAGAGGACAGTAATTTGTCATTTCTCCCTGTAAGCTGATTCTATAGGAAGTTGGCTCATTAATATAAGTAACTACAAAGAGAGAGATTATAGATCCAGAGCTAGAAGTTTGAATGACATTTGTAAGCAGCCCTCTGGTCCATCCTCTTCCTCTCGAAAGTATCCATTGGCTTGTTGCTGCCTAAAATTTTGCTAGTAAGGGATCAGTCATTTCTTTGTCTCCCTAGACAAATATTTCATTTAGAAAAACAACTTCCCTTGGGAGGTTCATAACCCATTGTTATTCTCACCTCACCCTGAGGCTATTGGTAGCTCTTGCCATATAATCTTAGCACTCTGGAAGGCGAGGACAGGAGGATCCCTTGAGTTCAAGAGTTCAAGACAATCCTGAGCAAAAATGAGACCCCATCTCTGCTAAAAATTGAAAAAAAAAATAGAGCAAGACTCTCTTATATAAGTGGAAAAAATTAGCCAGGCTTGGTGACAGGTACCTGTATTTCCACAGCACTCTAGCCTGGGCAACAGAGTGAGACTCTGCCTCAAAACAAACAAACAAAAACAACTAGATTGTATGGTTAGATTGTTTTCAAAATCACTGAGCAGCACAGAGGTAATTCTTGAAAATCAATGCATAATGTGATGATACCTTTCTCAACCAGGGAAAGGCTGAGTGGGGTGTCATAGGTTCAGGGGACACTAGAAGGTACTGAATAGGGCACTTTTGGAGTAACAAATGGAGTGAGAGGCAGATATGCATGCTGTGTAGGTAAGGGGAGAAACTAAGTGAAAGAAATGTGAGAGGAAGTGAGAGGACACAAGGAAGGGGAGGAATGAGAATAATAAAAGAAAGTCAGTTACTGCAGAGAGTGCTTTCAATGTACTCACCATGGTTCCAGTCACTGGCATATGCATTTTCTTGTCCTTAATCATTACAATGATTGGGCTTTATCTTTGTACTACACAGAGGAGGAACCTAGGCTGATATGGGATTAGAGACTTGACAACATTGGGGTATGGAATAAGTAGGGCAGGGTGCGAGGTCAAATAGTGCAGCTTCCACAGTGACTCACAGGAGGTCCAGTGTTCATATTGTGCTATGGGGAAAGAAAACTATGGCATAAATTCCTTCCTAAAAATATATAGTTGTTTGTATTCTTAGATTAATATGTAAATATGCCTCTGACAATTTACATGTAGACTTGAATCCGTGTGAATAACACCTTAGTTCAGATTATTTGATGAAGCTGGTTCACATTAGCCCAGAGGACTTAGTGATGCTACAGCAGGGGAATAGAAGGATAAGTAAGTTTTGATAGAGGATGGGAGATGGAATGGTCTGGAACAGGGAGTGTGGTTGAAGATATGTCCAGAGAGATAGCCTCTGGAGATGGCATAGAACTGGGAAGGGAACCACTGCAAAGTGACTTAGTTTGCAGAGAGTCATCCTCTGGGTCAGTGTTTTATGAGGTATGAGTTGTGACTTAAAATACATGAAAAGGAAATAGAATAAAATAGAAAATAAAACAGTGAATTGCATATAGTAAGAGTGTCACTTCATGAACCTGATATCAGTTAAGGATACTGGTGTGACTGCATATAATAGATTATGCTGTTAGATCCACTTTCTGGTTAGACTTTATGTGTATGAGATTTTTGAAGGGACCTTGTTAAAAATTTATGACTGAGCCCCACATTTTCTAACTCAGGAGTTATAGGACATGTCCCAGAGATTTGTATTTTTAATAAGCCTCCCAGGAGCCAGAGTTAGTATAGGGCCATCCTTAGGGAGAGGAATCTGCTTAGGGATTCACTGAAACCCATAGTATAAATAACTACAAATGTGTCCATCCACCATTTAGTTTTGAAGACTTTGTTTATTGACTACTAACATGACATAGTTCACTAAATACTCCTAGGGACATGAGCTGACAAAAAATTTTTCAACATTTGATGAGAGGCAACTTGAAGACCACCAGAACGCTCCATTGTAAGCAAAATTGTTTCTTCCTATATGATATGTTGCTGACCCAAAATTCTGGCCAGAGTCTAGATTATTAGTGTCAAGAATCAATGCTGGAGAAAAGTGGTCCCAAGTCTAGTAAGTAGGTAATCTTTGGTCTCGAGAGTACATATGGCCCTCCAGATCCCCAAGTGTGGGTCCTCTACAACATCCAAACTTTATAACATGAGTTACTTTATTAAAAAAATTTGTTCTGTGAAATTTGAATTTCATCAAAAGTCTTCCGCGTTGGGGAAAAGCCACAATCACAAACCCCAGAACATTGGTAAAATGCTGGTTAATGCCACTTCCTAGGTCCCTAATTCAATCTCACCCTACCAGTTTTAATTGCCAAATTGCAGAAAATAGTCATGGGATAGGAGTAGTAGAAGAACTCTGGCAATGTGAATAATCAGAGTAGATCAACTCCCCCAAGGAAGGAAAAAGGAGATACAATAGAAGATGACATTCATACACAAATGGCTGAATTGTCAGAAATAGAATTCAGAATATGGATGGCAAAAAGGATAAATAGAATAGAGGAAAAGATAGAAATGGAAATACAAAGAACAGTTTAAAAGTTGTCTCAAAAAATTAATGAGTTCAAAGACAAAGGCACCAAGGATATGAATATAATGGAAAAAGATAAAGCAGAGCTCAAGGAAGTGAAAAAGTTATTTGAAGAGCTTAAAAATACAGTAGAATCCTTCAGTAATGAGTTGAACAGGCAGAAGAAAGGATCTCAAAATTGAAGACAAGGCTTTTAAAGATCCCAAGCATTTAAAGAGGCAGAAAAATGGAAAACAAGAACAGAACACTCCCTGAGAGAGTTGTGGGATTATTCCAAAAGACCAAACATTTGACTTATAATAATTCCTAAAGGTGAAGAGATGGTCCTAGAGGCATGGATGTTCTACTCCAAGATATTATGGAGGAGAATTTCCCAAGCATTGTAAGAGATACAGAAATTCAGATACTAGATAGCTTCAGAACCCCATCAATATTCAATCCAAATAAAGCATCTCCTAGACACTTTTTAATTAACTTTGCCAAAGTTCATATGAAGGAGAAAATCCTGTAAACAACTAGATGTAAGAAAAGCATTACCTACGAAGAGAGAAATATTAGAATGACTGCAGATCTTCAGCTGAAACTTTTTGAGCCAGAAGAGGATGGTCATTGACCTTTAATCTTCTAAAACAAAACAACTTTAAGCCCAGGATCCTGTATCCAGCTAAACTGAGTTTCATTTGTGATGGAGAAATCAAATATTTTAATGACTATAGATTTTGAGGAAATTTGTCATAACTAAATCAGCTCTCCAGGAAATACTTAGACCCATTTTCCTTAATGATTAGCACAATGGCCTACCACTAAGGTAAACTCACCCAGAATTTATTGAACAAAACCTAACTCCCACAATGGTGAATAGATTAAAAATATGCACTGGACCTTTGAAAAAAATGACTGTCAAAACACTACCATATCTATCAATTCTCTCAATTAATGTGAATGGTTTAAATGTCCTCTAAAAAGGGACAGGTTGGCTGAATGGATACAAAATCTCAGGCCAGGTATCTGTTGCCTATGAGAGACTCATATTACCTCAAAGGATAGAAAAAGACTCAGGGTGAAGGGATGGACTTCTATAATACAGGCAAATGTAAATCAGAAAAAAGCAGGGGTTGAAATTTTATTTGCAGATACAGTAGGATTTAAACCAATAAAGATAAGGATGGATGCTACATATTTATAAAGAGAAACAGTCAACGTGAAGAAATTTCATAATTAACCTTTACATGCCCTACCCTAATGTTCCTCAATTTATAAAGAAAACTCTAACAGATATAAACAATTTGATATCTTCCTGCATTATAATAATTGGAGATTTTAACACCCCTTTGACAGTTTCAGATAGATCCTCCAAGAAGAAACTAAACAAAGAGATATTAGACTTAAACTTGACCCTAAAACAAATGGACTTAATAGACATCTACATAACATTTTATCCTAATAAAACTGAGTACACATTCTTCTCATCAGCTCATGAATCATCCTCCAAAACAGATCAGATCTTAGGACACAAATCTAACATCAACAAATTTTCAAAGAATAGATATTATTTCTTTTATTTTTTATCTTCTCAGACCATCATGGAATAAAAGTTGAACTCAATAGCAACAGAAATATTCATACTCAAATAAAGTTATAGAAACTAAATAACCTTAGGTTGAATAATAACTTGGTCAAAGACAAGATTAAGAAGGAAATAATCAAACTGTGGGAACAAAATGATAATAAAGACACAAATTATCAAAATCTGCAGGATATTGCAAAGGAAGTCTTTTTTTTTATATCTAGGCTTTTATTATTATTGTTGTTGTTGTTCTTTTTCTTATTATTTTTGCACTTTTTGGCCAGGGCTGGGTCTGAACCTGCCACCTCTGGCATATAGGGTTATCACCCTATTCCTTTGAGCCACAGGCACTGCCCTGCAAAGGGAGTCTTAAGGGGAAAATTTAGAAACCTTCATCAATAAAATAGAAGGTGAGAAATTCAACAACCTAATGAGTCATCTCAAGCAACTTGAAAAGGAAGCACAATCCAATGCCAAACCCAGCAGAAGAAAAGAAATAACTAAAATTAGATCAGAATTAAATGAAATTGAAAAGAAAAGAATCATTCAGAAGATCAACACAATAAAAAGTTGGTTCTTTGAAAAGTTAATAAAATTGATAAATTTTTGGCTAGCCTAACCAGAAACAGAAAAGTAAAATCTCTAATACTGTCAGTTAGAAATAGTAAAGGAAAAATAACAACAGATACCACAGAAATTAAAAAAAAATCCTTGATGTTTTTTAGGACACAAAAACTTTTTCAAAAACTTTTTTCTCAGAAATATGAAAATCTGGAGGAAGTAGACCAATACCTGGAAGCACAACACCTTCCTAGACTCAACCAGAAAGAATTAGAAACTTTGAATAGACACATCAAACACTGAAATATCATCAACTATACAAAATCTCCCCCAAAAGAAAAATCCTGGACCAGATGGCTTCACATCAGAATTCTAACAAACCTTCATAGAGAAACTAGTACCTATATTACTTAACCTTATCCAAAACATAGAAAAAGGAATCCTTTCCAATACATTTTATGAAATAAATATAACCTTGATCCCCAAACCAGGAAAAGAACCAACAAAGAAAGAAAACTATAGACCAGTATCATTAATGAATATCGATGCAAAAATATTCAATATGATCCTAGCAAACAGAATTCAATAACACATCAAAAAATTACACACCATGATCAAGTTAGTTTTATCCCAGAGTTATGAGACTGGTTAAAAGACATAAATCTATAAATTTAGTACACCACATAAATAAAATAAAAAACAAAGATCATATGATTTTATCAATTGATGCAGAAAAAGCTTTTGATAATAATCCAGCATACTTTCATGATTAGAACACTTAAGAAAATAGGCATAGATGGGACATTTCTTAAACTGATAGAGGCCATCTATGGTATATCCACAGCCAATATCATATTGAATGAAGTAAAATTGAAAACATTTCCCCTTAGATCTGGAACTAGACAGGATGCCCATTGTTGACTGCTATTCAACATAGTAATGGAAGTCCTAGACATTGCAGTCAGGCAAGAGAAGGGATCAAGGGTGATCAAATGGTGTCAGAAGAAATCAAAATCTCACTCTTCATTTATGACATAATCTTACACATGGTAAACCCCAGGGACTCAACTACAAAAGTCTTAGAAGTGATCAAAGAGGGGTGGTGCCTGTGGCTCAGTGGGTAGAACATTGGCCCACTATGCTGAGGATGGTGGATTTGAACGTGGCTTTGGCCAAACTGCAACAAAAAAATAGCTGGGTGTTGTGGCAGATGCCTGTGGACCCAGCTACTCAGGAGGCTGAGACAGGAGAATCACCTAAGCCCTGGAGTTGGAGGTTGCTGTGAGCTGAGGGCAATAAAATGAGACTCTGTCGAGAAGGAGAAGGAGGAGGAGGAGGAGGAGGAGGAGGAGAAGGAGAAGAAGAAGAAGAAGAAATGATCAAGGAATATAGTAGTATCTCAGGAGACAAAACCAATATTTTACAAATCAGTAACTTGTATATATACCAATAGTCAAACTGAAAATATAGTCAAGGGTCTATTCCTTTTATAGTGGTCACAAAGAAGATACAATACCTGAGTATTTATCTAACAAAGGATGTGAAAGATTTCTATAATGAGACCTATGAAACCCTGAGAAAAGAAGTAGCTGAAGATGTTAACATGGCTGGGAAGTATCAACACTGTTAAAATATCCATACTACACAAAGTGATCTACAGATTTAATGCAATCCCTATCAAAGCACCAACGTCATACTTCAAAGAATTTTAAAAATAGCACTTTGTTTTATATGGAATCAGGAAAAACTCTGAAAAGCCAATACATTACTTAGAAATAAAAGAAAATTAGGAGGCATCACATTACCAGACTTCAGGTTATACTACATGTCTATGGTGATCAAAACAGCGTGGTACTGGAACACAAATAGAGATGTAGATAGATGGCATAGAATAAAAACCTAGAGATAAATCCAGCCAGACATCACCATTTGATCTTTGATAAGCCTAACAAAAACATTAGGGAATAGATTTCCTACTTAACAAATGGTGTAGTGAGAATTGGCTAGTGACCTGTAGTAGACTGAAACTGGAGTCTCACCTTTCACCACTAACAAAAATTTATTCTCACTGGATAAAAGATTTATATTTAAGATATGAAACTATAAAAATACTAGAAGAAAGTGGAGGGAAAACTGTTGAAGACATTGTCCTGGGAAAATATTTTATGAGGAGGACCCCCCTGGGCAATTGAAGCAATACCAAAAATATATTATTGGGATTTGATCAAGCTGAAAAGCTTTTGCACAGCTAAGAGCACTACTAGTAAAGTGAACAGATAGCCTTTGGGAAGAGAGAAGGCTATACTCTCAAGAGACTCTGAGTCTTCTACACTCCCTGCTAGGAACTGAAGAGTAGAAATGATGAAAGCAATGAAGAAAAGAGATTAGGAACTCCCCAAACTGTTTCCATTCTGTGCCCAGCAGTCTCTCACCTTCTCTGATCCTAGCAGGGTGGCTTTTGTAAATAGTGTAAATTCTCCAGATTCTCCTTTAATTATAAATGTAAGCTTATTTCCTTACATTTTTGTAGGTTATGATTCTAACAAAGAATCTATAGAGATCTCAGATTAATCAATAAGAAAAGGACAAATAACCCCATTTCTTTGTGGACAAGAGACTTTAGCAGAATTATATCTGAAGATGACAGGTGAATGGCCAACAAACCCATGAAAAAATGCTCATCATCTTTAATCAGCAGAGAAATGCAAATCAAAACCACTTTGAGATATTATCTAACTCCAGTAAGATTAGCCCACATCACAAAATCCCAAAACTATAGATGTTGGCATGGATGTGGAGAGAAGGGAACACTTCTACACTACTGGGGGAATTGCAAACTAATAGAGCCTTTTTGCAAAGAAGTATGGAGCACTCTCAAGGAACTAAAAGTTGACCTATCATTTAATCCTGCAATATCATTACTACGTATCTACCCAGATGACCAAAACTCATTTTACAAGAAAGACATTTGCACCAGAATGTTTATTGCAACCCAATCCATAATTGCCAAGTCATGGAAGTAGCCTAAATGCCCATCAATCCATGAATGGATTAACAATTTGTGGTCTACCATGGAATACTATGCAGCCATAAAAGATGGAGACTTTACATCTTTTATGTTTACATGCATGGAGCTGGAACATACTCTTTTTAGTAAAGTATCTCAAGAATGGAAAAAAAGTCTTCAATGTACTCAATACTATTATGAAACCAATATACAATCACTTACACATTCATATAAATGATGAATATAGCCCAAAAGAAGGGAGGGAGAGAAGGGGGGAAGGGAAGGAAAGTGGAGGGAGGGTATTTTGTGGGGTCTCACCTAATGTGCACAATGCTAGGGTACATTTCAAAATGACTTAGAGTATATTATAAATGTCTTACCACAAAAAATAAGTGAACTATAGTTATGTTAATCAGTTTGATTTAAGCATTCCATATTGTATATCAAATCATCACATTGTAACCCATAAATGGATACAGGTATCATTTAATAAAAGTTAAATTTAAAGAAAAGAAATATGGACTGTGAAGTCATCAGACTATGTTTTAATCCAGTCCTATTCCTTATAAACTACCAATTTAAATATTTAACTTTTCTTTATTTGGTTTTCCCATCCACAACTGAATATAATAGCAGCAGCTTCCTTACAAGGTGGCAAGATTAGGTGAAACTATGTATGTAAAATGTTGGAGGCTTGCTGGGCGCATGGTAAGCACTCAGGAAGTGTTAGCATTATTATGCCTGGAATAGTCTTTCATTGTTGTGTTTTGTTTTGTTTTTAAGAGTCTATGGTTTGGATTGCATTTGGGAGGCTCTGCATAACCTCCAGACACATGGTTTGAGCTGACACTGAGAGCCCCCCTATTCATTCAGATGACCATCCCCAGCTCCTCAGGCTGCTATCCTGCCCTTCAGAAGCCTGCTTTTTTGGCTTCATCTGCTCTAGACACATAGAGTGACTGCATGTCCTCAGATGTCCCATCCATTTTTGGATAAAATAAACCCTACCTGTTACAGCAGGTGAATTCTTATACTGTCTTCAAGAGTTTGCTCAAAGATAACCCATCAAAGATGAGCTTTTCCCAGTCTTCCTTCCACTCCTCCTATGTGTTTTTGTTAACCACCCCTTCCAAGGAACTTCTTTCACACGATCATCATAAAGTTCTCTGAATCGATATGATTGGTTTATATTTTAGGCTAAGCCTCCACTTTCCCTATGACGGTCATACACAGTCAGAATTCAGACATGTGTCAACAAGACTTTTTAAAAAAAATCATTACTACAGTTCTTTTTGCTTTGATGCCTCAGTTAACTTATGTGATAATTTTTCCTGTTTTTATAAATTCAATGAGCTTACAGTCTAATTTTGTTATGAATAACAAATTTATAATTTTGAAATTGCTTGTTCCTTTATCCTTTTTCTTTCTCTTTTTCCTCTCCCACTTCTATCATCACAGAGATTTTTTTTTTTTTTCAGTCATCCATGGCCTTTAACTGCAGGGGAAAAAAAGAATTATTATGGTCTGGTTTATTCAGGCAATGTGAAATTTTATTTAGACTCTTTAGCCAAGAGAACACACAGAGCAAATGGCCAGATCTCCTTTTTGTCTATACCAGATTAATGGCTTCTTTACTTCCTCTACTTTGGCTAGAAGTAGAAAACTACCAAACAAGGTTTGATTTCCTTAGAACTTTGAAGTCAATTAAAGTTTGGCACTCCATCCCCTCCTCAAACAATTTTTCTTGGGAGTTTTTGGAATTGCATATTTTTCAGTCATAAGGTTCCATCACACTGATCCTCTGTAGTGATCTATTGCTTAGTCAAAGGATATAGCCAACTAATATAGGGGGTGACAGGGTGAGGAAAAAGGGGGTACTGATTGTTATCTTTTTGTACATGAAATTCTAAATGTCTACAAGAAAGGGAGAATGGGGAATTCATCTTTGTCATAGTTTGACTAGAATGTCTGACAAACAATTGTAATGCAATACTTATTATTTATGGATTAAAGGAATGCCCAGAACCCTTAAGAGTGATCTCCTGAAAGAATATGATCAGAGGGATGGCGCCTGTGGCTCAAAGGAGTAGGGCATCAACTCCATATGCCAGAGGTGGCAGGTTCAAACCCAACCCCGGCCAAAAAAAAAAAAGAAAAAAAAAAGGATGTGATCCTTAACTCTGGTTTAAGAAAATCTCAGTCAACTCTAGAAACTTTGCCATCAGTGGTTGAAGCCAGGAGTTCATCCAAAATAGCAGATTTCATAGTTGATAGTTTTCAAATAATGACAGACTGGAAGTAGGAAAAATTGTGACCACTGCTTAATTAGGGAATCTAGGAAAAGGTTTCCAGTGTTTTCATCCTCAGTTTCCTTTGTCAAATGAATGATGACATATAATAATTCTAAGAATATTTTCAACTTTAAATATTTTATGAGATATTTAACTAAATAATGAAGGAGTTGAACTGTGTCTTCTACTTATCCACCCATTCGTTGATTCATTCATTCACTTACTTAACAACAATATTTTGTGCATCTACTAGGCTTCTGCTTTAGAACCCTGAGCCGAAAAAAAAAGCTGAATAGGGCTGGTGAGTTTTAAAAACTGTAACTGTAATGTTAGCACTAATCTACTTCCTAGATGGTGAAGCCTTTGCTCTGGAGCAGGCATCCTCAAACTATGGCCTGTGGGCCACCTGCCTAGGATATTTATCTGGCCCACCAGGTGTTTTTGCTGCTGCTGCCTGTTCTGCTTAGCAGCCAACTCATCCTGGGGCCCTCTGTCCAGCCCTCTAATGGTCTGAGGGACAGTGAACTGGCCCCCTGTTTAAAAAGTCTGAGAACCCCTGCTCCAGAGTTTACAGGTGGACTTTCTTATGATTCCCTGGCCTGAAGGCACCACATGTTTCTCCTCACTTGTTCCAGGGACTTAGAGGCCAGGATAATTGTTTCAGGAGCAGAGCTTTCACAAGATGAAAGGTGGGTGCACACTCTATGTTTTACAATCTAGTCCAAACCATTCCACTGTCTATGGGCAGACCCCCGGGCTTGGAGCCACCCCAGAGATAATGTAGCTGAGAATAGTGAAGGACACTCAGCAATGTAGATGGTGTAGCTCTGGATCTGCTTAGTGTAGCTCCCCTGGATATCAGGTCACTTTCACCTTTAGCAGGCACTGGGTAGTGCTGGGGGCTCTTTTTCTGGGGACTTCTGGGCTCACAGGAGAGCGCGTAAACTTCTCCCAGGAACTGGGTCTGGGCCATTCTCCTCCAACATCACCTTTTCACAGCCGGTTGTATCAGCCTTACTCAGTCTACTCCATTGGGCGTGGTGTTGATTCTGTATTTACTGAGATGGTGCCAGAGATGGTGTACCATAGTGACAGGGATTTAAAGACTAGAAAAGGTAGAATCCATTTTCAGAAGCTGACAGCCAGAAATAGAGAAAAACATCAAGAAGCACCCATATTCCAATAGAGGAGAGATGCTGCCAGAAACCTGACAGAGGGTTACAGCGAGGCAGAGGGCAGATTTGACAGAACAGGTGATAACTGAGCACCTGGTTTGTAGAAGAGGAGCTTTCCTAGGAGAAGATCTGTGAGGTGCATTCTGGATGAGGTGTGAAGGCAGGTGCAGAGCACCTGAGCCAGGAGTCCCAGTGCACAATGGTCACTGTCAGGACCTGGACCCAGGTCTCCAGTCCCCATTTTGTTAATCTTATTAGTAGTAATAATGCCAGGTTACATTTTATTATCTACTCCATGAATGAATATAAGTTTTAAACTCACCATTTCAATAGGAACCTGTAATAATTGCTAACTGAGATGGGTATCAATAGCTATATTTTATTTTTATGGAATAAGGCTTGGAAAAATCTATCAAATTAAAATTTCTGTTAACAATAAAATTTAACGGCTATAAGGGGCTTTAAAGATGGATTTTACTAACTCTCTGATTTTATAGATAAGGGCACTAAATAGGTCAAGTTACTTTTTAAAAAAATGAATCATGTAAAATGCTCAAGGTCACACTGTGAACCTGGTGTGTGGAATCCAGGTCTCCTGATGCTCAGGTTTGAGAGATTTTCACTAAACTCCCTGCCTCTCTAGGCATAGGGCTAAACTGCTTCTATTCTAAGGCAGACAGTCTTCAAGGACATTTGACAGCAGGTGAACAAATTAAATGCTGCAAAGTGTCTTAAGTAGGCTCTTATTTGGAGGAGAGAAGAGGGCAGAGCGCAGGGAGGAGGGAGAGCTCAGGAAACCGCTGCTGCAGTCCTTGGGCTGAGCAATGCCTGTTGATACCCCAGCATTTGAAATCAGCTTTCCTCATCTCCCACCCTAGCCAATAGAGTGGCCAGACAGTAAACTACTTCATTTAAATTATGCTCTCATCTCACTGAGTATGGGACACAATTTTCTTGTATTTTCTGATAAGACTGATAATGAAGCGATCAGTCTATAGGATTCCCGAGTGGCAGTGAACCTGTATTTGCATAATGATATTATAGCGTCTGTCGAACCCGCTAGCGGTGATCCATCCATATGCGAGAAATATAGGTCAGCGAAGACGCGGCAGCAATAAGGGAGGCAGGGCTATTCACTTATTAGAGTTAGGAAGGTCTTCTCTGTCCTTTAGCTCAGCATGACAGAAATAAATGGAATGAAATGGATCAGGGAATTCTATTGGCTTTTGAACAATCAAAGGAGATGCATCAATTCTGTCTCCTGTTAAATTCTATTCCAGAAGTCTGCTTAACGCTTTCATTTCCATTGGCAGAGGAGGGCAGAGTATCCCTCCTACATTTCTTCACAGGAGTCAGAAGAGGCAGTGTGCTCTGACAGTATTATGTGTAGAGATCAGGAGTCATGCTGTCCCATTGGGTGGGGGTGGGATGGTAGGTGGAGTAAGGATATAAACAACATGTATAGTTCTCCCTTGAGTTATGATTTCTGAAGTCCCTCCTGTTTCAAAGATCTGTGAGATTTCCTGCCCATTTGGGGCCTTTTATTATTCTATTCATTGTCTTTATTCTCATTTTGGAACCTTATTTATTTCCCTACTTTTCCTGTACTTTTCTTTCCACTGTGTCTCTGAGTTTTGTGTGGAAGATAATAGATCTTGCTTCTCTCACTATTAAGAATTGTACATTTACAGTGGCAAATACCTTACTTTGTTTTTCTCCTAAAAATCACTTACCCCAGCACCTACCAAGGCTGAGAACCCTTGGAAGGTCTTCTATGACTCAACTGATGTGAATTAGACTTCTTGTATAACCATAGTTTTAATTTCAAGATTACTAAGGGACTTTAGTCACTTTAAAGATCACTTAGATCACTTTAGAGCCAGATAGTAATACAATTACAGCATCTAGGGAAAATGGCTGAATAGTTCATCCTTAAAATTCTACATGTACATTATCTCAACTAAAAACTAACTCTCTAGCAGCTATTTTAACACAGCTTACCATAGTTTATTGTTTTTAACATTTAAAAGTGTATTTTCCGTAAGTAGGTCAAGAAATGATAGTCTTCTGATTGACTAAATGGAAATTGACTTTATATCACTGTGTGTATACATGATGAAGTAAGATGAAAATTTAGTTATGTATAAAAAGATCTGTTCTTTGGCATGTTCCTGTACATTGATTCTATATTATTGTATGTGTTAAATTTCTTTGAAGGGAAATACACAGTAGTCCAGTATCCACATTCATTCACATATATACTCATACATATCCGCACCAATTGACTACGGTTGCATTTTTTGGTGAGGATAATATTTTGGAATAATCGGAAAGGAAAAATCCTTTGCCTGGGAGTAACTTCAACGTAAGAATTTTGTGGACACACTGCCATTGGCTGTTGTGCAATTAGCACACGGCTGATTGACTTCAGAGATGAAATGATAACCAAGAAACAAAATAAAACAAAACAACCAAACAACTTGAATGCTTGTTGAAAGTAACAGGGCTGTTCTAGCTCAACTTGTAGCAAAGAAAGGAATTTGAGATTTGATTATGACCAAGGATCTGTGGAAGCCAGATTACCCCAAATGAAAAGTTGGACTATGATGGAATACAAAGGTTTATTTCTCTTCTAGGTTAGACCTCAGTTGTCTTTGTTCTTGATCTGTGATCTCTGGGCTACCTTCCCACCATCTCCATGCTCTGCAGCTCTTGGCAGCCTGGATCTTGGCCATGAACTTGAGCCAATAGAGAAAATGCCTGAACCTAAGAACTTCCAAAGCCAAAATACTATAAATCACTGCCACTGAAGTAGAAATTATATTTTCCCTTTCTTAACTATGACTGAAATGTCATGTTGCCTGCCCATTCTATTAAACTATGAGATCATGCCTTGGAGTTCAGCATGTTGGCCTGTCCTGCAGCTGTAGTTTCCACGGTGGTGGTCCAAGCACTTCTGTGGCCCTTAATTCACCTTGCTGACCCAGAGTTTGAAGTGACTCTGCTGATTGGGAGCATTCAGTGAGACACAATATAATTTTGAATGTGATGGTTTTGTTTGGAATAAGAGACTCTCTCCCCCTTAAATAAATATCTTGGAGAACAATATACATCAGATTATCATGCACACAACAACCGTGTGAAACTAGAATGACTGTTTTCTTAGCCTGATTGCCTTGTTTTATAGAGCAAATGGAGAAAAATGGGATTTGAATGCTAGCGAAACCATCTGTTAATTGACTGCTTAAAAGACTAAAACACTTGCCCCAGAATCTTGGAGAGAAATGAAACTTGGAACTTCCTCGTTGTTATCTATTGTGTGTCAGAATTTTTGTAGCAACTGAAATGTCACAATTTTTCTTGGAACAATATTCTTCTGGCATCAATTGTTTTCTTTATTTTAACTGATGCTTGCGTTTCTCACTTTGTATCCGGCTCCTTCCGATAATGTTCCTCGTCTCCCAGATAAGAACTGTGTGGGAAATTATTTGGATTCTGTGACTTTTTCTTATATGCTAGACTCAGTTTATTGGGGGGTAGTGGAATGTGGGAACAGAGACAAGCCTTTGACTTGTTTTCACTAATCATCGACTTGGTATTTTGCATGATTGATGGCTTGCTTTCTTCAAAGGCATCACTGGCCCACTTTCCACAAAGGCTGTTGAAGTTCTGACTCTGGACTTTAAGAAATCTTTGTGACCTCATGACTCATCCCACCTCAGTCTTGATCTTTTTCTTATTATGTCAACGTGGGTGTCATAACTAACATTTGGACAAGAATTTTGTTATTGTTGCTGTCAGTCTAAGCCAAGCTAACTCCATAATTTGTTCCTTTGTGTTGCAACATTACCCGACTTTGGGTACATTTTCATTGTCCGTTTTTACTTTCAGATGATATAAAGAGAAAAGATTTTTCAGAGTCAACTTTGGGAACAAAAAAAATACATATTTTACATTTGGTATTAAAAGGCATACTTGCTTTATTTTAATTTTTTCTTTTGTAGAGGGAAGGGGTAGTAGGGATAGGGACAACCTGTTAAATTTAAAGGATCATGAACTTAAGAAAAACCTGCTATAATATTAATTGTAGCATTCAAATTAGTAGTTTGATCACATTGAATCAACTTCAAAACTAATTTGCATACAGACATTGTATTTTTTTTTTTTTAATTTTTTTGGTGCTTCTACCATGGGTGTTTTTGTGAAAGAAAAACAGGTAAAGAGTATGATGCGTAAGTTCCTGTCAGAACCATTTTCCAGAAAACAAAGAATTATTCTTTTTTTCTTTATAAAATAGGAATACTATAGTAGATTAAATTGTGTACCCAGCAGAAGATATATCCAAATCACAACTATTCTAACTACATATTGTTTATTAATTTCAAATAATTCAAGGGGCTAGTTTTCAGATAGTTTATAAAATGCACTACTTTTTTTGGGGGGGGGCCATAATCAGTAACTAAACATTCCATAAGTTTACCTCCCCCTTTTAAAGGGATCTACTTACTTTAGCTATTTTCCAATCATCCCCAATAAGGTGAAGTGTTCTGTCCAATTGCAAAACCCAGAATAGGTGATAACAATCATAAATTTGGAACTGGAAACATGGTTTTGGGGAAACAAAAATGTAAGGAGAGCTAGGGGTTATTCCAGAGAAAGCCAGTATTTAACCTTAAAATTGGATGCTAGGGAACCCAAAAGACCATAAAAAAAATTAGGTGAAGGATGTTAGGGAGAATAATTTTTCAACTAAGTGCAAACACAGAGGGAGTTCAGGAAGATGGGCCAGTACACAGCTTTGATCAGGGAAGAGCAGGAACAGTTGACTTCGAATCCCTAGGTTATGGCTCCTGGGTTTGCTCTCCAACCCAGGGACTAAAATGAGGTGGAGAAAATGTAGGAATGGACGTTAGGGGACACCAGAGGACAGGGCAATAAATGAATCTGTACTGCCAGCTCACTGTGCAGTGGCAGCAAGTATGAGTTAGCAGAGAGGAATAAAGGCTCTGTTCTTCAGTTTAGGAATTTCTGTGTGTCTCAACTTTTTAACTTATTATTTCATTTACAGAGTTTACATATAAATCCATTACTCAGGTACACTGATCCACTAACTAAGCATATATAAAAGGAAAACCAATTGAAGGTAAGAAGGTATTTGAATAGAGATATGGAATAGTGATTACAAGGATGCAATTTGAAAATCTAACTCATGCTTTGTGTGCACTTCTTCAGGTTCTCTAAATTAGATACCTGAACAAAGGTGTAGTTTATTTCTCCACATTCGCTCGCCCCTTTATCTTAGCAATGCCTCTTCTCCCTTTTCTTTTCCCTTAAGACCAGCTGTAATTAATGTGAGAGAGCTAAGCTCCCCCTTAATGACAGTTCCGAGGGGAAATGGTTGGACAACATCAAGATCAAACTCTGGTCATAGCTCCACATGTGGTCAGTTGTGACCTGTGGCCTCGGGTGCTTCTTTGTCATTTATTAAATGCTTCCAAATTATTTTTGGATTAACACAAAAATAAATTGAATTTAGAAATCTTTTCATCTTTTATTTAATCCTCAGGAATTGAGCAGAAGGCTGAGCAATGTTTCTATGCCACTAGGAGCCCAGGAAGTTATAAAGAAAATTGCATGTTGAGACCCTGTATTCAAGTGTTTTAAATTAATTTTGTCAAAATATTACACTTCCTGATAGGCCAATTAAATAATCTTTAAATAATTACAAATGACATTAATTCTAAAGAACTACTTGCTAAGCCAGGTATCAAAAATTTTTTATATCAGTTCAATATTTTCATTTTTTTCAGATGAGGCAATTGACACCAGAGAATTTTAATGATGTTCCATATGTAGGTTTGGCCACTTAAAAAGCAAAACTAGAACTCAGGGACCTTTGGCTGTCAGGCTTGCACTTTGTTGCATAGCTGGTGGAGGTAGAATTGGAATTTAGATATCATGTATTTTAGTGATGTTTTAAATCCCATGTTTTAACTATCACCTTATATGGCCTCTCTGAATGGAGCTCACCTCTCTCAAATCCCAGGTCTCATTTTTGATTATGGACTAGATTTTAAGTATGTCTTTATAAAAAGCCAACAACAAAGAAAATATATATGTAGACTGTCCATAGATCAATAAATTCAATCTGCTGTCAAAAATAGACATATCTACAAAAAGGTTTAAGCTTTAATATAAATATTTCAGGTTTGCAATGCTTTTGTGAAACTAAATTGTTGAATGATCTCATGGGGGTGTTTCAAGAGTGGATGATACATGTCATTACAATAAGTGAATCTGTCTCGGTCACTGAACAAGTTCACTGGCTATAATAAATGATAGTGTTTTTCATAATTCACCTGCATTGGGCACTCATCACTGCAGAATTCTGGGGGAAAGGTGATTAACAACTCAGAATAAGACTTTTATTTTTAAGTTGAATAGTTTTCTCCTTTCACAAATAATGCAGATTAATTTTTCATTAAGTACATATGGAGATGTCTTGCAAAGATACTTTAGAAAGCCCCATGGACGGAATAATTTCCTTCCACTTCATCATCAAATGAAAATGAAATACTAGTGTGGGGACCGAGAAAGATAGAGCAAGACAGTTGAATCACTCACAGTTGAAGGTTTCATTTCAAATGTTTTGCAAGCTCATTTGCAGTTGGGTTGCAGCAGGCTCGATCCACGTCTGTCTAATGAAACTCATGCTGAAAATCTCAGTTGGAAGTTCAGGGAATCAGAGCCATTCATCAAACCTCGTCATAATTATTTAATAAGCAACATTAAATGTTCAGTCAAGTCTTTAACTCATCAGTTCAGTTATCACAGTTTAGTGCATGCAAACATCATTTACAAGGTTTCCTGCTGAACGATAGAGGATACAAATAAACCCCATAAACTAAACCAACCCTCCAAATAACCTTCTCCTGACTGCTTGCCCTCTGGCTCACCTTTTTAAAGCTTGACAAGAGTTTCTCAAATGGGCTCCCTCACTAGAAAGGTGGCTGAAGCATTTATTTAACTGGTATCAGTTTCTGGGCATGTGTGTGTGTGTGCGTGCATGCATGGATTATATCAGCAAAGATTCACATTTGTCCAAAGCTTCTAGTGATTTCCTCCTCTCAGTCTGTCTAGCTCATACTTGCATGTTCCTCTTCAAGAGAGAAGTAAGCATTTTTTGAACACCTGGCTTCTCTTTATGTTTCCCATAATAATCAGGCCATATAACCAAAAGGATAGACACTTCGGCAGAGGCCTAACATGGGAGAGAAGAAAACAAGAAAGTTGAGAAGGAGGAGGGAACAAGGAAAAGTGAGAAGTAATCTTTAAACCAGAAATTTTGTTTTTTCTTTTGCAGTTTTTGGCCGGGGCTGGGTTTGAACCCACTACCTCAGGTATACGGGACAGGTGCCCTACTCCTTTGAGCCACAGGCGCCACCCCTAATTTAGAAACTTTCAGCTGAACTTGTAGGGGACACTGAAGTGCTGCTGCGTGTTGTGAGGTGTAGTACGGTAACTGGTCACGTTTTATAACTGGTCTTAAAATACATTACAGTGGATTCAAGGTTATGCCTGTCATGACGACACTCATATGGATTCTGTTATGCTTTCTTAAGAAAGAAAGGTTCTGATCACATTAGTGCAGAGAGTTTCATCAAACTCAATCTCTCTAGGTCACAGCCCTCAGTATGCTGGATGTACAGATGAATGATTCTGGGGAGTGAGTGTGTGTGATGTGCGTGGGTGTTTGTGTGTAGAGGAGACTGGTTGCCTCAGGGAACTTATGAAAAGGAAGTTAGATGCTCAAAATTTTGCTTGGATTCCTCAGCCCAGTGGTTCCAGCAGAGTGAGTGCAGCAATTCTCGACTGACCATCAGGCTCCCAGGGCTCAGTATGCATCCACAACTTTCTTAGGCACTGAAATAAACAAGGAGTGAAAAGCCCTGGAGTCTAGGTTTCCACCCCACTTTTGCCATTATCTAGATGTATACTCATCTGCAAGCTTTATTATTTTTTGTGTTGTCTTTTAGAGATAGGCTTTAGCTCTGTTGCCCAGGCTAGAGTGCTTTGATGTGATCATAGCTTATGCTAGCCTCAAATTCCTGGACTCAAACAATTCTACTGCTTCAGCCTCCTAAGTAGCTGGAACAACATGCATGGGCAACCATGCCTGGCTAATTTTTTAATTTTTTTGTAGGGATGGGTTTTGGCTTTGTTGCTCAGGGTGGTCACAAAATTCTGGCTTCCAGCAATCCTCCTGCCTCATCCTCTCAAATTATGTGAGTTCCTGCACCCAACCAAGCCTTGGATATTAAAATTAAGGTTGAAATGCCAAATTTCTGTAGAAGACGTATTAAATGAGCTCTTTCTTGGGATGTTTCCATTTGCACAACAACAAAAAATTGTTCTTCAAATCTTAAAGTTTCTAGTTTCTACCTCAAGCGTGAATATACATGATATATCCATGCATACATGTATACATTTTATATACTGTCTTAATCCATATATATACACCTCACACTTGAGGTAGAAACTAGAAACTGACATATATAAACTTAAGTCGCTCCTATAAGAAGGAATTATTAATAATTTAAAACTATACCTGTTATGGTGACTAACTCTTGGGGAGGCATTTCCATCCAAATGATGCCTCTGAATGACGCATTGTGATCTCATCATGGATGATCATAGCACATTGAAAGAAAATGCTGATATTTTACACATAATAGCTGATTTGGTAGAAATGTGTTCTTGGATTTGGTAGTCAAATCATTTCAAGGCCTTATCAAGCCTGCCATATTTTTCTTTGCTTTCTTTGCACCCACTGCCTGGGTTGCACTCAGTTCCCTCAACTGCTCCTCAGCATAAGGTCTCTCGAGTTTGCAGGTCTTTAAAATGTGCTATTTCTCTCCCTGGGCTATCTCTCTTTTTGATCCCTCCCAGCACACACATCTGGTGAACTTACAGTTATGTTTCAAATCTCGTATCTATTGACTTCCCTGAACAAGTCAAACGCACCCTCATTCTCAGTTTTATGCTCTTCCAGCACCGTGTTCTCTCCTTCTTTGCCCTTATCACCATAGTAAACTTAGATTTGTTTTACTACAACCATCGATCATCTGCCCTACTAGGCTATTATAAATGTTTTAGGGGCAAAGGGTAAGGCCGCCTTGCTCACTGCTCTATTCTCAGAGCCTTTCTGTGCACCTAGTACATTGTAGGACGTCAGTGAATGCCTGTGGAAAGGACGGCTTATCCCTACTTTCCTGTTCTCTTAACTGTCTTTATCCAGAAGTGATCCTTAACTGTGGTTATCCAAAGCTTCAAAACGATGCAGTGCTCAAGGAGTGATGCATCACTGCTCGTTCTGCACACATGCATCTACTCTGTCCCTGTTTCTAGGCCAGACCATGGGATATTAGTCGTTCAATGAGAGATTGATCATTTGGGGAAAATTGAGATGAGTAGGATGGAAATGCCCAGAGAGAAAAATAGCAAGGCATTGTAAGTCAAAGTCTAAGTCTGAACACATCGGAGAAATGGGAGACAAAAATGTATAGCCAGGTGACAATGTTTCAAACACTAACTGATGTAACACTTCAAGGGAAGTGGTATAGGAAAGACAGGAAATGTTTATGAGAATCATATCCTGGATAATCATCTACACAATTATAAGGGGATTGGTTGTAACCTTGCAGGCAGTTGGCAATGGTTGAAATTTAATCTTGGCCTAGTTAAGAGGTTCCAACTTCTTTATACCTGTATTTGTGAAATCTTTCAATCCACAGTCTCTCACACTTGATATGTGATATTTTATTTAACCCACATATCTGCCTTTTGGGTTTTTCACAGGAGAAATTTGAAACTTGTAGAAGGAAACTAATTTGACCTAGGTCATAGTGTAGCAAACAGTAGAGCTACAAGCTAAATCCCTGTAGTCTGCTTCCAGAAGCCTTGCCCTTAGTCTAAAACGTGCTGTTGTTAGCAGTCATTTCCACGGCAGGGCCAGAGGTCTCAGCACTTCACTTTATAGTGCAGTGCAGATTGTGGCCTCGGTGCACCACAGACTCACAACAGACTTCTGTTTTTCCTCTGGAAGAATTGTCAGTATTGTTTAATAAACTTAAATTTAAAATATTACAGTTAACACAAATTTAGGAAAATTATTGTTTTGTCAATCAAGAGAAAGGACACAACAGATATTATTGGCTTAGTGGTTATAACACTAGTCTAATCCTGTTGCCATTCCTAATTATCTGTGGAAAATGCTCTTTAGCCCACAATTTCCTCATTTCCCCCCCCCAAAAGATCAACTTCAGCTAGATTACCTCTAAGATCCTGTATCACACTCCTTTTATGCTCCATTTACAAATCCTCTTGGCTGTAATTCTGACTCCATCCAGTCTCTCCTACGGGGACTCAGAAACCTTGATCAGCTTCATGCAGGAGTAGTTCCCTGGGGCCATATTGCT
This sequence comes from Otolemur garnettii, assembly GCF_000181295.1. Taxonomy (NCBI): domain Eukaryota; kingdom Metazoa; phylum Chordata; class Mammalia; order Primates; family Galagidae; genus Otolemur; species Otolemur garnettii. Next base: position 8,248,587 of record NW_003852407.1, read on the forward strand.
GACCTCTCCCTTTCCGCCCTGGAGCTTCTCTTACATTAGAACATGCTTGCATAACCCTGCCTGGAACTCAGCATGTACAACCTACAAGTCTCTTTTCATCCCCTGAAAGGTAATGGAAATTCATGAGGCTATCCGAAAGCTCCTGCAGAATTGAATGGACATTTAAATGGGGGCTGACCTAGCCCATTCTTTATTGACTCCCTCTCCTTTCATGTTTCATTCCCTCTTCCTAATTCCCTAGAAATCACCCCCATGCAAAGCTTTGTTTTACTTTTGAACTGAGAATCACACAATCTAAGAGAGGTGCCTTCTACAATCAAGGCTGTTGACTTTATGATGTAGTAAAAATGACTCTATGACATTTTCCTGGTGGGGCTGAGTTGGCAAAATGAATTTGTGAGAACCTTCCCAGACATTACGGTTTAACTTTTCAAAGTTACTAAAATAATGACCAAATATCCTTTTAGGAACAGTTATACAATTAACAAAGTTAGGAAGGATCAAAAACAATTACTTAAAAGATTCTAATGTCAAATAACTAGTGTCACTTTTCTAAAATCAATTGAGAAGTATCTCTGAACTAAATGACATTTTTTCCAAGCCATTGTAGTCTTTACTATGACCTTTCAAAATTTCTAAAAGTGTATATGCAGTAGAACCTTTGTAATTTGACTACCCAGAGGACTGTAACAACCTGGTCAACATAAGGAACGAGGCCTACTTTACTGACACATACATGCAGTATATGTTCAGTTTATGGAAATTAGGTCAACTTAAGGAGGTGGTCATTGTAGAGAGGTGGTCAACTGTGGAGGATCCACTGTATTCATGTTATTTTTCATCCTATATGCCAGTGAGATTTCAGAAGGAAATATTCAGTGACAATTTGGTTAAACTAGGTGGTGATGAAGTTTAGGTGGGGAATATGAGGGAGAGAGTAGAAGGGTGTTATCACACTGACAGGAAGAAGACAAAAGAGAAGAAAGACTCTGTGCAGCATTCTGGGATCCCTCGGGACAAATATTTTTAATGGAGGCCCCATTGACCTTATTAAAGTGCCATGATGTCCAAACACTAGATCAAACTATTTTCATAAATAAGTGCTCAAATACATTTGACAGCAAAACAGGGAACTTGAAAAAGCATTTGACTTGCATGATATTGGGTAAATTCATGAACCTCTGTTTACACATCCCTGAAATAAAGATGTTGAATTGCTGAGTTTTCTGACTATTCTGCCTAATAACTAGATACTAAGAAACCAACGTCTGTGAGTTCAGACTCTCTCTGTGGCTGGTGGTTTCTAGTGACACTGATGGGATCTTGGTATTTATATAATTTTAAGTTACTAGATAAAATATTTTAGCTTGGAAGGTTGTTGTGAAGATCATGGAAAATACATACAGAATGATGTCTAGCACACAATGATTATTCATGGATTTTGCTATTAAACATCCATAGAAAAATAAAATGTGCAAGCCAACTGCCTAAGCTATTCTTTTTATAATGAATGTACCAAGAAAAGTAGAATTATCTAGTTGTCAAAATTATTGGCTCAATAAGCAAAGACCATGCTGGAAATTATTTGAAAAGAGGCAGAATAGTTTAGTTGGCAAAAATGTAGCAAGACTTAAGCACATGACATAGAGGGAAAAATGGCCATGTCATTGCAAATCCTCCTGTACTGCACAGTATTAATGATATTGACCAAGCTTCATCAGGTGCTCACAGTGCTGCAGGCATTTCTACAGATATATTACGTGGGATCTCACAACAACCTTATATGATTTCTTACCATTGTTCCCAGAGACAATGAACTGAGAGGTAGAGAAGTGACTTGTCCAAAGTAACATAGCTCTCAAGTGTGATAATGTGGGTTTGAACTTAGGCAGTCTGGCTTATGGATAGATGCAGTCAACTGGTTTTAGAATCTGAAGGTGACCATGGGACATCTTGCCTCCACAGCCATCAGGAAGTGCAACATGCTGCATGACTTCTCAAGCAGCTCTGCTGAGGTGGAGACCCACACTGACAGCTACTGACTCCTCAAGGCTATTGGCAAGGATAACTTTGCAAAGGTAAAGTTGGTCCTAACTACAGAACATTCCAGGAGAATAAATTAATATTGTTCATGGATGATAAGTGGAAAGATATGTAGGACTCACTGATGAAACAAAAATACAATGAGGTTGGCCACCCATCTGTTCTAGGACTATAAGAGAGTTGAACTAGAGGGCTACACTATCACCTTGAAGCCCCTGCCTTCCAGTGATCCCACCAATCAGCAGAATTTTCCTGTGCCATGAACTCAATAATAGACAGAACTGTCAGAAGGCCACTTGGGGATTCTTCACCTTCATCTGTAGGCACCTAGGTTTCAGGTTAGCAAAAAAGAATGACATGAAGCTGAAAAGTAGTGTGGAGATTACAGAACCACATGTGGTGGTAATGAAAACAGGAATGATTGTGAGGAGGTCAAACCAAGCTTCCTGGACTTCATATGGAGCAAGAGATCATGAACAGCATGGAACCCAGTGAATGGTGCAAGCTTCCATTCCCTGTTAAGGTGTGCCACCGTCCATGTGCTCAGCAATCTGGAAGCTCTCCAGACTTCCTAGATTCTTTTGTTCAGAAATTTTTTTGTTTGTTTTCAGGAACTTTTATGGAGATTTAATCATGTAGGCATTATCAATTATTAATTGAATTGCTAGTAGCTTTTCTCTTTCCACAGGTTGGGAAAGTGGAGCTGAAAGTTCCAAAATTCTAATATGGCTTAATTCTTCTGGTGACCAGGCACATCCAGGAGCCCACTAATAGTCTCTCTGATGGAAGAAAAGGTTCTTATGTTACCTAGGATATTTAAGACATTAGGTGCTCTGGGTCAGGAACTGAGGTTAAAGACCCTATAGCACAGTGGTTCTCAACCTGTGATTCTCTCCAACTCCTTTGGACGGTATTAAAGGTATGCAGCATTTGGAAGATTGAGAATCACTGCCATAGCAGAAGAAAACATGCACCTGTTACTCTTATCACTCAGGAAATTGCAAGGGTTTTAGGAGCTCTGTGGCAGGAACTAGGGAAGAGACACACAATCTCTAGACAAACACATATATTTTAAACAGTATATCTATATCAAAATATCACATCCTAACAGCAATAAATTAAGAAGGAATATTTGAAAAGAGATAGCAAAATTGGATTAGATGGACCTGGTTTTGGGGGCAGAAATTTAGAAAATGAATATTACATTTGTACACAAACTTCCTAGTATTTTCAAAAAACCAGAAATTTTGGTGCTGCTGATGTGTTTTAATTATGGTCAGGTGGTCTACCCTAGGATAACAGACTTTATATCAGACTATTGGGAGTCAGAAAAGTGATGTGTTTGTGGTCATCCAGCATAGGTTGGGGAGTCACTTAACTGTATGGTCAAGTTTTCTGACTGTCCAGAATAAGAATTAGACCCTTCCACTACATTTTTGTTTTCTATTTTCTATTAGAGGCATACGATAGTCACTCTAGCAGGATTAATTGAGGTATGAGCCATTCAGTCATCCTGAGTTTCCAAGGAGTACTCCGTGGTGAGTGAGATATTCTGGAGTTTCCAGAGAGAGTAACTATGGAAAAAGACAGCAACCCATAGGGATGGAGTAAGGTGGTTTTTAAAAGCGTGAGGTCTGATAATTAAGTTTCAAATTCATCCTAGAAAAAATGCTACATATCTAATTGCTGAATATCACTATGGTTAGGCAGATATGCACCAACACCAGTGCTTCATTCACCTTTCAAGGCAATTTTGGAACTCTTTTTCTGGAATAGACATCAGAGCTGTTGCTGCATAGCATATAAAAACAATAATGCACCAACAATAATGAACATCATTCAGAAAGAGACTGCCACATGTTGACATAAACACAACCCAGAAACACTAATATACCATGGCTACGAAACCTTACTGAGTTTTTTGTATAGTGCTGCCAACATAAGCACACGGTGACAAGTTTATGAACTTAATCGACTCGTAAGCAACAGGTCCACAAGTACTGTGTACTTCCATTTTAGGTACTGAATTTATTGCTTCAGAAATCCATCATGGAGCTTCCTTGCAGATTCCTAAGAAGTGTAAGGACCATCCCGGAAGACCAGCAGGAGCCTATCACCCCAACTCTCTACCCACCTGCAGTCCCTTCTACATTGATCATCTTGACATTACAAAATATTTTGCATTATTCTAAATGCACTTTATAAGTTTTATTCTTTCCACATCTGATTAGTCATTGAATTTTAAACCAAATTTTGTTCATATAATCTTTCATGTCCAAAGCCCTGCATATTTCCTTATAAATATTTAAGGCTTAATCAATAAATATTGATGATGCTACTGAACCAAAGTTGAAAGAGTCAATAATTATTTTACTTTACTTTTTATTCAAAATATTAAAGTGGTACAAATGCTTTTGATTATATGGATTGCCTTTGTAATGTTTGAGTCCTGGCTATAAGTGTACCCGTCACCCAAAGAGTGTTCATTGTGCCTGTTAGGTACTTGGTAGTACCATCCCCTCCTCTCCTCCCTCCATGCTTGATTTCCACTGAGTTCTATTTACCTCTGTGGATAATTTTATGCTTATTGGTTAGTTCCAATTTAATACTGAATATATGTGGTGTTTGTTTTTCCATTCTTTAGATACTTAGGAAAATGGTCTGTAGTTCCATTCAGATATGTTGCAAAAGGCCTTAATTCATCCTTTTTTTTTTTGTGGCTGAGAAGTACTCTATGGTATACATATGTCACATTTTGATAATCCATTCATTAATTAATGGGCACTGAGTTGATTCCCCATATTTGCAATTATGAATTGTACATCAGTAAACATTTGAGTGCATGTGTCTTTCTGATAAAATGAGTTCTTTTCCTTTGGGTAGATACCCATGAATGGGATTGCTGGATTGAATGGTAGATCTACTTTTAGTTCCTTTAGGAATTTTTGCACTATTTTACATAGACATTGTACTGATTTGCAGTCCTACCCACAGTGTAAAAACATTCATTCTCCATGCATCCAAATCAGCTTCTATTATTTTTTAATTTCTCAATAAAAAATATTCTAACAGAAGAAGGAAATATCTCATTGTGGTTTTAATTCACATTTCCCTGATGATTAGAGGCATTGGGGATTTTTTCATATGTTTATTGATGATTTGTCTATCTTCATTTGAAAAACTTTTGTTCATGTCTTTTACCTACTTTCTAATGGGGTGGTTTGTGGCTTATTTTGCTATCTGCTTGGGTTCCTTGTAGATCCTGGTTATTAGTCTTCTATTGGATATATAGTTTGTACTTATTTTCTCTCATTCTATAGTTGTCTATTTTTTCTGTTGATTATTTCCTTAGCTGTACAGAGTTTTTTAATTTAATAAACTCTCATTTATTTATTTTTGTTGTTGCTGTAATTGCCATTCGGATTTTAGTCATAATTTTTTTTGCCTAGGCCAATATATAAAAGAATTTTTTGTACATTTTCTTCTAGAATTCTTAAGGCTGCATGCATTAACTTTAAGATTTTTATCCAGGCCAGGCTCAGTAGCTCATGCCTGTAACCCTAGTACTCTGGGAGGCCAAGGTGGGTAGATTGCTTGAGCCTAGGAGTTTGAGACCAGCCTGAGCAAGAGTGAGACTCCATCTCAACTAAAAAGAGAAACACTAGCTGGGCATTGCAGCAAGTGCCTGTAGTCCTGGCTACTTGGGAGGCTAGGGCAAGAGGATTGCTTGAGCCCAAGAGTTTGAGGTTTCTGAGCTGTGACACCAGGACACTCTATCAGGGCACAGAGTGAGACTCTGTCTTAAATATCAGACAAACAACAACAACAGCAACAAAAAACCCCCAGATTTTATCCATCTTTAATTAACTTTTCTGAGTGGTGAGAGATAAAAATCCTGTTTATTTCTTATGCATGTGGCTACCCAATTTTCCCAGCATGATTTATTGAATAGGGCTACCCCCCACAAGAATATCTTTTAGTTAGCTTTGTCAAATACCAGTTGGCTGTATGTGGATAGTTTTACATCTGGGTTCTCTACATCTCGCTTTGTCTGTAAATACCGTGTTGTTTTGGTTACTGTAGCCATGTAGTATAGTGGGAAGTCTGGTAGTGTGATGCCAGATTTTTTCTTTTTGCTCAAGTTTACTTTGGCTGTTTGGGCTTTTTCCTGGTTCCAAGAGGAACATAGAATTGTTTTTTCTAAACTATAAAATATGATATTGGCATTTTGATGGGGATTACTTTGAATCTGTAAATCACTCTGGGCAGTACAGACATTTTAACACCACCAATTCCACTGATTCATGAGCATGGTATGTTCTTCCATTTGTTTCTGTCATCCACAATTCCTTTCCTCAGTGCTTTGTAGTTCTCTTTGCAGAGACTTTTCACCTCCTTGGTTAAGTATATGCATATTCCTAGGTATTTTATTTTCTTTGTAGCTGTTATGAATGATATTAAGACTTTGATTTGACCTTCAGCTTGGCTTTTAATAGACTATAGGAAAGCTACTGATTTGCATTCACTGATTTTGTAACCTGAGACTTTGCTGAATTTGTTTACCAATTTCAGGAGTCTCTTGGTGCAGTCTTTGGGGTTTTCTAGACCTAGATCATATCATAGGTAAAATATGATAGTTTGATCTACTTCTTCTGATTTGGATACCCTTTATTTCTTTCTCTTGCATGATTGCTCTGTCTAGGACTTCCATCCCTGTATTGAATAGAAGTGACAGTGGGCATCCTGTCTTGTTCAAGAAAAAGGGTCTGAATGGGGAAAGCTAGCAATGTGGTCATCTCTGTCCCTCTCTCAAGAAGGCACCCCCCCACCCAGAATGTCCAGTCTCTGAGGTCACACATATCCCTCAGGGCACACTGACCCCCATGATCCCATAGTCTGGACTGGAATTGGGAAATATTTTTATGGGAATGAGTGAGATGAAAACTCAGGAGATGAAGTTCCCTGGAAAGGTCAAAGGTACATGGTATGTGGAGAAGCAGTATTATGCTTGATGTCTTGTCTCAGGTCTGTGTTGATGGAAAGTGATGCCAGGGGGCTCGCAGCCTTGTGCTTTGTCTTCAGGAAAATCCTATTTCATTTGAGGAAACTGTTTTTGGGATTGTGAGGGTAGAAAGGCTTTTCAGAAGCTTGGGAGTCTGCTGACTGCTAGAGATGTGAGAGAGGGAGAAAAAAAACCCCACCCTTTTTGCTGGGCTCCATGCCGCTTGTAGTCTGATCTCTGCTGTTACCTTGCTCCTTAGTGTTCTGCTCCACAGCATCTTCCCATGGAATCTCTGGTAGGTTGTCTTTCTTTCCTCTGTATTACACCTATCTCTATGCTTTTTTTTTTTTTTAACTAAGGCTTTGTTCTCTCTGAGACAATCTGGCAGTGGATGTCCATGGGTCTAAATGAAAGTTCTCACTAGTTAGTATTATAGACTTGAACTGATTTTTTTTGTAGAATGTCATTTAAATACAACAGGATGAGGGGTTGAGGTTTTAATACTACCAAAGGCAAAGACAATGAACATAATGATAAAAGAGTTGGAGGAGGAGTTGAGCATGTGGTTCAGTGAAGTGGCGTGGCTTGTACCTGTAAAGGAAGGAATATAAAATAAGATATAGGAAGTCCTATAATATTGGTATTTGTGGAGGGTATGAAGAGGGTACATGTGGTCTGTTGAGTGGTTTACATTTTTAGGCTTCAGTTGAAGATATGAATAAAATCAGTGTGTCAGTGTATTTATTGATATACAGAAAAATGACTACAAAACATGCTGAAATGTTAAGTAGAGTTGCAAAAAGAGCATAATTTGAAAAGCATTTGATTCTCTATTGTTACATAGCAAAACACCCAAAACTTAGTAACTCAACACAATTTATTATCTCTTATGATTCTGTGCATTGAATGGAATTAGCTTCAAGCGGTCTGAAGGTTTGACTCGGCTGAGCATCGTCAGTGGCTCACTATCAGGGTTGTGTTGTCAGCCGATTCTTACTGTCATCTGGAAACTCAATGGTGCTGTCAACTGCATAACTCACATGTGGCCTTTTTAGGCAACTTGTCCTTTAGTATTATGACTAGTTCCCCTGGAAGATAGTCAAAGACTTGGTTCCAAGATATTCAAATGGAAGCTACAAGACTTCTTGCGACCTCTAAAAACTTCACTCTACCACATGCCATCGGTCAATACAATTGACTAAGGCTAGCATAAATTTGGGGCACTGTTGATAGTGCTTAGCTTAGCGTATTGGTAATACAAAACTTAAAACAAATTTTGTTTCATTGTATTTTGAAGTTAGAGCCAATAGGATTTGACAGATTAATTTGAGGAGGTAAGTCAAAGACTCCAAGGTTTGGGCTCAGGGTTAAAGAGTTAATAATGGATCTTTTCTGAGACTGAGAATTGTTGAGGAAAAATAGCTTTGGAAGGATATAAATCAATTGGTTCCTTTTTGTTGTTGTTGTTTTTTACTTTACATACAATGAAACACACAGGTCCTATGTGTATACTCGTTGACTTAGACACTTGCATGTTTGTATAACCTAAACTCCTACAAAATTTGAACATGGCTATCACCCTAGAAAGTTTCTTATACTCATACCTGGTTTATCTTTATCCCATCCCCAGAAACAACTACTCTTAACATTTTTCCTCCCCATTAAATGTTCCTTTTTCCTGTTCAAGACTTTCCATACATGGAATCATGTGATTCTTCTTATTCAGGGGTAGGCAAGTAGCTTTTTGAGATGATATGTTCAATCCACTCATTAGATATTCAAGTGAAGATAACACAGGCATGATCAACTGAAGACTCCCAGCAAGGGGCTTATTCTCCAAGATAATAAAGATATAAATGAGAATGTAGGTGAGGAGTTCTGATGGAGATGAGTTTTGAGCATGTTTTTCAGATGTGCTTTTTAATTAGAAAATTTGAGTAATGACACCAGGATGGTAACAGAGTTTCTCAGAAATCCATTTTAGGAAGAGCAGAAAACTGGGTAAGCCTTTTAGTGACAGGTCTTGGGAAAAAAAAAAAAAAGAAAAGACCAAGGAGACTGAATTAAATCTATTAGACAATGTCAGTAGATCAACAAAAGACTCTGGGGAAATTATTCCTGTAGGCTTTTCTTCCAGCATTGATTTGATAATCGCAGGCTAGTGGTGAACCAAACTGAGCACAGGGAACTTTGTCCTTTCAGTGTGGCCTTGTAAAACTATGGTGAGGGGCTGCAATTTGACGGTGCCCTTGTAATGTGAATGAAATTGCAATTTTTAATCACTTGCCTTGGGTGATACAGTGGATAAGTGACTCAAAAAGAAACGGTTGTTATTTATTGCAGTTTGTGGGTGGTCTATCTGTTTGGCACAGTGGATTTGACTGGAGTTCTGAAAGTAAGCCAGAGGAAGGCTTCCCCCCCTTTTTTTTCTCTCTTTTCAGAGAGAATTGGAGAATAGATTCTAATACTGGACCTGACATCACAGGGAGTCACGACTCTGCCCTTTTCTCTTCACATATGTATAATGCCAGAGAAAGCCCATTTAAGAATATATTATATTATCTATTAGACAGATGCCTGTAAGGAGTGGTTTGACAGGAACTGGAAAACTCTTTAAGCCCAAAATATCTCCTCCTCCTTGAAATCTGTTGTGTTTCACTTTGGAGTGTGAACGCTTTGGGGATTCCGAGAGTCTCTGCAGTCTCTGTAAATACCTTGGGGAGAGAGACCACATTAAGCTCCCATCAGCTGGGGGATTTATTTTATTTTTCTCAGGGCAAAACCCTATGGGAACAGGAAACAGAAGGGAAGTGGTGACGCTAAGATGGGAAAAGAGTCTTGAAGTCTGAGGTGGTGTGCAGGGGGCGTCCCAGGGAGATCCTATTGACTTCTACATTTCACCGAGGTCTGGGGGTGCCCTCTTTGCTGCACTTGAATTCCCTCCTGAGGCTGTTCGCTTATCTCTCTCTCGCCCCTTTAATGTGTTGCACACTGTACTTCTTAGCCATTATCTGAAGCACTTATGCATACCCGTCCATCCGGAAGCATCCTTCTCTTTCGCCCTCTCTCTGTCCTTTTGGCTTGGTTCCTTTCTGCTCCATTTAGAAATGTTGACAAGGCATTGCTCGCTGCTGACTAGTTTGGTTTTAAAGTTTAGTTATTAAGCAGCTCCTTTGTTGTTATTGTTGTTTTCTAAAGCACTGGATCTTAATGGCTGCTGAATTGCAAATAATAAAAAAAGCAAACAACTAGAAAAAGAAAATGTTGAGAAGTCTTATTTCCTAAATAATGACACCTGAGCTAGCAGGGCAGGGGACATTTCAGTAACTTGGGTTGCAGCAGAGGTAACTGTTAAAATCTCTGAGGCTGGGATTCCGTTAGTTGCAATAGGAATTAGGAAGCTTTGGTGTCTGCTATTTTTAGTGGAGAAACAGAAAGACATTAATATTACTGGATATTGGGCTTAGTAGAGGAGTGTTTAGGTGAATAGTATTGAGAAAAGAGGACAATGTGCAGGGTGCAAGTGTTTGGCCTTAGTAGAGAAAAGAGATGAGTATGGAGTTTATAAGGATGACCAGGGTGGTAATAATAACTCACATCTTATATATTTCCACGTTCAACTATACTTAAAAACAGATGAATATGGAGATGAAAGTAAGCTCAACCAGTTTAATAATTACTTTTCTTCTCAACCTTCTCTAAAACTTTGTTTTTCTCAACATGCATAATCAACAATTTGGGAATTTCAATAGCCATCTATTTTATATGTAGGATTAAGTCTTATAATCCAATAGTCTGAGCAGGGTAGAGTAATTAGGTCAATAAGAAGAAGCTAAGTACAAACATGATTACTTTGCTAACTTTCCTTCCTTAGCAGCAGAGAGTGACCAGCTTTCTTTCACCTGGCATGAGACAGTCTTGTTAGATTTAGAATTATTCCCATATGTGGAATTGGTCAAGTCCAGCCATCATCTCCAGGCTAAGGACACTTGTGAGGCATCCCTTAAGTATTTTGAATTATTTTAAAACTGACCAAGATCACCCTGATAATGCCACCTAAATGTAGATGCGATCCTTTAACTTCAGGAAAAAAAAAAAGATATTCAATGCCCTGAGATTAGGTGGATTTGCCTTAGTGATGCTTCTAGGTATCCACAGCATCCACAGTTATAGATCTACAAAAGACCTTACAACAGGTAAGGTAACCTATCCCTACCTCTGTGAAACTCAAGACTGCTAAATGATCCCTGTCTGCACAGGGCTCTACCCCAGCCTGGCTAACTAAAGCCAGTGTTACCTTAGAACATCTGGCTGAGAGGAAGAATCTTGGGAAAGAACAAGAATGCAGATCCTGGGAAACAGATTCTGATGGGGCATAACAAGGAAAAACAGAAACATGAGCCAGTTACTGAGAATTTTTATAGGCCAGACACCAACCTAAGTGCTTTGTACATTTTCTCATCTATTTTTTACAACCATTACAAGAAACAGGCATTAAGACTCTCATTTTCACGTTAAGGACATTGCATTCAAAGAGGTTAGAACCCAATTTACAAATGGCCAAATCAGGACTCAAACCTATGTCCAACCCCAAAGGCTGTGCTATTAACCATAAAGTTTAGTATTGATTTTAAGCAAAAGTAGTTTGATTTCAAGCAAGAATATAACTTCAACATTTGTTTTCTTTTTTTTGCCTCAAACTAACAAATTTGGGAAGTGTTTTACACTATGACATTTCATGCTGCCTTGCATGCCTTTAACATTTATGCAATTTTAGGCACTTAAATTTCCATTCATCTATTGTAATCTTTCCTGGAGGGATGAGGGAGGGGTGGCTGGTGGGGCAAAAAAATCCCTCATTTACCATTCATTTGTGTAAAAAAATTCAATTTTAAATGTCTAACAAATTGAATTAAATTGAGAAAGGTCATAAGAGCTTATCAGTTGAGGTCGTCATGACGGCAGTAAAGAAAGTAGTTAGGAGGCTGATTTTATATTAGCTGGCAAGCCAACCAGGTCAATCTATTAAAATTCCAAGAAAGCCTGTACTGAGTACTGTTCAATGTGACAATTATATGGAATATGTAACTTCTTCCACTGCCCATTACTCTGATGGGCCAAGATAGCCATGCAAAATGAAAGCTGCAGGAAGGATTAACACAGCCGCTTGCAGCATGCTTGTGGTGGGTCCATGTGGTTTGTTCCATTACAACCTATTAGTCCCTGCTATTTTCCTCTCTTTGGTGGCCACGTTTTGACTTAGCTGTAAGCTCAGTCCTAATACATTTATCCAATCTTGTTTATCACTGATGAGTAATTAGCAATTTTGCTTAGCTCCCCTGTATCTGAACATTGATATGCCATCCAGTCATGCATGTCTCACGAGTTATCATGCACAGAATAATTTTGCTTGGCAGTTTAGAGTTCCTAATGCATTAATTTTTATCTTGAGTCCACAAAAATTTACTCACTGGAAACTCTCTTTGAGAATGGTCTGCTGGTTTGATTTGAAGGTAAGAGGAGTTGTGTCCATTTTGAACGCTGTGGCTCACTGGCTGGGTCAGGTGGAGGCAGTTATATCCTCCCCCTGGCTTTGGTTTGCTGCTAAGTAAAGGGGTTTCTCTGACAAATTTCAAGAGGCTGTTCCACACGAGCAACCAATGGTCCATGAGTCAAATAGGTGAAGTTATAATCAAGGAGTACCCTGCAGTTCAGCTAATAAGCACCAAGTAGTGACAGTAAAAGTAGCACATCTCAGAATGATGAAAATGGCAAAAAATTCAAACTTCTAGATTCAACATGGTAATCAGAGACAGGAGACTGTCTTAAAGAAAAGAACATGATATTTACAAACTTATTTTCTTGCTAACAATGAGCAAGAGGAAATTATTTCCCACACATTTTATGGGTGAAAAGTTAGTAACTGCTGTATACAAAGATCTATAAAATCAGTGAGGAAAACACTGATCAGTCAAAAACAAGGCAGAAGTATAGTTACTAGTTGTACAGAAGAAAATCAATAATATATCTTTTATCAACTTTTTAGAGTAAAATAATGATTTTATACACACATTTATATATTTTTTTTTTTTACTAAATCATAGTTGTGCACATTAATACTATCATAGGGTACAATGTGTTGTTTCCATATACAATTTGAAGTATTCTCATCCAATTGGCCAACACAGCTTTCATGTCATTCTCATAGTTGCTGTAAGACATTTATATTCCACATTTAGAAAGATTCACATGTACCCTTATAGGATTGATCATAGACGTGATCCCAACAATCCCCTCCCTTCACCCATCTGCCCCCCTCCCCTCCCTATACACACACATATATATTGAGACAGAATCTCACTTTGTAACCTGTGGTAGAGTGCCATGGCGTCATAGCTATGACTCCTGGGGGTCAAGCAATTCTCTTACTTCTGTCTCCTGTGTAGCTGGGACTACAGGCGTCCATCACAACACCTGGCTATTTAAAAATAGAGGCAGGGTCTCCCTCTAGCTCAGGCTGGTCTTGAATGTGTGAGCTCAGACCATCTGTTTACCTCGGCCTCCCAGAGTGCTGGGATTACAGGCAGGAGCCACTGCACCCACTCTTAAAATAATGACTTTAAATGTGAATTATATCATATATTATTATTTATTGTTATTATGTTCAGTAGTCCCACCCATTTTAAGAGGGAAAACAGTATATTTGAAATGCTCAGCACATGCCTTGCCTTAATGCCCTTTTTGCTTGCCAGGAGTAACCACTATTTTCAATTTTATGTGAATCATTATCTTGCTTTTGTTAATGATTTTGCTAAATGTGTATACACGGATTAACAGTACAGTATATTATATAAGTTTGCCTGTGTTCACACTTTATATTAACAGAACCATACTTTTTATGTTCTTTAGTCATTTACTTCTTTCACCTGATTTTAGATTTTTGATCCTTCCACCTTGTAGGCAAAGATGTACTCACTTTATTTTTATTTCTACATAGTATTCCTGTTTACAAGCATATTTCTTTTTATTTATCTATGGTGTTGGACATTTAGTTCGATTTCAGGTTTTGCTGTTACAAATAATGCTTCAAAAATCATTCTTAGAGAGTTATCCTGGTCCATATGAGCAACAGTTTTTCTTGTGAATATATCCAGGAGTATAGAATTGTTGGGTCATGGATAGGATGACAACTTAGCATAGTGTTCAAATTGGAATGTTCTGAAAATTACCAGGGGACAATGTTTTACTCTAAGAAAAAGGGTAAAATGAATGTGCTAGAATTTATGGCTACTCAAGTCATGGAATATGAGTATGTTTAAATTTATTGGGTAACAGTGAATTGTCTTCCTAACCTTATACCAATTTGAACTTCCTCTTGCCATCTCTGGGAGTTTCCACCTTCACTAATGATGGAAACTAAGTTATTTCTAAGGTAATTACTAAGGTTGAAAACCTTTTGACATTAGCTATTTATTTTCCTCTCTTCTGAAATAATTCATACAAAAATTATATATTTTGCCCAGTTTATTATTAGAATGCTTGCCTTTTTCTTATTGCTTTAAAGGGGTTCTTTCAATTTTAATGTTTCTCCACATGTGTGGATATATTTCAGAGTTATTTATTCTATTTTATTAGTTCATTGTTCTACTCCTGTGGCAATGCCACACTATCTAAATTACGATAGCACTTTGGAAATGTGATGTTTCTGCAGCCATATTTAGATGTGTATGTATATATTTTTTGGCACGATGTTTCACCATGGCATATTTAGATGTGTATGTATATATTTTTCCATTTATCTTGCCAGAAATTTACTGAGTTTTGTGTCTTTGATTGCTCTATTCAAGCACCTTCAAGTAGTTGTGAAAAATTTCCAGCTGATACCTCTCTAAATATTACTTCTCTATTATTCTTTTCCAGAAATGCAATTGGATGCATCCAGGACTTCTCAATTTCCTTAATCCTCTTTTCACATCTGTTTTATATTTCCTTTTTGTCTTACTGGCTAATTTCTTCAGACCTCTTTTTCAGTTCATCAATTCTCTTTATCTGTGTTTAATCTGCCTTTTTAAGCTTCTAATAAATTTTAGGTTTCAATTATGATAATTTTAACTTCTGGGAACTTTTTTAGTCTTTTGTCGATATACCTTTTAAATTTTAATATTTTCATGTTGATTCATGGTACTTTGCATCCTTTTATTTCTTTAACATATAATTTTTTTTAATTACTAATGTGTTAATATATCATTGTCAATAGTCTTTGTGTATAGCTGATTAAGTTTTTATTTCTGCTGACCTGCGGACATGGTAGAACCGTTTGTCACATTTTCAGTAAATTTTGATGGTGAAATCTATTCCTAAACTCATCTAAGTGGAACATGTTCCTTTTTTCTCTTCTCCTGCTTGATGTAAATACAAAGCTGAAATAGGTAGGTTTTTCTTGGTTTTTTTTTTTTTTTTTTTTTTAATGTGCAAGTATTTTGTTTTGCTAATTCACCAGTAAGGGTGTTCTAGCTTTTTGCAGAAATCTAGGATCCAAACTCCCTTGTGAAAGTTGATTTGCAGAACTAACAGACTACCTAATCCCACAATTTCCTAGTCACAGTTAAAGATCTATTCTATGAGTTCTCCTAACAGGTACTCTGTAAGAGTTCTGTTTTGAACAAGTTCTGAAAAGAACGGAACGGATGGAAAAGAGATGCAATCTTTTTCTTTATAATTGTATAATTGTTCTTTGGGAATCTGCTTTTACAGAGATTCTCTGAAAAACAGAGGAATGGGTCTCACTCATATATCTCAAAGGCAGAGTCACATCTCCTGTGATAATCCCATCTCCAAAGAAAGACAGGTGAGCCAGCTCTTTGACTTTGACAACCTGGCCCAGCTTCACTTTCTGTTATCTTCCTGCCACCTAAAAGAAAGACAGAAGTGGACACAGCAGCTTTTCAACTATACCTTCAAAAAGCCTCAATAACTGGTTTTCTTTTCCATCTTTATGCTGGTCCTTCCCCTACCTCCCAGGGAAAAGTAAATAAACTTCTTTATATCCTAATCTTTGCCTAGAGAAATACTTTCTCAAACCTGCACACCAGCTCACAACCTAATAACTTGGGCTGCATTTCCTCTCCCCTTCCTAGTTTTACATTGCTTTTTAAAACTCAGGCAAATTCTGGCTCCAATTCCCTTACCCCAGAGAAACTACCATCTGATCTGTTTGAAATACACAGAATGCTATACTGAACATTTTCATGATACATATAAAACATGTTCAAAAACATGACCATATAATAAATTGTTTATGCAAATCTCAACAAATGCCAGTGGCTTTAAATAACATAAAATATGTTCTTTGATGTCAAGGGAGCTAAACTAGAAATTAAAGAAAAACATAAAAACTTTTAACTACAAAATTATCAACAGTTTGCAAGCCAAGTATATGCATTTTAATAAACTACATGTCAAATAAAAAATCATGATGAAAAATTAAAAGTTTTTTTTTAAATGAATGATTAAATATAACATATTAAATCCTGTGAGTTGTTCCTAATGCTTGGACTGAAGGGAAATTCATACTTAAATGCACACAAAGGAAATAATGGATTAAAATTAATAAACTGAACATTCATATGAAAAGTAATTAAATCTAAAGGAGAAAATAAACAAATTAACAAATTAACAAAGAAATTTATATAGAAAATATGTTAGAGAAAATTAAGAAACTAAAGAATTGGTTTTCTTAAAAGGTTAAATTGAAAAATTACTACAGAGATTAACAACAAAAAACAAAGAAAAATTATGAATAGAGATCATGACATGTATTTTTGGAAGATAAGAAAATATTACAGACAACTTATATACAACTTTCACATATTTTTGGAGGACAGTAATAAAATATTACAGACAACATATACCACTATCTGAAAATTTAGGTGAAATAAGAACAACCCTATGAGGAAAAACACAAAGAACAAATATTACATAAAAGAAAAATCAAAATCTAAACAGACATATATTTTAAAGAACATTTATACATAAAGAAATCTGCAGTACCAGATGGCATAATTAGTGAACTATTCCAAATATTTAAGAAGTAAACAATTCCAATGTTACATAAATGTTTCAGATACAGTAAATGAGGAAAAATTTTTCTCTTATATTTTTTTCTGAAGATACTCCACTAGCTTATAATTAAAAAAATGTATAAAGGCCAATCTCTTCATGAACTTAGATTTAAAAATCATAAACAAAGCAGTAATAAAAATGCAATTAAAATGCCAAAATATGTCACAAACAAGTTGGGTTTAATTCTAGGAATGTAAAGTTGGTTATAAGGAAAATCAATCACCTTTATAGAAGAAAAAGTAAAAATAAAAAGAATCACCTGATCATCACAAAAAGTGCAACAAAGATATTTTGAAAAAAAATCACAACTAGTCAGATTAAAACAAATAAATCAAATTAAAGCAAACTATGAAGGAACATCATTAATACCCCTAATATGATAAAATAAATTTACATAATTCACATAGAAACTATAATAGTTAATGGTGAAATGGAAAAAAATTTCTTCAAAATTAAAGATCAGATAAAGAAATCCAATGTTATCAACTCTCTTTAGTGTGTACTGATGTTCAAACTACCATTTACAGATACTATAATTATGTATACACACAATCTCAAAGAAACTATAAAAATTTAGGATATAAGTTTGTTTTAGGAAATATTAATAAACAAAAATCAATTGTATTATCATATACTGAGAACAAACATATATAATAAGTGAAAAAGCACTATTTATACTAGGACACACATAAATCAACTAAGTAGAAAAAAATCTATTAAAAAAAGTTCAAGATTTCTATATATAAATTGAGAATAAAATTAGAGAAAATTAGAAAGGATATAAATAGAAATATTCATGAATTACGGGACTAAATAGTATAAAAATGTCAGTGTACATCTTCTATAGATTCAATACAATCCCAATCAACATTTCAGGATTGGTACTGTTGGAACTTGACAAGCTTATTCTACAATTTACCTAGAAAAAAACTGATTTTCATTTTGCAATGTAAGGATATTGCAAATGGACACTGCATCCTAACATCACATGAAAAAATGAAAAAACTAAAAACTCAACAATTCTTGTTAAACCTATAAGTGATGCAGGGTCACAAGGCAAACTGCTACTCCCTAAAATTGTAGAGACTAATAGCCTGGATGCAGAGAATCCAACTTACCAGAGCAGAATTTTACCAGAGTAGAAACTCACAAGCAAAAACCTACATAGGAACCAGAGCCAGGGTAGGAAAACTTGAGCAGTAATTGATGACTTGTTGGAGATTCTGTGTGGACAAATCTGAGAGATTAAAAACTCTAGGAGGACACAGACATGGGGCAGGGAATTCCTCATACTGTGGTGATTTTTACTTCCAAAAATCCTTTTATGTCCTCATGGTGAATATTTGAGAAAAATCTTCCTGTGCCTTTGGCAAGGGGAGGGAAAAAGAACAGTTTTATAATACACCAGCATATTCTGTTCGTTTTAAGAAGGCTTACCCTCAAGATAAGCTTTTTTCAGAGCCTGAAATATTATTTTTTCATACTCTAATTTATATGAGGAGGAAAATGCCCAAATACGTCCAGTTTCACCTAAGGGGAAAGGGGAACTTAGAAGCATTTGGTGAAGTTTATAGGCCTGAGGCACACAGAGCCACTAAAAGACTGAGACCTAATTATAGAATAACTTCCCTCCTTCTACACCTTACCATAACATTACTAAAAGTCTATTTACCTCATTTTCCTTTTCCAAGTATACCATTTCAACTACCAAGAAAAAAATTACAAGTCTTTCACGTCACACTAAAAGGCAAAAAAACTCAATTTGAATAGATAGAGCAAACATCAGAATCAGACTCATATATGGCAGGAATGTTAGATTTACCAGACTGAAAATTTAGAACAACTATGGTTCATATGATAAAGGCCACAATGGATAAAGTAGACAGCATGAAAGAACAGATGGGCAGTATAAGAACAAAGAAGAAAATTCTAAGAACTGGAAAGAATTACTAGAGATCAAAGGCACAGAAATGAAGAATATCTTTGTTGGACTCATTAGCAGACTAAACAACTTAAGGAAAGAATCTCTAAGTTTTTTCTCTTTTCTTCCAAAACAGAAAAGCAAAGAGGAAAAAAACTAAAAAGATAAAACAAACAGAACATCCAAGAACTGTGTGACAGCTATAAAAGGTGTGACATATACATAATGGGAATATCAAGAGAACAAGGGAATGGAACAAATATTTGTACAAAATTCACTGAGAATTTTTCCAAATGAATGTCAGATACTGATGTGTATTGAACACCTGTGTCCTCTTGTGTTAATTTAAATGCTAAAACCTAATATCTAAGGAGATGGCATGGGAGGTTGGCTGTGAGAGAAGGACTTAGGTCTTGATGGTGGAGCCCTCATTAGGGTGGTTAGTGCCCTTATAAGAAGAGACACAGAAAGATGGCTTTATTTCTGACTGCTTTTTGTCAGGTGAAAACATAATAAAAGAAACAGAAATGGGAGTTTTTAAACAAAGAAAGGGATCTTCATCAATAATATATATTGGCACCCTGGTCTCAGGTTTCTGGCTTCTAAAACCATGAAAAATAAATGTTTGTCCTTTACTCAGTATTTGATACTTTGGTACAGCTGTCCAAACTAAGAGAAACACAAAACCATAGATGCAGAGAGCTTAAAGAACAATAAGAAGATAAATGTCAAAAACAAACAAACAAAAAAACTACATCTAGGCATTTTACATTAAAGCTATGGAACATCAAAATTAAAAAAAAAAAGAAAGATGTCAAAGGAAAAAACATATTACTTTTTGAGGAACAAAGATAAGAATTGCCTATGACTTCTTAAAAACCATGTAGGAAGAGAATAGAGTGAAATATTTAAAATGAGAGAAAAAAATAATCCTAGACTTATTTATCCTATCTACATCATGAAGATGGCAAATATGAACAAATGAATAGCAAGTAATGATACTGAATTGCTAATTTAAAAAAAAGTGTCCCAACAAAGATAAGCCAAGGACCTGGTGGATTCTCTCATGAATTCTACCAATAAGAACTAATATTAATCCTTTCAAACTTTTCTACAAAACTGAAGAGTAAGTAACTGATGAATACACTGAAAAAATGCATAACAAGATACTAGAAAACTGAATTAAACAGCACAGTAAAAAGATCATTCACCAGAACCAATTGGGATTTGACCCAGGGATGTAAGGATGGTTCAGACAAACACCAATTGAGGGAATTTGCTACTGATTGACCTACTTTGCAAGAAATGTTTAAAGAGCACAGAGAGAAAAGAAAAAGTATATAAGTCAAATCTCAAGTTTGCACAAAGACAGGAACAGCATCAGATAAGGAATAAGTGAATTAAAATTAAAAACTTTTATTTTCCTTATTCTTAAGTGATCTAACAGATAATTTTTTTCAAAACAATAATAGCAGCATTATACTTTATGTATAAGTAAAATAAATGAGCAATAATATAAGAGATGAGAAGAATTGGTTAATTCAGTTATTGTAAGGCACTTGCACAATCTTTAAAGTGGTACAGTATTATTTGAAAGTATACATGGGAATTAGTTGTAAATGCATATTGTAAACTCTACAGCAAATTTTATGAATTTTAAAAACATTCATAACTGATATGCTAAGAAAATGGAGAAAAATATAACAATATAAAATTTGTTTACAAAAATTTGTTTAAAAAAACAAAAAGTAGAAAAAGAATAGAAGACAAAAATACAAAGAACAAGAACAAATAAAAAGCAGTAACAGTTGTAATAGATATTAATACGACTATATCAATAATCTCTGTAAATATTAATGGTCTAAATACACCAACTAAAAGACAGATGTTACTAGAGAAAAAAATCAAATCCCAATTGCAAGTTGTCTACAAGACCCATTTTAAATATAAAGCTGTGTATAGATTAAAAGTAAATGGGTGAAAAAAACATACAAAGTAATCCATTCTCAGATTGGCATGGAACATTTGTGAAAATAGACCACATTCTGGGCCATAGAATACCTTAACAAATTGTAAAAATAGAAATTATTCAATGTGGGGCACAGAGCAAGATGATGGACCAGAGGGATCATTCAACTGAGCTCTCCTAGAATGACAGGGGGAAAAGAGATAACCCAGCCATACCTAGTGCAGGGAGCTACGACTCTGAGCTGGATACAGCATATGATCTAGAGTGGAGAAATCTGATCATTTAGGCAAGTGATTGCAACCAACTGGGATTGGATGACTCCCCAAAGAGATCTAGGACTGGAGAAGCCTTTATAGAATTTTCTGTTGTTGAGGGAAGCTGTGTCAACTTGGAAGAGTGGGCAGACTTAAACATTACACCACAACCTGTTTTGAATGCTGGTTGAAGTGGATTTGCCATAAGTTTGGTGGATGGAGAGGCAGCCACATTGAGAAGGTCTCAGAGACCAGGGGGCTACCATTCTGGGAAGACTCTGAGAAGGCCTTAGCAGGGGCCTAAAGCACAGCCATCTTAATTCCTCCTGCTGGGATCAGAACTCCACTCTTGGGACAAGTTGAGGGACTCCTGCACCACATGAGAACTGGAGTTAGAGGACACTGTGAGACCTGCCCCTGAAGGATTCTTGTGAGCTTAGGATCCCATCTCAGTGGGATCTGAATGCTGAGGAAATAGTCAGGCAATCACCAAAGGAAACTAAGTTTGGAATAAGGACCATAGAGGTTTCTGGCTGTGCTAAAAATCCACAGTGCCAACTGTTGTCCCAGCAACATATTGGAACGTACTATCATCAAGAGCAAGGACTTCTATTTGAAACAAAGGAGGCAGTGAGAAGGAAAAAGCAGGAAAATAAGGTGAATAAGAAGAAAGAATACATGAGGAGGAACCAACCGAGAAATTCAGACAGCATGAAAAACCAAAACAGAGGCACTACCCCAAGGGACTATGAGGCAGTTACTACAGAAGACCCCATCTATAAAGAATTAATGGAGTTGACAGAAAGGATAATTAAAATATGGATAATAAAGACAATAAAGGAATGGACAGGAAAATGGAAAGACAGAATTGAAAGTCAGACATGAAATATGTAGAATATAGAAAGGATATGGTGGAGCTTAAGAAAATGAAGGAGACAATCAGGAAAGATAAGGATGCACTAGAAAGTATCAAAAATAGGTTAGGCCATGGAGAAGAAAGAACCTCAGTGCTAGAGGATACAGGTTTTGAGTTAACACAGGTAGTTAAAGAGGCAGAAAAGAAGAGAGAAAGAGAGCAGAACAGACACTTAGAGAACTATGAGACTCCATGAAGCATTCAGACATATGAAAATAGGGATTCATGATAGGGAAGAAGATTGTCCAAAAGGAATGGAAGCCCTACTGGAGACTATCATAAACAAAAACTTCCCCAGTTTTATTAAAGATATTAACACACTTCTTTCATATGGATATCAAACCCTGGGTAAACAGAGCATTTCCAAGACAAATTGTCGAAAGTTAATAGGAAAGAAAAAATTTTGCAAGTAGACAGGTGTAAGCACCAAGTGACCTATAGAGGCAGAGTAATTAGGATGACAATAGACTTTTCAGCTGAAACCTTCCAAGCCAGAGCAGATGGTCATCCACTTCAACATTCTTAAACAAAACTATTTTCAGCCCAGGATGCTGTATCTTGCTACACTAAGCTTCAAAATTGATGGAGAAATCAAATGTTTTGTGAATATACAAGCACTAAGGAAATTTGCCATAAGACCATCTCTAGAGGAAATACTTAGACCTATTCTCAAACTGAGCAACAAAATGGACCATCAGCAAAGTAAACACCCAGAAGTTAAAGGTCAAAACTTAGCCTTCACTATGCAGCAAAAGATAAAACTACACAATAGACTTTCACAAAATAAAATGACTAGAACTCCTCCACACTTATTAATTCTCCCAATAAATGTCAATGGACTGAATTCACCACTGAAGAGGCACAGGCAGGCTGATTGCATAACAAAGAATAAGCCATCCATATGCTATCTTCAGGAGAAACACCTGGCCTTGAAGGACAAATTAAGACTCAGGGTTCAGGAATGGAAACAGAATTTCAAGTAAATGGCTATCAGAAGAAAGGAGGGGTTGAAATCTTATTTTCAGATACAAGCAGATTTAAAGCAACTAAAGTTAAGTAAGAGAGACAAAGATGGACACTTTATACTGGTCAAAGGACCAATACAAGAAGACACTTCAATTTTACATATTTATGCATCCAACTTAAATTTTCCCAGATTTATGAAACAGATTTTGATAAATCTGAGGAATATGATATTCCATAACACCATAATAGTTGGGGATTTTCACACCCCTCTGACAGAACTGGACAGACCCTCTAAATAGAAACTAAAAAATATATACAAAAAACTGAAATGTGACCCTAGAACAAAAGGGATTAATAGACACATACATAGCATACCATTCCAAAGCTAAAAATACACACATTTCTCATCATCCCATGGTACTTACTCCAAAATGGACCACATCCTGGGATACAAATCAAATCTTAGCAAAATTAAAAGAATTGAAACTACACCTAGTATCTTCTCAGATCACAAGGCAATACCGGTGGAAATCAAATGCAACAAAAACATTCAGCCCCACACAAAGCCCCACATAAATAACCTTATGCTGAATGATAGTTGGGTTGAGGAAGAGATAAAAGAGGACATTGTTAAATTTTGGATGCAGGTGAGTGTCCCTCTTTCTCACACTGTCTGTGCTGCCACCACTAAGGCACCACTAGCTCTCTGTGGGCCTTGTGCACTTTCTGGGACGTCCTGTCCTGTCCGAGGGGGCAGTTCACAGGATGCCCCTTGCTCAGGGCTAAGTGAGAAGAGGGGACCTGGGATTCCCCTCATTTTCTGGTCTTGGTTGTTCATGGGGGTGGTGCCAGTTCCCTTGCCAGTCTTACCTCTGGGTTGGTGGCCTCTTGGCCTCTCCAGGACAGGGGTGAAGACTGCCTGTGTGGTAGGTGTTTTCACAGTTGTGGGCTGGAGGTGTCTTAGAGTTCAAGGCTAGCTAAGACCTGAAAGTGTGTCGTAGTTCCGGGTGTTGGTTAGGATCCTGCAGGATGTTAGCATTCACTACTCAAGTGGTGATGCCAGAGGAGGAAAGGACAGAGAAGATGGAGCAACTAGAGAGGAGGGTGAAAAGCAGGAAGTGGAGGGCATCGCGTTTCCAGAAGGAGGGAGTTCAACTTGATGTGCTTCTGTAGGGAAGGGGAAGGAATGGTATTTTGGGCACTATGTGAATGAGACAGTTGCATACAAAGCTTGGGTGTTTAGTGATCTATCTTTTTTGTTATAACTAAAACCTTTTCCCAACCACTTAGGAAGAAAAAAAACAGAAATTCTTAAATTCCTCAAATACAACAACAATGAGGACACAAGTTACCAAAACCTGTCAGATAAGGCAAAGGAGTCTTAAGAGGGAAATTTATTGCTTTAGGTACCTACATTTGAAAAAGAGAAAGAGAGCACATCAACTAACTTACAAACCATCTATGGAACTGGAAAAAGAAGAACAATCTGATCCCAAACTCAACAGAAAAAAAGAAATAACCAAAATTAAATCAGAGATAAATGAAATTGAGAACAAAAGAATCATTTATTTTATTATTTTATTATTATTTTATCATTTAAAATTAATAAAACAAAAAGTTGTTTTTTGGAAAAAGTAAACAAAACCAATAAATCTTTGGCCAGATTAACTGGAAACAGAAAAGTAAAATCTTTAATAACCTTAATCAGAATGATAAAGGGGAAATAACAACAGATGCCACAGAGATACAAAAGTTCATCTCTGAATACTACCAGAAACTCTATGCCCAGAAATTTGACAATGTGGAGGAAATGGATAATACTCGGAATAATCCCCTCTTCCCATACTTAACCAAGTAGAAATAGATCTCTTGAACAGATGAATTTCAAGAACTGAGATTGAAGAAACAATAAAAAATCCCCCAACCCCAAAAAACCCTGGTCCAGATGACTTCACATGAGAATTCTTCAAACCTTCAAAGAAGGGCTTATACCCATATTGCAGAAATTATTCCAAAAAATTGAGAAAGAAGGAATATTCTCCAACATATTCTATGAAGTGAACTTCACCCTGACACCAAAACCAGGAAAAGATCCAACTGAAAAGGAGAATTTCAGACCAGTTTGGCTAAGGACTATAGTTGCAAAAATTCTCAGTAAAATCCTAGACAATGGATTACAGTTACACATTAAAAAAATCATTCATCATGATCAAGTAGGTTTCATCCCAGGGATGAAGTTTAGTTTAACATATGCAAGTCCGTAAACATAATTCACCATATCAACAGAAGCAAAATCAAAGACCATATGATCCTCTCAATAGATGTAGAAAAAGTAGTCGATAAAAATCATTTTCTAATTAGAACAGTTAAGAATACAGACATTGGTGGCACATTTCTTAACCTGATTGAAGCCATTTTGACAAACCCACAGTGAATATTTTACTGAATGAAGTAAAACTGAAAGCTTTTCCACTTAGAACTGGAACCAGACAAGGTGTCTTCTCTCGCCACTACTATTCAACAGAATGCTGGAAGTTCTAGCCAATGTAATCAATTCTAGCCAATATAATCAACAGAATGCTGGAAGTTCTAGTCAATATAATCAGCAAGAGAAGGAAATAAAGGGCATCCAAATGGGTGCAGAAGAAGTCAAACTCTCCCTCTTTGCTGATGATATTATCTTATTTTTAGAGAAGCCCAAAGACTCAACCATAAGACTCCCGGATGTGATCAAAAACTACAGCAATGTCTCAGGATATAAAATCATTGTTCACAAATTGGTAGCCTTTGTATATGCCAATAATAGCTTAAAGGAGAAGCTAATGAAGAACATAATTCCCTTCACAGTAGCTTCAAAAAAGTTAAATACGTAGGAATGTACATAACAAAAGAGGTGAAGGACCTCTATAAAGAAAATTAGGAAACCCTAAGAAAAGAAATAGCAGAAGATGTTAACAAATGGAAGAACATACCATGCTCTTGGCTGGGAAGAATCAACAATGTCAAAATACCTATACTACCCAAGCAATCTACAGATTAAATGCAATTCTCTTTAAAATACCATCATCAATGTACACAGCCCTTTTATGAAACTAATTTATAGCTCTCAAATGAAAGATACATCTTAATTCTAGCCCAAGAATATGGGGAGGGGGTGGGGAAGGGGAGGGGAGAAGGGCGGCTGGGTGGTGGGAGGATGCCCGGAAAAATCACCTATATATCTGTCTAACAAGGGTACAAGTGAACTTTTCTAGAACTAGAATATAAATGTTTTGACACAATGACTATGCAAATGACATGAAATTTATGTGAACCAGCTTGATGAAAGTATTTCAAAATGTATATGAAATCTCTACACTGTACCCCATGTTTGCATTACTGTATACAGCTATCATTTAATAAAAAAAATACCATCATCATACCTTCAAGATTTGGAAAAAATAATTCTTCATTTTGTATGGAACCAGAAGAAACCCCATATAGCCAAGGCAATTCTTAGTAATAAAAACAAAGCTGGAGGTATCACCCTACCAGACTTTTGGCTGTACTACAAGGCCATGGTGATCAAAACAGCATGACATTGGCACAAAAACAGACACTGACATTTAGAACTGAATAGAAAACCATGAGATGTAACTAACATTTTGCAGCCACTTGATTTTTGATAAACTAGACAAGAATGTACACTGGGTAAAAGAATCCCTACTTAATAAATGGCACTGGGAGAACTGGATAACCAGTCAATTTTTATAAGTGGGGAGAGGTGCAGGTCCAGTGTCAATGACTGACTAGCTAGTATTTCTAATTTTAGTAGGGAGTGAAGTCCCATTCTGGGACTCAGCCTCCCAGAATGTTATGATAATAGGCGTGAGCCACCGTGCCTGGCTGATGTTCAATTTCTTGATTTGGTTGGTATTTTTACTTTGTGATAATTCATCGAGCTACTCATGTGTAATTTGTGCACTTGTCTCTTTGCATGTCATACTTCAACCAAAAAGTTGAACAACTAAATCAAACCACTTTTAAAAATGGTTATTTTTTTTTTTATTTAGGAACTAATTAATGGCCAGGTGCCTTATTATATCATCATCATTATTGCGAATGATGGTAACCTGGGCTGTATCAATGTTTTATTTGAGAAATAAAATATTACAAATCAGATTTTCTGTCCTTGAGTAGTATAATCATTCATTTAATTCAGATTTCTGCTCCAGTGTCACCTCAGAGCAGTCTTTTTTGGCTAACCTATCCAAAATAGCATTCTTTGTTTCTGTCCCTTAATCCACAATATTTTTTATAACACTTATTACTACCGAACATTTTATCATGCTATGACCTCTAATCTCCATTATAACCTTCCAGGGATGGGAGCAGGAAATTTTGTCTTTTCTTTGCTACATTGCTGGTACCCAGAACAGTTTCTAGCACATAGTTGTTGCCCAATACTTGTTAAATGGATGAATTAATGGATGATTCATTTATGTTAATAGCCAATGACTATAACACATAAACAAATGATTTTGTTGGTTGGCAATAATTTGTTTGAATTAACACCACAGGACATGGTGGTTAATATACCTTTGGTTTATTGGGGTGATCTTAACCCCCCCAATCTTGAATTGTCTGTATTCTGCTTTTGTCCTGCTGTGCATATTCTACCGAATCGCACAATCCCTGGCGGGGAAACATTAAACAAACAGAACCCAGGGTTGCTACGCTGTTAAAGCCAGAAGTACATCATTCATTATGTGAATAAAATACATAGAGAATAAAATAGCCACAGAGTAATGGGAGTTTTATTCTCTCTCTATTCCATTTCACTCCCTCTCTATTTTACTTACATTATGAAATGATGCTCCCGCCGCTGGCTGATAAATGTTGATTAATCTGATGGAGAGTTGGATTTGTTAGCGGGCAAAAGCAATGTAAATAAATCGAGCAGGTGAACTGGAGTTCACAGTGTCATTTCTGAGATTAAAGAGCCTGTCTAGCCCTCCGAGCTCACTTATTACAATCAGGATGCATGCTCTTCTTGTAAACAGACCAAGGAAGCCCCTTCAAGCAGCTCAGCAGGCCTCCTTTTGTGTTTCCTACTGATTGTCCCTTCAGCAGTTTCATCTCCTGGGAATTGCCTATCCTGTTAATTTTTGTTTCTCCTCCAGGAGCTGGAAGTTTGGGAGTGGGGGACAGGGGAAAGTAGATAGTATTCCTTTTTTGAAACCACACAGTCAGCCTGTCAATAATTGCACAGAACTTAAAACATGCAAGGCTCTGAACAAAATGTGTGTGGATTGAAATAGTCAAAAGAACAACCAAATCAGCAATAGTCATTGGCACCTATATAGCAATGTCCCTATAAAGCACTTTAGGGACCATCATATTGGCTGATGCTCAAGGTCATCCTAGGCATAGGCACTATTGTTCTATCAGTGTCACCCCGTTATCAGTGTGTCACTCTTCCTTGGAAATGCATTTATGCACTTTTGAAATGGATTGATCTCCCCATTTTAAGTCCTGCAGGAGATCAATGCCTTCCTCAAATTTTTTTGTGAGTTTCCAGGCAGTGTATGATCTTCTTGTCATTTCTGGCTCTAGGGATTGACTCTGCTGAAAAATTATCCTCCTCTGCCTCCCACTGTATTCCCATAGCTCTGTTTTTGTGACTGTTTTATTTTCATCTGCTGTATATTGGCTTAGATATGGAACTCAGACCTGTCTCTGTGATTGCCCTCCAAGTAATAAAGCATAGCCCTTGACCTTAGCTTTGATAGATATTCATGTCATACCTTGGAAGTGTGGACTCCTCTTCCCCTTGGAGGCTCCGGGTATACCTTCCTGATACCAGAAAGGCTATCACCATGTTAACAAAAAGACAATATGAATGCCACATATTCTGTTTACAAAGACACCATTGTTTCTTCACATTAGTATGTAGAGAGGTTTGAGTCCAAACTGTCATGGTTTGTCTTCTGACTTCCAGAATTTGCCCTACGTGGACTTGTATTAAAAATTGTGGCCTTAGTGCATTTACTATATACTGATAACTGTAGTAGGATGCAGCAGAAGTTTTAAAGCAATTTTTCTTGTTTCTCAGGCCAGGTAATGTTCTCAGGAAGTACACCTCAATCCCTCTCTCGTATACGATCTTAGATTGGCGACTGAAATTTGTTGGTTGAGAGGGTAGTTTCTGGTATCCAATCTTTAATGCAACTTTTGGCTCCAATGGCCACTAGTGTTGTCATCCAGGAACCCATTTCTATTTGCTCAGGCTGCGTCCTACACCAGCACCATGGGTATAAATGAAGATGAGAATATGGCCTGAACCTCTGGCACTGAAATATCAACCTCAGCATAAGACTGGCTCAGCAAAGAGAAAGGTTCACCTTTTAGTAACTAAGTATGGGAACCTTTTTTCAAATTTGCACAGTGGCACTGTAACTACTAGCATTTGTCCTGAGGATGGCCTTTGATAACAACTTAAATCTCTCTGTGTCTCAGTTTCTTTATTTGTAAAATGGGTTGTCGTGAGAAATAAATGAATTAATGTGTATAGAATGCTTGGTACTGCCAAATTCTCAGAGTACTCAGAGTTGCTGGCTGGATCAAGTCTTCTTTCTGCTGCCATGACCTTCTCAGCCACCTTATAGCTAGCAGTAGCCTGGTGACAGAGAAAGTCACTTGGTTCTTGTGTAATTTCCTCAGAATAGAAAGTCTTGGCTGTCCTGGTGCTCCATTTGCCCTTCCCCTTTATCCTGCCTGAGATGGGGAAGTGATGCCTGGAGAAACAGCATATAGCTCTAGCCTAGTGAGTGAAAACCACCTGCAAGGGCTGGCAGATGGGAGGATAGAGGGAGCCTGTGACTTTAAGGACACAGCTGAGATGAAGTGTCATCCCTGGGAGGCCTGCTTCAGAAATTTTTATTTAGTGAAACAAATATGCATACAATTTATACGTGTTAGCCACATTAGTCCATTTTTCTATTTATTTGCAACTGAATATATTCATTACAGGCATGGCTCTTACTACTACTACTATTCCTGTCCGCATTAGTATTTTCTGTGAAAAGAAAAGCAACTTCTGTGAAAGCACCTCTGGAAATTTAGGGAAGTAATTTCCCCTTCTAGTTATAACTACTATACAGGTAAAGAAACTGAGCAAATGGAATTGCCCAGGTTTCACATTTTTTTTTTTAATTAAATCATAGCTGTGTGCAACAATGTAATCATGGGGTACAGTGTGGTATTTTGATATACAATTTGAGATATTTTCATCAAACTGGTTAACATAGCCTTCATGTCATTTTCTTAGTTGTTATGTCAAGACATCTATATTCTACTTTTAGAAAGATTTACTTGTACCCTTGTAAGATAAACCACAGAGGTGATGTCTCCAATCACCCTCCCTCCACCCATCCACCCTCCTCCTCTCCTCATAAGATTTCACAATTTTTAACCAATAAAGGCAGAATTCCCATCCATAGACTTGCCAGTAAAATTTGTTGATTTTTCACCACTGTATGTTTTTGACAAGTTTCCAGCCTATGATCATAGTCTAAAAATGCCATCTATTCCTCTTAATTTTGAACTTTTTAAATGTCACCCAGTCTGTTGAGAACCAGTTGAACTTCGACAGTGTCATGTGATATACTAAACATATACCCTAAGTTATGTAGAATCCTTAAATTTAATCTAGGATCATTCTAACACATAATGTAATAATATAAATTTTTGAACAGTGCAGGCTCAAACTCTGATTCTTAAGGTAAATAATCAGGTGATAACATAATTACACTGTCATTCTCAGAGATGTCTCATCCACTGGATATTTAATATTCACCACTCTTTAACTCCTTTTGGAGTAACAACAGCAAAGATTTTCTTTGCATACTTTCAATTGGCCATGCACTCTTTCAAATCCATTATAGATATTATTTAAGTTAATCTGCACAGAAAGCCACGAATAGACCTTATCCCTATTTTGATTTTATTTTTGAGAAAACAGATGAAGAGAGTGGGTTTATTTTCCCAAGTAAGCACTGCACTAGGCTACAATGAAGACAAACTCTGAATATTCTTAATATCTATGGGAAAACATATTACCCTGGAAGATAGGACATGGTGCTTCATCCCATTCTGACTGACTCATTTCAGCAAGGCCTCCAGAAAGGGTCCCTGAGATGATACTAAGATACAATTCATTGTGTTTGGGCCAAGGGGTTCCTTTATAATGTAGGGCAGAAGGGGCCAAATTTCTGGTATCAGATATGGAGAGGTTTGGGGAAGGATATCCAAAATATATCTCAGAGAAAGAGAAGCTTCCCACTAGCCTCACTCCAGGATTCGCATCATATGCAGGGAGCCCTGGGGAGGTGTCTGATCCACAAGGTCCTGTCACCACATGCACACCCTGTCTGGTCTCTGCTTTATCTTCTTGTTTCTAAGGATATCCTTTCATGCTTATAGGACATCAGTCAATAAGAGCTCCACACTTGATCTTCTTCCTTTTCTTTTAAGCAGGTTTGACTAATAATTCATACAATAAAGTACACCTACTTAGATGGTGACAGTTACCAAGACAAAGACCCTGATACCAAGCTGCTTACAGTCTAATGTACTCTCTGCAGTGCTCCATGTTGTGCAATAATTACATAATTATGTGAGTCTCCTCATCCCGTCTCCTCAGTAGAGACTGTCTCATTCGTTTTTGTGCCCCCAGTAACTGACACACAATAGGTGTTCAATAAATGCTTGTTGAAAGGGAAAAAATCGCCTACTTAAAGTGTCCAATTCAATGGGTTTTATTACACTTACAAACATGTACAACCACGATAACAGTTGATCTTAGAACCTGAAATTTAGAGCATCATTCTAAAAGGAATGCATACCATGTATCTATCTCCCCAACCTCCCATCTCCCAGCCCCAAGTAATGTCTTTATATACAGTATTTGTGGACATTTAATTGATCTATCTATTCTATAGTATATCTGTAAGTGTTGGAGATGCAATACTATTTTATTAAAATTATTACTTTATATGACTGCATGACAATTTAAGAAGCTAAGAGATTAAATGAAAACACGCATATATTTGCAGCTTTTGTTATTATTGTTGTATTAACCTTTTCAAAACCATTTCTGGTTCTTTTTACTTTGTCTTTGTTCTTATTCAAGTTAGAATATGGACTCATTTCTTTAGTTCAATATGGCTTTACTCTCGGGTACCTCTTTCTCTGTCACTGGCAAATTTATTACATTTCTATTAATATAGGTCCGAGGCCCTAAACATTATTTACCTATTGGTTTATATTAGTTCAATTGTTTACTCCATAACTTAAGAGAGGAAAGGGAAAGAAATATGCAATTATGCTGTCTTTTATAATTACATAATTACCTTTACTCAATATTTGTTCTGTGTGTGCATGTGTATATACATGTGTATTTGAATTACTGTTTGAGTTTACGTGCTTTTTTTAGCCTGAAGAAACTCCTTTAGTATTTTCTTATAAAGCAAGTCAGCTAGAAAAATTTCCATCAGTTTTTGTTTACTTAGAAATATCTTTATTTTGCCTTGATATTTGAAAGATAGTCTTGGTAGATATAGAATTTACTATTATCTTTGTTGTTGTTTAGAACTTTGATTATTTTATCCTACTTAATCTTCACTTTTATTTTATCCTTAATCTTCACATTTTTTTTTTTTTTTTTTTTTGAGACAGAGTCTCACTCTGTTGCAATCCTCTTGCCTCAGCCTCTGAAGTAGCTGGGATTACAGGCACTCGCCACAATGCCTATTTTTAGTGATGAGATCTTGCTCTTGTTCAGGGTAGTCTCAAACTCCTAAGCTCAAGCAATCCACTACCCTGGCCTCCCAGAGTGCTAGGATTACAGGTGTGAGTCACTGCGTCTGGCCAATCTTCACTATTTTGATGAGAAGTTAGCTGCTAATCTTACTTGGTTCCTCTGTGAATAATAAGTATTTTTTTTCTCATTGCTTTCAAGATATTGTCCTTGTCTTTTACATCCAGAATTTTTACTATAACATACCTGTTTACAGTTCTCTTTGTGTTTACTCTTTTTCGAGTTTATTGAATGTCCCACATGAAGGAAGTGTTTTTCTTAAAATTTTGTTACTTTTCAACCTTTATTTCACTGAATATATATGTCTTTCTTCTTTCTCTCTTTCCCCTCCTCCTAGTACTCCTCATATGTATATGTTCTTATTTATGTCTTACATTTCTCCAAGTCTCTATACATTTTCATTCATTGAATAATCTATCACTCAGTCTTCAAATTTGTTGATTCTTCCTTCATGCCAATTCAAATCCATTATAGTCTGTCTAGCAATTTTTTTAGTTTTAGTTTTTATACTTCTTGACTCCAGAATTTCCATCTGGTTCTTTCTTATAATTTTTATCCCTTTACTGATATTCTGTATGTGACTCTGGTTTCACATTAATGTTTTGGCAGGGTCATTCATTTTACAGTTGTTTTTCCTGACCACGCCTACCTGTTGAACTCCATTGATTTTCTGACTATTACTCTCTTATTTCCAACAATGCTTTGGTGGCATAAATGCTTTATAGACTAATCCAGTGAAATTTAGAGGCCTTTGAAGAAGAAATAGCTTCCAAGGTCAGTTATTTTAGTTGTTTGTTTTTAAACAGGATTTTTTTTTTTCTGTTCTCTCTGTTAAACTAACCACCCTATATTTTCTACTAATTCCCTTCCAATTGCTATGCACTAAAATTCTTTAATGTTTTTGACGGTACCACAGGCTTAAACTTTTCCACACTTTATTGAAATTTAGTCAGTTTTCTTTAGAGAGATTAGGAGCTATTTATGTAATGGCCTCTTTCTCACTCCAGGAAAAATTAAGGCACAGCTTTAGGGTTAGGGATGGAGACGATTGCATGTTTCTCTGTGAGGGATAGACCTACTGTAGGGGATGACCGCTAAGTGGGGGAAAGGCAGTAGCCTCATGCCCTCTCGGTTTGCCTCTCCTGGCACAGAACCATGATCCTATAAACCAGGGAAAGACAGATCAAGGAACCAGTGTTCTCTGTAGTGTCATTCCCAGGGCACAGTCTCCATTCCATGCATGGGAGTTGACCCAAGTAGGAAAGCCTGACATCTTGTCCTCACTCGCCAAGAACTTAGCCTCAGCAGTTAGGAGGTGGTAGCACAATGAGAGATGATGACATCCCATTTCTCCATGAAGAATGGCCTCCCAATAACAACGTCCACACTTCACTGAGTGGGGGGTGAGAGAGCAGTGCTATTTCCAGTGGTACAGACTCTTAAAATTCTTACTGAATTTTAGTAGATGTTCTTGAATGAATGTTTCTTCATTTGCTGTGTGCCCTTAGGGACCATTTCTAGAAACTTTAAATGGTTGTTTTATTAACTTTCCACCAGCTTCTCTGGGAAGAGCATTGGCAGAGCTCCTTGGGCTCACATGCTGGAGGGCCATCTCTTCTCCATTCTATCCAGTGTGCTTTATTTTTTCGTCTTACTAAGAATCAGTTTTATCTCATCTTAGCACAGTTTTTTCTCATCTTAAAAAAAACATAACATTTAACCCCATTTTTCTTTTCAGCTATTGCTACATTTTTCTTTTTACCTTATAATACAGTTTTGTAAGTCTATGCACACTTACCTCTAATTATTCTCCCATATTCTTTTGAATATCTATTGCTATGTGTATTTTGACTTCTCCTCTATTTCTCACTTCATAACTTTTAGAAAGACCTCTGGCTTGTTGTTATATTTAACGATTAATCTTTAGTTCACTTGACCAACTTCTGTGACACTCTGCATATTTTCAGTGTTCCAAACTATACTCCATCTCTTTATACTCATTCTTTGGTGATCTTATTTAGCCTCATAGTTTTATTAACTAAATCTGATGACTTAAGTTTCTATCTCTAGCCTGGACCTGTCCTCTGAATACCAGACTCATATGTACAACTGCTTACAGAACATCTTTGCTTGAATGTTGTGGTGGACTTTATTATTATTTTCCCTATTGTTGTTGTCATCGTCATCATCATCACACTTCTTCATCACTTTGATGATAGTTCTGCCTCTCCAATTTTTTTGCTCAGTCAAATGAGATGTGCAGTTTTAGCAGATTTAAAATACAGTGCATAAACTGTCATATCTTTTTAAAAAAGTTTCATTTACTGCAATGGTTAGAAATATTCCAGTTAGAGGTGGATCATCAGCTTGGCCTCAGATAGAAGAAACCAGAAGCAAAATTGTATCCAATCCATGGTGTATATGTAACTTAAACAGGACATAAGCTACACTGTTTAAAGTGCTGGAATGTTTAGGTCAATTGTTGGTATACAGTCATGGAGGACTTAGGTGCCAAAGACAATGCCTCAGTTTCAAGCCTGACTGTTGGTTATTCCTACCTTAGTATAGAATGACAACATTCCTCTGGTGTTTCAAGAGCCTCTAAGTCATTCTTGACTCTTTCCTTTCTGAAGCACTTTAAGAGCTTCACCATCTCAACATTCAAAATATATAAAGCATGAAATTACTTTTGACTCACCATTTTTCTTCCTTGTGGTCAAAGCCACCATTCTCTCTTATTCCAGTTATTTCAATAGCTCCTTCCTGAATAATCTCTCAGCTTCTGCCCTCACCCATGTAGTCTTTCCTCCAGCCAGTAGCCAGCATGATCCTGTCTATGACATAAGAGAGATTGTGTCACTTCTTGTATCAATGCTGTCTGAGAGCTTTCCCAGTCACTAGAAATAAAGTCCAACCAACAATCAGTAAGTCTCATGTTATTTACCCCAGGTATTTCCACCCACTGCCCTTTCAATCTCTGACCTCATCCACTAAACCTGTCCAACACTCTAGCAGAATAAAATTTACTTTTTTATCTTATTGTTTGTCCCCTCACCAGAATACATGCTATATATGAGGGGAAGGATTTGTATATATTTTTCTTTGCTGCTATAGACTCGATACCTAAAAGTATGTTCACACACTGTAGGCACCAGTTAGAGATTGGTTGAGTAATAAAGATGGTGGCTGTTATATCATCCCAATGAATTCTAGAAATGGACCTAGTTCTTATAAACAGTATTGAGAATTTTCTGAGAGTTCATTTTATGAATGGATTGCATGCACTTAAGTGCATCATGTCTTGTAAGATGTCTACTAAGAATCCTTCTTTTCTTTCTCCTCCTCTTTGTATCCCCCTTTATTTTTCTCCTTTCTACTAAGCATGTTATTTTCTTTAGCATCTGTTTTTATAATTTTATCTAGAAAATAATTTTTCCTACTTCCTGTTGAGTCACATATTCAAAAATTTGGGAAATATTCTTTTCTTTACTTCTCCCTGATTCTTTTAAGAAAAATTTCAATCTTTGCCAGAAATTCCAGAAAATATAACTTTTAATATTATATTTCACCTTCTTTCATGTTTTATCTCCTATGCTATATTTATAAAAATAAATGAAAACTATCTAGGCTTTTATATTATTAAAGATTCTCATCTAGACCTTCCAGTTGTCAGGAATCTTTTTTTATCTGATGTATGGTATGATTTTCAAGAATCATCAGAAATTGGTAGGTTAGTTGGATTTAATAAAATTTCCCAGGCTCTTGGTTACACTTAAGGTTTATTTTCAAGGAAAAGAAAAACACTTTTAATTACCTGGGTTAGCAGAAACTTACTAGCTATCATGATACTGGATTTAATGTGATTTATTTTAATCAGATTACTCTTCCCCTAAAAGCTTGCACAAGAGGGTGAAGAAAGAGAATAGATTTTGATTGGTGGAAAATAAAAAGGGTAAATTTTGAATACACTGGCTAGCTTGGGGAAGGTATTTGGGTGGAACCCTTGCTATTACATCCTTGAGCGGGACTGACAGTGGGAGAAGTGAATGGGCTTTTGGGGTACCTAGGAGATCAACTGAGAGAATAAAGCTGGTATGATATCAACTGAGAGAATAAAGCTGGTATGAAAGGAGGGAAAGAGCAAAAAGAAGCACTAATAACCACACTGTTCAAACCAGAGCTGTCACGGTTTGTGCATTCTCTTAGCAACAGGGCTTTCCATAAAACTCAAAAGCACCATTGCACACTGAGGGTTAAATCATTTAATTATAATCTTTTACTTGTCATGCCATTTACACACTCATGCAGGGATTGGGTGACTTTGCCTATGGCATCTTCACAAATGGTGAAATAATAGGCAGTAAAATAATAAACTATAAGCTCCCTCTTTGTCACATTTGCTGCATTGTTTATCACATCTGTTGTTTTCTCCCCCTGAACAGTGTGATGATCAATTATTCATGACAGAATGATAGCCGTTTCATAATAATCTCACTTGGGGATGAAATCACCCTGTTCATTTAGGCGCCCATAGAATCTGCATCACTAGAGGAATAAGTCACTATTAAGCACCCACCTGCTCTGGGCATTTCTCTTCATCTTATTTGTCCAGACTTTAAAAAATTACTGCAGAAGAAATTCTGCAATAGTCACTAAAGCAGATCACAGCACTGGTCACTGTGCTACGCTTAATAGATGACCCTATTGCTATATTTTAGTAAATTAATATTGACAGAAACCGAAACTGGAAATACTTTGAGTTATTTTTATTTTTAAAAGAAGGTGTAAATGACTTATAATCGCCTGTTCTTAATTGGTAGGTCAGGGTGAGATGGGTGTAAGGGAGAGGTTAGAATTCCAGCTCTGAAGAAGCAGTGACTACCTCAAGTTCACAGTTGATAGATGTCTAACGAGCCAGTGGAAATAAAGCTGATTTAAGGGAAAACAATGAGGTCTGGTGGAGTTCAGGGTCATTCTTCCGGGATCAGGAGAATCACCCTCACTGCTAAATTAAATCGAGGTCGGAAAACACCCTGATGATGAAGGGCAAGGAGCAACCCTGTTTTCTGAGGTAATAAGCTTGAGGCATTTTTAAATTTCTGCTTTGTCTTTGTGTTTGCCTTATTCATTTGGCTGAAAATCTTCCAACTTCAAAATTGACTATAGTATTATCCAAACCTTCCCCCCCACCAATATTCTTTAATAATTGTGTGCTTAAATGTAAAATAATCTTTAAGTAAATATTTGAAATCAAAGTTTAGAAACTAAATTTCTCCTTATTTTTTTCAAATGTGCTATGAACCTATTTATGGGATTCTTGGTATAAAAACAGTGCACTGAGGAACAGCCAGCCTTACATAAAATTTAGAGTTGGCGCACTGTTTCAGATACTGAGTCCTTTGTTTTCCTATTCTTTCTTTTCTCATGCAATCTTTCTTGGGAACCCAGAACCCTCAAATTCTGTTTCCAGGGTCAACACTTGTTCTCTGATGCCTTTTTCTACCAACGCATGTAATACAGTCACAAAATTTCAAAATTATAAAGTATCATCAACCCACCATTTCAGGATATGGTCACAGATAACAACATAATGAGTTAATTTTCTCCCTAGAAGCTTTTATATATAGATACCTAAGTAATAAAACGGTCTCAGTGGAATTGAAAGTTCATGAAAACTTGGGGAGTGTAAGTTTTTATCTCCTTGAATCCTTTTCAATAATACTCCATAGGAGATTACCTTCTGACAAGATTGGGAGGGGTTTTATGCTATACAAGTCCTTAGCCTCAAGGTGAAAAAAAAGACTAATGTATCCTTTGTTTCTGGATTTTCTTTTTCAACTTATGGACGTCATCTCTCCAGAGATGCATTATTTGCACTTGAAGAGACATTTCCATATTATTTCTTGTCCTGCACTATCTCTTCAACTCAGTAATATACCTTGAAGAACACTCACTTCCAAGAATACAAACAAACAAGTGTTATCTGAGGCATTCCTTGGTGCCAATCCTGTGGGTAATGTGTTGAAATGGAGTGACAAGACATGGAAAATAGAAAAGGGGATGAAGAGGGAAAAAAGGGGAAAGTATTTTTTTTTTTTTTAACATCTTGGCCATGGGATGGTTTCAGTCCAAAAGAATGAGAATGTGAACACCTTAAAGACAGTTTCTTTTAACATATAAGAAGAACCTTGGCACCATCTTCCCTCACTATAGAATTCTATCAGTCTTTAATAAAATAAGAATGTTTGAACCCTAAAGTGAAAACTAAAGAAGTTTAAGAGAACAGGAGCTAAATTTTGCAGTTGATCATAATATTCCTTGAATAAATGGCATAGAGTAGTATATTCTAATCTGATGGTTTGGCATTGTCCCTTCAGGGTCAAAATGATGTTGAAATGAGTTGAAATACTATCTTATTCATTTCAAATCACAAATGGTTAGAAAATGATAAAAATACACGACTGAGTGTGTATTAACACATGAGCATATTAACTTTAAGTAAATAGGGAAAAATTATATCTCATAAGGAAAACTCCTGGTCTATTATAGTCTGGGACTAAACAACAAAGTTAGATTAAATAATGAACATTAATGTTTCCAATCCGATGAGAAAAGCTCTTAACTACATTAGCCATACTTTTAAATCTGAAGCTGTGTGTTTTCTTATAAAAGAAATTATTTCTTGCCACATTTAGTTAGTTTTTCCCGTTTATTATTTGTATGTATTCATGAAGTACAAGGGCAGTTTTGTTACATTGATATATTGTGTTGCCATGAAGTCAGGGCCTTCAGTGCATGCATCGCTGAAGTCATACTTAGCGAATTTAATATATTATTTTTGAAGTACAATTTTGTAGATTGCCTTAGATGAACTAAGACACTAATGTTCATTCAGGAATCATGTTTGACTTGCAAACATATATACACAGAATGATAAGTATAATGCCCAATCAGAATTCATTATGAAACTCAGTGGAATCCATAAAAAATATGTCCATTAAAATATACAATTTATTTAATCTTTTAGATCTACAACAAAATTATCAAGCCATTCTAATTAAGTAAACTAAAGTACATTATTATAAGAGAGATGAAGGAAAGTGGAGTTGCAGCAAGAATGATTTCTGGCACCTATGAAGAGAAATATTATGAAACAAAGGATTAGACTACCAAGACGACAGCATCTCTATCTGGAGAGAAAGTGTTTTAAAAAGATATTTGCAAACATCACTCTGGAGACATATACAACTTTTATGATATTTCTTCCACTCTTCTATAATCTCAGAATTTGAGGAAAAAACGATTATTCTGAAAAATATTTTTTGAATACATCTAATAATATATGCATAGGAATCAACTTTCAATATGCAATATGTTCCTTTTCTTCACAATTGATTCTCATAATCCTTCTGATTTAATAAGAATAGATTCATTTGCATATTTTACAAGTAAATAAACTTTTAAAGCTAGGTGGTTTTAACCATCTGAGTGGCGAAACCAAGGCAGATCGCTCACGATAGGTTCCCCTCCCAGAAGACATGTCAAGGTGATTTCCATGATCCTACATTGGCCCAGCCACATATTGATGTGTATAATTCCAATCTTGATGAAAGCAACAGTGACAATTCCATATGGGTTGCAGCCAGATTTCCTGGAGCTTGAATAAACTGTTAACTTTTCTGCAGAAAGAATCAGACTCTATTTCTAACGTGTCTGGCATTTCTCCTATTAGGAAGCTGATGCTGAAAGCAAAACAATATTTAAGAATCTTCTGTCAGGTTTGTGCAAAAATAATAAAATCAAGGCATTGGGTATTGTTTCTTTTGTGTCATCATTTGGTCCCAGAAGACAACTACTCTTTTCTTTCAACTCTCCCTCCATGCCTGCTGACGGGGCAGTGAGAACTAACAGTGTGAAAAAGCTGCAAACTGCAGAGGGAGGTAGCTCCCACATACCTCATTAGGCCTTTCACACATAAGACTTCGTCTTCCCCCAGCACAGTCAGTGCATATTATAATTGGAAGCAGTTGGATACTTCCTATTTTTCTTTGAAAGGTGTAATTGGGTAACCAAGGAGCTGTCACTTTCTGGACATTGCCAGCTCAGCCATCCGCCTTTAGAGCTTCAATTTGTTGGCTATTCCTTTAAGTGGTTTTGACTCATGGAATGTTCCATCTCAAAAGAGCTCACCATTTCTTTTCTTTAAACTCTCATATTTTACAGATGAGAAAATTGAGGCCAGGAAGATTAAATGTCTTACACATGGAGACCAAATTACTAGATGTATTTCAAGTTGCCTGGCTCCAAGATTAGCTATCTTTACACAATACTCATCTTTGAGATATCCACGATCCTTTTATTTTCTCCCAACCTGACAACTTCGGGAGCCTAGAAGCTTAAATTGGTTCATTTTACATTTAGGTATAATGTAGACGTATTAGGTATATAAGACAAACGGGGAGAATGAGGCTGTTATGGAAAGCTTCAGGAAACTGTGTGTTCCTCATTCTTTACCACAGTTGTACAATATTGCCCTACAACTCTCATGGGTAGGAAAAAATGAGGCAAGACAATTGGAGAGGACAGGCAAATTTTAGTATAGACTCTCATCAGCTTGAATGGGATGTGCTGGAGACAGAAAGAATTCTGGATTGAGATGAAGAAGTCTGATGTCCATGTTGCTACATGGGTAGGTGGCACTATATGTCTATAAATAGAACATTTAGCCTCGCTGCTCACTGGTTCTTATTGGGCAGTATCTCACCAAATTTCAGGGTTTGTTCATGGCTTAGGCTCTAAAAACAGAGAAATAGGCAAGCATTATGAGATTCTTGTGAATTTCCTAATAGATTTCACATTAAAAAACAATCAAAATTCATGGATCGCCCTGATAGGAAGAGTTAAGCTTTAGGAATGGTAAGTTGTAGGACTGTCTTTGAAGATCTACTCCTTGACTTTTGACTTTTCAAATCATGCCTGGGGCACCATTTTCTTCCATCTTCATCCTTGACATTTATCACCTCCATAATGCTGTCTCACTCCTCCCCCTGTGTCCAGCCTCTTGCAAGTGTTCTCTCTCCTTCCCCAAGACAGGAGACTCCTTATTGCAAAACTTCAGATGTAATAAAGTGTTGACCCTCACTGGGTTGGGCAAGGTGGGAATCAAAAGTAAGAATAAAGATCTGAAGAATATTCATTTAGTTCTCTCTCCCCATTGTCAGTTTGTAACCAGTGTAAAAAAGAAACAATCCAGGTAAGAGATATAGAAGTGGACACCTGGGGAAATGTTTC
Organism: Otolemur garnettii; assembly: GCF_000181295.1. NCBI lineage: Eukaryota > Metazoa > Chordata > Mammalia > Primates > Galagidae > Otolemur > Otolemur garnettii. The sequence goes on from NW_003852407.1 coordinate 8,290,930, forward strand.
AGCCTGTGAGAGAATAAACTGACCTCAAACTCTCTGTTCTCACTTGCCTCCTTCCTGGGCCTTGCTTGCATCTCAACTGTATCTAGCAGTTCAGATATACAGAGTTTCTGCACTTGCAGGAGCCCTCCCTACAAAATAAAATGATTTTTAGGTCAATTTTCTGCTTTGAGAGGTTTCAAGAGTAACTGGGAAATATTACTATTACCTTGACACATTTTTTTCAATAACCTCTAAGCTCTCTGTAGCTCTCTTTCTGCCCTCTAATACATTCTATAGTCTCCTATAATATCAAACTGCTTAAAGTGGAACTCTATTTTACCATTTCATTTCATTTATATCTTCAATGACTCTCTGTTGCCAATTGCATTTAATCTGGAGTTCAAGGTTCTCCATCAATATAACCTTTCTGTCCAGTCTCATCTTCCCACTATTCTCCTCTGTTTAATCTAAGGACAAGTTAGACCAGGCCACTCTAATTTTGTTGAATAAATAGCCCATTTCCAATTCTCTGCCTTTGATCACGTTCACGCCCTTCCTTGTTTACCGTACTCTTTCCTTCTCATTCACACTTGCTTATCCTGCCTGCCCACAGAGCTTATCTCAATTTAGAACCAAGGCTGACATTTTACCTTTCTGAAACCACTTGACCCCATCTTAACTTCCACTGCATCTCTATTTCCCAGAGGTGGAACTCCTAACTGGATTAATTCTAAGCATATTATAAATGTGAAATAGCTCTTGAGTTGAAGCAATAATAATTATAATGTAATATAATAGTATTTATTGGAGACATATCTGTTAGGCATTGTGTGATGTATCTCATTTAATCTTCACAATAATCAAATGTTGTAATTACAGTAGAACTTTTGTAAGTTGACCACCCAAGGGACTGTAACAAACTGGCCAACATATGGAGGTGGTCACCATAAGGAACTTGGCTTACTGTACTGTCAACGTGCATGCGATGCTTGTCCAGTCTATGAAAATTAAGTCAACAGAAGGAAGTGATCAAGGTAGGGAAGTGGTCACCATTAAGCTCCTACTGTATAAAGACGCCCCATTCATGGAAATAGGCTCTGAAGCTCAGAAAAATTAAACACATTGCCAGGATCATATAGCTAGTGACATAGTTGAATTCTCACTGTTTGTCAGCCTCCAGAACCTGGGCTCTCCATGCTTCTGTTCTTCTGCCTCTAAGTAAATGGAACTTGGGAGAATTTTAAAAATATATTTCAAATATGTGAGTTCCAAATGTTTCTGACATAATTCACGACTGCGGGGAAAACATGTTTTTATTGATGTTAAAAGAAACCCACGCTTACATTTGTGATGAATTCTAGAACTGTTAGTTTTTTGGTATAGTCTATATTTGGGGTCTGAAGGACTTGTCAGTGTCTCTTTAATAATATCACTGTTTTTTTCTGCAGACTGAATCTCATTGTCTCTAATCACTGGTTTTACTTGTATGTGTAGCTTCCAGTCTTCAATTTTCCTAAATGTCATGTAGATATAAATGTGAGACTCAATTGCTCGGTTCCAGTTTTTGTATCTTGACGGACAGTTAGGCGGGGGAGGCATAGCATACTTGGTATTGGGTTTCGCCCTAATTTTGTATGTATTTTGTGCAAAAAAGAATTCAAGTATATTTTTGTTCTTGTTTTTCTTTTTTTTTCACACATAAATATCTTCAGGGAAACTGGAAAGGAAAAGAAAAACACTGAGCCTTACACTTTCAAGGCAAAGACAAATTATCTCAAGGTAAAAAGCCTGGCTAGGTTGCACAGATATAGTGACTGAATTACAGCCCCTTTTTTTTTGTAGATTCATATCAGTATTGACCAGAGGAGCATTGTGCTTTCAATACAAAAAAATCTCAAATTAGAAAAGTACAGTTGACAGTTTCTAAAATTCACTACAAGTTCTGTGTAGCCTCGTGACCAAAAGATGTAGCTGCTCCTGTGTCACTGGAGTTGGTGCTTCCTGGCAACTGTGTCCCCCTCTCACCATGTTTCCCAGTATAAAAGACAAAAGCCTTTCATTTAAAGAATTAGCCCCCTGAGTTCTTTAACACTGCCGAACAAATCCTAGGAGAAAAGTAACACATGAAACTGTTTTGAAGCATTGTCATTATTACCGGGTGGAAGTTAGCTTCTCAGAGTTTTTATTGGTGAGTAACCAAATGTTGGAGATAGGGAACAGAAGATGCCTCTCTGAGACACCAGTGTTTGTGTTTAACACTGGGGCCAAGGGAGGGGCAAACTTGGCTAGAATGCTCTCCGTAAGTTTTGTTAAAGAATAAGAACTTACAGGCACATGGTAAGACTGGTGTCAGAGAAATACTGAGAAAATATACATCTTATAGTTCCCATTTCCACAAAATTAGCATTTCGTGTTGTTATTATCACCTATGCCCAGAAATAAAGGCTGGGTTGACTGATTTTTTCCCCCTAGGGTCACTGTACTAGTTTAGACCTTTCAAGTTCTTTCCTTCTGAGGCAGATAATGAAACCACAATGCCTTAGAAAGACCCAGAGTTTTTGGTACCTGATGCAGTAGCTCTTGTCCCTCTCAGATGTGCTGACCAGTTAAGGACCTAATTAATTGGTCGGAGGCTATACAGATACTCAGCAGGATAGTAAAGTTCCTCTAATGAGTGTCATCACTTACTTCTTTCTTCCTTAATTAATGCCTGGATGATAATTAAAAGTGAAATATAGTTTTAGGGCATAATTTCAAAATCACCTCCCCCATTATTTTCTTCAGTTGATAAAGACTTGTACAAAGTCTTTCTATATTTGGATCTTGGTTTTCTTATTTATAAAACAATTTGTTGACCAGAGTCTCTGCAATTCTTTCCATAGCAACATTAATACTTTATATTCTAAATATATAAGTTCCTAAGTCAGATTACGCTGGTCCCAGTCAATCTTGAAAAACCAAGATTTATGAGTACTCAAGAGAGCTAAGGTTTCATAAAACTTTCTCCAGTGTACTCTTTCAACTTGTTTTTCTTATATAAAAATAATTTAAAGCACCAATAGAAAGAAAAGTTATAATACACATACCAATTTTAATTGTTGGAATTAATAGAAGAGGTGCTGTGACTGTAGTAGTAACATGCAACTAAGATACAGAAGATCACATCATGAAAACAAAAAAGCAATACGACTTGGTATTGATGGCACCTGAGCAGCACCATTCAACAGCCTCACAAAGTGACTTTAGAAGCCATCACAAGCAGCTTTTACATTTGTATTCTGCATTTCAAACATCAAAGGAACGATAGAGATCAACTAGTCCAACATATATATATTTTTTAATAAATAAGGAAACTGAGTTCTTGGTAAAGAAAGTGCTTTGCCCAAGGTCATGCCCCAGGATTCAGACACCTCAACTTCTGGTTTTGGAGTAAGGCTGTAAATTCAGTAGTTAGTAGAATCCTTTTAGTGTATGAAAAAATTACAAACAATTGGGAACAGTACAGGATTATTATGGCTTAAAGAGGAAAAATGGGAGGACAGCAAGAATGTGTGAACTATGTAATTTTGGGAGCCAACAGCACAGGCATTAGGAATCCTATTTCCCTCCAAAGTCTGCACTCTCTATATTGCGCTGGGTTAAATCCCTTGGCTGAGTTGGGCTAAAGTCCTTGGCTGGGATGGGCTGTCTGAGGGAGACATTCCATTAGATTAAAACTAAGAATAGAGTAAAGAATCTCAAAGGCTATCAGACTTATAAATCAGGGAGCCTTGGAGGCTGCCACAGCCCTACTTCATACTAAGTGTGCACAGGAAAACCACTATTCCCTTCTGAACCTCAGTTTCCTGATTATGAATTAAAGATGAGGTTCTCTTCCTTATCCACCACACAGGGTTGATACCTAGATGAAATATAATGGTGAATATGACAATGTATTAAAGTGTTTTAAAACATGAACAAATAAGAGTGATTATTATTTTAATACTTTTATTTCTCCTCAGGTCCTATTCTAATTGGAACCAGATTGCACCTTCTTGGTCCAAAATCTGTGAAGTACACTCAAGGGACCTGCTTTATTCTTTTGCTTACACAACTATTCCTGATTGATGTTAGACATCTCAGAAATATCCAGTGAGTTTTCAGTCATTAGGGTTCTTGCTTTAATGATCAAAGCAAGAGTATAAAATTTTTGGCCACTTCAGCCCAAATGATGAGAGCTCTGAAGTGGCATTAGAGCTTCACATCTCCCCAGGCCATTGGTCAAGCTGCCAGTGTCTTGCATTGAAACTTGATTTTTTTTTCTCTTCTCTCTGATTCTGCCTCCTTCCCCTTTCTTCCACAATCTTGATACACCAGCATTCTCTAATAAACATCACATGTGTCAAACTCTATCTCACTATCCGCTTCCTAGAATACCGAACCTGCAACACCGTGTTGCCGCATATTTCCTCTTTGCTACCGAGCAGCAGTGTCAGTCTAGGGCACAGGAGATTGGAGATGAAGAGTGCCCTCACTCTACCTCTGCTACATACCTTTGACTCTTCCCTGATGCTCCAATTTCAGTTTCCTAACTTTGAATGATAAGATTAAATCCCATGATAAAAAGTAAACTCATCATACTCAGTAGAGCTTAAAAGACCATGTTTAGTCTGTGGTGTTACTGTTTATATTATTACAGAGCACTGGGATGTAATTAACTTTTTTAATTCATGCCAATGAATGTCATTTAAAATTACCAAATACACCATCTCCCATCCCAGCCCCAAAGTGTCTAAATGCCTGCTAACCCTTGTACAGGAATATGGGAAAAAAAATATTTGGATGATGAAAGCTATTAACCTATTTCACATTTAGTCAATTCATTCTCTTCTTTCTAGAATGCCTAACATTATGATTAAATGACCTTTGTTCTTTAGCCTCATTGTCTGTACTTGAATTTGGTCTAAAGTCTAATGCGGTATCTCTTTGGTAGTGACTCACACTTTAAATAACATCCTTCCTTTGTATGCCAAAGATAAATTAAGATAAGTTTCCTTGATTTTCCTTGATCAAAGGCCTGTCACATTACTTACTCATTTATATTTCTCAGAATTTCTTATGTATTAAGAGTCAGATGTTGCTTGATGCTGGCAAGAAGATGGTGGCCATGATCAAATTAGTCTGTGCCTTTGCTGAGCTTAGGCTCTACAGGAAGAGACAGATAAGTAAACAGGCGATTATAACCCAGTAAACGAGAACCTGGTGATAGACTACTCTGCATGGAAGGTGCTCAGGTCCTTGTACTTGGCTCCTGGGACTGAGTTTAACCAGTAACCTGGTTTCAAAGAGAAAATGAGACAGATCCCATGCTTGCTCATTAGATTTCAGCTCTTTTTCTCCCAAATTCAAACTCTTAGCTTAAACTTTCAAATTCTGCGTTACCTTAGTTTGGAGAAATTCTGGTTTTTAGTGCACATTTTCAAATCCTCTGTTCTGTGCCTTCTTGTCTGAGGAGTTTAAAAGAAAAAAATATTGCATAAAAATTTCTAGTCTTATTAAAGAAGGGATACAATAGACTAAAAACAAGACTCTTACCAAGAGAGTATTTTAGGAGATATATTTGCAATATCAGCAATATTGCAAAAGTCATATTACCTACCCAATAACACTGACACTTACCATTATCTTGGTATGATGAAAAGAGCCAACACCAGGCCATCTAGTGTCCCTCTCTCTGTGCCTGGAATACTGTCATCTTGTTCCCATTCTTTGTTTTGGAGTTTTACTCATTATCTGAATACTTGTCACCTCCAGGAAGCCATCCCTTACTTTAATGCCCCTTCTTCTACTTCCTTCCTCATCTCTTCCTAAAATCCCAGACTCTGTCCTACAGAGCTCTGTAACCACACATGGAACTTTTTATGATAACTACCCACATATATTCTAGTCTGTCTTATTAACCTGGGAATTCTGAGATAGTTCTTTCCCATTATTCAGTTCTTGTGTTTTCAGAATCTTGAACGATTAACAGTCTAGTGACTTGTCTTTAAATGTGTGTATTGTTTTCTCTATCTTCCTCTCTTAAAGAGTGTAATGTCCTACTGGCACTATCAGGTTAGCGATGCTCTCAACAGATAAGAGGTGGCAATGTGAATGGCATTAGAGGTAGAGTCTAGCATGTCCTTAGCATGAACTATCTCCTGGAAAAGTTAAAAAAGTTATGGAGATAGGAAGGGTTTTTTATAGATTAAAAAATAATAATTTATTACACCTAACTTAAAACAATAGAGTTTAAATATTGACCCAGGTTGAGATGTATACTTTCATGATGGGGGAGGGTTGACTTCTAAGATACTTACATATTTTAACAAGTCGTCTACCAGATTTATTTTTACATCTTACTCCTAGGTAAGAATATAATTGTATGTTCACAACTGGTCTAATTTCAAACTGATTCCAAAATTATAAAAACTTTAAAATGCCAAAGCATCAAAGACTTTAAAGAACTTTCACTAGAGATTAGCAAATGAAACTCCATAAATGTTAAGGGAGCTTGACATGAGACATCTTTCTTTGAGAGGGTTAATCGAGCTCTAGAGTTGCATATCCCACAATGTAACTTCTAACTTAGAGTCAAGCTCCCTTAAAAAGTATTCCATGGAGAAATGCTCTTGGGAACATTGCCTATAATTCCTCTCCCCCTTAGAATTTCACTGTGCCTTTTAGCCATTAAATGTTCTGCCAACCCCTGCAGTAAAATAATGTGTTAAACTTTGTTTAACCTTGCTTTTTTCCTGAGCTAATTTGATCTTAGAATCCTTTTTGTGTGTATTACCAATTAATTCAGTGGAACTAGAATTCTATGGAGCATGGTTTTAAAAAGGCTGGCCTGTACCTCTGTTCTGGTGCTCTTTAGTACATTATGCCCATGTCTGAAAGTCAATATTCCTCCTCATTCCAGCCATTTTCTTCCTGAAAACTTTTTTTTTTTTTTAATTAAAACTTTGTATAGAACCAGATGGGGCTTGCATGGTGTCTATCTTCAACATTGCTATTTATCTTCCAGAAAAAATATGTTAGCTTCTTTTTAATATAACAGCAATTGCAGAATAATAATCTCTAGGTCAGAGCCTGTGAGTGGCGAAATGAAAGAAAAGAGAAAACCCTTGCCCTAAAGAAATCCCTACTTGTGTAGGTATTGAAAAAAAAAATAAAATGAGCTATAATCAGGTAGCATCAACTGATACATATGACAAACATTATTGGAATTTAGAGGAGAAGAATCAACTAAGATGAGAGGGGTAAGTTAAATCTTCTAGGAGATGAAAGTGGAGTTAGCAACTGGGATGCCTACAAGAATGAGGTAGATGACACCAAATTTAATCCAGATTCAATTCATGAATGAATCCCAGATTCAAGTCATAAATGATGACTCAATAAAGTTTAGTTTTATTTTCAAGTAGATTACTATTGAGCCAACAATTAAGAAATGTGAAGGAAACAGATAAGATTGTACAGCAGAGGTTCCACCCTGCGGCCCACAGGCTGCATGTGGCCCAGGATGCTATGAATGCAGCTCAAGACAACATCATAAACTTACTTAAAATGTTAAGAGTTTTTTTTGTGTGTGTGTATATATATATATATATATATTTTTTTTTTTTTTGGTGGAACTCAACTGTGTGGTTCTCAAGTATAAACTTTATAGAAAACAATGTCATGTTGCGATGTCACATAAAATAAACAAACGTATGCCCTTACTATTTGTACTTGTGTGACTTCAGTTTTAGGGTAGTGTGGGGCTTCCAGTGTGATATCCTCCCAGCAGACCTGAATCCACACCATCAGGGTCACATGTGATCCTGGTGACATGGGGAGGTCGAGATTATCAATAATGTTTCAACCTACCCCTGCAATGCTAGGTGTTTAATGTTATTTATTATATTTATTTTCAAATTTCAGATTAATGTGAGGATAAAAATAACTAGGTTATAATGTTTGTATTAGTTAGGTAGAATACCTTTTATAGTTGTTTCCCTCACCCAAGAGGTGTGCCATATACCCTTACATTGCCCCCATTAGTTAGGAGGACACCAATCCCCTTCCCTCTTCCCTTCCCCCCCCTTCTGTTCCTCCCTCCCCCAGCTTGAATTGAATTCAGTTTTTTCTTATGTGAGTGTGTATTAGATTGTCTACTGGCTTCATATTAATATTAAGTACTTGCTTTTCTATTCTTGTGATACTTTACTAAGAAGAATGTGTTTCAACTCCTTCCAGGTTAATATAAAAGATGTCAAGTCTCCATCATTTTATGGCTGAATAGCACTCCATGGTTTACATTTACCACAGTTTGTTAATCCATTCCTGTGTTGACGGGCATTTAGATTGTTTCCACATCTTAGAGATTGTAAGTTGAGCAGCAATAGACAATCTAATGCAAATGTCCTTATGATAATTCTTTTTTCTTCTGGGTAGATGCCTAGTAATGGGATTGCAGGATCAAATGGAAGGTCTAATTTGAGTTCTTTGAGTATTCTTCATATTTCTTTCCAAAAAGTCTGTATTAGTTTGCAGTCCCACCAACCGTATAAAAGTTTTCCCTTCTCTCCATATCTGTGCCCGCATCTGCAGGATGGTAAGCATTCTTACTTGATTATTAAGGGTACTTGCACACCTTGGTGGTGACTTGCTCATCACCTACTGCACTTATGATCAGCCCTCTGCCTTATCCTGTGTTCACACCCCAAACAGGGAAGGGCTCAGACCTTGCTTTCTATTTGCCTGCCAATTAATTTTCATAGTAAAAGTAAATATAGTCCATTATCTATTATTATTTTTTAATCCCAGCATGGCTTAACAACATTTAAAAAAAAGAACCCCCCCAAGAGAGACAAATACCAGGACACTCTTTTTAAGTTATAGGGAATTTATGCAAGTTTTCAAAGACTATAATTGGAAAAGGCATTATATGCAAAAACATGCTGCCAAACTTGATGTATAAAGGATTGTGTCCGAAGGACAAAATAATGGAACTGAAAAAATTTCTGACTTCTCGACAAAAATGTTTTTTAAAAAATTACAACTCAGACAGATTCATTATAAAAGCATATTTAATAGCAAAAAAATCAAAACCGTTTACTGATAGTGAGTTTATTAAGCTTTGTATGGAAAACATGGAAGATATAATTTGGAAAACATGGAAGATATAAATTTGCCCTGGAAAAAAGAGAGATATTGTTTGTCTCACCAGACTGTAGCCAGGAAAACTGAAGGAGTTGGAAAAATCTATCAAAAGAAATTTGGAGAATAAAGGTGCTAATTTAAAATTTTATATTTTGGCAGTGGAGATGGATGACAGATAGTGCTGATGCTACAAATATGACTCAACTTGACATTTTTTTAGAGGTATTGATGATGAATATGTCACTGAAGAAATGGCTTCCTTAGAGTCATTAAAAGACACGACTAAATCAAGAGATTAATATTAAACAGTAAAAAATATGTTGAAGCTATTTTCTTTGTCTATTGTCAACATATCTGATACAGCTACTGGAGGTGGTCTGGGTGATAGTAGGTAAAACAGAAAGATTATAAAATTAATGGAAGATTATTCAATTGCTGCGCAAAAGTTTCCAAAACGGATAACATCATGCAAATTGTCATCAAGATTGAATTTCACAAGGGCCAAAGGATTGAATCATTGCCAATTCCAGGAATCTTTTTTTGAGTATTAAAATTGTTTATGGCAATATCATTTACTTTTCAGAAGTAAAATGGCTAAGCTGAGGCCAAATGTTGAGAAGATTTTACTTTTACTAAGTTGTTTGTGGTATCAAAGACCAAATTTGTGTCACAAATTTACAATGAAACTGGCTTACAGAGTTAGCATTTTCAATGACTTTACTCATTTAAATGAGTTGAACATGTGTCTTGAAGGTAAAAACCAACTTATCAACATAATGTTTCAAGCCATAACAGCATTCCCGATGAAACTGAAATTATGGCAATATCAAATGAAGGCAAACTATGTTACGCTTTTTGACACATTGGCTAAACACAGTTACACGAACAGCAAAAAAAAACATGCAGTCTTGCTTTTCTGTTTCATACAAGAACTTGAATGCAGATTTCAAGAATTCCAGAGAATAATCAATATTTTGGTACATTTGTGACTCCACTTTCAGTTGACATAAATATGTTACCTGACAATATTCAAGTGGCATAGAGCTTCAATCTGATGTTCAATTTGAAGAAAAATTTGATCATGTCTCTTTTTTTATTATTTTTTTTATTAAATGATAGCCGTATACATTAATGCAAACATGGGGTACAGTGTAGTGTCCTCACATACATTTTGAAATACTTTCACCAAGCTGGTTCACATAAATTTCATGTCATTTGCATAGTCATTGTGTCAAAACATTCATACTCCAGTTCTAGAAAAGTTCACTTGTACCCTTGTTAGACAGAAATATAGGTGATCATGTCTCTTTCGTGGACTTTTGTAAATCCTATCTTCCCAGAGACAAATACTCCTCGGCTGGCAGTTATACATTATTCATGTCATTGCTTTTTAGCAGCACCTACATGTGCAAGCGACTATTTTCAAGAATGAAGCACATTAAGAGGAAAATTAGAACCGAAATATTTGAGGAGCAACTTGACAACTCACTGAGAATTGCACCCACTTCCATCAAACCAGATATTGGTACGTTAGTTTCTCAGATATGATGCCACTTGCTTTATGTTGCCCACTTTTCTTTAACTTTTATAATAAAAAAATAGAAAAACCCAAACACATTTTATTACTTAGATATGTACATTTTCTATATTAGTGATCGCAGACGTAGGACCTGCACAGTGATTTAATGAGCCTCTCTGAATGGGCTGCTTCATAATTAGGATTACTGGGAGAAATTTTTGATTATCTGTGGTGGGGGAGATTATGAAAATTGTGCATGGATCCTTTTTCTTACTGTTCTTCAGGTTTCATGAGCATTTGTGTATTTAATGTGCAACCCAAGCCAACTCTCCTTCCAATGTGGCCCAGAGAAGCCAAAAGAATGGACACCCCTGTTATACACAATTGTGTACAGCTCGCATACTTTCTTTGTTTCTCAGAGACATGCGCCGGGGCTGACATCAGCAGTACCAGCATCCCAGAGGAGTCAGTTTTCCCAGGTGGGAGGAGCACAGAGCTTCAGGCTCTCTGCCTTTTCTTTTATTAGACCCTGGAGAGGCCAAATCAGTGGGCAAGAGCTTCCCTCTTACTATGTAGTGACTCATTGGCAAACCACAGCTACAAGATTTTACATTCTATTTCTTACATCCCTGGGTTATGAGCAGGTCAAGCCATGTCTTCTTATGGACTTGGTGAAGAGTATTAGAAACAACAAAAATAACCAACCAACAAGAAACCATGAAGAGCATTTATGAGGCCAATTTCTTCTATTCTTTTAGGTACTTGAATTGAGAACCATGTGCATGTACATATATTGGTCTGTCCTTTATCTAAAACCCAAGTGAAACTTACCTATCCGTGTTTTTGAAGGGAGAAAAGAGAGAAGGTGAGTTGGGTCCCAAAGCCTTACACAGTGATCACTCACATCCCTGTTTCTATTTTCTGGGTTCTCTTGCCAGCAAAAGCCTGCTGGAGAAAACAAACTGTTCTCATTAAATCTTTATAATTTAAGAAGGGATTTGGTATATTATCAAAGCCTTCATCAGTGGCTTTTTTTAATGGTAGATGAGGTTATCCTTTTGCATGTTTTATAAAGTTATCTAGTTTGCATTAAATATGTATAGTGTATGTTCTGTTATTTCACACCAACAACTTGATGTTGCCAGTAATTTTGCCTTCTTTCTCTGAGGTCCCATGCTCTGTCCCTGCCGAACAGTGCACAGCTCCCTCTGGGTTCCAGGGAAAATTGGGCAGCTCTACATTTGAAATGATGTGTTTCCCCAAGTCTCGTTTTTAAGGAGCTTTATCAGGTTTAATTAGACAGCTGCCATCTCTCGTGGCTTGCAGTGTATATTTAAGGAGAGAAACATGAGTCGTCCTCTGTGAAATGAAAAACAATGTCATCAACACTGTCTCTCCAATGCTCTGCTGGCTCTTTACCCACAGCCTGGAAACACGTTTAAGCTCATGTCAGTGCTCTGTGGAGAGTTTCTCAGTAAAGATGTGCAGATTGTGTTAGCTTTGATAGCAACATCTTCATAGGAGAATGCCGACAGTGCGTTGAAAACCTCAGGTACGAAATATTAGGGCACAAAAAGAGCAGACTGGTTTGCTCTGAAGCACGAGAGAAGCTTGACCTAGAAAGGCACTGCTAAACACACTTCCCACTCTCCATTCAGTTCTGGTCTTGAGACTCATCCTAGTGTGTTTTGGGTCCTCAGGGAAGGTAGGCGAATGTGCAGGTAGGGGAACAAATGATGAGGAAGGCAGGATGGAGTGAGAGCAGCCGTAAACAGTCTCAGCACTTCCACACGGCAAGGTACCAGGGAGAGGAGAGGCTGTCTCTTCCTCCTCTTTCATTCGTGTTTCAGCAACTCATTCTCCTTCTTTATTTCTTCCACTTCCATGGCTGCCCGTGATGTTAACTGTGTCCAGATGTCTGTCCCTGGATAACAACGTTGAGGTGTGGTTAGTCCATTGTGGGATCTGGCTGACATCACTTCCACTCTAGCACTGGAATCTAATAGAGATGGTCCCACTGATGCTCTTGTATTTTTTTTTTCTTAATTGTTTGGGATTCATTGAGGGTATAAAAAGTTATGTTACACTGATTGAATTTGTTAGGTAAGATCCCTCTTATAATTGTGTCCTGTCCCCAAGAGGTGTGCCATACACCATGACCCCACAATCCCTGGCCCTACTCACCTTTTCCGGCTCCCTTGTTCCACTACCCACTCCCCACCTTGTATTAGATCATTCACTGCCTGCATATAATGTTTTTATTTGGCTATGATCCTGTGTCATCCTCCTTGGTAAAATAAACTTCAGCAAGTCAAGTACACATTGGCTCTTTGAGTTAGTCTCTATTCTTCCAGCAATATAAGAGAAAAAGAAAAAAAAAAAAAAAAAAGAAGAAGAAAAAGCTTCCAGGACTCTCTAATCTTCCCTGAAGAATGATGTGGTAATGCCTGAATCTCTCCAGTGTCCCTGTGAAGCTGAACAAATCTCTAGCCAATATTTTAGAAATTAGCTGCAAATTAGCTTTTTTCCCTAGGTCTTTCATCATTTCACTCAGCCTTGGCTTCCCTCCTCACCAATTTGCCTGATATACTATGCATCCATGGAGCCAGGAAGTGCCAATTAGGAGGTTTGCGACCGCGTTCCAGGCTTTGATGCTACCCAAGATCCAGACATTCTAGTGGTAAACTGTTTGCAACAGGGATGAGAGCCTAGGATATTTCTGGCTTAAGTTTGTATGATCAGAATTAAACAAGCAGGAAATGAAGGATTGTTAAGAAGTGTACGGGTAGCAATTTTGGTTGCTTCCAGTATACGAGTCACTGTGGTAAATTCCCTACATAAACATCTTACATAATCCTCCAAATCATCTTATGAGAACGTATGTTACATATGAGGACATGTGACTGCGGGTACAGTATACCTTGCACGTATTTTATTCTTTCATTCTTTCTCTTTTCTTTTCTTGACTGCGGGTACAGTATACCTTGCACGTATTTTATTCTTTCATTCTTTCTCTTTTCTTTTCTTTTTTCTTTTTTTTCTTGTTTTTGAGATAAGGTTTCATTCTGTTATCCAAGCTGGAGTACAGTGGCACAATCACAGCTCACTAGAAACTCAAACTCCAAGGCTCAAGCAATCCTCTTACCTCAGACCTCTAAGTAGCTGAGATTATAGGCACATGCCACCATGCCCGGCTAATTTTTTTATACAGTAGAACCTCCATAGTTGACCACCCCCCACATTGACCACTTCTTTAAGTTGACCTAACTTTCATAGTATGAACATGTAGCACATGTATGTGTCAGTATAGAGGCCTAGTTTCTTATGTTGACCACTTCCATATGTTGACCAGTTTGTTGACCCTTGGGTGGTCAACTTACAGAGGTTCTACTATATTTTGTAGAGGAGGGGGAGCTCTATGTTGTTCTGGTCAAACTTGGCCTCAAGTGATTCTCTCACTTTGGCTTCACAAAGTGTTGGTATTACAGGTTTGAGCCACTGTGCCTGGCCAATATTTTCTTATTTCAACTTGCTATTTTCTCTCTGTGATTTGAATATATTAATTGAGTGATCATTTTGTCAAACTGTTTTGATCTCACATACTTGGAGTAAGAAATCAGTTGTTTCTCTGAAAAATAGGAATATACATCAATGAATTATTGTGAGGATAAAAGGAGATGATGTGTGAGAACAAAACATACTAATGGTACCCTGTAGGAGACGTTCAGTAGTTGTGAATTTTCCTTCTCTTTCATCACTACTTAATTATAGAGTATGATAGTAGCACATAACTCTCAATTGAAGACTGAGATTGTTGACAATTTCTGATGTTCATTTGGCAAATATTAATTGAGCTCTTTTGATTATTCTAACTTTTATGTGAAATATTGAAATAATCTATCTGTAAAGGAGTTTATAATCTAGTAGATTAAAATCATTAATTAGATAACTACCGGAATAAAACCTAAGACATGTGAAGAATGTGAAACAGAGGAGCCCTTATTTTTCAAAAACTGATCTGATCATTTTAACAACACATTCTCTAATGCATTTACTTTTTCTCTGAATTTTCTCTCTCTGTGTGTGTATGTGTATATATATATACACATACACACACATATATGCATGTGTATGTACACAGGTATTTATAGGTGGATGTATAAAACCAAGTGTAGTGTATTGAGATATTTGGTAAAATTCGATAGATGATGCCATTGCTTTTAAAGGAAGGGAGACTGCCGTTCCTTTGATGGGTATAACTTGGTATTTTCTGAGGACTGGGTTTGTGTCCTCACACCTCTGTGAAGTCTGCGAGGATGTGCTGCAGAGAGAAGTACTTGCTGAACTTAGTGCTCTCTACTACAATCTCCCCTCTCAGCTGTTGCTGATACTGCAGGTACTCCAGAATCACTGAATCATTTAAAATTCTGTTGCAGAGTAACCTTGCACCCTTCTCCCTTGGGCACACCTAGTGGCACATCCAATGCTTTCACTTCAGCATCAGTGCCACACTAGGAGCTGGGTTTGCTTTGTAAACACCAAGTTACCTCCTCTTTTATGCCTGGCCCTGCTGTTGGAGTCAGCTGAATTATTCTGGGGCTGCTCCGTTTTGGAGTAGTGCTGTCTGCTACCGAGCCTTCCTGCCTGCGTTGCAGATCGGGTCCCATGCAAGCACTCTCCTGGAATTCTGACCATCTGCCCTTTGTGCTCTGTCCTCCTCTTGGGCTTTGAATCTCCATGGTGGGTAGATAAAGACTCACATCTAATCAACTCTTTTCTTTCTACTCTTCACAAAATACATGGATTTTTACAAAAGTGTTGAGATACACAAAAAATCAAGAAATGTACACTCTGCATGGATGGAAACATATGAAGCCCTCCCAGCCACACCGATAACTCAAGCCAGTTGAAGCTTACATGAGTCAGTCAAAAGGACGCTATTGACTGTGTTTCTCAGAAGTGAAATAATGCCACCGCAACATAGTCTGCCGCAAAACTTTTGTAGTGACCCACATAACAGACTGAAAGAGTGAGTTTTTTCTTCTCTGTATTTGACTCTTACTAACCTCTGGACTAGCTTTCATGATGGAGAAAATATTCTCTCTATAATACCAGAAAAAGGTATGATGTTCTGAGACTTCCAGGCATACTTCTTTTGGATCCACAGTGTGAGTTCAGTAGCAAATAATTCTAGTTAATAAAATTTACAGCTTTACCAAAAGTAGACTGTGGATTAAACAAAAACGATAATACAGATGATAATTTAATAATTTCTATATAAGTGACATAGGAAACAGTATATTTCAGAGGAGGTGGAGATAATTTTTTTTAGCATGAAGAATCCTAAGATTTTCTTTCTTTTGTTTTTTTTTCCTTCCTTATGTTTTATTTTTATTTTTTTCCTTTCTTTTGTTGTTGTTTTTGTTGAGACAGAGTCCCAACCTATGCCCTGAGCAGAGTGCAATAGCATCATAGTTGACTACAACCTCAGATGAGGGCTGTGGGCATTCTCTTGCCTCAGAAGCCACTGGGATTTCAGGCACTTGCCACAGCACCTGGCTGGGTTTTTCCACTATTTTAGGATTTGGGGGTCTCACTCTCACTCAGACAAGTCTTAAATTCCTGAACTCAAGCAATTCTGTCCTCTCAGCATTCCACAGTGCTGAGATTACAGGTATGAGCCCAAGGAAATATGATCTTGTTTTGAAAAACGGTAAAGTATTAACAGGTAAAGATAGGGAAATGAGTAAGTTCACTTAATGGAAATGGCTTGAGTCATAGTTAAAGAGGCATTATGTAACTAAATAGCTATGAAATTCCCCCCCCCCAAGCTTAAGATGCGCTAGTGATATAATATGTTTTTCCAAAGGCAAAAGAGAAAAATAAAGATGATATGAAAAAATATATAAGGCTGAAGCAGGAGGATCACTTGAGCAAGCCCAGGAATTCTAGGCTAGTCTGGGAAGCACAGTGAGTGAGACCTCCATCTCTAAAATAATAAAAATAAATACAGTGGAATTAAAGACATGATAAACCTTTCTTGTATCAGATGTGAAACTGAAATGCCCAGGGGTAATCGAGGTTAGAGTTGTGAGTTTTTTATTTTGGAAAAGGCTAGGATTTTTATTTGTAGCAAAGGAGATTACAGTGTTTCACACAAAACTGAGGTCCAGAGCAACGTCCCGTACTAGAAATAGCAGTTGGTGGAGGGTTGCATTTGCTTAACAAGAACATTAAATAAACTGCTCATGAACTACCTCTGAGTAGACTTGAGGGAGAATGGTTTATAGTGAAGCTGGAGGCCATGAACACAGCCTCATAATCAGCCTGGAGTAAGCCTCATGTCAGTTCTGTTCCTGGATCTGCACCAGAGAAGAAGTTTATCATAGCCACCATATCTCCTTTAACATCTGTGCCATTTAATTGCATCATAGGTGTTGTATTATTGTTTCTATTGACTAATTTTTTTCCTGGTTATGGAGGCATTATGAAAAACAATAGATGAATATCCAATAAGTAATTGGAGATATGCAACAGCATTATTCTCTGTATGTATTAAAACTACCGTGACATTCCATCACACCTTCTTTAGAATGGCTAAAATGAAAATACAAAGTGATGCTACGGAATGACACTATAGAACATACTTTGTTGTTGGGAACATAAAATTAAGCAGTCATTTTGGAAATTATCTAGGTCATTCCTAATGGAGTTAAATATACACTTATTAAACCACTGAGGAAATTCATTCTTAGGTATTTAGCATGTATAAGAATTTCCATAGCATTCCTATAACTACCATACTGGACACAGTCCTAATATCAATGGAGAATGATTTTAAAAAGTATTACAGATATACAACAGAATACTACTTAGTGAAAATGAGTAAGCTATAAACACATGAAAGAATATGGATGAATGTCAAAAACATGATGTCAAATGGTAGAAACCAGACCAAAAAAGTGAAAATACTAAATGATCCCACTGATATAAGCATACACTGGGTATAGAATCCTATTTAATAAGTAGTGCTGAGAGAAATGGTTAGCCACATGTAACAGACTAAAACTGGACCCCCACCTCTTACCACCTACAAAAATTGACTCATACTAGATAAAAGATTTAAATCTAAGACATGAAACAATAAAATCTCTAGAAGAAAGTGTGGGAAAAACTCTTAATGATGTACGTCTGGGGAAATATTTTATGAAGAAGACCCCAGCAGCAACACCGAAAAGAAATAAATTGGACATGAACAAGCTGAAAGGCTTCTGTACAGTTCAGGAAACAACAACTAAAGCAAACACTCCTCAGCATGGGAAAATATATTTGCATGTTATGAATCTAACAAAGGCCTAATAAACAAACTTTATAGAGAACTCAAACTAATCAACAAAAAAAGAGTGAACAACCCCATTTATCACTGGACAAGAGACATAAACAGAACCTCTCCCAGGAAGACAGACAAGTAGCTAACAAACACATGTAAAAATACTCATCATCCCTCATGATCAGAAAAATACAAATTAAAACCACCCTGAGATATCACTTAACCATAGCAAGAATAGCCCATGTCCCAAAGTTGCCAAGCTACAGATGCTGGTGTGGGTGTAGAGAGAAGGAAACATTTATATATTATTAGTCGGATTGCAAACTAATACAGCCCTTGTGAAAAGAAGTATGGAGAATTCTCAAATAGCTAAAAATAGACCTTATGTCTGATCCTGCAATCCCATTACTAGGTATCCACCCAGAAGAAAAAAAAAATCACTTACCATAAGGACAAAGGACATTTGAATTTGAATGTTGATAGCAGCTCAATTCACAACCACAAAGATGTGGAAACAACTCAAGTGCCCATCAACATGAATGGATAAACGAACTGTGGCATATGTACACCATGGAATACTATTTAGTCAAAAATACAGATGGAGACTTCACATATTTTGTATTTACCTGGAGGATTTGGAGAACAACGTCGCAAGTAAAAGAATCACAAGAATCAAGGATCTAATGTACTCAACATTAATATGAAACCAGTAGATGAATAACTACACACCACACAAGACAAAAACACATTTAAATTCAAGAAGAAGGGGGTAGGGAGGAGGGGGTATGATAAGCTTTCACTTATCGTGCACAATGTAGGGGGGCATACGGCACATTTCCTGGATGAAGGTCTCAACTTGGACTTTAACTTATGTTAACCTGAAATTTAAAAAAAAGAAATAAACAATAAAAAAGGGACAAACAAACAAAAAAGTTCTGAAAAAGGAAAACCATGTCAATAGAATGGAAATCTGATCACTGGTGGCTTGAGTAAGGGGTTGGGAAGATTTGCTACAAAGAGACACAGGGAACTTTTTGAGTTGTTAGAAACTTCTGTCTCTGTTAATTTTGTGAAAATTACAAGAGTGTGTACCCTTGTCAAAATTTACTATATTCAATATGGGAGCATCATATTGCATGTAAATTATAATTCACTGAAGTAAATTCAAACATTCAATTGTTGTATTTAACAGCTGATTAGATGTGTTAGAGAGTGACCTGGAGAAAAGTCAGAAGAAATAATTTCAATGTGGTACTGAGAGGCACAAAATGGAAAATATGGAAAAGGGGTTAAGAGATACGGACTAAGTGAGAGGAACTAACGTAAAGTCTAATTGTTTTAAAAGAGAAGAAAGAGAGAATATGATAAAGGTAATATACAAAGAGATAATGGTTGAGAATTTTTTAGAACTGATAGAAGTCAGCAATCCATATCATAGAGAAACTCGTTAAATCTCAGTCAGGATA
This sequence comes from Otolemur garnettii, assembly GCF_000181295.1. Lineage (NCBI taxonomy): Eukaryota > Metazoa > Chordata > Mammalia > Primates > Galagidae > Otolemur > Otolemur garnettii. Next base: position 8,310,386 of record NW_003852407.1, read on the forward strand.
AGAAAGGGAAAATGTTATTATAATCAGTCTCAAGAACTCCATATATAAAAAAGAGGACTTCAAAGTAGTTACAGAAAAAAAGATAAAAAAACAGAGAAATCTTAAAGGTGTAGCACTAAGACCCATAGCTTGCATTTCAAGATTCCCAGTGAAAGCCATATGACAGTAGAATGCTATTTTCGATTTGTTTAGAGTACCTGACAGCATACAGTTCTATAGTCCAAAAGTATGTATTTCTTTAAGAAGGGTAAAATGAATACATTTCCAGAGAAAACTGAGAGACTTTGCTGGATGTCAGATCTGAGAAATTCTGAAAAGCACAGAAAAGGGCAAATCTGTATGTTTATATAACCAGAAATCAACTGCATGTAACAGTAATAATTTTGTTTTTGTTTTGCTACGAATAGGATGGATTAAAATACAGGTAAAGAATAACTAAAGCAGGAAAGTGATAAAAAGTCTTAAAATGATCTGAGGTTTGTATTTATTCTGAGACATGAGACATGGATTAATTTATGTTTTTGTTAAATATGTACAGATTTTTTTTTTCATTCAAAATATTATGGGCTATAAACGTTTTGGTTAAATATATTAATTTTGTTATGCTTGAGACAAGTATGACCATCACCTAGATAGTGTTCATTGTATCTGGTAAGTAAGTTTTTGCCCATTGCCTCCTCCCTACCTCTCTGGCTTGATTTATACTGAATTTTACTTCGTGGACATATGTGATAATCAGTGAATTGTAATTTAATAGGAATTACATGTGCTGTTTGTTTTTCAACTTTTTGGCTATTCCCATAGGATAATGGTCTCCAGTTCTATTGAATCATTACAAAACTCATTAATTTTTCCTTCTTCAGGGCTGTGTAGTTTTCCATAACATGCATATGCCACATTTTGATCATTTACTGATGAATTATGGGTACTTGGGTTGTGAATTGTGCTGCCATAAACATTAAGGTGCATGTGACTTTCTGATAAAATTACCCCATTTATATTTGGTAAATACTCATTAACAGGATTGCAGGATCAAATGGTGAATCTACTTGTAGTTCTTCAAGAAATCTCCACATTGTTTTCCATAGGGGTTGTACTGATTTTCAGTCTCACAAATAGTCTAAAAGCATCCCTTTCTCAATGTATCCATACTCTCTTCCAATGTTTTTGGACTTTTAAATAAAAGACATTGTAACAGAACTAAGATTTTATGTCATTTTGGTTTTAATTTTCATTTCCCCAATGATTAGTGAAATTGAGCAATTTCCCCTATGTTTATGGGCTATTTTTCTATCTTTTTTTTTTTAAGCTTTGTTCATGTTTTTTGCCTAATTTTTAAAGAGATTACTTATTCTCTAGTTGCCGATTTGCTTGAGTTCTTTGTAGGTTCTGGTTATTAGACCCTTATCAGAGTATGGCTTCTGAATATTTTCTTCCATACTGTAAGTTGTTTGTTTGTTCTCATGATTATTTCCTGTCTGTACAGAAGCTTTTGAGTTTCATCAAATCCCATTTATTTATTTAGTTGTTGGTGTCACTGCCAACAACTGTTGTTATCTTATTCATAAATTCTTTCCTATGTCCAACATTTAGAAGGTTTTTTTTCTACATTTGCTCCAGAATTTTTATGGTTTCATGTCTTATCTTTAAGCCTTTTTCACATTTTAAATTATTTTTTTGAGTGATGAGAGATGGAGGTTCTGACTTATTTTTCTTTATGTGGCAATCCAATTTTCCCAGCATAATTTATTCAATAGGGTTTCTTCTCCCCAGTGTACATTATTGTACATTTTGTTCAGTCAGATAATTTGTCTGTAGAGAAGTTGTTTTATATCTGGTTTCCCCATTTTGTTCCATTGGTCTATTTTTCTATTTTTGTGCCAAAACCATGCTATTTTTGTTATTGTAAGTTTGTAGTATAGTCTGAAGGGTGGTAATGTGATAAATCTAGATTCATTCTTTTTGCTTAAGATTGTTTTGGCTATTCAGGCTCTTTTTGGTTCCATATGTACCATAGAATATTTTTCTTAGATCTAGGAAATATGACAGATATTTTCATGGGAGTTGCATTGAAGCTGTAAACCACATTCAGTATTATAGACATTTTAACAATGTTTATTCTTTTAATCTATGAATGTAATATGTTTTTCCATTTGTTTCTGTCATCTGCTATTTCTTTCCTTGGTTAAGTATATTCTTAGGTATTTTGTTTTCTTTGTAACTATTGTGAATGATATTGAGTCTTTAATTTGAGTCCCAGACCGAGTGTTATCAGTGTATATGAATGCTATTGACCTGTGTATATTGATTTTGTAACCTAACACTTAGCTGAATTTATCAATTCTAGGATTGTTTTGGTGGAATATTGCAGGTTTTCTAAATATAAGATCACTTCTTCAGCATAAAGCGATAGTTTTACCTCTTTCCCAGGTTAGACACCTTTATTTCTTTCCCTTGCCTGATTGCTCTACTTAGGACTTCTAGCACTACATTGAAAAGAAGTAGTGACAGGGAGGACTCTGGTCTTATTTCAACTCATCTTAGACAAAGCTCTCCGTACCTCATTCCTGAACATTACTGTAGTCAATTTCAAAATACTCCCCTTGGGAAGTTATGTACCAAAGTCAATGCCTAGGTCACTTTTCAAAGCAATTTTGGAACTCTTTTTCTGGAATGGGTATCAGAACTATTGTATATGAGATCTGACAATTAAGTTAGAGTACTTATCTTAGTAAAAGTATAATATTTCTCATTGCTAAATGTCAGTATTGTCACCATCAAAGTAGTCCCCTTGGCCATCTGGTAACCATCCAGTTTTTCTTTATTTATTTCTTATATTTTCTGCTTGAATGATCTATTTAGTTCTCTCAGTGGAGTGTTGAATTCCTAACAATTATGATACTGTCATTTATCTCCTTGCTTTGATCTAGTAAGTAGGGTTTGCTTTATGAATTTGTGCACTACTATGTTAGGGGCATACGTACTTAGGACTGTTATGTTTTCTTCTTGAATTTCTTCCTTTACTATTACATAAGGATGATTTTGTCTTTCTTTAATATTATTGATTCAAAGTCAATTCTATGTTATATAAGAATGGCTACACCTGCTTTATTTTTGTTTCCATTTGCATGGATTATTTTTTACATCCTTTTACTTTGAGTCTGTATGAGTCTTTGTGGGTTAGAAATGTTTCCTGGAGACAGCAGATACTTGACTTATGATTTTTCACTTATTCACCAAGACAGTTCATGTAGATGTAACTGATGTGTGGGATGTTTTTCTGTTCATCCTGTAGGCTAGTACCTTATTGCTTTATCTTACCTCTTGTGTTTACATGAGCTCTGAGCATTATTCTTTGGGTGGTTTTACTCTGGTGGCTATTTTGCTGATCCACCTATAAGGCAGATCTGAGTATTTCCTAAGTGCAGGTCTAGTTTTAATAAATTTCCTCAATGTTTCTTTTCTGGAAAATTCTTTATTTCTTATTCATATTTGAAGCATAGTTTTGCAGTATACAAAATTCTATTCTGGCTATTCTGTTTAGGGAGACTGAAGATGAGTCCCAGTCCCTTCTGGTTTGTAAGGTCTCTGTTGAGAAATCTGAAATTATCCTGATGGATTTTCCTTTGTAAGTTACTTGATAGTTTTGCCTCGTGGACTATAGAAGTTTCTCTTTCATGTTGATGTTGGCCCATGTAATAACTATATCTCTTGGTGATTGCCTCTTTGCCTCGAATCTCTCATGTGTTTGTTAAACTTCTTGTACTTGAATGTTGAAGTCTCCATCAAGAGCAGGGAAATTTTCCTCAATTATTCTCTCAAATAGGTTTTCTAGCCCCTGTAAGTTTTCTTCTTCACTCTCAGTGATACCTATGATTGTTATATTTGGCTGTTTTATATAATCTCATATTTCTTATAAGCTTGTTCATTTCTCTTAATTCTTTGTTCTTTAATAATGACTGAGTTGTAAGGTGATTTTTGGTCTTCTGGATATGTATCAGAATGTTTATTGCAGTCCAATTCATAATTTCCAGGTCATGGAAGAAGCCCAAGTGCCCATCGATCCACAAATGGATCAATAAACTGTGGTATATGTACACCATGGAATACTATGCAGCCATAAAGAAAGATGGAGACTTTACATACTTCATGTTTATATGGATGGAGATGGAAAATGTTCTTCTTAACAAAATATCACAAGAGTGGAAGAAAAAGTATCCAATGTACACACCTCTATTATGAAACTAATTTATAGCTTTCATATGAAAGCTATAACCTAATTATAGCCTAAGAATATGGGGAAGGGGGAGAAGTGGGGGAGATGGGTGGAAGGATGGTAATTGGAGGGATCACTTCTATGGTTTACATTACAAGGGTACAAGTGAATCTTTCTAAAAGTAGAATATAAATGTATTAACACAATAACTAAGAAAATGACATAAAGGCTATGTTAAATAGTTTGATGGTAATATTTCAAATTGCATATGAAAACACCACACTGTACCCCATGATTGCATTAATGTACACAGCTATCATTTAATAATAAAAAAAAATAATGACTGAGTTAGTTAAAAAGAGTTGTCTTCAAATTCTGAAATTCTTTTTTATGTCTGGTTTCATTTATTGTTAATACTTTCCACTGTGTTTCCTTTAAACAACTTTTTATTTCCAAAAGTTCTACTGTTTTTTATTTTTAATATATCTATCTCTTCAGTGACTTTTTCATTAATTTCCTGAATTGCTTTTCTGGTTTTTTTTTTTTTTTTTTGAGTTTGTTTTTCTTTCTCTTCGAGCTTTCTTAGAATTCATATTTGGAATGATTTATCAGTCTTCCCAATATTTTCATTTTGGTTGGTATCCATTACCAGAGAACTGGTGTTCCCTTTGGGGATATCTTTTCTCTCTGATTTTTCATACTTCAGGATTTTTTCACTGATTTCTTCTCATTTGGGACAGATGTAGCTTCTCATTTTTGCCATTTCTTTTGTTTATATGGGACTTTTTTTCTTCCCCCTCACTCATAATGGAGTGTCTGTAGTATATGTTGAGTAAGATCTTTTGGCTTTTCATGTGGGTACTTTGATAGGCGTCTATGTTCTGGATAGATGCCTTGCTAATAAACATCCTAATTGTGGTTGTTCTTTCAGTTGATATGTAGGCTGCAGCAATAAGGAACTATGTGTGTCGGCAAATTCCCTGTCTCTTATTAATGAGGGAGGATTAAGGTCTTTGATATCCTTTCTCTTTCCCTAGCCTATACTCTTTACAGTGTGAATTATATTAACACACCCAATTTAACCTCTGAGATAGTAGGTGGAGCTTGTGCATGATTGAGTTAGTAAATGCTGTAAAGAGCTGTGCAAATTGACCTCCATGTCAGTAGGTAGTACTTACTGGAATGAAAAAGCTGCAGTGTTGTTTCTGAGACCTGTGACTGGCTCTAGTCTCTCAGAAGGAGCACTCAAATTCCCCAGGAGGTGGTTGGGCCATGGAACATCTGAGTGAGCCTCTATTCTCCACCATAGCAGAGGTGAGTTGGAAGTGAGGCTAGATGGGGTTGGGTTAGTTCAACCTTCCCCCTGACTCCATAAATACATTTAAGGTAGATATTTTGGTGAGAGTCAAAGATCTGTTCCCAGGCTTCTGGAAAAATGACCAGGGAGGGGCTGAGATGGTCCCATTCATTTAGATAGTCTGCTTATAGATGACACATGCTCTTCCGAGTTAAGATGGGGTTGTAAGAGGATAAACCAATCATAAATTGAAAATATTGTAGTTTCAATTTTTATATTTTCAACTTTCAGTGGTTTTATTGGATGTATTCACATCATAGATCAAGGTGCATACCACGTGTGACTCAGTTTTGCATCATCATAAAGTAATAAAATAGTATGTTGAATCACTATAACTCAAAGACCATCTATATTATTTTAACCCATAAACAAATTGAGGGAAATATAGAACTATGAGGAAAATAATCAATCCAAAAATGACAACAAATGAGAGAAAAAGAAACGGACATTAAAAACACACAAAGAGAAAACACAAAATTGATAAATAAATTAACTCCAAATACATAAAGAATTATATTAAATAATGTCATTTTCAGCAGCATGAGTGGAAGTAAGGAACATTAGAATACTACCCTAAGTGAAATAGCTCAGGAATGGGAAAACAAGCATCATATGTTCTTGCTAATAAGTGGGAACTAAATAACTGGTACACCTGGTCACAAAGTGGGGAAAGGACATTGGAAAATTAAAAGTGGGAAAGATGGAGGCAATTGAGAAATATAAACATACCTATCAGATATGATGCACACTATTCTATTGACAGGCACATTAAAAGTATGACTTCAGCATTATATAATTGTATCCCCTAACATTTTGAACTAAAAACTATACAATATAATTTAAAAATTGGTTGCACTTATATCAAAGAAACCCACTGATCAGTCTAAACATTAGCAAAAGTAAGAAAATCACATATATATATACATATACATATATTTTACATAATGTAATATCAAGCACAAAGTACTACCTATGCATTATACTTGATGGAGAAGCAAAAAATGGCATTTAATCTGAGAGGCCTTTAGATTTAACTGATATTTTTCAGAAAAGCTTATTAGATGATAACCACAAAGGTAGAGTTAGTCAAATACAATGTGAGATGTTATATAGGACAAATGATTCAGGTTTTTAAATAAATGGTACCTAAAAGAAAAGAATACAGAAGACAGTCTGTTTTAGCTTGTTACAGATTAAAAGAGACAGTAGAGGCATATCAAATAATTATAATGTGTAAAAATTTAAACCTTTCAGTCTTTTAGGAAAGACAGTTTAAAACTTCCCCCCAAATATCTATCAATGTTTGTAAAACTCAATATATGTCATATTAAGTTCATGGGGAATTTAGTTGTATTTTCTGGGTTTCATAAAAAGATGACTGGGTAATACTCCATGAGGTCTGTGTGTATAACATATTTTTTTTTGCTTAGAGTTTTTTAGTCTATGTTTTATTTTTCTTGATTTTAATTATTCAAATATTAAATGAATATTGATAATATTCATTATACCTATATCTACCTGTTACAACTGCTAAACAAGAAAAATAGGCTGACCATTGCTATAAGGTAAACATATTCCTTAACAGGAGAGAGTCTGAATTCCTTCTACCTGGATTTCCTTCCACAGAGAAGGGTGAAGCACAGGAAACAATTTTTTTATTTATATAGATTTTTATAAAAAAAGGAAAAAAAGTCTTAAAAAGTGTAAATATTTGTTCACTTGTAAGGCACATTCTATTATTCATCTCAACCTTAAAATTTCACATACACATGCTAATATTTTGAGTTTAAGCAGTCAAGTCTATAGCTCACAAAGTAGATGTTTTTGGATTCCTCTGCATTTACTGAGCTTAAGAATCAATTCTTTTTCTTTTCCAGTTTGACATCAGCCCATCAAGGTGTAGTCCTGATGGTGTAATACACTGATGGGCAACTGTCCATGCAAGTATTTTCCAACTCTTGAATGAGCGATAATTAAATTTCTGGGTCCTATCTAAAGGATTTTTCCTTAAACGATCTCTGAATCCCATGGAATCACTGAGAGTTCTCTTGTTCTCTTTCTATAACAAATCCAGGCATTCCTTTTTGTCCCCTGCCCCTGCTCTTTCTATACAGTGGGGCCATGTTAACACTTCTCCAACCTGTAGCCTCCCGTGATTTTAAAAGGCAGAGTTCAAAAGAAGAACATATTAGTGTGGATTCTCCTACAGTGCTGATGGTAATAGCAGTTTTGCTGCCTATCTCATCTGTCAGATCCTTATTCATGAAGCTGGTAGGTTTGCTTACCCTTGATCTCAGTACACTGGTACTATTTTCTATAACATTTTATGAGATCTTGATTTCACATGAGCTACAGAGAGATCTGCCCATACTTATTTCAATTCATATATAAACTGCTATATTTCTGTGAGTAAAGACATCTACCTAGATTTGTATTACTTTGTTTTCATTTGAGAAAATAACTATTACAATATACCTTTTGAGTGCACCAAGTAATTTCAAGGCTTTGATTAAATATACTGATATCAAAAAAATATCTATTTCAGTAGTATCTATACCCTTTGGGACATTTAAAGAGTCAAAACTGTAATTGCTTTTGGTAATCATATTTGTTTTGTAATTCTTAAGATAGAAAGTGTGATAATATTTGGGAAACAGGGAGCAATTTGGGGCTTGCTATAGGCAATTTTTTCCCAAGTAAATTATTGAAAGGGGACTGGGTAACAATATGATAAGGACTATAAAATAGTTGATAACATCATAATAAATGAGAAAGCGTTTCTTTGATGAAAGCCTTTCTTTAGATTTTATATGGGTGCAAATACATAGATGATCATATAAAACTGTCACCTTTTCAAAAATAATTTCTCAAATATATTTAATGCAGATTCAAGATAGGCTTCATTTGTGTGGGTGTGACTATGAGGGGAGAAAATATTAGACACACTACAAAAGAAAACATTTCTGAACGGCCCCACAAATGCTCAGATGGGATAAATGGTAAGATCTCTGTCCATTTCCAAATTCTGAAAGACTGATTTTCAGCTCCTGTAAACGGAAGAATTTATTTTGAGTTGAAAAAAACTTCCTGCAGGGGGCAGCCCAAATACAAATAAACTGAGGGGCCAAGCGTGAAATCCATTCAGATTCTCCAATGGGCTTAGCAGTTGAAAGATCAGCAATACTTTCTTCAGGATCCATTTCAACTGCATACCGCTGAACACGATGGGCACAATCATCTGAGGCAATGTATACAGAACAGAGTATTTCTGGATGGTTTGCTAGTTTTTTGCAGTCCTTTTGGGCAGTGGGAAGGTTAATAATGACATTCATAATGTTGCAGGTTATGCATGAGTTATTTTTTGACATTTTAATATTTTGGAATATAGAACACAAATGTTCCCTTACCCCTTTGAAGAGGTATTCCAATACCCCTTTGAAGAGGTATTGCTCATATATATCATTGGGGATATGTTAGAAATTTGTTGCAAATAAGAGACGATCCCTTCTTACAACTTTAAGCCCAATGGCAAGATCTGACACACTGAAACTTTGATTCCTGATTTTGAAGTGAGACATAAAACTAGGTTGTGTAGACTCAGTTAAGAAATTATGACTCTGCAGAACCTGAAGGTCAGGTCTAGGTCATCTGGATTGAGGTGCTCCTACAACTGTATGGATAGAAATGGACCCATCATTTGCTCTGACCTGGTGTGTTTTTTCCTCACTGCAGGAGGTCGTGAAACATGTGGCTTCCCTCTACGGGGAAAGGAGAGCCCAGGGAGCCATCTAGTCACACAAAAATATCCTCAATTTAGAAGGTATCATCTGCATTACTTGCTAAATGAAACCTAGTGAAAATCACTGGAAATGATCTGAGCTAAATACAAGATATCATTCTTAAATCTGGACCCATTCTTGCCATCTAGACTAAATGGAGACTCCAGTTTCCAGAAGAGTAGATGGAGTAATGGTAAAAAACACTTCCCTTTGCCTTGATGGGTTTTGGATCCAGAAGAAATCTGGGTTTCCACTCCCTTTAAATTTTGAATGACAATGATTTTCCATTCCCATAAATTTCCCTTGACTGCTTGAACATAGAGCCATATGTTCTTAACCTTTCTAATGATATATTAATACCTGGATAGAGACCAGGGGTTAGGACTTCACATTTAAGAGTCTTGAAACATTGAAATCTCCGAGCCATGGGAGTCAAGTCCATCTCACAGACTACTGTGTCCTCACAGTGTCCACTGGGTCTTAAACCCTTTATTGAATAAGGCATTCAATAAAGGATTTGAGGCTCTTTGTTTATTTCCACCACATAGGGAAGTTTGGTATAGTTAGAATTTGAACAGGAGTTGGCTTTTAAACCTTTCATTCAGACACTTCTAAGGAAAATGCCAACTAAAATGTCTATGTGTTTTTCTTGATAGTTTCACAATAATATGTCTGAAGACCACTGACATTTATTGATAACCACCCTCTCACTGATTTATTGGAGCAGAGATAGCTCTCCAACTACTAGTTTTCTTTTCTCACTAACTCCCTTAATTATTTCTAGGTACTACAGGATGGCACATAACTAAACACTATCAAGGAGTTTTACAGCCCTAGGCCTGCTATTACTGTGTATTATAGTCGGCTGTAATCATTCTAATGGTCTAAGATGTTGCAACTAATTTACCCAAGGCCTGAACACCAGAAGTGCCTAAATTGTCTTGGAGTTTTATTCCGCATCCAGCCATTACCATGAAGGAGGATATATTACTCCTCATTTCTCTACAAGTGTCAGTGCAAATTCAACCATCAAACAAAAGTTGGACCTAAAAGCTTTTAGATTACAGCGATTATTACAGATTTTACATGAGATAAAAATGTAATTACTCCATTTCCTTTATTCGTTCTTTCCTTTTTTCCCCCTCCCACTGCATATTTTAGACCTTCCTGCATGACTGCCAGGTCGGACCCAGCACACAAAGACCTTGGTCATAATGTCTGTGTAGCTGGAGTGTTCTTTTTCATAAGAAATAAAATACGTGAAATTTCTCTTCAAAGTAGATCACAAAGCTTCCATTGCCATTTTCATTTTTAAAGTCTTTTATGTCCACGTAAACTCGTGCATTGCCTATAAAAGCATAAGATTCTCAGCCAGGTGTACAGTGACAGAGAACAAGCTTTGCGGGCACAGTGCTGATACCTTTTTCACTTGGTCCTTTTTGTTTTTCCCCATTCATCAATTCCTTTTAACTCTTTGACCCTCTTCTATTTTTTCCTCCCTCTCTCCTTCCCTATCCTCCCTCTCTATTTCTATCCCTCCTTAATTCCTTCTTTTCTTTCTCTCCAGAGTTGGAGGTTTTGCCCATCCTCTCATCATTCTCTTTCCCATAGAATCTCTGATTTGCAGTTCCAGCAATGCTCATATTATAAAATTAATCCTCTGCTTAATGGGATATGTTCATAAATTATTCGGCTGAGAATAAATATTGCCGTAATTATTAAAAATGTCCTGTTGGGAATGTCAGACTTTTGCACATGCCCAGAGAAGCAGTGATGCAGGGATTTAGGTTAGCGTACTCTCACTTCCCAGATTGGGGCAGATGTTGATTTTAAACCCATTTGCCATTTGCTAAGTCTATGGCTTTGATCTAGGGTTCATGCTCTTGGTCCGTATTTCTGATTTATCAAGTGGGAAAATCTTAGTTCTTAACCCTTAGAATTATTGTGGCACGACAATACATGCAAAATACTAATATAGTTTGTATAGGGTTTGGCTGCTCAATGAGCACTGAACAAATGCTAGTTAATATTATGTGCTGATATCTCTAATGTAATGATGTATGGCAGAAATGTCCATTTCCCCCTAAGTTTATCTAAGCACAATCACTTGTTTGCCTTGCAAAATGTGTTGCCATTTTGTCTAATAAAAATGGATATGTTTTTGTGTTGTTTCTGGGAAGTGTCCTTAAATAGAGGAGGAATACTGTATTTATTCTCTCTCTTGCTTTCTGAAATGCTTGTATGATGGCTGAAGCCCTAGCCGTCATTTGTGGCCATTAAAGATGAGAGTCTTTTCCTGGGAAGGTGAAATGGAGCAAGCTGGTAACTTGTGATTACCTGTAATAGTCCTGAATTGCCTATATTTGAACTTTAAAAAAATATGAGACAGATCAGCCTTTATTATGTCCAAACTACTTTTTATGGGATTCTTTTATTCTATACAGCTGAATCTAATTCTAACTGATGTGCCAACGTTTTCCTCATCCCCATTTCTACCCTCGATGCCCTGACTGCTTACCTGAGTTTCTAGAATTATTCATGATCAGTTTCTACGTGTTCCTCTTTCCTGTCAACAGAGAATCTTTTCGAGTTGGGATATTACTGTTCTTTTCTGTTTGCCACTTTTTCTTTAACCAGTTCATGCGGACTTCTGGGATCTGCTGTACTTTCTGATTATCTATCTGTCTGGTTTTGATCCATGTCCTATTCTGCACAAAGTAATACAAATACCCTGGACTCTGGGGTCTTGCTGGTTGACTTGAAACCATTTCATTGATATTTCTCAGTATCCATACAAATTCTAGACGTTAATTCTTCAAAGGTTTTGAATTTCATGTTTGTTCTCCTGCTTTTTTCTTTTTTAAATTTAGTTTATCACTACTTTCTTTTTTCTTTCAGCTCTTTATTTCTGTTATTAAGAACATTTTTCTACTGGTGTGTCCTATGCTCAATGTTAGCAATCTACTCCTTATTATATATTCAAAATAAAATACTGAACATCTTCATTTACATATATCTTATAATGTAACTTACATCTGACAGTTTAATCTTCCTTAGTACTTCTGGTGAATGCCCTTTAGAATTAGAAGGAGAAAAATTTCACCTAATTATAGTAGTTTACATATGCAAATGTTATCAGATTTAATAATCATGTTTCCCTAGAAATGATGAACAAAGCCACATGTGTTTTAAGAGGATCATAAATCTTGTTGATTAAGTTACTGTCCCGAGTCATTTACTGTAAAGAAATTATAGTCATTAGACTTCTAAACTTTAACTCGGCTTATTTCTTAAGATGATATTTCTTTCTTTAAGGTTTGGGCCTTGATCATAAAGAAGAAAAAAATTCCCCTGAATTTGGGGAATAGAAGCACTAATCAGATGCCCCCTCACTCTTGAAAACTGTTTTTCTCTTTGGTTTGAATTTCATACCTTATTTCTATTGACTCATCTACATTGAAAATAATATTTAATATGTATTAGGAATAAGGAAAGTGATATATAAATACTCAGGTTTAGATGAGTAAAAAAAATAGCTAAAATGAGAAAATACTTCGATTAATGACTCAGCTTCATGAAACTTAGCCCATCATGCTTGTTAAGGGAAATAAAAGCTTGTGCCTTTCAACAGAGCAGAGACAATTAGGGAGAACTTGACATTGGCCCTGAAATGTTTCACTGAAAACAAAATCTAATAAATATGAGAACAATGGAAGTTTAGCTGTCCAGGAAAAAGTTCAAAAGTGTATTGTTCAGTATAAATTAAGACTCATTGGCAATATCTCGTATTTTCAGAGTATATTAGAGCTGACAAAGCACATACACACCGATTTTCTCAATATAATGCATGCAAAGACCCAGAGGAAGGTATAACACAGATACTCTTATTTCCATTACACTGATTTGGAGCATAAGACTCAGAGAAATAAAATTTGGCATTAAGAAGTGACAACTGAGACCATAGAATTGAATCCAGGCTCTCAGACTGAACCACAGAGCTGCACCACCCTACACTGCACAGTCAACCGAAGAAGTCAGTCTGCCCACACAGAGTGCTGTCATTTGAAGGAGAGAGTCAATTGCACTGGAAAGCGGACAAGGATCAGCGGGTGGAAATTACAGGGATGATGATTTTGCCTCAAATTGAGGAAGAACTTTCCAACAATTAGAGCTGTCTAACCAAGGAACAATCTACCTTGTCAAATAAATGAGCAGCCTGTCACTGAAGGCATTTAAGCTAAAGCCAGGAGAGCACTTCTCAAGAATGCTGGAGGAAAGATTACTGCATGGGTGGCACAAATAACATCTAAGACTTTATCTGACATAAAGATTCTGTGGACGGGGCAGGATGACATTTGGGGGAGATGATCCATATTCTTGGACTTGAGAGTCTTCAGGTCATATCTAGGCAACTCTGACCTGCCATGAAACCAGGCAATTGAAATTTCAGCTTGATATTTCTTGCAGAAGCTCCCTTTAGGCAGATTTTCAGTTCAATTGGCACATCCAGTGTAGTTGAACATGATAGACTGGAGCTCTGCCTTCTAAAGTGTTTCAGATTTATGTCCTATTATTGATGCTCTTGAAAACATTGTTATTTCTGGAATCATTAGATATGAATATTTCCTTTACTGAAATTGCTCCTCAAATTATGCTTTTCAGTTTCCTTTAAAGCCTTAAGTGTTCTCAATTAAACACACCAAAATTGTTGGTATAGAGGTAGGGAGCTGGGGAGGAAACTGGAGAATTATTTTAATCTTGATAAAATGAAATTTAAGAATTTGAGCATGGAATTATGCATTGCTAAAAGGGAATCCAGTTCTCCCTCTACCCACCCATGCTTTTCTCACTTCTTTTCTTCTGTGCTACTTTGAAGCATAAAAATTTCCCTACTTATCTTTTGCATTTCCAATCACAAGTTATTTTTTCAAAGAAAATTTTGTTCTCTGAAGGAAATTGTATGCCATGTCTGAAAATCAAACTTTTAAGGCTTTTCATAGGAGACTCCACAGTAGTTTTTGAGCAGCTTGCAGAGTCATCTAAAGCACTCTTAAATTTTTTTTTCCTGAACCCAAGAACAGGGCAGAGGAGGCCAGTGCCTTACTCCTTTGAGCCATAGGCGCCACCCTAACTACAGTTTTTATAGAGAAATAATTCTGCCCTGTTAAAATTTTTGAGAGTTGTTCTATACTCCAGTATGCAGTCTCTTTCAGTTACTGTTACGTGTACTTATAAAAAGAATATTCGTTCTGCACTTACCAGGTATAGTATTCTATAAATGTAAATTTTAGGATGTAACTATCCATTCTGCTGTTGGAGGGCATTTTATAGTTTAAGTTGTTGTTATGGTAAACAGTGTTTCTGTGAACATTATTGTACCTGCCTTTTATTAAACAAATGTTTGTGGTTCTATTGGGCATATACCTGGGAGTTGAAATATGGTATCATTGAAAATGCATATACTATATTCAGTAGATGACATCAAAAATTTTTCCAAAATTTTACCCATTTAGCCTCCTACCAGCTATATATAATATTCTTGTATTTCTGATTCATATCTTCAATACCAGCAATTGCTTTTTTGATTTTAATCATTCTATGCATGGATAAGGTGTGTCCCATTATGGCTTTGATTTGGATTTTCCTGAAGACTAACAGTGTTAAGCAACTTAAAGCAACCTTTTTTTTCCTCTTAGAGACAGAGTCTCACTGTATCGCCCTTGGTAGAGTGCTGTGGCATCACAGCTCACAGCAATGTCCATCTTCTGGGCTTAGGCGATTCTCTTGCCTTAGCCTCCCGAATACCTGGGACTACAGGCACCTGCCAGTAACACCTGGCTATTTTTTTGTTGCAGTTTACCCATTGAATCACAGTCACCTCCTTAAACCAACTTGTAACATAATTTTTTGCCATTTGAATGCCCTTTTCTATGAAGAATCTATTTAAAACTTTTTTCCATACTTCATTTGGTTGTTTGTCTTTTCGTACTGATTCATAGAATCTTTTCATATAAATCCAAATCATGTGGCCTACCAGCCATGATATCATTTCTAAGAAAATTTTTTAATTTTAATACAGTATATTTAATCTTTATCTTTCCATCATGAATAATAGTGTCCTTTAAGAAAAATTTTTCTTACAGTAATATGATAATGATATTCTTCCATGTTTTCTTCTAATATTTTCTTAATTTATCTTTTATATATGTACATTTATGATTTATCTGCAAAAGATTTTTATGTGTAGGGAGAAATTAAGATACACACACACATACTACATTGATTTAATTAAACCAATTCCATTTATTAAAAAAAATTCTATAATGTTTACTTTGTTTTATGATGTCTTGCTATGTGTTGATATTTTATTTGATTCCATTATTCTTTAAGATTATTTAGTTTAGTTTTGGCATTTACAAGTCCATAGACATTTCAGAAACAACTTGTTCATTTCCCTGTAAAAAATACTTTCTTTAATTTTTTTATATATTGAGATTATGTTGATTATGTTTTTATAGATCACTTTTTATAGAACTGATACATTTATTATATTGAGTTATCCAGTAAGTAAATATGGTATTCACCCATTTATTAAGTCTCCTTTGATTTGATCATTTATATTCTGCCTTCAGAATAAAAATGTTGCTTTTGTGTATTATAAATCAGATCTTCTTTGTTCAGTTTGATTTTCTCTTAATTGTTAATATATAGAAATACAATTCCTTTTTTATCTAGTAAGCTTGATAAATTCAATTATTAAATCTAATAATTTTCTGTAGATTCCTTTAACTTTTCAGAGCCACACTCATCTTGTCTAAAATTATTGACATACTTTTTTTTTGTTGTTTTCAGTGAGAGATATTTCATTTGTTTTTCCTGTTTCATTGCTGTGGTTAGAAATTCTTAAAGTACTGAATACAAGGGATGATTTGCATTCATATCTCTCCCCCATCTCAAGAGGAAAGATATCAATATTTTATCATTAAACATGGTAATTTCAAAAATATAGTATTTATATTTTTATAAATATTCTTCATCAGTTAACTAAATTGCCAATATTTTTCATTTGATAAAGTTTTTTTAAAAATCATGCAGAGGCATTTAGCTATTTACAAATCTATAATCACATAATTATGTCTATTTTCATCTTGGTGTGTGAATTATTTTAAGCTTTGCATGCTAAAGTACCCCAGCATTTTAGTAAACCTGAATTGATGATGCTGTGTAATCATTTAATATTATTCTGAATTTTTTAAATATTACCTTTAGGATATTTGAATCTATGGTTATATTAGTTGTTGTGTAATTTGCCTTTCTTTTAGTGTTCCCTTCTGGTTTTGATATCAGGATTATGCTTGTGTCATAGAAAAAGTTGGTATGTATTTCCCTCTACTCTAGAAAATGTTATGTAATATGACCATTAATTTTTCTAAAAATGAAAGAATTCACCATCAAAGTTATGTAGGCCCGACATTTTCATTGGAATTTTTTTTTTAATAATGATTTTAGTGTCTTTTACATTTATTTGATTTTCTACATACACTTTATTGAAGTTTAATATGCAACCTGGAAGGATGCATTAAAGTCATGTATAAATAGCTAGGTAAACTTTCTTTTATAAGAAAAGTATAGTATGAAATATAAACACTTAACATGATTTCTACCCTCTTTTTTTATTTTATTAAGTCAAATACACATAGATCCTGGATACATTCATGCATATGTGGGGTATGTGCTGCTTTTTTTTTTATACAATCTAATGTGATGTTAACCAATCATAGCTTTCACCTCCATTACTTGATTATTGTGCCCCTCTTAACAAACTTTTAAGTGCAATATTTTAATCAACATGGAAATATTAGTATGCCTTTCTGATCCTGATTTCTATTCTTTTGTACATATATTCAGAATTTAGATTGCTGGATCAAATGATAGTTCTACTTTTAATTTTTTTGAGAAATCTTCATGCTATTTTCCATAGCAGCAGCATTATTTTATATTCCCCCCACAAGTTTTAGTTTCATTGATGGATAGTGGATTATTAGGATGATTTTTTATTCTCTGTTCTGTCTCTTTAAGTGGATAATTGAGAAAATTGTTGGTTTCATTCAAAATGTAAAATTTATTGACATAATACTGTATATAGGAGCTGCTTATTTTTATGGGTATAGAATTAGTTGTGATATATATATATATATATATATATATATAGTGTTCAATAGGTATATGTACATCTGAAATTTCTCATTTGTTTCCTGATTGATCTTGATGGTGGTTTTCAGTTGTTTCAAAGAACTAACATTTGACTCTGATTGTCATTATTCTTCAGGTTTTGGGGAAATTTCTTTGTATAATTGATTATCAGCTTAATTTTAATGCAGTCATACATACTCTAAATGATTTAAATATTTTGAAATGTGGTATGGCTTTATTTTTTATTTATTTATTTTTGTTGTTGTTTAGCAAGCCCAGGCTAGGTTTGAACCTGCCACCCCAGGTACACGGGCTGGCACTCTAATCATTGAGGTACGAGTGCCCAGCCTAATGTTGCTTTCTTGTGGTACAGCACATGCTTGCCTTTGGAAAATATTCTATGCACGTGTGAAAATATGGTGGACTTTTTTTTGCTAAGTGCAGTGATCTTTACATGTCTATAAGATGAAATTTATTATTTTGTCTTTCAGGTCTTTTTTATTCTCATGACTTTTATTATTTTTCAGTCATTTAGGATATAGGTGATAAAGATTACAGTCTCCCTTAGAATTATAGGTTTGTCTATTTTTCTATTTTTGGTATATGCACTTTGAGCCTCTCTTAATATGTTGTTATGTAGAAATAAAAGCTGTATCTTCCCAGAGCATTGATCTTTTTGGCATTAAGACATGCCCTTCTTTATTTCTGGTAACATTTCCTACATTAAATACCACTTTGTCTGATATGAGTTGTTAATATATGAATCATATGTATTCTCCTCACATTTCACATTTAAAATTTCTGCCATTATATTTAAAGATTCATTTAGGTAAACCACACAGTTTTAAAAGTACAGGATTTAATTGAAATATTCAGTTTATTTATATAAAGGTAATTACTGATAGAATTGGCTTTATAGCTACCATTTAACATGTCTTTTCAATTTCAGTCTTGTTTTTAATATTATTTTCTTCTTTCTAGCCATTTCTGCATTGATTATTTCGAGATCGAGGTTTAGTGTTGGTTTGCGAACCTAGGCTACCTTGACTAATACATAGTTGATTATTTTCTCATGGGGTTTGTAAGATTCGATGGGAGATTCTTTTCCACTAATAGCAGAGATTTGTAACCAAGTTTATAGTAGATTATGGAAATGGTGCTTCAGAGAGTTTTTCGGTTCATTTCTACCAGAAACTCCAGTATTTTCACCCGTTTTTTGTTTTGTGCTATCATTTGGAGGCAGTTACAGCATTAATATGCCAGTTAGGGAGAACCTTCATGACATGAGTAAAGATTTAGGTTTGGAGATTTGTTGTCTTGAGAGAGATTTTTTTTTTTTTTCCTACTGGAAGCTCTGGGGAGAGAAAAGCTTCTATTTTTCTTGGTTTAGATGAAGATTTTTCTAGTGTAGGTGGTTTCTCTAGTCTTTTCACCAAAGGGCACAGTTTCCAGGATCTCAACTACCAGGGATTTTAGTGACAGCGCTTTACCTTCCCTCCTCCAATACTTCATTTCCTGTTTTGTTGTGAACAGTAAATTGTAAGTTCCCATCACCAAAGCCTGTTTAGCTTTAATTGCTCAGTTTCTGGCTCTCAAAAATTTCAATTCTTTTTAAGCTCAATTGTGTATTAGCATTATTGTTTACTTCTATTTGTTTGTAGTGAGAGTGGGTCCCTTTAAATTAACTTGCCATTGGGGACCCAGCTTCATTTTATGCAATGCTATAACATCCCTGGAATGTAAATATTTAAGATTAATTTTCAGTTAAAGAAAATTCTTGTTTTAGAGAATTTTATTAACTCAATCAACTTCACAGCTTATAGCGTTGTACCAGAATGTTTATTGCAGCCCAATTCATAATTGCCAGGTCATGGAAGAAGCCCAAGTGCCCATCAACCCACAAATGGATTAATAAATTGTATTATATGTACACCATGGAATACTATGCAGCCCTAAAGAAAGATGGAGACTTTATCTCCTTCATGTTTACATGGATGGAGCTAGAAAATATTCTGCTTAGCAGAGTATCTCAAGAATAGAAGAAAAAGTATCCAATGTACTCAGCCATACTATGAAACTAATTTATAGCTTTCATAGGAAAGCTATAACCCAATTATAGCCCAAGAATATGAGGAAAGGAGAGGGGAGGGGGGAGAATGAGTGGAGGGAGGATGATTGGTGGGATCACGCCTATGGTTCATCTTATAAGGGTACATGTGAATCTTCTAAATGTAGAATATAAATGTCTTAACACAATAACTAAGAAAATGCCATGAAGGCTATGTTAACCAGTTTGATGAAAATATTTCAAATTGTATATAAAAATAGCACACTGTACCCCATGACAGTATTAATGTACACAGCTATGATTTAATAACAAAAATAAAAAAAATATGAATTTGAATTCATTTGGGGCTGGCTTTAAAGCACCACTCTCTTAGGAGAACAAAAAACAGTGCAATTTCTGATTAATCCCTTTTCTTTTTTAAATATGTGCTTCAGACTGTCCATTATTTGGATAATAGCCAGATTCTGTAGGCAAGACTTTTCTGAACTACCCTTGTAACAAACTAGTGATGGTGAATTGTTCTTAATTTTGAATAGACTTAAGTCTCCCTGGACTTTGCTGTTTATAATAAAGATTATGAATTTTCTACTATTTGTGAAGTGACAGTTATGTGGCTGTCACTATATATTTCTCTACTTTACTATGCACCTACAGTGTTTTATTTATTCTTGGGTGACAGTGATTCCCTGAATTTTCACCGTTATCTAGATTTTCATTCCCCTGACTGTGCTTCTCTCCCAATGCAGACTAGGATGTTCTTGAGGGCAGGAACTTGCCTTATTATCACAGTAGTTTTTATTCCCCAAACATCAGAAGAAAGTTTGTGTGCCTTCCCATGGTAGGAATGTTGGTGGCAGACTGATCACAGCTGAAACTGCACTGCAAATTACTTTGGTTGATGGGACTTGTTTCTCCCAAGATTAATCCCCCTTCTTGAGAAAATCCACAACTAAGATTGATTTGATGGTCGAAGGTCCAGCTCCTGTGACTCTAATGGGACATCTGTGAGGGGCTATTCTAGAATCAGGGAA
Source organism: Otolemur garnettii (assembly GCF_000181295.1). Lineage (NCBI taxonomy): Eukaryota > Metazoa > Chordata > Mammalia > Primates > Galagidae > Otolemur > Otolemur garnettii. The sequence continues at coordinate 8,331,030 of NW_003852407.1, forward strand.
CCCATCAGATTAACTGAAGCCTCTGCTGTACTTGCACCCCAATTCAATTGCTCCCTCTGCCCAGTCATGAGGCTGTCAGTAGCACACACAAATAAATAATACTTTTGAACTTTTTTACAGTCTCAGACCTTTTTTTACTTTTTCTTTTTCTTTATTTCATTTTTTTTTTCACTGAGTCTCATTCTGTTGTCCTGGGTAGAGTGCAGTGGCATTATAGCTGAAAGTATCCTCAAAACCTGCACGCAAGTGATCCTCCTGCTTCAGCTTCCTGAGTAGCTGGGACTACAGGAGTACACAGCATGGTTGGCTAATTTTCCTATTTTTAGTAGAGACAAGGTCTCACTCTTGCACATGGTAGGTTCATAGTTTTATTACTTGACTTTCAGGACAGCTGATCTAAGCATTATTTAGAGGGGATATTCAATTAAATATCTAACTGGAACTGTATCAATTTGAGTGATGTTGGTTGGCTAATAAGGGTCATGGACACAAATACAGATTAATGATCTATAAATCTAGGAATTGATTTTTCATTGGAAGACTCTAATTTGGTGTCTTTGTGCTACTACTATGATACTGGATTATTTGCAAAACTTTTCAGGTATTGAATATTTAAATTTATTATTGTTAAAATTTTGCCATCATTGAAGTTGGTGGTATTGGTTCCCCAAACCCGGATGACCTGATTCAATTACTTGGCTGAGTTAGAAAGTTTAACCCAGGCATGGTGGTAGAAAGCAAGAGCTAGTGAAAATTAAAAATGAAACTGGAAAAGCAAAAGCAGTGGAGATTGAAAGCAAAAGTAACCTACACAAGTTTCAAGTTAACAAAGAGAGATTTTTTTTTTTAAGACAGAGTCTCACTTTGTGGCCCTCGCTAGAGTGCTGTAGCATCACAGCTCACAGGAACCTCTAACTCCTAGGCTTAGGTGATTCTCTTGCCTCAGCCTCCCAAGTAGCTGGGACCACAGGCGCCCACCACAATACCCAGCTATTTTTTGTTGCAGTTTGGCCAGGGCTGGGTTTGAACCCACCACCCTCAGTATATGGGGCCAGTGCCCTACTTACTGAGCCACAGGCACTGCCCAAGAGAGAGGTTTTATTTAGGAAGAACCAAGAGAAAGTTTAGAGTACTTCCAAAGAGAGTTGGAAGTAAGTCCCTCTCATGGAGGAGAAAAGGTGAGATAGAGATAAGACACAAAGGCCTGTGTGTGTGTGTGTGTGTGTGTGTAAATGCTTCTATTTGAAATTGGTTGAAAGTCTTTCTTTGGCCTCTTTGCTTCCAGGCAGTATTGCCCATTTGCATGGGTCCTTGATTGTCTCTTTCTATTGGTCATTGGTTACCTAGGTTACCTCATACCCACATTCTTATGGGCCCTCCAGATTTCCTGTTTTAGCAGGTCAAGTTTTTCTCCCATTGTCCTTGAAATCCCTTTCTTTGTGTCCCCTCTCAACCATAAATTATGATGCATACTCATTTATCTCATTTATTCTCTATAATAATCTTGAGTGTTCCTTATGTTTACACCTGGAGAAGTGGGCATTAGCAGAGGCCCCGAGCACATAGATACATTGTGGTTACTCCTTATTTTATATATAAGTTTTGAATTTAATTCCAAATTATAATTTTTTAAGTGAGGATAAGTTACTTTCTGCTATCATATCCTCCTTATGACTAATAAAGCATTCTATATAAGCTTTTCTTAATTGAGTTATTGATAAATCATCCTATAGAAGTATTAATCCAAGAAGTATTCAATCTAAAAAAATGATGATGACATCAATTTAATAATAAATAACTTGTTTATGGTTCAAGTTATAGGATCCTTTACTCTAGGACAGCTATTCAAAGTAGACTAAATTAAATTTAAATATTCATTGAAGACTTTTTTTTCTTCTAGAAAAGTACTTATCAAAACTTACAGTTGATTGTGTAGGTGTGAATAGGACAAAGAACATGCCTAAGGGATCTGGGTGAGTATATTTTGAAACTATTCATGAGGATAAGTTATCTATATCATAAAAGTGGTACATGAATCTTTGATAACAGATTCATATATAGTTGGAGAACATAGCTTCGATAATGTGCTATAAGTTATCTATCAAGCAAAATATAAATTGTCTACCATAGGAAGACTATTTGAAACAGTATAAGTCTACAGTTTTAGCCACAGAATATAATATGAAGTCAGACAAACTATAGGAGCAAAGAAAAAAAAAATCAATATTGCTGTAAGAGAGTCCCAACCTAAGACATTCTAGAAAATTATCTGTTCAATCTATCCCTTGTGTCAGAAAACCTCATTCTTTGGACTTATCTATTTGGAGCAGACATAGTTCAGCAAGCGGCAGACATAGTTCAGAGTTTTTGAAATGAAGAATCAAACTAAACAATTAACATATATATGAATAATGCTATTGCTCAGGTCATAAGTGATGGTTCTATCTATACTTGTTAGGCCCTATTCCAGAAATAGCATGTTCATAGAAGGGAGGTGATGGAAAATGTTTCATGGAATTTAAAAATATTTAATAAACTTTTTTTTATTATTTACTTTTAGAGATGGGGTCTTACTCTTGCTAAGGCTAGTCTCATACTCCAGACCTCAAGCAATCCACCCACCTCGGCTGCCCAGAGTGCTAGAATTATAGGTATGAGTCACCACACACAGCCAATAAACTTTATTATGTTAGAACAATTTTAGATTTACAGTTTAGTTGCCAGACTATATCAGAGAGTTTCCATTTATCCCACCACCAGTTTCATGGTTAACACTTTTAATGAATGTTTGAAAATAGAATGTTTTTGCACAGGTATATGGGAAGAAGAAAGATATTTTTAGCATTGATGATACCTAGAGAAGACCCTAGCATAAATTAGATCCTCAGTAAGTATTTCTGGTTGTGAACAAATGAAGTGCAGATTGTGTTCAAATATAACAGGGCTTTTGGCATCCAGGTGGAATAAGACGTTTGTAGCAAATCCTGTAGGCAATAAGAAACCATCATTTTAGTGACACTTTTATATTTAGAAAGAAATAGAACTTAAAAAGTTTTAGTGAATGACATCACTTATATTTATCTTGGGGAAAACAATAGTGATCATGATTACAACACATCAAAAGTCCCCAAACTGAGTTCATGTCCTTAGCCTCAAGGGACCAAAAGTTTTACTTTCTTTTATGAATCAATGTCATCATATGTGCAAAGAAAGGTGTCAAATCCACTTAATCTCAAAGAGAAATGGGATGTAACTTGAATTTATTTTCTAATGGTCAGCATAGTTTGGATTAAGAATGCATAATATTCCATCTAGTTTGTTTTAAGTCATTAACAAAGTGGCCATTTGGAATTTGCCTTGGCCTTCCTAAGGCAAAAGAATTAATATTCTACATAGTGCAGTTTTAGCATTACTTGGAGATCTTCCCAGCCATCAGATTTCCTCCCAACCAGTGACATAACTTCACACACTGGGTTCGGTATTGTGTTTAGCTCATTGTAAAACTCTGACACAAAAAGAAAAAATGAAAAGAAGAGGCAGGAAGCTATCAAGACCAAATAAAGACAAGTTGTGATGTTGCCACTTAACATTGCTGAGCATCATTTGGTTCACATGTAAATGAGATACTCTGAGAATTCAGTGAAAGTACCTGTTCAAAGAACCAAGCATCCAAGGGGCACGTACCTCCTATTGAGTTATTTCCTTTCCTTGGTCCTCAGTTTCCCCTCCATATTGGTTTTCATAAGTGGACCTTTACTTCTCAGAAAGGAATACATTACATTTATGTGAATAAACTTATCCTTTCATTACCTGTCTACATTTTAGGGACTAATTATAGTGTAGAAAATTCTTTGTGGAAGCCTGTTGAGAGGGGGCTAATTAGGTCCTATGCCAGGTCAAGCTAAACAGAAAGTAGTAACCCTGTATCTAAGAGCTGGATTATATTAGGTTCCCCTCTGCTGAGAAAAGAATGAGAATGGCGTGCTGCCAGAACCATTTTCTTTCATGGTTCCCAAGAAAGAAGTACACAAAGAAGATGAGGTCAGGCAAATGCTACACCATTTGTTACTATGAGGCTTCCCCACACTTCCCCATGCAAACTCCTGGTGAGAGGTGCTTGGCCAAGTGAAACTTGTGAGAATTCTCCTAATGAGCCTAAGGGGCTTCCTTTCCCAGGGGCATTGGACTGCTTTTTGATGGCATTGGGTTTCTGCATTGTCCAAGACTTTAAAGAGGACTAATGCCAGAGCAAAAATGTCAGGCAGCGTCTATAGCTTCAAGGCTTCAGGCCTACATAATCAAACAATCCTATGAAGGAGCAAAAGGGGAGATCCTTAATAAGAGAAGTGAAAAAGAGAAATCTTCCACCAAACACCTCATCTCCAGCACTGTGACCAACACCTAATTCATCAGTTCTTCTCTGTCTACACAGACTTCAAATCCATTTCTCCCTTTTCACCTCCTTCTGTCTCTAGCATTCCAATCAGTTCTGTGTTTTACTGGCCCTTTTCATTTCATGTTCAGTTGAGTATAATTTCCCCAACATTTTTCAATCTGACTTGTATTTTTATTCCCATAGGAATCATGCTAGATTGGCATTCAATGTAAAAGTTTCTTAACCCCAGAAATTCAAAGTTATTCCTAGAACCTAGAATAGGCCTTACATATAGCATGTTGCCAATTAATATTTGTTGCTTGAATGAATGAATGGAAATCCCTCTCCCCATTCTAAGATTGTTTTTCCATGTCTGAATAATATACTAAAATTGTAACTTTGATTCTCCAAATTTAGAAATACCTGAATTATCATTTTATTTCCTCCTTTTAAGTCACAGTTTTCAATCTAAATTTAATTATCTTTCCCAGGTTATCCTACTAATACCACTTAGTTGACCAGCCCTGAATTATTCTCCTCTTGCACTCTTCTTTTGAGAATTCTTGTCTGCTGTCTTCTACTCCAATGTATTCATGTGAAAGTTATTTTTTTACATTTGAAACATGTATCTGTTCTAAATACAAATAACTCAAGGAATATGTTATGTTTTATTCTTATTTATCTTCTTCTTAACATATAGTATGGTGTCTTCCACACTTCTTAGCCACATATTACATATATGTCTATTTAATCAATACTGATTTCAAAGATCTCATTAAAATCTTCTCACACATGTATATCACTTAAAGATAAAACAAGATGCTATATAATACAGATTTTTAGTGATGTACATGGGTTGACAAAAAGGAAAGATATCAATTCAATTTAGACTAAAGTTACAGAGCATATTTCCTGGAAGAAGTAGTTATTGTCGTGACCCTTGAAGGTAACACTCTCTTTTTGCTAAGTAGTAAGGAATTAATATGGTAATATTACTATTCAACTTCATAAATGAGTATGTTCATGTGGCATAGGAAGATTCAGAATTCAAAAGATCCATAGGCATTTTATAGAATACAGGAAGGAGTGAAGGAGAGAAGTTGGCCACTACAGAAAGGAATCCTGGACAGGAATTTGAGACTATGCCATCTCTGTCAAGTTACAGCATCATCTGGGCTTTACTTGTCTCAGCTGAGCAATAAATTTGTTTAACTCTATGGTCAGTAGGTTTTTCAGCTGTAAGAGAGCTGGAATTTCCTGACTCCAACAACAGGCAAAGAGAGAGTTGAAGAGAAAACTATAGGTTTTTTCTAGCAGAGCCAATTAAAGACAAATCACTTGAGTCGTAAAAGGCTTTTGCCCCTCTGAAGTACTGTAAACATTTCCACACTCTTGAGATTCTTGATGTATACAGTATGGAAGTGAGTGAAGGTTTAAACTTTTATTTGCTGTTAACACAGACTGCCTAAGAAATAAAATGATCCCTAAGTATGATTTCTGTGTATAAACTCCTTGTAGCTATTATTGAGCTCGCAATAGGTTCTCCAAACTTCTATTAAAATATCAATAGTATTTTTCAAAGCTTAAATTGAGCGGTGATTTTTATTTCAGGCTGATCCTATAAACCACTTTTCTTCCAAGATTCTCTTGTTGTTGCTAAAAATGAAAGCCATTCAAACGAGCAGTGATTGAAACAGTGAGAAAGAAGGGGAAAAAATCAATACTGCATTTTCCAGGGCACTATCTTTGCTTTTGAAAAGAGACCATTAATAACGTGCTTATGGGAGAGGCAGCCAGTTGCTCAAAGTGCATTCAGGGGTGAGCTGAATGGATAGATTTCTGGGAAGCCTCTCAAGAGAGATTGCTGAGAAGTCACAGCTCACTGGTGGAGTCTGCACCAAACCAACTCAAGGCACTCAGGACCTGGAGCTTAAATGGATCTCTTTGTAGCCCAGGAAATGCTCGCTCCTATATCTCATTGGAGCATCACGGGAGACAGGGATAAGAATGACACAGAGCAAAGAGAGAAGAAAAACCATCAGTTTCCAGTGATTCATGGATTTGTTGTGTTTCCCAGTCTAGTCCATTACATCAAGATCAATCTCAGCAGAGAACCTAAGCCCTCAGTGATGGGGTGATCATAATCACCCTGTGGACATTTAACTTCCATATCTCTGTAGTGGTCCTTCTCTGCTGCAGGCTATTTATTAGACACAAGAATGCAAAGGTTTTAGGGAAGAAAAAGTGTGTGGTTATAGTTGAAATCTAAGAAGTTTTAAAGTATAATATATTTTGCAACTGCTAACTTCTATCTCCCTTCTAGTGAAGGAATTTGAGAAAAGTTATTAAAAAAATTCTGGCTTATTAAGAAGAAAGAATTATACTAATATGCATAAGAGATGACAAACATGATGATAAAAAAAGAAAGATTTTGAGAAAGAAGGGGGGTTCAAATCTGAGGTCAAGAAGGATGAAAACTCATTAAAAGGAGAATGATTGGTATGAATTTATAGTCAAAGGAAGAAAAACAGACAGAAGAGAATGCAGTGTCTATATATCAGAATGATAGAAGGGACTGAATTATGACAAAGAATGCCTGAGTCCCTGTTACTGAAAGTGAAGGTATATAGTAGGCATGGTCTTTTTCTCCTGAGATTGAAAAATGTTTCAGACACAGAGAACTGAGAGGTGAGTGTACTGCCTTCACACAGCACAAAACTAACCCTTGAAAGTCTTTAACAAACTATCATGCACACCAATGGACTTATACTTTGGTTGTTTGAATGAAAGGAAGCTGAAGTATCTCTCAGGTCATTAGTAATAAATAGTAGACATTAATTGGGGCAGATAATTTTGTTATTTCTTATTCTAGGCTTTGGAGGTAAAAAATATCTCCAAATTCAAATCCTACTCAGGCCTTGTTTAGTCACTGGGCTCACATCTTGACAATTCCTTGCCTTCGTTAGGTCTTACTTTTTCAAGTGCAAAATAGGTATATTAGCACCCAATTTGTAGAGGTGTTAAAAAGAGTTCTATGAACCAGCATGAAGGGTAAATGAACCAGAGGGGGAATGGCAAGGAATTGAGAAAATAAATCACATGAGAGACATAAATTTCATAAAAGATAAAGAGATGAGATTGGCAGGTCTGATGCAGCTGATGACTGCAGCTAGCTCTGAATCATGTGAACAGCTTTATTTATATAGTACCTAAACAAGGTTGGTTATACTAACAGTGTTGCAAATCAGCAAGAAAGGTGAATGGGAATATTCTCATTTTACAAGGTTGAGGGAAAGTAATAATACATGGGGTAAAAACTTGAGGGAGAGAAAGTTATGTGCTTTTAGGCAAAAGATAGATAATTATACAGAACTTACATGACTTCTGGCAGAGGGAGCAATGAGAAAGGACTATTTTTGTTTTAGGAATGGAGGAGAAGCAGATGGGGGGTCATTCTTTGAATGCACCTCCTGGGCTGTGGGGGTATGCCACCTCACAATCTACACTCCACAAAGGAGTAAAGGAGATACTAATGGCCTTATGTCCAGCTGCCAATTAACAGGTTTAATAGCCATGCTCTTATACTGAATATTCTCATTCCTGAAAAATCAGCTAGTCCTGTAGGCTTAGCTTATACATCTCAGTTAAGGACACATTTTCTCATTTTCTCTTGCACTTGGTCAAGGAAAAGCACACCACAGCCATAACAAACAAAAATAAACAAAATTGGAACTAAACTCTAACTTTATTTTATTTTATTTTTTTTTATTAGATCATAGTTGTGTACATTAATTCTCTCATAGGATACAGTGTATTACTTCTATATGCAGTTTGGAAAACTCTCATCCAGGTGGCCAACATAGCCATCATGTCTTTCTCATAATTGTTATGCTAAGACATTTATATTCAACCTTTAGACAAATTCACCTGTACCCAAATAGAATAAACTATGCTGGAAAATGTCCTCCTTAGCAAAGTATCTCAAGAATGGAAGAAAAAGTATCCAATGTACTCAACACTATTATGAAACTAATTGTTAGCTATCTTAGGAAAGCTACAATCCAAATGGAGCCCTAGACTACAGGGAAAGAAGAAGGGGGAGGGGAGGGGGAGGGTGGGTGAAGAGAATGATAAACTCAAACTTTAAACTGCATCTAGAATTCAGCCAGGGTTATGATTCTGATCCAAGGTATCATCATCTCTCACCAGTATTTCTGCACACCTCCTCATTACACTGTTTCTGCTCCTGCCTACTTGCCATCTGACCTCAATACAGCATCCAGAGTGGTCCTGTTAAAAGGTGTCAAGTCATGTCACTCTGCTCAACGACCTCCAGTGGCTTGCCATTTTTAGCCAATAAAAGGCAAGGCTCCTTGTCATGTCCCCAACTTTGTTTCCTGGTTCTTTGTTTCTCTGTCTTTTCTTCTCCAGCAATATTGGCCTTATTGGCTGCTCATGGAATAAGCTTGGCATAATCATACATCAAGGTGTTTATACTTACAGGTCTCCCTGGTTAGAATCCTCCTCTTTTATAAGCTTCCCTGTCTAGAATACATCTGCATATCTAACTAACTCTTTATCTTGAATATTTACACAAAATTCATCTACTTTCTGATTTGGTTTTCCATAATCTACCTGTGGAAAATATGAATCCATGCCAACCATCATTAAATGATATAAATCCTGCTCTTAACTTTTTCTTTTTATCACTTATTGCTAATCTACTGTTTATTCAATTATTGTCTCTTTTACTTAATGAAATAATGGCAGGTAATTTTGTTTATTTTTTTCACTACTATATTCTCTCAGGAAGAGTGCAAGTAGTAACACTTAATAAATATGTGTTGCATAAATATATATTTGATTTTTCTAGTATAATATCTGACATATAATAAGAATTCAATCTATTTGGTGTATTAAAATATGCTCCTTGGGCTGTTAGTAGAGATTCCATAATGAAATTTTCAAATAATTTGGAAATGTTGGTTTAAATAAAGTATTATATAAAGTATACTTTATATAAAGTATAAAGTAGTAAATAAAGTAGTATAAATACTACTTTATATTAATGGCAGACTATCTCTGTTTTTATTAGAGACATGCAAATCTATGAAATGGGATACACTATTCAATCACTCTCTGACCTCTGAAACCTTTGTGAGTGAAAATTTTTGTAGGAATTGTGATATACTGAACTCTGAAATGCTGCTCTAGCAACTTACAAGTTATATATAAGAAATGGTAATGCAGGCAGATATTTGTTTTTCTTTTATTTGGAGTCATTCTTTAAAAAGTGAAATAACCTGGGGAAAGCATGCAGTTGGCAGCATAGAAGGATTTCTGGGTCATTAATTATGAAATCAGAAAGACAGAACTATGGCAAGAGAGGCAGAGCCATTTATAAAGATTAAGAAGAATGAGATTGGTAGAAAGCTAGAACATTTGAGCTTTTTAAAAATCAATAATTAAGTTGAAATTTGAAGGAGAACAATGTATAGTAATGTATTTATGAAACTGGCATTGTGGAGGGAACAGGATGATCATAGAAGAAGTAGCAGTAGTATCACTGCTTATCGGATGTACTAAAAATGAAATAATAGGGAAGATCATTTAGAAATGAAAGGTTTCCATTGATGTGGACAGAGTGTGTGCAATTAAGTAATCAGAAGCAATGCTTCATATTTGCAAATTTCTTAGCAAAAGGAAAAAAATTCTGTCTCCTAAACTTACTTACATCAGGTTAGGTGGTACTTGCGCAGGGGACTAAAATGTTGAAAAGAAACACCAGAAGAAATATAAAAATCAAGAAGATAAATTTGTCAATAAAAAAAAAATCCAACAACTTAAGCTTCATCTTAGAGAAAAAGATTTATATAGTATGAAAGAAGAGAATATAAATAACTCCACTGTTGGAAGTAGATACCAGGTTTCTCAGCCTGTGGGTCACAAGCTTTGAAAGATGTAGTCACAGTGGAGAATGCAGAAATATCCTGGTTAGGATATCAGATTGCACGGGGTGAGTGGCAATAGGCAACTCACATATCCAGATGACTGTTGCAAGTTTCTGCTAAAAGAATAATCTGATCAACTCTGGACTCGCCTTCCTGACAATTTTTGCTCTCAGGAGGGCTAAAAAGGCAACAAGGAGAACTGCTACTCTGAAATTAATTTTGACTAACAAGGAAGAACTGCTTGGTGAAGCAGAAGTGACAGGCACCCAGGGAGAAAGTGACCATGTCATCTCAGAGTTCATAATAATCTAGGAAGGAAAAGCTGAGTGTGGGGAACCTAAATCATAGATACTAGCAAGAGATTTCACAGTATTTCAGAAAGCATGGTCTGAGGAAGAGAAAATAAATGACTAACTTGCTAAGAATGTGAAGAGTGTCACAAAAAGTGACAAAATAAATTCAACTTAGCAATTAGTATATTATTAAGTATATATGCTAATTTTATGTAAGATACATCAAATCCATTCCATTATATACTCTGCCAGCACATTAATACACAATGGTTTAGGTTACATGTAAATTTGGTTATCAAAAAGTTAGGAGGTAGATATTGTTTTTTGCTATAAAAAAAGTAATTGATTTTCATAGAAATTAAGAGATTGAACCAAGGTCATTGAATGGTGAAGTTTAATCTCATATCTCCTTGTGCTTGAAAAAGCTCTTCTCTTTCTACAAACAACATTGCCTTTTACAGATAATTTTATGATCACCAAGAGAAATATTAGACATAAAAGCAACATATACAAAAGATGCAAAAGGATGACATAAAATGATAGTAAATTGTCGTGAAGACAAAAAACTGGAATGAATTTGGGCTTTTATGCCAAGGGTAATTAAGAAAAAAACAACACTTAAATTTCTAAATAGAACAGAGTAAAGAACACATAAAAAGGAAAGTCTGCTGCTTAGGAACAGATGGTGTCAGGTTAATAAATACTAGAGCAAGCAATGTTGTTCAACTTTACCTACTTTGTACTCAGTCCAGGAAGTGGCTTTCATAATTGGGTAAGGTAGAATAAATGATAACTAGTGATTTAAAATTCAAGAAGAGAGAAGGAAATTATTTAGTATCTTTAGATAAATTCAAGTTCCTGGACCAAATGAATTAAATCTCAGAGTATTAAAATAACTTTTACTGGGTGGTGCCTGTGGCTCAGTGGGTAGGGTGCAGGTCCCATACACCGAGGGTGGCAGATTCAAACCCAGCCCCAGCCAAACTGCAACAAAAAATTAGCTGGGTGTTGTGACAGGTGCCTGTAGTCCCAGCTACTCGGGAAGTTGAGGCAAGAGAACTGCCTAAGCCCAGGAGTTGGAGGTTACTGTGAGCCATGTGATGCCAAGGCACTCTACCAGGGCAATAAAGTGAGACTCTGTCTCTACAGTAATAATAATAAGAATAACTTGTAGTTGTAATTATAAAGCCATGATTGTAGATCTGGGAGTAATAATGATGAACAGAATTAGTATCAGGCAACTTGAGTTGGGACCCAAATATTCATATACTAAAAATGTGGGTGGGATGAGTCATCAGGTTCTATAAAATACAAACTAGTGGTACAAGGAAGGAGGAAATTAAGCTCCATCTTAGCAAAACCTTGGAATAACTTGCTGAACCAGTTAATAGAGTTAGTTAGGAAAGGGATGGAGATTATTAGGAGTCTTCCTAGGTTCTCTGAAAACTTGATTATTACAAACTTGTTTTAATTACTAGTTAAAATAGTTTGATGGGATTTTTAGATTAGTAGATAAGAAAATGTTGTTATAACATTCCCCCTGAATATGTGGAGATTTAGGATAGTGGAAAAAAATGATTTCTTAGAATGCTATACAAATGATTTTCCCTGGCCCCCCTCCAAGGTGCGCACTGGGTTCACATGCACTGTTATCCCTGACGGGGGCAGGTTTAACAATCCTAATCTCAACTTTCACCTAGTGACATTTTGGAATGGTTGAGAGGGTATATCTCACATGAATAAGGGAACAGCCTTTGTTTTTTTTTTTTTTAAATAAATCTCTTACATTCATTAAAATCTAAATGCAGTAAAGTTTGCATAGTATATAACTGCTGTCCAGAAAGTATCCAGCCACGCAACATTAAAAATAGAGACATAACTGGCCACCGTAGGTCAGTGGGTAGCACACCAGGCCTGCATGCCCAGGACCACGGGTTCTAGCCTCGCCTGTGCCTGATAAGCAAAACAACAAAAAATAAAAATGGAGACATACATAGCTGGATACATTCCAGATAGCTCTTATACAATTCAATGAATTTTCAAAATTTAGCACCTTTCTCTAACCAGGAAACAGACCAAGACACATTACTAGATCCCAGAAACATCAGTACTGCTCTTTCCCAGGTACTCACTGCCTTTTCCTAGAGATACAGTGTTCTGATGTGTAGCAGCATACATAGTGCTGTTTGTTTTTAAATTTAATATAAGTAGAATAATACAGATATATTTTTTATCTGCCTTTTTGGTTAATATTATGTTCAAAGGTTCTGATGTGTTGCTCCGATGGCAATAGCGTATTTGTTCTCACTAGCACATAATACTACACACAATTGATGTGTCCGTTATACCACTGATAGATATTTGAGTAATGTCTTGTTTGGGATTATTATGACTTGCCCGGCTATGAGGACACTCGTACAAACCAACTACTAGTGTTCACATCAGCTGAAACATATAACCTTGGGAGTCTGATATCTATTATAGAAATTAAATATGTATCTTAAAACTTCAGATCAAAATATAATGCTGCAGTGAAGATCCAGTGATGACTGCTTAACTCCGTGATTTGTGAGTACAATTTTAAGGAGAAATAAATGGGATATTTGTATAATTTCAGAGTATCTCACCAAGAATATTTATTAATTGCCATGTTAGCTTCAATACACGTTTAAACATTCTTCAGGGGACCGAGCTTAATTTTCCTTTGCTTGAGGGTGGGCTAGGATAGTGATATTATTTCTAAGTAATAGCATATGGGAAGGGAAAAATTATAAATTAGTAGGAAAACCTGGCAGATAGGACTTTAATAAATGATCCAGATTAACATCAAACCAAAATACACATCAACATCTTCTACCCACTGGCATGATACACTGGGAGGGACACAACATCTCTGTGGTGTTCTGCCCTAAAGTCCATTAACCTAAGATAAAAAAGGGGCAACAAACTCCAACGGAAAGTCATTCTACAAAACATCTGACCAGTTCTCTTCCCCAGTGTCCAAGCCAGAAAGGTCAAAGCCAGACTGAGAAACTGTCACAGACTAAAGGAGTCAAACTAAATTAGTATCCTGGATTGGATCCTGGAACTTAAAACGTACATTAATACATTTGTACATTAATACATTAATACATTAATACAATAATAATAATAATAATAATAAAAAGGAGTAAAATCCAAATGAAATCTGAAAGTTCTGCAAAAACTCTTGAGGCAATGTTAATTTCTTGGTTTGGTAAAGGCACAGTGGCAAGATGCTAACATTAGCAGAAGCCAAGTGAAGAATTTAGGAGAATTCTGCACTATCTTTTTAACTCTTCTGCAAATTTAAGTTAGTTGCACAAATACGTTTTGAAAAGAGAGGGGATGTCTATAAATGACCTCAGAAAGAAAAATGTCACATGCTTCCATATCTTTTTCCTTGAAGAGTTTTTGGCAGTAAGGGTTGATTTCCCTTTTCACGTGTTCTTGAGCCCTCAGGGGCCAGCTCTGTACTCTGGACTGTGACATAGTGTGCTTGTTTGAGTTGCAGAGACGTGTGCGGACATGCTCTTTTCTAATGGTCTGTGTTCAAAATTTTGGGGTCTCGGCAGTGGCACTTCTTGTGCCAGAGCCTAATAATCTCTTATGAATATAGATAACTTTTCTTCCAGAGAACTTACAGTCAGTTCTGCCATCTACTTTATCATTCTCCTAGCTCTCCTCCAAAGAGGCCATGCACTCCGTCCCTTGCTTTACAAGCCAGCAGCAGAAAAGTTGTTTTGCAGTTACACAAATTGTAAATAGGCATCAGAAGGCACCATATCCAGAATCATTCCGAGCTCCACTTATGTCTATTTGGACTTAACTCAAACTTCTTGCTACAATATCTAAACACAGGGACATTTAATCCATTAGTTAGTTAATTAACTTACACATTATTACAGGCACTTAACCGATTAAAATTTTAAGTTAATATTCACAGTATCATATAGTCAATAAGAATTTTCGAGTGTTTAAAACACGGTTTAATTTTATAGCAAAATGAAAATGCATCAACTTACTGAATGTTTTTCCCTTCCTCATCTTCAAGTGAAACAGATGCAAGCGAAGCTCTATCAGAGCATGAGGCGTCACTATCCAAGCACCGAAGAATCCCAGGGGATACAATAGTCTCTGGTAGCACGGACAGATCAGGACCAAAGAGAAGGTTCGAAATTTCATGCTGATTTCCCAGGACTGAATAAAATCCCGAGGCTAAGATTTATTATATCTGGAGGGATAGGTTCCAGTCAGCAGACTTTTTCAGGAAAACTTAGCTGAGAGTTAGTTGCTGATACTAGGACCGGATTCCCAGGAGCTGTTTTTGGAAGGTCCTGTGACAACTATTAAGCAGAGCTTCTCATGGACACCTGTGCATTATGCAATAACAAATGTCCCTCGGATTGACAGGGCTATAAAACTGAGGGCAAGACATTGTTCTTAGTACTTTATGTAGATATCCAATCTATCCTATGATTATGCTACTGGGGACATAGAGGCCTCCAGTAGCCTCTACAACTGGTAAGTGGCTCAGGCAGAATTTGAACCGAAGCAGTGATGCTCAATGCCCATCCCCCAATTTCCTGTGTGCCCTACATCCCAAATAAATCTTTATTTCTCCCTCAGAGTCATATTACACAGGCAATCTCTATCTTTCATCAATTGTGTTCATACAAGGGCCTCAATTTTCAAATTACTCTTTGCCTCAGTGGCCTATTGAGAAAGACGCTTTTCCTGTAATAGATACTTTGCTTTGTATCACAGAGTTGAGGGAATGTTAAAAGAATAATGTGAGATAAGAGATACTGAAGTGCTTTGTAAATCTTACAGTACTAGGGACTGTTAAAACATAATTTGGGTCTAACAAGGGAGCTACCTTGGACATCTACAGGGAAGGTTTATTGTGAATAAGCAGGCTTCTGAGAATAAATAAAGCTTTTAGAGAAGGGCAGGGGTCTTTACACTAAGGGAATCATAATCAGTTAATGAGTGAAGCTTATAGGGATCCCATGGCATGGGAGGTTGTTCCTTTTCCATACTGAGAGGAATTTATTCATCTGAAAAATCTAATCTCCTAGGTAAAATTACTTTGCTTTCCTTACAAAAAGAAGGAGGGGGTGCCGTATAAACACAGAGGTGGATTTCTATTTCTACTGCGTGTGCTCTTAGAAATTAGCATGCCTTTATGAGCTAGGGCATTTTTAAAAACCTTGCGTTTGTACCAAGTCATTAAAATATACAGCTAAGCCTAAATCATATGAGCTGGAATGAATTGGAATCAATGTCTTTTTTGATTAAGTGCCAGAGCTGCTTGAGAACAAATTAATGAATACACTGACTGTAGCGTGCCACTAACAGCTGATTGTAGTGGTGATTTTGCAATTGAGCACTCAAAGGCCTGGAATCTGGATATCCATGGGGCTAATAATTTTTATAATTATTTCAGAACAGCTTCTGGTCTATCTCTCTGGCAGAAATGGTTTAGACACAGAAGGTTGATGAGAAAATGATTTTCATCTGACCAGCACACCCTCTTGAGACATAAGGGAAGGGAGAGAAGGGAGAAGCCTGTGATTATCAGTCCCACATCTGAGAAAGAATAAAGAGAAAATGTACCATAAGGTAGCTTTGGGGTTTTTTCATCAATATGTACTTGCAAACGTATTATATGTAAAATTCATAATTATGATATGAATTTTATTTTGAAATTCATAATTATTTCATGAATCAACTAAATGGATTTTGTTCACGTTTTGAGTGTTTTTTTCCCCCTTGGAGGCAACAACTACTAATTTCTAATCCTAGACCCCATCATACTCAAGTCCATTTTTATTCTTAGTTCCCATATCCAAGCAAACAGCAACACCGGACCCTCTTAATTCTCTTTTTAAAGTAGCTCTGAAGTATGCCTCTTTCAAACTCTTCTTATTGCCTCAACCTCAGATGAAGGCCCAGCAGGGATTTACCTTTGAGTAGCCTTATCTTCTCATCACCTCCTGCCATGACCTAAGGAGCTCCCAGCCTGTTACCAAGCTATGCTCTAGTTGAGAGGATCTGGTGGCTTCCATCATTGGCAGGTACACAGGTCGTGGGATTACCTGAAAGACCGTACCCAGCGTGGGGATGGTCTCCCCGGCACCATGCCGTACCATTGCCCTGCTGTGCACTCTGAGTCCACTGAGTGGCTCACATCCTTCATCCTCAAATGTGCAGTGATGCTTCTTACTTTTGTAGTTTATATCTTTGGTCCTTGATGATATCAAATACTCCTACTTCGTTTTCTAAGCATTTCAGGACCCAGACTCCATATTACTAAGGATTCCGTTTTTTAGTTTTCATCTTTAGCCACTCTTTCACAAAAGTCACTGTGAGTTCACCACTGACCGATTCCTAAGCAAGATATTCACATTTACCTTCCTATTTGTACAGAAAGAAGTGATCTCTTTCCTGCCCCGTGTATATGCAATGTTTCCCATGTCATGGTACTTGAGGAAACCCCATTCTCATTATATTTATATCTCCTACAACTTCCATCTAAGGTTATAAAATCTTGAGAGGAACTGTGGGCCATCACTCATCTTTGGATCCATAAAGTGACCATTTGGCATCTTACAAATAGGGGATGCACTGTAAACCTCCATTGAATTGAAATGGCTTTGAGTGAGCACCAGCAGAAAACAGGATGCCGTCCTTTGGCACCATTTCTTAGGCTATAATAAGGATTCCTTCTGTTTACACATAAAACAGAACAGTTTAATCACCCCAGCAATCTTTAACTTGATAATGAAGGCCATAAATTAATTTTTAAGTAAAATTAAGGAAGATGGTATGAAATATGAAATAAAAGCATCGTCAGAATCTTCCCAGGAAACAATATGCTTGACACCAAATCATGACATTATGGGGCTCAGTTATTTATTTGTTTCTAGGGCAGCCCCTCGTTTTATGTCCCGAATAGCATTTCCCTAAATAAAACTGCATGAAACAAAATGCCATTATGATTTCTAACATTCATTTTCAGCGAAGTTCTTGTTAGGTTGCAGCCATAACTATGATGGAAGGGGTGTGAGGAGAGCCCGCTGCAGTAATAACTGTGTCTTCATACATCAAACTAGGGGATTACAGAGGAAGCATCTACTTAGAACAGGAAGCTAACTGGAGGGTAACGCTCACCAGGCTGGCTCTAAAATGTGACAGGAAATGATCAGAAAGGAACTGTTGTGAGATTTGGAAAGTTAGAGTAAATGTAGGATGCATACAAACAGGAAATTTAATTTGTTTTTCTTCTGTACAATTTCTGACAGGTGCAATCGGTAATACTCTTGTGTTAGCAGATGAATTAAGAACCCCAGGGAAGTGAATTTGCTCCAAAGGTATGCAAAGGTCTTCAGTCTCTTATACATATATGAATCTCAAAGCTCAAGGGCAGGGCACAGAAATGGTAAAAGAGAAGCCTCTAAGGTTTCTTTAACCCCAACCTTCCTTCAATAGCTAAATCATAAAAGAGCAAATTTCTAAAAGAGTTCTCAGATTAGTCCCTGATTCTTCTTCCCCATTGTTACTTTAACTCACTTAGATCCTCTTTTCTAGATTATTGCATTCACTTTCTAACTGATCATCCTCCCTCCAATATGGACTTTACCCAACACAGAAATGTCACTCTCTATGTTTTAAAATGCCCAAAGGACTATATCTTGCCCTGACTTAAAAATTCTTATGTGCTTTCTACCGGGCAGAGAAGAAAGTCCAGACTGTAGAGCACACAAGGTTACGATCGAGTCTTTCAATGTCTCCTTTCCCTCTCTTTGCCAAATACTCATTTTGGGTTCAAAGTGTATTTGGCCTACTCACGTTTTCCCAGATTTGCCATGCTCTTTTGAGTTTCCTTGCCTCCTCCCTGAACTACCTATTTCCACCTTTACCCCTGAGATAGCCTAAACTCAGAATGACAATAAGACACATCAATTTAAATATGAGTTATAGCCTGTTTTTGTTCTGCCTAAGTCTTAGACTTTTCCCTTTGTCTCACTATAAAGTTAGTGTTCCGAAAAGGTCTAAAGCCCCAACAAGAACTTGCCCCGGGCTACCCTCTGACCTTATCTGTAATCACTCTCCCTGGTCACTTGCTATTTCTTGAAAATGACTAATAGGTTTACCTGAGGGTTTTTGTATATATGGTTATCGCTGCTCAGAAGTCTCTTTCTCCTCCAGATGTTGGGCGCATCCCAATGGGTCACTCTCACCTGTGTTCACTCTCTGCTCTGAAGGTTTCTTAATATGGAGACCTTTGTGACCACCTTGTTATCCCTGTCATACAATATGTTTATGTTTATTTTTTCTTTCCCTATAACCAGAATGACACTTTATCCAGCCAATGACCTTGTTTTCTTTACATCACTACAAAGTTTTTAGTGTATAGCATGAGCTCAATACAACTTTTTTTTTAATGAAAAAGCCTTTTTACATGTCATTTTCTAATGCTTACCTTGTTACCTGCTGTTCATTCCCCTGAAGTATAGTCTATTTATTTTTCTATCCTATGAAATCACCTCAATACAGCAGAGTTAATTATGCCACTATCATGTCTTTCCATTCTTTCTACCTATATCTCTGTGTGTGTGTGTGTGTGTTGTGCTTTTAATTTGCTGTTTTTCTTCAAGACTGTGTTATAAGCTGGAAATTCTTGGAGGATGGATGTGTTCAATTATCTCTTTTCCAAATATTAAGCATTCAGTGACTATTTTTTTAATTGTAAATATGGTTAAGAATCAAAGTATCTTAAATACTTAATTGACTAAGATCATAGACATGACCATTTCTCACCTTTCTGTGATGTATTTAATAGCACCCCTTGACTGATATGTTAAGACAGCCTACAGTGGTGCCACACCTGGAAAGGTTAGGGATAATATCTTTTGAGAATCTCTTTATGAGACAAACACCTACCCTGAAAGCTGTTGCTCATTATCTATCAACACAAAGAACACAGGATTATCCTCAGACACCTTCTTGTTGATAATGAGAAGAAAACTGGGCTGACCTTGGGGAATACTGAAGCATAGATATTCAAATACGTTTTCACTAAATGACCGCTATCACAGAGATAGTAGTAACAATGACTTGCTGCTTCCCATCAGCTGGTTTGCCTCAACCAAATCTGGGAGAGCAATGGAGGAGTTGCCTCTAAGATCTGCTTAGTAAGAGGACTTTTGAGCTCCCTTCCTAGGTTGTGTTCAAAGTCTGGTGGTTTGTGCTCTGGTTTCTAATGTCCATATGAGGGGGGAGTTGCAGGATATTTTAATTATGGAGAAAAGTACAAAAGGAACTTCCAGGAAGAATGGAATCTGTCCCAATGCTTGGGGATAGAACAGCTCTTCTACTTCCTTAGATGTAGACACAGAAGGAACTGTTCCCTCCATTTTTTACAATCTCATAATTACTGATCAGTAGGGTTAGGAGGTTCCTACTTTTGATTAACTTAATGCTTCTTACTGTCCTTTTTGTTAAAATTCAAGAGATGAGAAACAAACTCTAAACATTACAAAGTAATCGACGCTCATTTTCATGCCACATTGACATCAGATGGTATCATGTTTTCCATTGAACACATAGTTTAAAGACATCCAATGAGCAGTTAAGCCACTCACATACTCAAGAATTCTGTTATGAATTTGCTGCCAGGGAACAAAGCCAATCCCTATGTTATAGGCTTTTCCTGTTTGTGAATGTGTATATTATGTCACCAAATTGTGAGACTAATGTTAGGATTTAGAAAACCATGAAAAACAAACAAGGGGTGGCTAGAAACTTTATACATAAAATAACTATGGTCTTCAAAAGGAAAAAAAAAAAACAAACTAAAATGAAATCCCCAAATAACACACACACACACACATAAGCAGTGGTTGCCTTTTTGGCCTATGTAAAGGATTTTTCCTGGCCAGGGTCGGTGGGGGGGGGGTGTTATTTATTAAGAAAGAGGAAGAAAGATAAGAGAGTTGTTTGTGTAAAGAATACCTTTGCCCATTGCTGGTGGAGAGCCAGAACATACATAGAAAAGTAACATGATTCAAATATCTGGGTTGGGCTGGGTAGCAGGGGCAAGCACATAGGAGAAGGTCTCCATGCAAAGAAAAAAAAGTAGCTTTTAATGTAATACTCTGTTCCATATCATCCTTGATAAAACAAATGCTAATTTTCTTTTTAAACTGTCAGTACACAGGGAAGCGATCTGAATCCGCTATACCTTTGAGAGATTTTCATCTTTTACATATTCCAATTCAACTTAAAATATTGTGCAATTGCCAAACCTCATATATAAAATATGTGCTTATCGTTCAACTCAGGGTAACAGTAGCACAGTGAAAACTGCATTCTAATTAATAAATCAGAGCCTTAACCACTGAAACATCATTCACACATATGAGATGGTAATAGTGAGAACCATTAAAAATAGTAGCATGCTGTCACCCTTCCAGGAAATATGGAAATGTGCCTTTTTGGGGTTATTGGCCTACATTATTTATCAATGTTTGGCTTTAATGTATGGATTTACTCAACACTGAATGAATATCATATTTCTCCTAGAAGATGCAGCATTAATTTGTGATTTTTGGACAAACTGTCAATAGGATAACAAGACCACTAGGGGGTATGCAATCAATAATTTGTATCCTGTGATTTCTTCCCTCAGGTTGCTTTCGGAAAATATCACATTCTCGCTTTTGCTTTCCTCATAAGCACAAAACAGGCAAACACAAAACTTACAAAAAGAAATGAACAAAACTAAAAATGCCTTTGGACTGGCTAGACGAGGTTTCAAAAAGCAAACTGCAACTTTTGCTGAAGTATTAGAACCTGGCAGGCAACTCTTACTTGAAAACCAACAAACCCAAAGCAAAATGAAAAGAGAATAAAATAGACAAGAACATGGATTCGTAGAGAAATCATTGAAGACATGCGACTGAACCTGAGCCACTATCTTACACTGTGCACCAGGAGACAAAAATGGGCTTGCTTGGGCTTCATTTCCTTCTGAGTCCATCTTGCCTTTTCCTGCCTCCCTTCTCTCCACACATCTGGGCTGGAACTTTTGTTTCATTGTCTTGTGCTATGTGCTCAGTCACAATTCTTTCTTTTCTTTCTTTTTTTTGATTAAATCATAGCAGTGTACATTAATACTATCATGGGGTACAGTATACTGTTTCTGTATACAATTTGAAATACTTTCATCCAACTGGTTACCATAGCCTTCATGTCTTTTTCTTAGTTATCGTGTTAAGACATTTATATTCTAACTTAGAGAGATTCACATGTACCCTTATAGGATGAACCATAGGCGTGATCCCGCCAATCACCCTCCCTCTACCCATCCACCTCCCTCTCCCCTCTCCCCATATTCCTGGGCTAAAATTGGGTTATAGCTTTATAATTCTTTCACCTGGGTTTGTGTTTCTCAAACAAGGGATGCTCTGGTTGTTGGGACTGAGTTCCCAAACCCAGATACTGACTTAAAATCTAGATCCCCAGCCTGGTGTCTTTCACTTGTACTTACCACGTCTTCCTCCTTTGAAACCATATGCTTGGACTCAAGACAACTTCCCAGCACATTTCTTCTCTAGATTTACTCTCAATATTTGCTAGACCCAAATTCTACCAGTTCAATAACCTGCCCTGGTCTCTTGAGATGAGTTTTTTAATGAGACTAATGTTTTTATCTGGAACTAGCAGACATTGAGGCATATGTGCATGAGAAAGGTCACAGTGATTACTGAGTGTTTTGCTTAGACTTGAGTCCAAGAAATGTGGCTGGGTCTTACTTTCTCTTACCCCACACTCCTAGTCTAGACATGGGCAGTCACAGGAGTTGGAGCTGAAACTGCAGTCAGGTGAATTCATGTGGCAACCTACACTTTTCCCCCAAGTATGAGCAAAAGACACATGTCAGGCAACAGACAACACATAACCTTTAATGGCAGGCACAGGATAGTAGAAAAATATGGAGTATTGAGCATTCATATCCATCTCTCATCATCTCACCAGTGCAAAAACTTTTACTCTTCCCACATAAAGGAATGAGTAATGGCAGCAGCTTCTTCCCTAGTTCTTACCCTAAGAGCAGGTGTTTTTCGACCTTTTTTATCTGACAGCACATTTGAACCTATTGTTAAATTTCCACAGCACATTTAAATTATATTGGTTTAAAAAAAAAAGTAAAAAAAGAAGATAGTTACTATACTTTGAAAGTCTTTTGAAAACAAGTTAATCAATGATCTTAAAAAAAATTATGCACACCTAAAATCCTCTCACAGCACACCCATGTGCCATGATCCACAGTTGAAAATCACTGACTTTGAGGGTAGGAAGATTTGGGGGAAATTCCTGTTTTATAGGATTAGGACTGAATGCAGAGAGAAATTAAGAATGACTTTCTCAAACTCTCCAGATTTACTCGAACTTTCTGCTTTCTTATGGTCAGGACATAAATCTTTTTGGTTAACAATCTCTGTTTGTTACTATTAAATTTCTTCCAACTTAAACTTCACCACAAAGACATTGAAAAACAGAGGCACTCAAAGAACTAGCTGGATTTCCCCCTAGATTATAAACCTAAACAGAATCAACACAAGGCTTCTGATTCTTTTGTAACCTCTACATCCTTTATAACACATGCAAATACACATATCAAGAGTAGAGACTCCACAAGTGATTAGAGAAAAAGAGAATATCAGGGTCTTTTGTTGGATTTTCAGTCAGTTTTGGTGACAACAAAGACTCACTGAGGTCTGTTTCAGTGAGAATCCAAGTGAGATAATCCCAGAACAAGATAGAAACCCCAGGGTACTGGAAAGCTGGTACCACAGGGAGGTGACATTGCAAGAAGAACAGGAATTGCAGCACAACCAGGCTGTAGGTCTTCAGCCCAGGGGTTTCCACGTGTGGTCTTACGGCCAGCAACATTCAGTCACCTGGCCACTTGCTTACCAGCTCATATTGATGCCCTGCCCTCTAGGGTTTGAAAATCATGGCTCTAGTTCATTGCCAGTATTTATATGACTCCCCTACTTTCTATAGATTCGCTTTTCTCCATCTTGGGAGAAGTTTTATTATGATAACGGGAGCTGTACCAGCTCAGGGGCTTGAAAATGAATATAGTTTTGGCTACCTAAGCCAGAGAGATTGACATTTCTAAGATCACAAAGGAATGGTACAATTATTCTATGAAAATTCTTCATGCAAAGTAATAGTTTTGAGGTCATTCTCTCCTCGTCTTCTTTCTCCAAACACAGTAGATAATCAAGAGTTTGCAGTACATTGAGCACTGTGAGCCTTTTATCCTTGTAACAGAACATCTCACTTCTGCAGAGGACCATCTCTGGGAGAGGAGCTGCCTTTGATGTGTAGGCAGGACTATCCCTAGGGGGGGAAGACATTTGACAGGCACACATAATAGAAATGTTTTGCAGGTAAAATTTTCATCCATAAAATTGTATTAACATTTCAAACATGTGTCCCTCCAGAATTCAAAGACGTAGTCTCCGGAGAGATGCTCCTCTTAGTACAGGGCTATATTTTTCTAGGGCAGAGAGAACGTGATTTTTCTCCAAATGTTTCTCCAAATAACCATGCCCCTGACCTCCATTTCAAAAGCACAACTCTAGCAAGCTGAGGTTTCTGATTTAGGATGATGATAAAGGGAGGACAAAGGGAAAAAACACACCTGCACTATTACAACTTCTGTCTGGGTGGTGAAATATAAGGTGCCTGCCCTAAGATATGCATGGGATCATTCAGAAAGTTTGCAAATCACCACAATCATGGTTATTTGTGACCAGAGTCCCAGCAAACCTCAAGCTTTGCATAGCTCTGCACTCTGCTCAACAGTCAGAATTGCCTACCTCATTTTTTTTTTTTTTTTGAACATCAGTCTGGCATTGAATTGCTTTACAATGGATGTCAAGCAATTGAAAAGAAACTGGTCACCAACAACTTATACAAAAAAAAAAAATCCATCAAATAAGGAATGCACACAGCCCAGGTATTCACCATTAGAGCTTATTGGGTGTGTCCCAGAACATAGGACACAGAGGAAGCAGCTCACTGGTGCACAAGCAACTTGGCTGTATATCACAATGCCAGTTTTCACAAATTTACACACATTATCCAATATTAGACATTTGTTTTAATGTAAGTTTTTTGTTTACTTAACATTTTTGACACCTCTTATGATGAGTTTTTATGTATCTCATTGAATTCAGAAGTAGAAAAATGTATATATTCAAGTTTAGTTATATAAATGAAGATAACATTTATGATTTTTTTATTACTAAAACTACAACACAATACTCTTCTGATCAAGTATCCCATTTCTTTAATTGGTTGATGTAGCACTGTATGCTAAAGGAAAAGGCAAAACTTCCTAGGTGCCACATGTCAGTGGGAATGACCATTTTGGCTGCCATTTACACAGTGCCTCCCAAAAGCCAATCACTGCCAAGAAATGTTCATGCATTACTGTGAATCCTTATGAACATGTAATGCGTTATTACCTCCGATAATACCTGTTGGTCTACTACTGTAAAAGTTACTGGCTGTGTGTCCAGCAGCATTGGTTCACTCCATAAATATTTACATTAAGCCTCTAGCAGATGCCAAACATCTGTTTGATGTCCTGCTCTCGTTCAGCTTATAATGTCACAAATAATAAACAAATAAGATAATATCTGAAACCAGCAATGCTATCTAGAAAATTACAATTGCATAATGGAAGGTAAATGAGTGACTACATCAGAGTAGTGGTCACCTGGGCTTAAGTGATTCTCTTGCCTCATCCTCCCAAGTAGCTGGGACTACAGCCACCCTCCACAATGGCCAGCTATTTTGTTGTTGCAGTTGATTAGCTGGCCCAGGCTGGGTTCAAACCCATCACCCTCAGTGTATATGGCTGGTGCCCTAACCACTGTGCTATGGGCACCGAGCCAGGCATTCAGTCTTATAACTGGAACTGTGGTATTAGAGCAAGACTGATAGACTGATATAGACAGAGGGTACAGAAACAAACCAAAACCCATCCATACTCAGTCACTTGACAGAAGATGACACTCTAACATTAATATTAAAGAATTGTCTTTATCATTTATTTTATTTTGAAAAAATGTTTGTGTCATATGCAGTTGTAAGAAATAATACAGAAGGATTCCCTGTCACCCTTACTAAGTTTCCCTGATGCTACTGTTTGAAAGCCATATTAAAATATCACATCCAAGATGCTGAATGAGCACAGCCAGAAAGTGGAACATCTTCATGACCATGCACATGCTGCCTATTGCCTTTTGTAACTAGGCACACTTCCACCCTGCCCCCACCTCTCCGTAACTGCTGGCAGCCATTGGTCTGTTCTCCATTCCTATGGTTTTTTACATCAAGAATGCTGTATAGATGGAATCATATGGCATGTAACCTTTTAGGACCTCATTTCCATTCAGTGTAATTCTCTGGTGATGTGTCCAAATTTTGGGTATGTCAATAGTATCTTTGTTTTTATTGCTGGATTATAGTCCATGGTATGAATGAACCATTGCTTACCTAATCATCTATGGAAAGACATCTGGGGTGTTTCCAGTGTTCACTTGTTACAGTCAAAGTGATAGAACTTTAGTGGAGATAAAGAGAGGTGGACTGGACTCAGCACCCACTGCTCAGTGGTTAGGGCACCAGCCACATACACTGAGGCAGGCAGGTTCAAACCTGGCCAGGGCCTGTTACACAACAATGACAATTGAAACAAAAAATAGCTGGGCCTTGTGGTGGGTGCCTCTAGTCCCAGCTACTTGGGAGGCTGAGGCAAGAGAATTGCTTCAGCCAAAGAGTTAGAGGTTGCTGCTTGCTGTGATGCCCAGCATTTGACCAAGGGCAACATAGTGAGACTTTGTCTTAAAAAAAAAAAAAAAAGAAAGAAAGAAAAAGAGAGAGAGAGAGGAGGACTGTAGGTATACTTTAAAGGTATAGGCAGCAGGCTGAATGAAGTATTAGCTGGGGGAGCTGAGGAAGGAGATAAAAATTGATGGATTTTTGAACATATGGGAGAGGAGCTGCTTCTTCTACATAAAGTTATTGATGCTGTTTACTGAGTTGTGAAGACTGAGGAAAAAGCAGTTGGGTGGAAACTATTGGAAAAAAAAATTTTTAAGAAAAATTTTTTTAAATATATCTTAAAAGTGACACCAACTAAATGTGATTAGAGTTACCTGGTCCTTCTCCACCCCATGAAAAGAGATCAAAGCAACAAATGACTATATTATTTTATCAATATAGTATGTATCAACAGTATTTTAAATGACTAATACTATTTTTTTTCAAGTATTTTGTTTCTTTTTCTTATCTTATTACACTGGCTAGAAATTGTCATTGATACAATGCTAACAATGAACAAAACTGGGCAAATTACAAACTCAATTTTTTTTCTCAAACCTATCAGACATCTACCAATTGCATGAGAAAATATATAGGCTAAAATCCAAAGGTAAAGAGTCTCCCTCCCTCCCATGAGAATAGATAGGACAGGTGTCTCTGTAACCCGTGTCTGAGTATAGGAAGAAGATATAGCCATCAGAGAAGTGAATAAGAAGAAATCAGTTAAAATACTAATGAATTGCTAAAGGCTGAGATGGCCCGATGTGTCAGAGTTTCATATTCACTTCTCTTTTCAAAGGATCTCCATGGTGCTCATGAGAAAGATGTAGGGCAGGATAGAAGATGGAAAAGAGACTCCCCAGTAGCAAAGATGTAAAGAAGAAAATTGGTTGACACTGGGAAGTAGATAAAGATTGGTCACCACATGCTCCCTTCCAAAGATGAGCTACTGTGGTATGGGCAGAAAATCCTAATGACAGATAAAGGGTTCCTAAAGGGAGGGAAAAAAATACCCTTTACCTCTAATATAGGGGCAGAAAAGGATCCTAATTCCAAGACTCTATGCCAATGAAATTACAGCCTTCTAGGGTAAAGGTGGAGCAGTAAACTCTCCTAGAATATAGCCTGACATAGCTTTCAGACAGATTTAGCTGTCATAGGAGAATTCTGAGAGCACTGAATTCCCACAGACCTGAGCAAACAAGGCTAAGGCTGAGATTGAACCAGGAAAACAGAGACCATCTCCTGGATTCTTCCTGATACCAGGCTGGTGAAAGCAAAGTATCAAGTTAAAGGAAGGGGCAAGGGCATGGCAAGGAATCCTCTGCAGCACAGGCTTTCAGGAAGAGCAGAAAACTAATGGTAGGACTGGAAACAAGACTGAGAAAAACAGTCATTGAATCCAGCCCATATCTTAAGACTAAACATCTTTAAAATAATTTGAAACCTATCAATGTCCAGGTATAAATAATATTTGCCTCAATTTCTCCTACTCGACTTATATGTCTTACTTTTGATTAAAAAGTAGGAGAATTACAAAAAATTAAGTAAAACCAGTCATCATCAAGAAACCGAACAATTAACACAACCAGAATCAGAGGTGACTCAGGTGTTGTGATGATAAGACAGGGGCTTTAAAACCGCTATGATTAATTCATTAAAAGATCTACTAGAAAATAAGGGTAGTATGCCTTAACAGAAGAAAAATATTGTCCCAAGGTGGAAATTGTAATAAAAAGCCAAATAGAAATCTTATCAATATAACCAGGAAGCGTGATAGTACAGATGAAGAAATCTTTTGACTAGCTCATCAGTGGATTAAGCTGAGAAAAATATTAGAAAACTTGAGCATACTTCAAAGCAAATTATAGAAACTAATACACAAAGAGAAAAGAAAGCAGTGAAAAAAAATGATAATAATGAACAGAGCTCCCAAGGGCTGTGGGACTGGCTTGGCAGTCTCCGACATCTGTCTCTGTATGTGGGCCCAGGACTTGTTAGCTATGACTGTCTGTTTCTTTAACTGGATGTGCAGAGTTTCACTTTGTCTACGTGCAACTAGCTTTATACTAGGCAAGGCAACCCTCTGTAGATTTTTGGACCTCTTTTCTTCTGTATATTTCTCTCCTTTCCAAAATTATTTCTTAGACCATCCAGTACCCTCCATCTTTTTAACTCAGTGAGTCAATAGGGCTCTGTTTGGGTTCCCTTCACTCGCTGGGGGATAGGTCTTATAGGGTTTGTTTCTGTTCTCTTGAGGTATATAATCCTGCATTGCTTGCAGGGAAATTTTTAAAAATAATTAATCTATATATTTTGTCTAGATTTCTGTTTTTTGTTTGTTTGTTTTTTTTTTCAATTTTGGCTGAGGCGAGGCTTGAACCCACCACCTCCAGTACATGGGGCCAGGACCCTACTCCTTGAGTCACAGGGACCACCCAATTTCTGTTCTTTTTTTTTTTTTATAGTGGGAAGCCAAATCCAGTGCTTATAATTTCAATATTCCTAGAAATAGAACATCATCCTATACTTTCTTATTTGGAGTTATATCCTTAAATCCTTAAATTTCTAATAGGATCATATATTACTTATTACACGCGCTGAGAATAAAGAAAATTGGAAGAGAAGTCAGAAGTCCTGGGATACAGTCATGCTTCTCACATATACCCAGCTCAGTCACGTGGAGCAAATGTGTTGCCCCTTTACAATTCACTTTTCTCATCCCCAAGTTGAGAAAGTTGTACTTCATTGTTTTCAGATCTCTCCTGCACCAACATGCTGAATTTACTGTAGAGAACTATTTGCAAAATTGTTAAATGAAAATAGTTGATCTTTGTGCCATTTACTTGAAAGCTGATTTTCACCATCACTCTTGAGAGCGAGACAAAATGCGGGGCTCCCACATTGCTCTGCTGCAGCAACTCCTGCTCGCACTAATAGGAGTTATACACCGGCATCTCAGAGATAACAGAGCTGTCAACCTCTTTTATGAACCATGACAAGTATCCAAGAAATAGTGGATTTCAAAGTAAACACCCAGCATCCCAGCATAGAGTCAGAAAGGATCAATTCCAAACCTTTTTTACTATTTCCTCCGTTCCCCTCCAACATCAAAATACCCAGGCAATTCATCCACCTCTCAGGCACCTGGTGGTTGTCTTTGTTGAAATGGCTCAACAGCTGAATAAGAGGGTAGTTAGGCTGGAAATAAAATCCAAATGGTTGATAACTTTCTTCTCTGGTTTCCAATCCTGCTAATCAGAAAATTACAGATTAAAGGACTCACTCTATCCTTTTGAAGTCATAGCAGACGCATTCAAATTTCTGTTGATCCTCAGAGCAAGAGCCTGAGAGGAAATCGTATCTGATGTAGGCTCTTTTTCTGAGATGCATTTCCTGGTGCCTTAGCAAACCAAAAAGTTTCTTAGATCTTTCTGTGCTTCAGCTGAAGAGCATCTGAGTCCCTGCTACTGTGTCTTCATCCTAGCTTCAGGAAACTTGTCAAGACAATATTTTAAATAAACCGTCAGTGGGAACATAGTTTCTAATGAGCATGACATTTCAGAGCACGTATTCGGGTTCCCCTCACCCCTGTTGGCTTGTTTATTGATGCTAGAGCCACAGAATATTAAATATAGCAGAGACTTTAGAGCCTACTGAATCACTTTACAAAAATATCAAAATGAATATTGTAATTCCTAAGGGAGCAAAGTATGTTTACACATTTTAAGCAATAAGAATATAAAGAAACATATTTTCTAGTTACCTCTCAGCTAAAACAGAAAATTAAATTAATAAGACTCCTTTCCCTTCATAGGTTATTCCAGCTGAATTTATTTTAATTGAATTTAAAAGCATAGAACATGTCTCAGGAGAATCTTTCTCTTCCCAAAGATAGTAGTGTAAAAACGCATTGCAGGTTGAGATGAATGAACTCAATGACTATTTGTCTCAGTCTTGCTTACAGTCCTACCATTAGTTTTCTGCTCTTCCTGAAAGCCTGTGCTGCAGAGGATTCCTCGCCATGCCCTTGCCCCTTCCTTTAATTTGATATTCTGCTTTCACCAGCCTGGTATCAGCAAGAATCAAGGAGATGGTGTATGTGTGTTTGGGACTGAGAATCTTCTGAATTTGCTCATAGAATGAGGCATGAGGGAATCACGTGCCTCTTTACATCCTTAGCTCCCTATCATCGCAGCACTTGACATCAGAAAATGGTCCTAATTTTTCTCTACTTTGGAGACCTCAAGAACAAACTTATCTCAGGTCTAAGGAAACTGGGTGAATCAGGACACTGTAACACTTCTGAAATAGAGAGAGAGATGGAGGGCAGAATCCTTCAGGAGGGAAAAAGACATGATTTTATCTCTTCAATTTAATCAAGACCAATGGTTTAGGATGCTTTTGAATATATTAGGCAAAGTGGTATCTCTATTATTCATATGAATCCAAAGTATTAGATTTGGTTTTCATACACTCATTTGGAAAGACATCTACTGTCCTTTCTGCTCCAAGGAAATCTATTTCATTTTAGTATACTTTATTGAGTAGCTAAAAATAATTTTTAAAAATCTATTCTTAGGCAGATCAATAGAAGAACAGAAAGAACGCTGAAAGTAGGAGGTTTTAGTTTTTATATAACCCCAAGTTCACTACTGGCCAAAAATATAGAAATTGCTGTGAATAAATAATACTGGAGATAATGATAATAAGTCTTATTATGCATGTATATGATAGGCATTTTATTAAGCACGTTACATGTATTATAATTATATCTTCATAAAAATCCAGTAAGATAGAAACTGGTATTATCTTATTTGACCTAGAAGTTCAGTGATGTGTCCTGGTTCAGAAATTCTTAAATGATTAAACTGGATTTGAACCCAGGTCTGACAGATCACAGAACTGCAATGTAGATGGTGGGTGCTTTGACAATTTGGGGTGTGGGCAGAGGTGGGTGTAGCTTTCGTGACAAGCCGTACTGGTACCAGCACTTGATTTCACATGAAATACTCTTGTTTTAGTGAAGTTTTACTCCCATATCTATACACACACTTCAGTGTCCATGGGTTGTGAAGTTCCGCAAATGAAGACACCCTGAAGCGGATCTCCGAGGTCAGGATCTGGCATACGGAATTTCGGACTAAGCTATGGGATGTTTCAAACCTCCCTGCCAGACAACTCCCTTTTCTCTGCAAAGGCTCTGGAGCATAAATTAGTTCAGCAAGTGTCTATACTAAATTACCCTGTACACTTTGTCACTCCCGATTACCTTGATTTTAATGGGTGTGTGTGTGGGGGGGGAAATCTATGCATTTGGTGGCATATTCTGCATTCGAGCCTAGCAAGGCCTTTACCTGGCACTCATTCAGGGTAGGTAATTTAAACTCAGTGTCCATGTCCAGTGTCTTTTAGATAATACTCCAGCAGGGTTTTGCTCTCTATGCAAAGTTGGTTAAAAATGTCCACCTCTGAGATATTTCCGTGGCCCTCTTGGACCCACAGGTGGCCTTGACCACCTCAGTGGTTGCTCCTGTTCTTCCCATGAATATGTATGCCTTGCTTGCCCATTGATTTTGAGAGAGAGGGATGGAAATTGATTGGCAGCGCCAGCAAATAGCTGATGGGGAATTTGGCCTCAGAATGAGAATGAGTCAGTAATGATAGAACTGGGCCCAACGTGACTAATGCATATGGAGGAAGGAAGCTCTGGGGTCCCTCCCCGCACACAGTCCTCAGCAGTGTGGCTGCCGGCAGGCAGTGAGGAGTGCGTTCTTCCACTATGAAGGAGGACTCAGGTATGCTCAGCACTCTTAATATTCAGGTGAACACACTCCTTCAGTCCTTTAATTGAAGACGGAGTTGCCCTGTGGAATTCTCCAAAGCGTTCATCCAGCTTTGGGGATGCTTGCTGTCTGGCTTGGTAAACTTAGGTGGTGGTGGCATGGGATGCTGTAGTGACAGGGCTTTACCTTCCATGGGGAACAAAATGATCATTTCTATCATTGGGAACCCAGCTGATCTGTACTTATTTCCTTTTCACTCTCCTGCTTTTTCTATACGTTTGGAAACATGAAGAACAATTACTCTTGCTCATGCAAGTGTGAATGTGGCATCCATGATCTGTGAAAAATGAAAATTTCAGTGCACTTACCAGTAATTTGTTTCATGCCCAGACAAAAAGAATACCCACACACCCATACACACTGATGTGGTAGATTACCTTCCCACAGTCCCACCCTAAACTGAAGAATCAAACTAGTAATGAATATCTTTTCTACTCTCCAATCATTTCTACATGATAAGCATTCTATCACGAGTGAATGGATGAGGGGAGCACATGTACATTCATGTATACATTTGGATTCCCTGGGACTCTTAGGAGTAAACTGAGGTGTATATATTGTTTTCTCTATGTATGGGTGAAGGATGAAGGGTGTGTGAAAATACTTATAAGTGGCACAGAAGGCCACAGGGAGGGAGATAACAGAGCTGAACATTACTCACACTGTGAGTGTGGAGTGACTCATCCATCCACTGCAAAGTTGTGACATTTTCAGGAACATAGAGGTGTGGGCCTAGGTGCTGTTGGTGGAAACTTCACAATGCTTGAGCTCCCACCTTTAGAAGTAATGCCAGAGGGATTACACACAGGCACAGAGAGACAGACACTGCTCAGGCAGAAGGGGAATACAGAATGAGACAGGAGAGGCGCCCAAACACTTACCATGCAGGCCTGGAGGAGGGACAGCTCCTTCTCTGTCCTAGTTTACCCAGCAGTTAGAGAGGAGCCACAGGGCACCCATGGGCTGCCTTAACCCTCTCCTGGAGCCATCAGATCTACCAACAGCCTCCACTGATTTACAGACAAGGTCACCGCTAATTTCTTATGTTTATTTTGCTAAAAAGCAGAGACTTCAGGAAGATCTGTCACACAAATAAAGTGGTAATGACACTGTTTATAACTTAAAAGTTTTCCACATAATTAAAAATCTTTTTTTTCCCTAGAATTTTGGACAACCTATGTTATAGATAATGGGTTGAGTGTTTTTTCCCATTCACGCTACCTAGTATCATTTCCGTGCCTCTCAAGCATACTGTGCTTTTCAGGAGAAATAAAGGATGTGAGAGTAAGACTGACTTCCTCTCTAAGACTCTCACAATCTCTACTCTGCACCTTCAAGCCACACTCTTGACAAGCACGCTGTCTTTTGAATTTTCTATTCTTTCTCCCCTCCCGCCTAAGTGTATCTCCATGAGACCTGACGTGCCTGATTTATAACAGACACGAACGGAGGAAACTGGGTTTCTGATCATCATTTCCCCAGGGACCATAACATCAGCCCTTGCTCCAATGTCATCCAGGCTAAGAACATGTGACCCCAGCTGCGTCCTGTCCGAGGGGCACCTCTCTCACAGGATGCCATGTGTTCAGGGCCATGTTGGAGAGCATCACACCTTTAGAAGTTGAGCTCCCACCTTTAGAAGTAATCAGAATCCTTTATAGGACTGGGAATGACAACAAGAAACAGTATCAAGTGTTGAAAAATGTTCTTGGAAAATATTACTTTAAAAGGAATGTAAGTCTGCAAGTTCACGGCGCACAACTCTAAAATAAAACAAAATCTGCCGGTACTCCTGCCACCACTGACTGTTTTTCTCGTAAGTAGAATTAATGCACAAGGTCAAGCCCTGAGAGTAGCTTTGAAGTAGGCAAAATTGGTGCTTTTATCTGAACCCACTAAAGTGAGAAAGGACATTTGCCTTTATGCTCCTATCATAGACTTCTATTTTCAGAGCCTGTGCCAAATGCTAATTAGGACAGAACACAGTCAGGCATGGCTGGGTAGGCAGACCTTGGTCTCTAATGTAAGAAAAATGTCCATTTGAGGGAACACTGCAGAGTGTAATATTGGCGTCAGGTTTCAAATGAACGAATCGGGGCTTTATTAGGTCCAGGAATGAAGCCTTTCCGTTCTCTGCTGCCTGTCTTCTGGGAAGGCCATCGTAACACCTTCTGAACAACTTCTTGGCCCATTTCTGTGATGTTGTGGTCATAAGCATGATGTAGTTTAAAGAGAAGGGTCTTTAACTTGAGATCTCCATATTCGAGTTCTAGTTCTGGTGCTTTCTACCTGTGTTACGTTGCACAAGAAGCTTCAGTTGGTAGAGTCTCAGTTTCCTCATCTTTTTACTTTTTGCTACTGTAGCAATGAACGTTTTAAATATTATTTCAAATATTACAGGGAGCAAATGTTTTTGTTACATGGATGTACTCTATAATACTGACAACAGAGCTTTCAGGGCACCCACCCCAGGGCAGTGTCACTGCAGCTGAGAGGTAATCTTTATCCCTCACCCGTCTCCACCCTTCCCCTTCTTAGTGTCCAATGGCCTTTATGTTTTTTGTGTGCTTGTGTGTACCCGTTATTTAGCCCCCAGGTATTGGTGGGAACGTGTGTTTTTTCACTCCTGAGATACTTCGCTTGGGATAATGGTCTCTAGTGCCATCCAAGTTGTTATAAATAACATTAATTTATTCCTTTTTATTACTGAACACTACTCCATGGTATATATGTATACCACATTTTCTTTATCCACTCATGAATTTATGGGCACATAGGTTGATTCTATATCTTTGCAACGGTGACTTGTGCTGTGATAAACATTGAGTGCAGGTGTCTTTTTGATAAAATGACTTCTTTTCCTTTGGGTAGACACCCAGTAAAGTGACAGCTGGATTAAATGGTAAGTCTATGTTTGTCTCTTTGAGAACTCTACCTATTTTCCATAGAGGTTGTACTAATTTTGCTGACAATGTATAAGCATACTTTGGGAAATGTAAGTGGTTTCCCCTGGGATGTGTGAATCACTTAAATTCACTCCAAGGATGGCTGCTCAAGCTCAGCAGGCACTCCAGAGTTGCTGTGCAGCGTGGTGGACTGTTTCTCCCTCCTAGCTTTCCCACAATTGCAACCTGTCTGTAGCCAAGCTGATGGCAGCTTCTCCCTGCTCGGCACTCAATATGGACTTCCTGATGCTTGTTCAGGCCTGTCCAAAGCAGTCCAGAGAACAGTCCAGTCCAAAAACAGAAAATGCAGGACAGCCTCTCCCTACCTCTAGTCCTTCACAGGAGGGATGCCAGCTGACCTCTGCCCCTTCCCTCTCCCCCCACAGGCACCTGCCCACTGTGCTTATCCTCCTCAGCTCCAGACCTTGGTGTGACCCCTAGAGTCTCCTCCTTCTTCACTGTGTCCCTGGAGTGATGTTTCTGGGTAGGTTCCCCAGCCAGAAGTGACCAAAATCCTCTGTCCCATGTCTCACCAGGAGCAGCTGGAAAGATGTTGAGATGTCTCTAGTTTGCCCTCTTGCTCTGCCACTGCCCCCTGTACTAGCATTTTGTTATTATTAGCTGTCTTGTAATGACCAATTATTATGCACCATTCACCATGGTAAGTTGTTCCAATTATCTTTGTAACTACCCTAAGTTATATGATGCTGTAACTTTAAGATAAGAGATCTGCAACTCAGAAAGGATAAAAGGATAATATGTCCAAGGTCACAGAGATCAATGGCAAAATCCCAATCTGAACCTTGACCTTGAAATCCATTTTTGTCAACCAATTCCAGCATAAAGTCAGAAATTACTGAGGAACTTTTAAACTCTAAGTACAATTCTAGGAAGAGGATAGGTTGTATGAAGGAAACTATTCAGAGCAGTGGGAAGAGAAACAAAGAGAAATAGACAGGCATGTGACACAAAAGCACCAACAAACCTCGGCAGGGGGAGTGGAAAATACTTGTGACATCCTCTGTGAACCTTCTATGCTGCTCTCTCCCCTGTGTGTCCCTCCCCCCCCCAAAACACATCCTATGTCCTTCAGTTTTCACAGAATTTTAATCTCAAGTTTTCATTCACTAAGTACCCTCTATGAGTTTCACTGATAATAGGATAAAAGCCTTTCTTTCCCCAAAGGGATATTTTTTAATAGAAAATATTTTACAGACTAAAAATAATTTAGGATCCAAAGAAACAAACATTTTATAGTGGGTTTTTGGCACTGAGATAATTTGTGAACAAGATATCTCTGAACTGGTGACCAGAGCACATACACAGAACTTTCTCTCATTATGTTTTTTTGCCTCATGATTTAAAGCCCAGATCTTAAGCAAAGAAGTAAAATTTGAAAAGGAAGAAGGGAGAAGCAAACAAACAAACAAGAATG
>NW_003852407.1:8368789-8374803 GCF_000181295.1 Otolemur garnettii
GGCTATTTTTTTTGGTTGCAGCTATCATTGTTTTTGGCGGGCCTGGGCTGGATTTGAACCCGCCACCTTATGTGCATGTGGCTGGCGCCTTAGCCACTTAAGCCACAGGCGCTGAACCGCTAGGAATTCTTGATGCTCACTGCCTATCCATGCTTCTTCCTGCAGTTCAGCATTTTGGGTCTCTGTCCTTCCTTATTGGAGTGGCTCATCTTGGAGCTAGATGACCAAGCTATCAAATTCACCTGGTACTAAGCAGGGGGTGGCTCCCATTTGTCCCCAGCTCCTACACCAACTTTATCTACAAGCACACAGAGAGCTGTGTTTTGTGTAAAACACAGAGCTGAGAATTGAAGGTGTACAAGAAATTCATAGCCTGGTGTCTTGCCTCCAAGTCATAGCAGGCTTCTTTCAGTAAGAAGAATCTCATTGAAAACCTAAATGATCACAAAAGTTATCACGGAAGCAGTGGGAAATTATTTTAATTTGAAAACTAAATAAATCTTGGGCAAACGTAAAAAGAAATCATTGATTTTATAAACTTTACTTCTCCCACTTGTTTTGGTGGGAAAGTTAAGGATCCACCTGAGAACATCATTGCCCAACAAAGAATCCTTTTCTCCTCAGAGAGTTATTTTTCCTGGGAAAGAAAACGCGTGTTTGGAGACAAATACTTAGATTTGGGAACATTACAATTTTCAAAACTTCCAAGAAGTTTTCACAGAAATAAATCTATTTTCTTTGAAACATGACTCCATTAACCTTTTTTTTTTTTCAATGTATACAATTATATTTAAGGCCCTGTGAATACTCTTGGATAATTAAATGAAGTGAACCAAACTGGTATTTAGACAAATAATATTTTTTAATAAAAACTTTCAAAGTGAAATTAAGCCAATGCACATTTTCTTTGAAGGAACATGTATTAAGCAAAGCCAACATGCATTTGCCATCTCAGACACTGATACTGGAGCAGATACAGTTCTAATCAAAGCCAGAACTCTTGCTTTATTTTTCATCCCAACCCATGCATCCTAATTAAAGCCATATGAATGAACTTCAGCTATTAATTTTGCATAACCTGATATACATGCACTGCTGAATAAACCTAGGGTCCTTTAACCAAATTACAGAAGTTAACTGTAACGGATATATTTGTTGGCTGGGGCCTAACCTGTAATTTACTTAAACCAATATTAGAATTGAAACCAATGTATCTGTATTTCAACCACATACATTTTCCCAGCATATGTGATTGTTACATAAATAGATACATATTCCCTTAGACCACTTGATATTTATGAAATGAATGAATTAACTGCATTCAGCAGATATAATAGACCACTCACCCTGCCTTCTATTTCTGTTTACTTCTTTTAAAATATACATTAAAAAATACTTTTTAAAAACAAATCAGCTAGAGGAATCAAGAGAGGACATATTACCAGGCAGAATAAAGAAGCCCACTGTGATCTTTTGGAAAGAACACAGGGCTGGGATCTAAGGGTTACAAATTCTGTTGTGATTTTGCAACTTACTTGTGTGTTCTTGGATAAATCACTTAACTAAACTGGGCTTCATTTTTTCTCATTTGCAAAAATAGACACAATACCTCCCTAATCACATACGGCTGTTGTGAGAATGAAAGGCGATAAATACGTAAACTTATTTTGAAATGATCTTTTAATCATTACACAGATAATAGGCATTATTGTTACTAATAGTTCTCATGTCATCAAGTTCAAAAAAAATGATTGTTAGGGGCCAAATAAAGTCATAATAGAAGCAGTCACACCACATGCTATTATACATTTCTTCTTTTTTTTTGTGACAGTCTCAGGCTAGAACAATATTCCAAATGGCCACCTGAGTGCACTGATGTTTATTTACTCCACATAGTAAGCCTAATTACCCTTTTCCTTGGCTTTTTCACCAGCCATGAGGCTCACAGACAAGACAGAAGAACTAATGCTGTTATCTATTAGAAGTTACTTTTTATCTGCTCCAAGTGGGGAAACAAAATGTATCAGTAGTTTTTTCATGGGCAAACAAAATATATCAGTAGTTTTTTCATGGGCAAACAAAATGTATCAGTAGTTTTTTCGTGGGCAAGTAAAGAGCATGTATACCTGCAAGTCCTGAATGAGTGAGGAATATGTTCTTCCAGGGAGAGATGTTGAGAAATGCTTTATCAATTCTGGACCATGCCTGATAAAAAGAAATCACTGTTGATCGGGCACACACAGAATAAAATTGAGAAACGCTAATAGGAGTTTAATAAAAGACCTAGTTCTTCACAGGTGAACAGCGTCTACAGACTTCACCCTACTTTGCGGCGGAAACTTTTCACCACTGCATTTCAATGACTTTATTTTCAGAAAAATGAGGAAAAACAGCAATTCAACATGATCTATAAAACTCTAAAACTTGGCAATGTTCTCTATACTGTTGGTCTTCCATAGGGCCCTTCGGGGCCTCTTGCTCTAAGATAAGTTCACTGCCTTGGGCAATGTTCCCTGAGTCTAGTCCAGTAGTATGCAAACTTTCTGCTTTCACAAGAAATTATATTAAAAAAATATGTTTTACCCCATGGCTCAATATACACATCCATATGTGTCTATGTATGTAATTGTAAAGATGATTTCTAGAAAAAAATTATCCTTCCTACATGTTATACCCTATGAACTTTTTTACTTGATTCTATTCCATTGTTCAATAGTTCATTAAATACATATTGTTAGTTGATAACCAATTGATGCCATGATTCAATAATAAGTGAACATCACATTTTAAATAGTACTGATGTGGACAAGAATTTCTCTTCAAAACATTTCTCAAGTCTGCTGAAGAATCTGGAGCCTGAGCATCTTGTCCAATAAGAATTTTCTTGCTGGGGTGGTGCCTGTGGCTCAAAAGGGTTGGGCACCCACCTCATATGCATGAGGTGGCAGGTTCAAACCCAGCCCTGGCAACAACAACAAAAAATTATCTTGCTTCATTAGCAGAAATGTTTGTCTCAGAACTTACATTCTAAGAGAGTTGAAGAATTATCTGTTTAGGGCCAGATTTGAATTCTATCTACCTTAAGAATGATTCACAAAATTTCTGAATTTCAGTTTCTTCATTGGCAAACAAAGATAAAGTATCATGCTATCTTCACTGGTTATTCTGAGAGCTACTATGAAAATATATTTGGAAAGGCCATATGTTCAATTAATATCAGTTTACTCTCTTCCACTAGCCCTTATCTTTTATTTTCTTTCTTCTTCCCTTTTTTAGAAAGCAATGCTGTAGTAACTTAGAAGATGGAATCTGGAATGATTAGAATGGCAGGTATAATGCATGCAGTGTGGGTGGTTATTTTATTTGCCAATCAGGAAGGTCAATTCCTCTTAAAGAAGCTTGTCAGTCAGGGACTGAAAGAAACAAAGGAAAATATTCTCTGCCACTGACCCAAGAAAAATCTTACTAACAAATCTGGCAGAGAAAAGAGCAAATGCTATTTGTGGCTTTGGACAGCTACAATGCTGAGAAGTTATAGGATCTCCTGTTTGCTTTATATTTTATACTTGCTAGCCTTTCTACCCAGTGGGACCTCAAATTGGGGGTAAGTCACAGAGCAATTATCTTTAAACCATTCTAATCCAAGCGGCATGATTCCCAGAGACTTTTTAGCATGGGTTAGCCCTAGGAAAACATGAGGTTATTTGTTTTCTTACAACCTTTTTTTTTTAAAAATACCAATCCATTTCTTTGTCTTTCTCTCTCTGCCTTTGTTCCTTCCAAGACTTTGATATTCTTTTGCTGCTTAGAATTTTAACGCAGACTTTTCTTCAGTTTTTATATCATAGTCCAAATTTATTTATCCTTCATCTCACCAATCAAAATGACAATTGGCTCAAGATTCTCTTGTAGAATGAAAAGCTCTCTTAGATAAGTCAGTTTGCTCAAACTTACAGATTTGAATATGATTGGAAACAGGTTAACAGTTTGTAGTTTGTTTCTTCTTGATTTCGGGAAACATGAAAAACAAACTTAACAGTTCTCCCAAATTATTGCTTCTTCCTGAATCACCTGCAGAGTTTCTTTAATTCTGAACTTTACATCTGGAAATTGTGGTGCAGTAGAGTTAAAAAGATAGAGGCAAACTTTGTCTTTTTATATATTTTTACAATACCTTCAGATTATTTTAATTTTAAAAAATTGGGGAGAAAAATAAAATCATTGTGTCAGATATCTGTTGCTTAGTGGCTTTCAATAACATTCATTTACTTTATAATTTTGTGAGTCAGCAGTTGAGGTTGGGCTCAGTTGGTCTGTTTTGCTGTCATTTTTAGGCTCACTCAAGTTGTGATTATCTGCTGGTCATTGATTGACTCTGTTTCTGGGGATTGGCCAACTCTTGGTCAGCCCAGTGGAAACCAGGAGACCATGTATGTGTCCTCAGCAGAATGCTCCAAGGCAGTTTACAA
Source organism: Otolemur garnettii (assembly GCF_000181295.1). Classification (NCBI taxonomy): domain Eukaryota; kingdom Metazoa; phylum Chordata; class Mammalia; order Primates; family Galagidae; genus Otolemur; species Otolemur garnettii. The sequence goes on from NW_003852407.1 coordinate 8,373,259, forward strand.
TGAAGCTCGATACAGCTTCTAGTAGTAGCTGCAATATCCCTTGAGGTCTATGCTCAGAATTCGCACAAGATAGCTTTGGCCACATAAAGGCACAACTCTAGGCTCCAGGAATAGAGAAATAGACCCCACCTCTTGGTAAAAGGAACTACAAGTTAAAATTGCAAAATAGTATAGAAGGGGAAGAATTGGGGCCATGTGTGCAACATACTTCAGTTGACTTAGAAACTGTGGATGTATGTGTACACATGCTCACATTTGCATGTGTGTACATGTATGTACATATACGGTTAATATATTTTTAAAAGGTTACTTTACTTATTTTCATTTATGCTTTTCTCCAACTTCCTAGTTTTCTACATTGGAAAAAAACCTCTGAAATGTATTTCTAAAATGACTCAGACAATATAATTTTTGTGGATAATTTCAATAATGAGTATCAGTAAAACCCAAGAAAATTCACAGGGGTATCCAACCTTATTTTTCTCTGTAGCATGTTGGAATAATAAGAGTTGTCTTGGGCCACTCATTAAATCAGAAACATTAAGGAAAGCTGATTAGTGAAACAAAGGTCTGAGTCTGTGCATACTTTTTGTGATATCCAACACCACAGAGAAGCAAAAAAGTCTTCACAAAATCAATGCACCTCTGCCAAAGTGTGGTTGGCAAATTTACCCAGTTATGAGAATATTATTTTCCTTTGTGTCCCCAAATGGTAGAATGAATGACTCTAAATAGAATTTTGTGCACCAAAGATTACTAAAGCTAGTGTGTGGATATTCTCAATGTGAGAGTTATGAAATCCTTGATGAAATTATATATAAATGGGTGGAGAGTTGTGGATTTATACCATCTCTCACCATCTCTGAACTCTGAGATGCTCAAAGGAGTGTCCAGGATACAAAGACTTCATTTAATTGACAGTTCTGTCACTATTAAGTTGTGGGACTTGCATAAACTACTTCATAGATGTCCACTTCAGTTTTTCATCTGTAAAAGGAAAGTAAACTCTTCTACTTAATCAAATTTCTGTGGGAGTAAATGAGATTAGACATATGCATACAATGACTTTGTGACTTGCAAAGGGTTATAAAACAGAGGGCATCAGCTTCATCTGCAGTTGGTTCACCAGTACTAAAATAAGTACTTCTCTATAGATCTTAATAATGATTATACACGTAGAATTATAGGTGTAGTATGGCAGTTTTCAACATTTTTATTTCTGTACATTTGTCTTGATGACAAGATCAATTTGTTCACTTCCCAAAGATAGATGTTTCACTTTTTTTAGCTTATTTTTGAGTCTAATGTTCCAACCTAACAGCTCTTTTTTTGTACCTACCTAACCAAGATGTATGCAAATTAAGTCATGCTCTCTAAGGCAGGGCTCCAGAATATTTCTCCTTATGGAGAGTTTTGTATAATTTTAGTCCCATAACAGAAGCATAGAGACAATTACTAGGCAAGAAATGCGCACTAGCAAGGTGCCTGGATCAGAGTTTCTAAGTTTCTTCTCTTTATAAAATTCAAATCTCATAATCATTCTTT
>NW_003852407.1:8375160-8377334 GCF_000181295.1 Otolemur garnettii
AGTAACTGCATTCTGGGGGTTAGAGATATTAAATAATCACCCAGACAAATGTAGAATTAAAAAACCCATGAAGAGGGGGTAAAGGAAAGTTGTAGGGACTATGAAGAATATATGAAAGGATCTCATCATGAGGGGAAGTGAAGTCAGGAGACTGCTTTGAGAATGGGACTTGTGAGCAAAAGTTAGATAACGATAAGAAATTCACCTGGTAAAGGACTGGGGGTGAGTAGTCAATCAGAAAGAAGAACATGTGAGAAGGAACAGCTGGGAGAATATAACTGAAAAAAGCCACTGCTGCAGGAGTGTGGAAAGTGAAGAGAAAAAAGTTGAGGCAAGACTTGGTCTTTAGCCTAAGAACAATCTGAAACAACTGAAGGATTTTGAAGACAAAAGAGAAGATTTCATTTTTGAAATATTGTTTTTGACTCATACTAGGAAATGGTTGGCAGGAGGTCAAACAGATTCAGGGATCAGCATTGTACCAGCCTAAGCAAGTGACGAATTGATGATAGTAGCTTAGACGTGAGTGGTGGCTTTGAAGTTAGAGGTAACTGGATGAACTGAATATGTACTGTAAATATGAAACTGGTAGGACTTCTTGTAGTATTTGAGTTCTAAGGTGATTTTCCTTTACGTCTTTGCTCTACCCATGATCTACAGTTACAAATATTTTTCTAGCATCCATCTGATCGTACTCTTTTTAGTCATATAAGATTACTGTCATCTACCAGGGTCTGTCTCCTTTTTCATCACCAGGTGTCCTGAACAAGAAGTTCAAAGATTCTTCATCACAGTAAACTAATCTCTTAGCATTATACAACCCACATGGAATTTGTAAATTATGAGGGATGGCACCAAAAGAATTCAATATTCAAAACAGCAATTGTAGTTTTTAAGTTACATATGCATTTTTCTGTCCCTGAGAATGCTTAACAATGCAATGCCAAAACTCTAAAACTTCTCTCCTGTCAAAAGTAACATTTTTTGTGTAATGTTTCACCTTCCTACCATTCTCTCAGGCTTCACAATTACATTTTTATATAAGACTTAGCTTTAGAAAAATTAATTCCTTCTTGTGTGTGGATTTAGTTTTCTTTTGGTGTAGTTTAAAAAAAACAGGAAAGGGGTCTCTCTTACCTTTTCTCCTCCATGAGAGGGACCCACTTACAACTCCTTTTGAGAGTGCTCTAAACTTTCTCTTTATTCTTCTTACATAAAATCTCTGTTACCCCGAAGACAGACAAACAAACAAACAAACAGGAAAGGCTTTATAAGACTTTATGTAAGGAAATATAAGATTTTGTTACCAGATGATCAGCTTCTGAAGCACCCCACCCATTTCCCTCGTTCCTTTCTCACCATTCCATCCCCCCTTCCCATTAAGACTAACCTCATCTTGAAACTACAAGCTCACATGAGCACACATGCCCACTGACACACTTTCCTAAACAGCTGAGAGTTTAAACTATTAGAAATAATACATTTCCAGTTTGCTTCTCAATCTGCTAAAGATGTTCTAGAATGAATTTGGATGGGATATTTTCTCCAGGGATGGGATATTTTCCCCAGGGATGGGATATTTTCTCCAGGGATATGAATTGAGAGAGAGTTTCACTTCCTTTGGAGGTAATGTACTGAAGGCTACCTTCAGCTGTTTTGTAAAGTTCCCGCTTTTCTTCTCAAACACGATGTCCTCCATTGTCTTTCTTATTGTTTGTATGACACCTACCACACCTTTAAAGGCCAAAACCTATTTCTGCACTTCCAGACAGTGTTTCCCCAGTTTTTCTACATGATCAGATAATCTTTGATGATTATTTTGTGTGATTAACTCTTCTCTTTGCAACCAAAAATAATATTCCTTAAAGCTAAAATATCTATTTAGCACCATGTCTATACATAGTACTATAGTCAGCTCTTGTCTTGGGTAGTGTATGGAGTCTAAACTATTACCAATGATTAATAGCTCTTATGAGATCAAGTAGTCTATGCAGTCAAGTGTGATAATGAAATAATATTCAAACACTTGTTTTTTTACTTTAAAATTTTGTCAAGCCCTTTCATATCCTTAAACAAAATATAAATTCCTAGTAAAACACAGGCTATTAGTTTTAGATTGCTGCTTTCACAAGTCATCATAAATGTAGAAGCTTAAAACAACACATTTTTTTTTT
>NW_003852407.1:8377511-8405040 GCF_000181295.1 Otolemur garnettii
TTTGATTTCTTATCTCATGGGCCCTCTGTCTTCAGAGCTGTTAGGGTCAGGAGTCTTGCCTCCCCAAACCCAGTTAATCTGGTTTGATTATTTGGCTGAGCTAGAAAATTCAACCAAGGCACAGAAGTAATTGAAAGCAAAAAAATGAATGGAAACCAAAAATTATAGGCAGTGTGAATAGAGAGCAAAAGTGACCTGAGCAAGTCTCAGTGGAACAAAGAGAAATTTTACTTAAGGAGAACAAAGGGAAAGTTTAGAGCACTTCCAAAGAGAGTTGAAAGTAGGTCCCTCTCATGGTGGAGAGAAGGAAAGAGAGGAGATGCAGAGGCTGTGCAGAATATAAATATCATCTATCTCTCTGTTTCCAATTGGTCGCAATTCTTTCCTTGGCTTCTCTGCCCCATCAGGTATTACTGCTCTTTTCTGTTGGTCATTGATTGTCTCTTACTGCTGGTCATTGTTTACCTAGGTTACTTCACACCCACATTCTCATGGGTCTTCCAGACTTCTTCCTTTTTCAGTAGGCCAGACTTTCCTCCTATCCCCTTTGGAGTCCATTTTTTTTGTCCCTGCTCAAAAGCTGTTGATGGCATATCAAATCTTTCTTTTTTCTTTCTTTTCTTTTTTGCTTCAAATCTGATTTTTCCTTCTTTTTCATTCCCCTTTTCCTCTTTAGCATATAAGATTATATTAGTCCTACCTGGATACTACAGGCTATTCTCCCTGTTTTACAGTGAGCTGATTAATTGATGCAGTTCCTTATTGTAGTACCCCGATTAGTATTTGATTAAATAGCCTAGAAAGAGAAACACTGGAGGGGCATCTTTAGAATTCTGTCTACTATACTCAAGAACTCAAAAAGCTGCTTGGGTAACTTTGATGATTAGCCAGGTTTAGTAACCAATTTTCCAAATAATTGGTAAGAGCAGTAGTTAATGTGGGACATACAGAAATAAGAGTACATGTGGTGGACTGAGTCAGGCTAGGGCTAACATGACACAGCTGCTCTTGTTGGTTTGGGTCCTAAGTGACCTTTACCTCTTTACCAGCCTGTCTATGATTCTTACTCTTCTATAAATTTAGCCCCCACTCTAAAGATGTCTATCTTGAGTAGTTTAGGTGGAATGATTTAGGAGATTAACTTTTGAACTGGAAAATGTTATAATAGATCACCATTTTACACTGATTATTCTTTAAAATAAGGGTTAATGTAGTCTTTGCTTTGAACTTATATGTATAAAATGGTGATTTTAAAAGTGGGAGAACAGAAGATTCTTAGAGAGAAAGGTTGCTCTCACTGATCTCCAGAATTTCCATCATTCTGACAAAGTTTGGTGGACCTACCCCTGTCTTTGCATGTTGGCTGACAGTGATGGGTGGGTGGCCCTCATTTGGTAACAGAAATAGCTAGTACAAGCCTAAAGTCAGTCATAATTATTCCATGGACTGGCCAATTTTAAATTGATTTCATCAAGTCAGTAAAGTTGGTCAGAAATACATTTAGATCCTTATTCACATAAAAAACTGATAAATAAATAAAATAAATATAAGAAACTTAAAGAAATGTATCCACTTAGGAATGTATCCTAAAGAAAAGGATGTATTCTTTTTCTTTCCAAAACTATTGTCTTGAGGTTTCAGCCAGGTGGATATAAGAAAACTTTATATATGTTTGGCCATTAAAATTATTCAACTAATCTTAACATTGTAATTTTTGTCATTATACATGCTGAAAAACTACAATTTATAACTTTTATCCTGAAGCCTTTAGGGTCTCCTTTTATGTGCTTGACTGGAGTTTATATTTTAACTGTTGACATGTAGTTTATTATTTTCTTGTTTCATTTGCTCCTTATGTTTCTGTAATATTCTAAATTTGGACTGTTTTTCGGTCTAGATCTTCAAACCAGTTCCACATTTATGAAGAGAGGAGGAGAACTCGGATAATGTATTGAAAATCCACCTATGTATTTTTAACAGAGTTCTTCAGAGAAGTGGAAACAATAGGACATAAACACCCACACACGCACACACACCCCCCCACACATACATTTATGTTAAAGAATTGGCTCATGTGGTTAAGCTGGTTGACGCATCCTAAAATCTGCTGGTAAGGGCAGCACAGCTGATGGTGTAGTTCCCACCTGAGCCAATAGCAGGGCATCAGTCTTGAGACTCAGGAAGAGCCAATATGTCAGTTAGGGTCCAAAGATAGGAAAACAAACACCAAACAAACAATCTCCACCCAAGGCATGAGAAAAACTGAAATCCCTGCTCCAGGCAGTTAGGCAGGAGGAAATTATCCCTTTCAGGAAGGTCAATCCTGTGAACTAAAATAAAATGTTAGGGCTCCCCCCTCAGTTACTGATTGATGGATGCCCTCTTGGCCAAAAGGATCCCTAAACTGAATTGCTAGCCTTGAGAAAAGAGGGCAGACAGGCCTCATCATGTCCCCTCCCCTTCTTAGGGATATGCTTTGTGACTCACCAACAGGCCTAAGGCTATGCAAAACCTACCTGCAGGTCCTCAACTTACATAACAAACCACTGAGTCTGTCTGGTACTTTGTCTCTGATCCTAAGCATTTCTTTTCACTGACTCTGGAGCTAATTTAGACAGAGGCTAACTCTCTCAGTCAATTGTCAGCTAAAGAATCTTTAAACCTACCTGTAACCTGTAAGTGATCCCACTTCCAGATGTCCCACCTTTTGGGTCCAAATCAATATGTGTTTTACACATATTGTTTCTGACCTCCCCTGTAATCCCTGTCTCCCTAAAATATATAAAGCCAAACTGTAACCCCATCACCTTGAGTCCATGTGCTCAAGGCTTCTTGATTGTGGCTCCCAGTCATGGTCTTCAAATCTGGCTCAGAATAAACCCCTTAAATTATTTTACTGAGTATGGCTTCTTTTCTGTAGACAATCCTTTTGTTCTGTTTAGTCTCTGAACTGAATGAAATACACTCAGGTTAAAAGTGCAATCTGTTTATTCAGTCTACGAATGCAAATGCTAATCTCCTTAAGAAACATCTTGCAGACACACCAAAAACAACGTTTGCTCAAATGTCTGGGCACTCCATAGCCTAGTCAAGATTACATATAAAATTAGTCACCACACTGTAGTTAGGCAGAGTAACAGCTTTACTTATATCTCAATACTAATCTTTAGCACTTGTGAATATTACTTTATATAACAAAGGAGACCTTGCAGATCAGATTAGTCTAAGAATCTTTGGAATAGGCAAATTATCCTGGATTATATGGGTGGCCCTAACTAATTACAAGTGTTCTTATTAAAGGGAGAGGAAGGAAGATTTTACTAGAGAAACAGTTTATAGGACTGTAGAAGCATGATACTATGCTGCTAGGTTGCAGGTAAAGGAAAGTGCCATGAACTAAAGAATGCAAGGAATGCAACTCTAGGAGCTTGGAAAAGCCTGGAAATGGAATTCTTCACTGAAGCCATTAGAGGAAGTTTGGCCCTGCCAAGGCATTGATTACAGCTCTGTGAGGCTGATTTTGAACTTCTGGCCCCAGAACCCTAAGAGAATAAATGTATATTTTTTTAAGCTGCCAGTTTGTGGTAATTTGTTCAATTTGTTACAACAGTGATAATTACCTAACATATCACCTTATGTAGAAGTACTGGCAAATGGCATTATAAATATTTCTTATTTTGAGAGAACATCTTGCATTATACTACTTCATACCTATCCTCTGCCAGTCAATACCTTCCTAACAGGCCTATCTGGATGCCAGGGTAATAAAGAGTAGGGATTCTGTCTCCTGACACCTGTGTAGCTCATCAATGCAGTGTTTATTAAGGAAAGAATATGAAATTCTCAATTATCCATTCCATTTAAATAATGTATATCATGATACTTTGATAGTTTTTCCTTTGCAGGTATTACTTATGTTATCTAATCACATGAAACAGTTAGGGTCCCAGCAGGAAACACAAATCCAACTCAAATGGTTCATGTTATCAGAAAGGAACTATTACTCATGACTATAACAATGGCAACAATGGAACTACTTACAAAGATGCTGATAGATTTAAGCGAATTGACATGGAATATTGTGGCATCTGGAGATTAGCAGAAATAAGAAACCATTGCCAAGCTTGGGTGTGAAAAAGCAAGGTGGCAAGTTAACAATCCACATGCCCTGTGAGGGCTGCAGCTGTGGAGACATGCTGCCTGCTAGGACATGTAATTATAGAGGGACATAGCTACAGTCCCAAACCATGGCCCCGAGCAGGCAGAAAGGAGGAGACAAACCACAGCCTATGACTCGTTCTCCCTCAGAGTTCCTGCTGAGGTCTCTCATTGACCAACCAAAAAACAAAGGTCAAGGCTTTGTCTCTTTGGACACAAAGCAGAACAAAGAAGATTTTTAAAAATACATCGAGTGGCAAAGGGTAGAAGAAAACAGAATACTTGGTGTACTCTAGAAATAATGAATGGTAAAATTAAAAGAAAAACAAGTACAGTTGGGTCTGATTCCTTTATTTTATAGTGAGGACCCAGGAGTGTGAGAGGCACCCCCTAAGACCCTGATTGAGAATTTCTGTTGTTCAGATATAATGCAGATTCTTTCTCTTCTACCAGGAGACACTGACTTATGCCTGTACATGGAGTTGTTTTGTTAGTATTGATCTGATTTCTTACCACATGTAGTTAAAATCTGCCCTCATTTGTCTTTTGGTCAATTATTCTTCTGAGAATATCAGAGGCTTTGAGGTTTCTGAGGTATTTGGAATCAATCGAATGGTGTTCTATTGAATTATGTGAGAGGCTCTTCAGTTCGGGGCTTGAATTCTTTACTAAGACTGTAAAAAGAAAAGAGCAGTCTATGCGTGGTTTGTAGATATGTTCACTAAAGATAAGCCACTTTGCCCGGTAAAGATTATACAGACACAAGGGTAATGGTGCATCAGAAACAAGGATTAATCTGACTCCCAATATTTGGGGTGATCTGGACATTTGTACCCTATACTGATGCAGGAAGCATTATAATTTTTTAAAGTTTAGCAAGTCATGGCCTGTATTTGTCTGGGATGCACTGGGATGTATCTAGCAGTAAAAATTAGTGACTTGGATTTAGTGGATATCAATATTCAAGCTGACCGATTGCTCCTCAGCAAACACAGGTGCTTTTTGATCCACATAATTATTTAGCTCTAACACATTTCATCTTACTAACCAATTGCATTGTCTTCCTTGAGCTCAGAGGAGCTCTCCTATCTATTTATTCTGTGCTCTGTTACAGTCTGAGGAGAATGCATGCATAGGGCACACATGCAGAAGCCTCTCCTCGGGGCAGCCATCAATCTTCTTGTAATTAAAGAATTTTACATGACATAATGACATTACTGTCCCAGTGCTTTAGCATCAGTACTTCTAAGAATGGTCTTGAGAATGGAAGGCTTTAGAGTTTTCAGCAAATTCAAGAAAAAGTACATTTTTGAACAATTTTTAAAGGTGTGTAGAATTTGAGAAGCCAGTGTAGAAGACAGAAGATATTCACCAGGAATGTAAAAATACAGAAGCAAGAATGAACTGCTGGCAAGATGGATGGGAAGAATGGGGAGGTCCAAGGAGCCTTGTAAAATATTCTAAAAGTGAAGAGGTAGGAAACAAGGCCAAATGAAAGTTTATGACTTTGGCAGTGACATGACCAAGGCCCGGTTAATGGAGATGGTTTGCCAAATGTTCACTGAAAGACACTATAGGAGATGGCATCAAAAGGGACGGAGGCCAGCCGGGAGCTTGCTGCAGTGAGCCATCTCTCAAAGGTGTTTTGAGTATGCGCCTGACATACATAGGCACAAAACTGAATTGTAAAACTTTAGGAGCATGCTATGCTATTATCATTCATCTCATATCACACTTGAACTCAGTTTGTTTAAAGGGTAGCAGAAGGCTCCAGAAATGGAATGTCCCCCACTAAACACACACAATCTTCCCCAAGATTCAATTCAGGAACAATCTAGGTAGGCAGGAGGGGTGAATAAACTGCCCCAAGCTGCCTCTTTGGGTTTTCCTTCTCCTAGGAGTCGACTTGTGATTTCTGCTGCCACCTTCAAGAATACTCTTCAGGAACAGCCCTCCCCCTGCTATGCTTTAAAACTCCCAGCCAGCACAGTGATGCACACCCCTCACTGCATTCCTATAAATGCAGTTAAGGTGAGTGTCAATGTTAAAAAGAGGGAAAAGCATAAATACAAATTTAACTAAATACCAAAAAACAATGGGAAATACTTGTAAAAGCTAGGGATTTTAATCCTGAGGTGACTGAACCCTTGGCCCAGAGGCTGTTGTAATGTCTCTGCATCTCTGGTTTTTTGTCAGTCTTGACTCCATGCTGTGACAAGTGCCATCTTGCATTTCTCAAAAACAAAACAAAACAGAACAAAAAAACCACAAGTCCCTGACTTACTTTACTTAGTTTCAATATCTTGGCCTCAGATCAATGTTATACTTTTTCATCATTGTTTTCCAGACTGCATTTATTGACACAAGAAATATCCTAACTTTTTTGAGCTGTGACAATTCATGGGAAACTCCCCTCACCCCATCCAGGGAAGAAGCCACCATCATCACAGACCCATATGAAGCTATACCTTCAAAAACTCAACAAACATGTCATTCATGTCTTTGCCCATTTTTTAATAGTTTTATTTCTTGCTAAATTGTTTGAGTTGCTTATAGAGTCTGGATATTAGTCCTTAGTCAGATGTGTAGTTTGCAAATATCTTCTCCCATTCTGTAGTCTATTTATTCTGTTGGTTATTTTCTTTGCTGTGCAGAAACTTTTTAATTAAATTCCATTTATTTATTTTTGTTGTTGCTATATTTGCTTTGAGGAGTTAGTCATAAATTCTTTGCCTAGGCTAGTATCCACAAAGAGGTTTTCTTACGTTTTCTTCCATAATTTTTATAGTCTTAGGTTTTACATTTAAGTCTTTAATCCATCTTGAGTCAGTTTTGTACATGTGTATATGGTGAGAGATGGGGATTCACTGTCATTTTTCGGCATGTACCTATTTCTTCATATATCAATTTACCCAGCACCATTTATTGAATAGGAGATCATTTCCCTAGTGTATGTTCTTGTTTGTTTTATTGAAAATCAGTTGGTTTTAGGTACATGATTTTATTTCCTCATTATCTGTTCTGTTCTTTAGATTTCTATGTCTACTTTAATACCAGTACCGTGATGTTTTGATTACTATAGCCTTGTAATATAATTTGAAGTCAGGTAATGAGATGCCTCCAGATTTGTTCTTTTTGCTTAGGATTGCTTTCACTATTCAGACTGAATTATTTATTCCATATGAAATTTAGGCTTTTTTTCTCTTTCTGCAAAAGTGATACTATTTTGATTGGAATCACATTGAGTCTATAAATCACTTTAGTGCATGTAGACATTTAGTAATATCAAAAAAATGTGAAAAAATGCTTAATATCATTAATCATCAAGGAAATGCAAATTAATGTGAATTTTTCCCCTGATAGAATGGCCATTATTATTAAGTCAAAAAATAATAGATATTGGCATAGATGCAGTGAGAAGGGAAGACTTACACACTCAGGGTGGGAATGTAAATTAGTACAAACAATATTAGTTCATCACTTATGGAGAACTGTGGACATTCCTCAAAGACTTACCATTTGATCCAGCAATCTCCTGCTGGGTATATACACAAAGGAAAAGAAGTCTTTGTATCAAAAAGACACCTGTCCCTTCATCGTTTTCGTAACACAGTTTAAAATTGCAAAAACATGGAATCAACCTACATGCCCATCAACTGATGAGTGGATAAAGAAAATGTGATATACATATATACACAGACCATGGATTACTATTCAGCCATGAAAAGGAATGAAATAATGTCATTTGCAGTAACTTGAATGAAACTGGAGGTCATTATCCTAAGTGAAATATCTCAGGAATGGAAATGCAAACCCCATACGTTCTCACATGTAGGAGCTAAGTGATAAGTATATGTGGTCATAAAGAATGGCATAATGGACATTGGTAACTAAGAAGAGAGGAGGGTGGGAGGAGAGTCAGGGATCAAAAATTACCTATCGGGTACAATGTATACTATTACTATTTGGGTGATGGGTACACTGAAAGCCCTGACTTCACCACTATACAGTTCATCCATGTGACAAACAACCCTGTATTTCCTAAGTCCATTGAAATAAATAAAAAAAAAAAACACAGAAACCATAAAAAGCATAGAAATAAAATGAATAGTTACAGAGAGCAACACAAGGGCTTTTATATCATTGCCTCTTGATGTTATAATATTGAGAAACCCTGTGTCTTAACAGTTGAAGATACCACTGATTAACTGGCTTTGGCTGCGTAATATGTAAGTCTTTTAATGTGGTGGTAGATATTGGTAATTTAAAGTAAGCAAGTTAAAGTAAGGGTACATGAGTACATGATGTACAAGGGTACATCATGAATACAAAGTGGAGGTCCCCTCTAAGAAGTATATCAAGATAAGTAAACTAGCATGTATTGAGCCTAATCTCATGATGAATAAGGAGATAATGTTTGAAAATAGTGCTTAACAGCTTAAGTGAAAACCTGTTTCAACACACATCTAACTTTTGAGCATTAAATTCTTCCTAGTGTTCTCCGCCCACAATATGGTATTGTTCCCAAAGGGGAATACCTGAATATTAAGCACTTAATAAGGAAATACAAATGCACGCACACACACATTTCACCTGGCTGTTCACTGTGGAGAATACCAAAATGAATGAGAAAAACTCAGTCCTCCAAACACCAACAAGGAAAAAGAGCACAATTATGAGATTGGAGGGGGTTAAGAAAATCTATGTTTTTCATAAATTCACTGGATGATTCCTGTACATATTCTTGTGCATACTAAGGTTTAAGAATCACTGTTAACGACAACAACAGCAAAAAAAATCGACAATAAATCAGTAAGCCATTATTTACTTTAAAAAAAAGGAGATAATAGAAAACAAACAAAAAAATCTTGTCTTCAAAGAACTTGCGAGATAAATAAATGAATAAATTACACATTTATGGAAGAATTCAAATAAATACAGAACAGAATGTGGTTTAATGGATGAAGTGGAAGGAGTCTGAAGAACGAGTAATTAGCACTGGGAGATACAGATATGTCTGTTTATCTCTCTATCTACCTACTGACCTAATTAACTATCTACCTGTCTGTGGGGAGAATGTCAAAAGGTCCTGAAAGAGAATTCTAAGGGAAGAAGGTCCTTTCCACTTCACATACTTGTAGGAGTCATGATCCACATCAATTTGAAAAACCTAAGATTTTTCACATATTTCAAGTGTTTAGTACAGTGCCTCCTACATTCTTGATACCAGATATCAAGAATATTTAGTATTAATACTAAAGGAATTGAGAAAATATTTGATCTATTCTTTCCGACTGCCTACTCAGCTGATAATAATACATAATAAGTCCATATCAATCATCTTCTAGGTGCTACACATTCTGAAGTGTAATGAAAAAGAAAGGCTATGACCTCTATTTCAATGTCTATTGGGGGGGTCCTGTTCACAGGATATATTTGGAAAAAGCACTCAAATCAGTGTTGAGATGTGGCTTATGAAAGTTCTTTAGAAATGGAAAGTACTCTACAAATATTCTAATTATAATGTTCATAGAAAATATTAGCCAGGCGTGGTGCCACATGCCTATTCTAGCAAGTTGGGAGGCTGAGGCAGGAGGATTGCTTGAACCCAGGAGCTTGAAGTTGAAGTGAGCTATGGTTTCTATACTCTAGCCTCCACAACAGAGTGAGACCCTGTCTAAAACAATAATTCAAGGAATTTTAATCATCAAAATCTATGAGTTCAATAGCATCTCTGAGAAAGGAACTTATTCCTTGTAGGTCAGTGAGTGAGAGGGCATGTTGACCTTCACCATTTCATTACCAGGAGGAAAGGAACAGTTTCATTCACACTTGCCTGGCACATACTAGGCTCTCACTACATGTGTTATAAAGATCTCTTCATTGAAGTTCACTGATATCAGTGAGGAAGACTTCTTGAAAGTCTTAGCATTTGGTTTTAGCAGAAGGGCAGGGTGGGAGAGGGCAGAGGGGCACTGTGAGAAAAAATAGTGTGTGTGAATTGCATGGAACAGTTATTTGGGGGAAGACAGTGTGTCCCGGGGAGAAATACAAACATTCCTTGAGCCTTTAGAGAAATATTTATTATATTAACTTAGGATGGGTTTGAAGAAATACAATATCAAATGGTGGAGTAATTACAGACTACTAATCTCCTGTTCCTGGACCCATTTAAGTGTTTGACTTTTTGACAGTCCACACCTCTCCTTGTCTCCATTTTTGCTGTGGGAACGCCACTGTGGGAAGGGTGGTCTGTGCCAGTGGAGTCATCTCAAGCTGCGATTCCTTCAGTTTCATTTCCAATGGCTCTGCCATTCTCTCTAGCAAATTTTCCTTTTGATATTAAAGTCCCTGATTTTCTTCCCAGGACCTCCCACATCTTAGCCTCAGGGCTCTGGCAACTTGATTGAGATTCAGCTAAGAATTCCTCCCCTCTTTTCTCACTGCAAGCTTTCTGCCAGGGACATGCTGGGAGGGAGCCAAGTTTCCTATGCTCTAGCATTGCCCTGCTGCCAAAGAACTTTGCTCAGAGTCGGCTCCTCCATAGGCAACAGGCTGTCCCTGGTGGGGTGCTGTGCTCCATGCAAGTGCTCTGCTTTATTCAGCTGTCACACATCCAGTCACTTCCATTTAGACAGGTGCATTTTTCTAAGGAACCCTTGAGTGGAGATGAGCTGGAGGCCCAAGTGAGTCATTTGTTCTGTGTTCTCTCCTAGAGCCATAGCTGCCCACTTAGCGTAGTTTGGTCTGTTAGAAGGCATTTCCCATCTAAGGGGGAGTGGGCAGGATTTGTTTACCTATGGATTTAAACTGCCTCTGTCCTGCAGAGGGGTCTTCAAAAATCCAGGGTCTCAATTTTATTTTTTTGATGTCATAACGCCTCTTTCTCTGAACCCTATCCTTTCTTTGTTATCCAATAGTCCAAATCATTTCACCTCAATATGCTTCATTTACCAATGCAGACAAAATTTGTGGTTTCTCCTTCAGAGAGGAGCATGAAATGTGTTAACAGTGACTAATGTGCTCTGCACACTATGGAAAATGAAAATCTGTATTCTTTTTCAGTGCAAATGCTTCCTAGGTAGAACAGGTAAAGTTACCTATAGTATTACTATAATACACATTGCATCCCTTATTTGGCCTCAGTCCCTGCAGAATCAATATTAGATCACAAGATTGCTGAGTTTTTCTCTATCACTAAGATTTGGTAATTTTACAAACCATTTGCTTCCACAGAGAGAGCAGAAGTTTATTCAGATTCCTCTGTGTCCCTACTTCAATGCTGGCTTTACTGACAGCCCCAGAAAATACTCATGCTTGTTGAGTACCTGCTCTGTGTGAAGCAGTAGATTCATGCAATGAGTACCATGGTGAGTAAGACACAACTGGACCCTTTTATTAAACACCAGACATTGCAGAAGATCTTGTTATTATCTCCTAAATGAACTCTCTTTTACCTGTATTACCTCCACCATCTCATAAGTTTCTAGGTATAAAGTAGATGCAATTAATCTATCAATCACTTGGAAATTCTGACCTTGTTTCCAAATGCCAGCTTCTCTGCAGATAAATCAACCCAGGAAGCAAATGAGTGGAGGTGAGTAAAGATTACACGTAGATCGTGTAGTGATCTAATTGTGTTTGAATGCAGAGCTAATTAGTTTGTATGACTCTCTTGCATTGTAGAAATTATATTATAGCTGCACATTTGTTTTTATGAAATCAGTTAACAGCCAAAGAAGCCCATTGAAATGAATAGAAACTAATTGAAAGTAATAGTGAATTACCTGAACATATATTGCCAGTAAATTAAATTAATTGAAGGTAATTGATAGTGACTGGAATTAATAAAAGTAATGAAAACAAATTGTACTTAATTGAAATTTATTGAAATTGGATTAAACTTAATAATTCAAAGTCTATTAAATTTAATAGATTCTAATTGATATTAATTATAGACAATGCTTAATAATAACAGACCATTCTTAAAGGCTTCCAACTGCATTTGTACCGTACTATTGTCTTGAACATTCAAAAATCACTTCTGAGAAGAAATGGAGGCATTCACAGGAATAAAACACTGTTTTGGAATTTTAGATTTCTCTGTAGAGTAGTTGAATTAGAAAAATTTGATTCTAATAAGAGAACTTCCCATGATAAAACATAGGGAGATAAAAAGGGTTTTACTTCCTTCAAGAAAGAGACTTTTATTAGTTTAATGAGAACATTTTACCTATTAAAATATTGGCTTTGATTTAATGAGCACTCTTGCCGTAGTTGTTGCCTTCAGCTTCCACTATTTTTATAGCTATGTTGTGAGATTCCATTACTTTCTCCTCACCCAGGCATAAAGCATCAGTAACCCCTCAGATTTTTCATAGACCTATGAGGCCTGACAATTAAGTTCACAAACTCATCCTAGAAGAAAATGCTATCTACTCATTGCTGAATATCACTACGGTCACAAAAGGACTAGGTGAGTGACCGTAGTGACGTTGAGGAAGGAAGTATGTAGCTTTTTTCCTAGGAGGAGTTCATGAACTTAATCATCAGTCTTTCTACACTTGCCTTGTTAGCTTCTTCCTCCTGAACTTTGGGCATTTGAAAAACAAAAACAAACAAAACAAAGCCAGGACCCTAGCACTTGGAAGGCCAAGGCAGGCCTTTCTTTTTTCCGCCCTGAAGAATTTTTCATTTAATTATGTATACGTAACAGGAAATAAAACCTTTTCCCCAAACACTCTCAAGGCTTACAGTTATCAAGAACACGACAAAAGTAAAAGCAGGAGAAATTATTAAACAGGTGGAGAGGATAGTAAACGCAAGAGCCCTGGAGGTCAAGAGCTCCAGACCAGTCTTAACAAGAGCGAGACCTTCATCTCTGCTAAAAATTGGAAAAACGGGAAAAATTAGCTACCCATGTTGGCATGTGCTTGTTGCCCCAGATACAAGCAGGCTGAAGCTGGAGGATCATTTGAGCCCAGGAGTTTGATGTTGCAGTGAGCTGTGATGATGTCACTGTCTTCCAGCCTTGGCAACAGAGTGAGACTTTGTCTTCAAAAACAATAACATAAATAAATAAATAAATACATAACAAAAACACTAGGCTGGGTTTCCTGTTGCAGAATTTTATCAGCTGGAGCCTTCCACTTCGGTGACAACTCATATATTCATCTGGCCATGTTCATCTCCTGCGTGTTTCACCAACCTTGCTGCTTACTAAGTAGCATTGTTTTGCAAAAATGTAATTTCTCTCAAAAGAACTACATCAGATTTATCTTATGTGAAATATTTACTAAATGGTTAGTGGACTGTACCTGAAGTTCACCATGTGCAGTGGGAATAAATGCCAAATCATACAGTTAGGAGAAGCCCCAGACTCCATATGCAAATCAGGGATACGAGCTGGCTATGTATTAGCTGCGTCTACGCAGCACATTAAAAACACCCTCGTCAGGGCAAGACCTGTTTATCAGGATATACATATTTTTAATCTCCAGGTGATCTTGTAGGCAGAGGCCAGGAGAATCACTAGGCTAAATGCAGAAGGTTTGCCTTAAGCTTCTGCCTTCTTTTCTTCCTGCCTATGTTTTCTTTTCTTCAACTATCATTCCTTTCAGTCAGTGCTTCATTTTTCTTTTTTTTACAAATTTCTTATAGATACTTGATTTGTTTTTAAGGCACAAGAAGTTCATAAAAATTGAAAATAAGATTACTCCCAAAGGAAAATGAACAGAGATCCAAGTTTGATCAGGATTTTAGGCATAAGCAAGTTGAATGGGATAAAACCTCAAGGATCTTGGAAATCTTTGACAGAGTCTCCATTAAAGATTTGAAAGATTCTTGGTCTACAATAAGTTCATTAGCTATGAGATTCCTTCTCACCTCCACTTCATTGCAATCCACCAAGGCAGTAAGCTGGCTCCTTGGTAAAGCTTTTGTAATTCCATAATGCTTTCTCTTAAGGTAGGGCAGTGCCAATAATGCTTATGATAAGAGAACACCAGCATATATTTTAACAATATCATATGTACATATATGGATGAATTTAATCAAAATCATGAATGTTCACTATCTCTAACCTTCCAGTATCTATCAATGTACATATTTTAATACTTGTATAAACAATTCATTGGGACATTAGGTGCAAAGTTATAATAGGATTTGTATCAGGGTGCCAGTTTAAACCTGAAACATCCAGCCCACAAGATGTTGTCTAATCTTTAGTGGGTACAATTGCAACAAGAAATTTAACATTCCAGCACTACATCCAATAGTTTTCATGTGTAATAAAGCAAAACAAATAGACCCACCCCAACTAAAAGAGATTTAATCAATAAACTAATCCAAATGCCAATAAATATTCAAATATTCAAAAATCATATGAATGGGCATACCCTCCTTGATGTTTCCATTACAGTGAGATTCCTGTGTGTTTCTCCATTCTATTGTCTCATCAGAAATTCAGAAAATTGTTATCAGTTTTTAATTTTTAAGAAGTGGTATCCTGGAAATGACTGTTTTGGGGACTGTTTTCAGAGGACTCTGATTTCTGAAAGTGTGGAAACTTCTAACAGGGGGAATAAAAAGGCCTGAGAGGTACATTAATAGTTCATTGACTTCTGTATTTAACTATCATTATTTGTCAGGTCGTAATTTAGAGATGGAGAATTTTAGCATGTTTTATTTAACATATGCTTTTGGTCAGTTTTAAAATTAAACAATTGACGTGATAGTTGTGTACCTTTTTTATTATTGCCTTCATATTATTTGTGTACTTCTGCACTTAATTATATCTTTTGATATTTTATTATGTTCCAAAGTAAATGAGTCAATTAACATAAGAATGTTTGCTCTAAAATTCAGTTTTGTTTTAATATTGATTTGGAATTATCTAGAACTTATTTCCACCCCTTTTTCTTCCCTGAAATAGCTTGGGTCAAGAGTTAGATTTGCTGGTTAAATAAATAGACAGATAAATAAATAAACTGACAGATTTTAAAATAAACATAACTATATATATTTATTCCTGAGAACCCCAGATAACCAACATTTAAATGAAATTTAAGCATATTAGCTTGCATTTCTAACATAGCAAGGCTAACAGGATAACTGAAACAGCTCTCACTCTCACAATAATTAAAAAATTTGGATGCGCTATGTATCAGTGAAACTCTGGTGAAATTGTACTGTGGTTTTGACTCCCTGAAACACTTCTGAGAGAAGCTGGGCCCTCCTCAATGTGGGAGGGGGCAGATGATTGGCTGGGATCACCTACTGCCGGACCCTCATTTTGAGGATGAACAAAAAAAAATTTATAAATCAGCATCTTAGTACTTACTTATTGTAAAATGTATCACTCTGCCTTGTATATCATGCAGGTTTAATATATATATATACCGGAATGACCATTCTTCATTTAGTCTTTACGCTCTGAACACTAGGCTGTATTCAAACTAAGCACAGACTACTGAATATCCTACTGTTCCTGGTAACGTGCACAAACAAGTAATAAGGATAAACCACCGTGTACTGGAATCCAAGGGAAAGAAAAAAAAAAAGAAAAAGAATTTTTTCCCTCAGAATCCTCCTTTTGGGAATTAAGCTTGGAAAAAATATGCCATCGATTTATGTTTCTTATTCATTTATTCAATAAGGAGTCAAATCCAGGAGAACTTTGTTGTTCCACATTTTTTTTTTAAAGGAAACTATTATCCTGGGGAAGCTCAGCCTTTTCTGAGAGTCAGCCCCATTTCACTTAATAATGATCTAGATTCTATGCCACAAAAATCCTGGAAATTTTTATTTAAACCATTAGTCTCTACTCAGTTACCACCGCCTATTTTGGGTTATCATGTCCCTTTTTTCAGAAATTAACAATATTGAATCTCTACTCTCTGTTTTTGTTAAATCCTTATTTCATAGTAGGACAATCCTGCTTCTAATCACCTCTTTCAAAATTTCCTCCACTGCAACTTTTCCCACATTTTTCCCTCTCCTCTAAAATGCAGGGGTTGATCATTTTTAAAGCTTTTATGAACGCTTATCCCAGTTTTGTTCATAATATTTAGCTTATCTCCTATGTATCAGCTTATATTCTTCATTCAATACATAATTTGAAAAATACCTTCTATCACTCCTAATATGAAAGTGCCATAGTTAATTTGGAACCATCACTTAATGACCTTTGATTCTGGCTCTATTTTGCAGAAATCCCTTAATAGAAAGATACAGTGCAGGTAATATGCCCTATGATCCATTCATTGGAGTTGTCTTGGTTGAAAATTCTTAGAATTTGTGGCTGATTTCTGCTTCTCATTCCATAACAATCCTCAGTAAAAAGAATTCAGGTACAGTGCAGCAAATTTCCTATTTTTATACCATCCACTGAATAGACAGAAGTAGAGACATGGGGTCAGGACACACAACTACATTTATGGGTGTGATATTCAGGTGCTCAATATTATTAAACTGCATTAAGTGAAGTATTGTGCTGAAGTCAATCTATATGTATTTCTCTTGTTCATTTATCAATTTTGTTACTTTATCAGAGGAGGAAATATAACTATCTCCTTTATAAAGTCTGATTGTTCTTTCTATATTAATCAGGGTTCTCCAGTAGAAGAAGATTACATATATAGACAGAAAAAATAGATAGATAGATAGATAGATAGATAGATAGATAGACAGACAGAGTCAAAAACAGGGGAGTCATTGATATAAGTCCTGCTGTAAGTCTGAAGGCTGGAGAATCAGTCAGAAGTGCCAGTGTACAAGGGCAGGAGAGAATGAATATCCTAGCTCAAGAAGAGAGAGTGAATTTCTCATTCCTGTGCCTTTCTCTTCAGAGGATGATGCCCATCCAATTGATGAGGAAAATCTTTTTTTCTTGTTGTTTTTTTAAGACAGAGTCTTTCTCTGTTTTTTAAAGACAGAGTCTTTCTCAGAGTCTTGTCATCTTCAGTAGAGAGCCATGGCGTCTTAGCTCACGGCAACCTCAAACTCTTGGCACAAACTATTCTCTTGTTTTAGGGACTATAGGCATCTGCCACAGTGCCTGGATAGTTGTTTTCTATTTTTAGTAGAGACAGCGTCTCTGTCTAGCTCTTACGTAGGCTGGTCTTGAACTCCTGAGCTCTGGTGATCCACCGACCTTGGTCTCCCAGAGTGCTATGATGAGAGGCAAAAGCCACTGTGCCCTGCAATGGAAAATCTTCTCTACTCACTGTACCAATTCAAATATCTCACAAACTTGGAAATAATGTTTTACCAGCCATTTTAGCATTCCTTAGCAAAGTCAAGTTGACAGATAAAATTAATAATCACACTTTCCTATAAAATTGAGCCTATAGTCATTTATGTCCCCATTGTGTCTTTTACATATATTTATCACAGCACTATTAAAAATTTAGTTGCCTTTTTCATTTGCACATGCATTCATGTACCACAAAACAACATTTCACTCAATGATGGACTACATTTATGACAGTGGTTCCCTAAGATTATAATACTGTATTTTTCTTCTGGTTAGGTAAGTTTAGATACATAAATACACTGTACAATGGCCTAGTGTTCTCAGTACAGTAACATGCTGTACAGGCATAGAGCCTAGGAGCATTAGGCTATACCATATAGCCTAGGAGTGGTAGGTTATACCATTTAGGTTGTGTAAGTATATTCTGTAATGTTTGCACAATGATGACATTACTTAAATTACGTAATGACACATTTCTCAGAGAGTATCTCTGTCATTAAGGAAACTATGACTGTATTTCCTTCAAGAGAAGAAATACATGGTTTATGTGATTAAAACATGGGTTCCAGGTTTATAGATGTAAGATCAAAGCCCCATTCCTGACTTACAAGTTGTGTAACTTTGGCCATGTTATTTAAGTTCTCTCTACCTCAATTTCTCCATTTTCGAAATGAAAACAATAAGAATACCTATTTGCATAGGGCAATTGTGAAATTTAAATGACTTTATACACATGAGGAAACTGGTAAGAGCTCAAGAATATAAGAGAACAAAATAGAATGTCAGTCTTGTTGAGGGCAAAGACAATGTCTGATACCCTATTGTGTTAGCACCTAGCTCCGAATTTGATTCTACTAGAAATTTGGCGTCATTACACCTGAAACTTCTCAATCACAAAAGTTCAATACCTCTCCCTCTTCCTCCTGGTGCCTTGTGCCCCACTTCCTTTCTTACTTAATTTCCTCACTGCTCACTGACCCCATGCTTTATACATAGTAGATAAATATCATCCTCAGTTATATTACTTGATGACAAATCCATGTGATATTGGTATCTGGCTGATACAAAATTAAATCAGTTTAATGAAGCTTCTGAATTTTTATAGAACTTCAGTTGTTAAAATTTTGTGAATGACTCTGAACCAAAACAGTGTATGAAAACATTTACCTAAGATATTTCAGTATCACAGAACATGTCCCCAGAATGAAACTCAAATACTAGATGTTTCAGTCTATACAGATGTTTTGGCTTCTTTGATTGACAACTTGCATAATTAACTTAATGTTCCCCATTTTTATCTAAATATTTTTGCTACAAATAGTTCCAATTTGTCTAATTGAAATAATTTTTATGGTAAGATTTAAAACATGATGCCGATAATTTGTCTTTGGCGTTGTCATTCTACCTTGAAAGTCTGAAGAATAAGCGTCAAGAAATCACCTTAATGTGTTTATTGAAATTTCGTGTTTAATTCTCCATAGATCAGAAAAATTCTTGAGTTCAATTAGTTATGAAAGACATGGCTGAGGTCTCCTGCACCTTTCAAGATGTATCTGTGACCCTAGTTTGATTGACATTTGTTTTTCTCACTATCTTTCTGTCAGCCTGGAAATTCAATTCAACCACAGCAGAAGCCTGGTTTTCTTGGCTTTGGTGGGAAAATTTAAAAGCACCTTTAAATGTTATTTTTTCTATTTTGATTCCACTAGGCAACAAATGTCCATCAACAGTAGCCTGAATGACCCCCGACATTACCAGCCTTCTTCTGTGCCAGCCTTTTTCACAGCTAGCCTATAAGAATGGAAAGCCGTGTGTTCTGAGCCAGCTGAAAATGGACAGCTCCATCAAACCGCATTATCAATGCTAAAACAAGGCGAAAATTCTCATACGTTCCTGAGCCCCATCTGGTTTTACAAAATGACTTAGAGTGGCCTACCAGTTTTCTGAAGAGACAGGTTAACTTCCGTGAATAGCTAGGCTCATTTAAAACTGCTGTTCAAATATTCTAAACTGCCACATCACATACTTATGTGAAATATATTTTTGCCCTTTCCTATAAATTTTGTATAACAGAATAAAACATTATTCGTTGACTTTCTCTCTTTCTCTTTCTCTTGCTCTCTGTTCTTGAGATAATCACATCCTTAGGGCATTATAAGGAAAGACATGTATTGAAGCTCCTATAATCCCCAAGAGTATGGTTGCCTTGTGGTTAATTATACTCTCCTACCAAGCTGTCCTATACTATTATTACGGTGCCTTATTGCTCAAATACGACAGAGGTATCTGATAATGTAATTACTCCACCTTATCACACTTTAATAAATAATGTAGGAAGGACAGTTTCTGCATCGAGCCTATCTAAGGAGGCCATGCGTACAAAGGGAAAATGTCTGTGCTACAGCTGATTTTAATTTGTGAAGCTGAAGGTAAGCAACAGAAATGTTAAGATCAGATATTTTACCATGAATGATTAAGTGAATGCATAAGGCAGGGTGTATCAAAGTACAGCTCCCCTCCAGCTGCTTTGAGAACAGATGGCCCATCCAAGTGTGAATATTAGGCACTTATGTGTCTTTTGAGGCATGAAGAGATTTTTTTTTTTAATTCCTGAGTTTGCCCCTGCTGATGCATCTAGCATAATTGTTATAAAGGTGAATCAATATGTATTTGAAACATTGGCTATTATACAAAAATGAGCTTCCTCTGGGCATTGATTTAATAACATCTAACAATATTTGTCTCACTCACTTTCTTGAAGATTCTCTGCTTTTCCCGTTAGCTGTTAAATATCCAAGGACTGTATTGACTGGTGTTTGTCAGACAATTTGGATTATAATTGAAAACCATCACTGCATAACACAGAGAGCTCTTTCTTCTAACCATAGAGTGACATGTCTCGTACCCAATTAGGGAATAGTCTTCAGAATACAGCCATGATGGAATTTCCTATTCAGTAAAGAATGATCTAAGCAACCTTGAAAGCTGTCCACTCAAATAAACACAAACAAAAAGAGTACATGGACCCTAAGCTTCATGAAGGAGAGTGCAAGAAATGAGTTTGATGATGGAGATGGCGCAGACACCTGTGCTGAGCCCTGTGTTAGGTATTGTGTTCTGCAAACTGGGGACAGGGCCTACCATAAAGTCAACATTCAAAAAATGTGAAATAAATGGAAAAATTAATGAACGAGCCCAGTAAGTTAGGAAGTTGTGAGTAAATTGAACATCAAGTCATTTGGGTTAAGATTCCATGAGTTTAACTCACACACATAAAAACAGCAATATATTAAACATTTTAAAATGTTAGATAAAATTATTCTTGTATTGCTGTTTCGTTGCTTAGTCTGTTATAATGTGATTGATTAAGCATGTTCCCAGTAGAAAATGTTAGGAAATTCAAATTTATTGCAAAATGGAGTTGCCAGAGGGAGGAAGAAGAGATGGACTCACCTACCACATGACAAAGAATCTCCATAAGCAACTGCAGCAGTTTAGATATTAAATAAAAACATTTTAAGGCTTTCTATTCGGCTGTGTAGCCCAAGGTAGAGCACAGTCATTGGCTATACATCATGTAGTGGACATGGTGCTCGACCTTGATTTATACAAGGGAATAAAACATAATATCTATTCTCAAAGTGTTTTCAACTCTGTGGTAATATATGGTGTATGTACATATACATACATACACACACATATTAACAAAACAGAGAACATGAATGATAACTTCAAGTGTGCTAATTTGCTATTGTGTTGTAAAACATCACCACAAACTCAGGGTTTTAAAACAAGATAAATTTATTATCTTATAATTGTAGAAGCCAAGAGTATAGCACAGCTCTCGCTGGGTTAAAATCATGGTGTAGACAAGATTATGTAACTTCTTGAAGGTGCTGAGAAGAATCAAATGGACTTTGTTTTCACATCAGTTAGTCTTAAATAAGTAGAGAAGGAATTAACGTTCAATTTTCTTCAGGTATTTCTCACTGAGTCATTTTTATGTGGTATCTTGAGTGGAGTCTGTACTTACAGAACAAGTCTGGTGGGTGAATTTCCTTGACACTGATGTCTGAGTAAAATATACTCCCAGAAGTCTGAAGACATAAGGACACTCTATGGAAATAACCATAAGGAGATGGGCAAATAATTTCACCTCAAACACACAGAATAAATACATAAAAGAAAGAAAATTAAGAAGAAAAAACCTTTGAAGCCATTGCCTTGTTTTAGTTGTAATAAATTTGTTCCTGTGTAATAAGGGGAAGATTATTGTCCAAATGATGACTATACCAAATGTTTGCCCTAAGGTAAGAAAAACCCAACTACTAGAAAAAGTTACTTCTTTGGTTTATGCCACATATCTCCAGGAGGAGTTTCTTGTTAACATAAAAACATCTAGAAAATTTCATTCATAATTATTGCCAATAATTAATACAACCCATGGAAATATTTTTGTGTAAAAGAAGAAAATGTACTTTTTTGGTATTGTTGTATTTATGAGGGTTCAGCCAGAGAAATAGCCAGTAGGAGATTTTTTTTTTTTTGAGAGATTAATTGCAAAGACTTGGTTAGGCAAATCTAAAATGCAGAAAGCAGGACATCAGAAAGGCAAAAAGGGAACTTTTCTGTATAAGCCAAGGCTGAGTCAAAAGCTTAATTTCTTTACCTTCAGGGAAGACTTAACTTTTAAGACCTTTCAAATGACTGAATCAAAATCATTCAAATAATCTCCCTTACTTAAAGTCAAATTAAAATTGGCTTTCACATATACAAAGTACCTTCACTGGAACATTTGAATTAGGGTTTGATTGATTATCTGGGGATCAGAGGCTAACTCGGTTGACACACAAACTGAAACATCAAAGGCTAAAAGTTGGCACCCATACACATGTCCTTACACTACACTTAATCTCATAATAAAGACATTAGCAAATCCATACTTTCATATAACATGATGCAACTATCCTGCATACAGCTGAAACACGGTAACTCCAGAAGAGGATGTAAAGTCTTTGGGTGAAACTCTCACTAATATCCCACAGCTTACAAAATATGCAATAAAATTAACTGTCATTAAAATGTCTTATGCTAAATGGTAAAGATATAACAGAGAAAATGAAATAAAAATATTGGTTAATACAGGGCTTCCCTGAAAGGATTCAGCCATGTATGTCTCTATTTTTCATATTACATGGCAGGATACTTTCCAGATAGCCCTTGTATATTCATAACAAATTAAGAGAGAAGTATAACTATTGTAGCCCTCATTTCTGCAACTAATCATGTGGTCTTCACTGGTATTTGTAACTACTTTCTTCCACTGTCAATTCTATATTCCATTTGCATTCAGCAGGCACCTAAGCTGGTCATTGTAATTTGTGATCCAAACCTTCATTCCTGAAAAGATTGAGCCAGTAGTGGTCCTGCCTGAATTGTATGTTGTAGTTTTCCACTGACTTTGAATCACAGGATATGTAGTAGTACAAGTGATATGTTAGGGAATCCCTCTATTCCAGTCATATTCTTCCTTATCTCCTTTTTAGAATAGTAGTCCAATCCCTCAGACCCCCAGCTAGTCTGGTAACCCTCATCTTTGTTGATTCAAAGGTAAAGGAAGTCCAAAGTGGCTGGTGGGTTTCCCAGAAGCATTTCTTCATTTGGAACTAAGTTCTCTAAGCTTAGGGAGTGTAAGGGACAGCACACAAGCATCTTGCAAGTGGATTGGGAGGGATCATAAGAGCCAGGCACGATGGTCACACCTGTAATCCTAGTATTCTGGGAGGCCAAGAAAGGAGGATTGCTTGAGCTTAGGAGTTCAAGACCAGCCTGAGCAAGAGAGACCTCATCTCCAAAAGAAAATAGCCATGCTTATGGAAGGTACCTGTAGTCTCAGCTACTTGGGAGGTTGAGCAAGATCACTTGAGCCCAAAAGTTTGAAGTTGCTGTGAACTATGTCACCTCTGTGCTCCACCAAGATGAAGTGAAACTCTGTCTCAACAACAACAACTACAACAAAAAAGAGTGATAATATTTCCACCTCTTGATTGCTGAACCCATGAATCCTGGCTATGGGAGAAACAGCATCCTATGTTGCATGCTGAGTCAGAGCATAGCAGCCTCCTGGAGCCTAGCTGTCTCTGTAACTGAATCTTCGAAAGGCAATACCACCATTCTATCAAGCCAGTTACTGCAGGGTGGTAGGAAACTTGGTAAGACCAGTGAGGGCCCATTGTTACATTAACTGACTTGAAGAAATTTCTTTGATCAGAAGCAATGCTGTGTGAGACACCATAATGGTGAATAAGACATTATAATTGCTAAGTCATGTAAGAAGCCCAAGTGCCCATCGATCCATGAATGGATCAATAAATCGTGATATATGTACACTATGGAATATTATGCAGGCTTAAAGAAAGATGGCGACTTTACCTCCTTCATGTTTACATGGATGGAGCTGGAATATATGCTTCTTAGCAAAGTATCTCAAGAATGGAAGAAAAAGTATCCAATATACACAGCCCTATTTTGAAACTAATTTGTAGCTTTCATAGGAAAGATATAACCTAATTATAGTCTTAGAATATGGGGAAGGGGGAAGGAGAGGGGAGGGGTGGTGAATGGAGGGTGGAGGGAGGGTGATTGTTGGGGTCACCTCTATGGTTTATCTTACAAGGGTACAAGTGAATCTTTCTAAAAGTAGAGTATGAATGTCTTAATAACTAAGAAAATGACATGAAGGCTATGTTAACCAGTTTGATGAAAATATTTCAAATTGTATATGAAAACACCACACTGTACCCCATGATTGCATTAATGTACACAGATATCATTTAATAAAAAACAAAGAATGGAAGAAAAAGTATCCAATGTACTCAGTCCTACTATGAAACTAAATTCATATGAAAGCCGTAACCCAATTATAGCCCAAGAATATGAAGAAGGGGGAAAGGGAGTGGAGGAGAGGGAGGATGCGTGGAGGGAGGGTAATTGGTGGGACCACACCTATGGTGCATCTTAGAAGGGTACATGTGAAACCTACTAAATGTAGAATATAACTACAGAAAATGCCATGAAAGCTATGTCAATCAGTTTGATGAAAATACTTCAAATTGTATATAAAACCAGCACATTGTACCCCACGACTGCATTAATGTACACAGCTACGATATAATCAAAAAATTTTTTAAAAGACATTGTAAAAATTCACAGATGATAGTTTCAAAAAAAAGATAAATCCAAATCTGAAATGCCTATTTCAGTAAGAAGAAGCACTGCCCTTTCCAGGATGGAAATGGCACAGTGTAAGCAACCTAGCTGGACAGTGCCGTAGCAAGCAGTCTGCTGTTGGTCTCTGTAACCTGCAGTCTGGGCTTTCAGCAACGGCTGCAACTATGTTAGTTTTGGTGAGTGGAAGTATGTGTTGCTAAAGATTATTTCCCTTTTCCTACCATACTAACACACAGTTACCTAGTAAATGGATATAAATACTTCTAGGTATGATTATCAGTATAAATTATTTTTCTGTGTAGCAAGGTACTTCCACAAGGACCTTTCTTAAAGAGGTATTGGTTGTATAAACTGGCTCAAGCCTGTGAATTCTTCAAGAAACCATGATTCTCTGCTTTTTAAATTTAAACTCTTATGTAAAAATGTGTTAAAACTCTTCTCATGTAGATCAAATAGGAATATATTGCCCAACTATTTCCTTTCTAGGTGCACCAAGATCAACTATCCAATATCAAGGTATCTGTAGGTCAGACGATTCTGATTACTGCTTTGATTCTGGAGCAGTGGTTGTCAACCTTCCTAAAGCCATGGTCCTTTAATACAGTTTCTGTGGGTCGTGACAGTTGAAAACTGCTGTATCTGGAGTCTCTTACAGTTGAAATGTCTACCTTGTTTTTGGTGATAATAGGCCAACAATTGGACTCTTGCCATCCTAGAATTTAATCCTTCCCGTTTCATTTTAGATACTTGTTAAATGGTAGGAGTCCTGCAGTAATTACTGACTTATATAAAAATAAGAATACAAGACTCACCTTACAAACTTATTTTTCACAGTCATGTTGAAAGTTGTCTCTTCTGATCACTACCAGGATGAGTAAGAAGGTCTTACATGACAAATCTAGTCCAACTTTTCAATTCCCCTAAACCTTGCCATACTTTCCTCTATACAGCAGTTCTCAACCTGTGGGTCACGACCCACAGGAACTGTATTAAAGGATCGCAGCATTAGGAAGATTGAGAAACACTGCTCTATAACGTATCAAGGCTATTCTGAAGTTTCAACTTCATTTAGTGTATAGGCCACCTGCAGGTCCAAGTTTTAGGAAACTAACCAAACCAACTTCTATAGACATTCTATGGAGTTAAAACAATGAATTTAGAATATTTGTTTAGGTCCTTATTGATAAAATCAGCCTGATGCAATTTTATGGTTCTTTCCAGCAATATCACACTCCTTTAATATTCATTCCATCATATATTCCTCAAATTTCTAACTTGAAAAAAAAAAAAAAGCAAAAGATGATGCAGTTTTTTGGCACACAGTGCACTTCTGTGTGAGTCACACCTTGTAACTCAGCCTGCAGGCCCTCTGGGGCTTGAGTGTAGATTTAAAGGCAAAGGCCTTGAGAAGGATCAGCAGTGTCCTGCAAAGCAACTGCGCAGGGGCAAACATGGTAGGTTCTTCAGGCAAAGGAGAGCTATCTTCCTCAGGCAGGGATAGAAGGACAAAGAAGATGTCAGAAATGACGGTTTTAAGGTCCCAACTTCAAAGGACTCTGCCTCATTTCAATGCTCACGACCCCATTCTTTCCCCATATTCCTTATTTTATAGAAGACATGCAAGGCAATTGTCACTCAGTTCTTCACAGTGCCTGGAGTTTGGTTTTTGGAAATCCCAGCTGTGCAACTAACGAGATATTAGGGAGATTTGATTTTGTTTACAGAAAAACAAAAGTTTTCAGTTGGTAGGTCTTTTATGAGGAGCTTGAACCGGGGATTTGAAGCCCAGGGCTCATTCTTTTCTTTCCACTTTCTCCAGCACTGTGGTCAGCAACTATCAAATTCGGTTAAGCTCCCTCATGTGACTAGAATGTTCTAAGGTAGCCAGTACACTCCACCTAGACCTCTTCCTTCTCTTATGGATTGTGACTCCTTTGGGGGCCAAATGACCCTTTCACAGGGGTGGCCTAAATACATCCTCCGTATCAGATATTTACAGTACAATTCATAATAGTAGCAAAATTATAGTTATGAAGTAGCAACGAAAATAATTTTATGGTTGGGGGTTACCACAACATGAGGAGCTGTATTAAAGGGTTGCGTGGCATTAGGAAGGTTGAGAACCACTGTTTTATAGGTATTTGACTCAGGGACTTTCCACTGAGATGCCTAATGGTTTCATTCACCAGAGCTAGATGAAGTTGCTGCCAAAGAAGTCCACCTTGTGGATGTCTCAAACTCAGGTACGTCATTCTTAAAAGCTACCTGAGGTGAGCCTGAAGCAAAGAGAGAACTTCTCTGATTATAATTTCGCTTTCTACTGCTTTTGCTTTAGTTTGTACTTAGTTTGTTTCCAGTGAGTGTTTGGTTTTGTGGTCTGGCCATTCTGATGATTTCTTTAAATGATTTAATGGTTTATAGATATTTTATCTGTGTTGGGTGAGAGATGTTACAGAATCTGTCAATCTTTTTTGTTTATGTTCTATTTAAATTAAATCGTTTTAGAATTCTTACCCACTGAGAAGAGATCTTTGATACAGACTGATGATTTCCGTAATTTGTGTTTATTCTTGATGCATGGTTCAAATTTTATAAAGTCCCTTTATTTCTTTCTATATGTCTGTTCGTCTATAATTCAGAAAGGAATTTTTGTTTGATTTTTTAAATTTCTATTTTATTAATAAATAAAATTATATAATTTCTTTTAGGAGTTCTGTTCTGACTTTAAAAGAGGAGTAATTAGATAAATTGAACATTCCATAATTCCTCCCAAATAAGGAAATAGACTAATACTTTCAATATGCTGGATTTTATAATAATTCTTACAGAAACTAACTCCAAGTATGTCCATTATTCAAATTCATATAAATTAGGTAAATATTTGAC
>NW_003852407.1:8405960-8415851 GCF_000181295.1 Otolemur garnettii
CTGATGACACCATTGCATACTAATAACAACTTAGTAATATTATAAGCCTTCACCATGCTAACACCCCAAAGTTGGCCCTAACATAAACTGTCCACCTGTTCCTAATATGAAAGAACATAATAAAGTACAAAAGTTGAAAATGAATTTTATTTGCCGTGGTTTGAAACACTTCCATTAGAAAAACTGTGAAGTGTTAAAATTTGAAGTGCGTGCTCAGTTTTGATGGACTTGTTTCATTGTTTACTGTTGATTGTTTCCACCTACAATTTGAAAAAAGTTATAGCTTTTATTGCATAATCTGCCTAGATATTAAATATTTGATGTCTTCCCAGGATTTAATGTCTTGCCAGGATAACTTTTTATGCATAAACTAAAAATAAAACCCTAAAACCTCCTCTGACTAAATAGTCCCTTCTTGGCCAAGGAGACCCCAGAGAAAACTTAAAACTGAGTTCCCAGCCAGGAGAGGAAGGGGAGTTGAACATACCTCATTACAACTCCTCCCTTTTAAAGTACAGACAAATGGCACACCGAATAAAAGGCCGTGCAAATCAAAAGTTAAGTCACACCTGCAGGCCATCGGTCTGCCTATCTTTGAGTCAGTAAATGGTCACTTGCTTGATGCTTAACAGACTTCCTTATTTTAAAACTTTCCTTTCTACCAATTCCAAACCTTCTAGACAAAGCTTCATTTTGTTAACCGAGTACAAATCAAAGTATATCTGAACCTACCCATAACCTGTAACCTCCATCTTTGAAATGTCTCCCCTTTTGGGGCCAAACTAATGTATACCTATCCTGTATTGATTTATGATTTACCTGCAACTCCTCTCTTCCTAAAATATATAAAATCAAACTTTAATCCAGCTGCCTTGGGCACATTTTCTCAGCACCTCTTCAGATATCTTCTCCAGCCCACAGTAACTCATACAAACCTCAGAATAAACCTCTTTCAATTCCTTTCCAGAGCTTTGGTTTTCTCCATTACCATATGGTTTATATCAACTTTACTACATCTCTGATTATTTTTTTAAAAAAGCATTTTTTATTTAAAAAAGTAAAAGTTTTTATTATCATGCGACCTTCCATGTTTATTTTTAAATATTTTATTGTCACTTTCAAATAACAAGCCATCTATTCTTTCTCAGGCACCTACAGTACAATTTCTATCTTAAGTGTTAAAATCTCTGACAACTTTTGGTTTTGCCGCATATCATCAGATGAATAAAGCAAATCCTTTGATGTGTGTTTCTTTTTATATCTGTAGGGCAGTTATGATCTTATGTTTCTCTGAAAATTATCTTTCAACAGAACTATATTTTGTTTCTGTATATTTATATCTATCAAAAATAAAAACTGATATAAATATTAAAGTAAATTGAGTAATTTTATCATGACTTCGTAGTTTCTGACAGATTAATAGAAATAATACAGAGATTATCTTAATAACTTCACTCAGTGATTCTGGGTTGAACTATGCAACTTACCAATCGAAAATACATAATATTTTTAAATGTTCATATAAGAAATGTAAAAATTACTCATCTGCTATAGTGTAAAGCTCAATGAATCCCCAAATTATAGATATTTTATAGCTCATAGTTGGATAGCAATAACATTCAAACAATCGAATATGGCTAGAAATAGGATTTCCAACATTACCTTTGAATCAAAGATGTAAATAAATTAACAAAAAACTAATTTGGAAAGTATTGAGGTTTTAATTTTAAGAACAAATTACTTTTATAATCAATATATTAAATGTTAGCATGCTTTGTACTTACATGTAAATATGTGATTGTAAACATTTGATGATAAGTTTTAAACATAAATTACACTCACATATATAGAATCTCTCTAATACATAAAGAATAGCAGAATGCGTTCAATGAAGATTTAAGTCTAGTTCCCACTACTCATGAGCTTGTTGCAGATACTGGGGAAGATGCAAATATCTAAGTTATGGTGACTGCTGCTCTCATCTGTGTCATACAGGGGAGCAATATTCTTTTAAGCTGCCAGTGACTATTCAAAACTGTCAAGTCACAGACAGAGTGTGGGCTGAGATCAGATGACATGGAAGGCAGACCTGGGTCAGCACATCCTGATTTACAAAGACATAAAATGGAAGCAGCAATAATCTCTGTCAGGAACAAATTCAATGGAAGCCAATCCACATTTATTGAACTATTAATATAAAATCTAAGGTATAAGCCAAGACCAGAGGCAGGAGGGGATAATAACAGAAGGTAAAGAAAAATAAAGAGCACATTTGGAATTTTGAAACAAATTTGAAGACACAGTAGTACCTAATACTGTTTGGCTTATTAATCATTGCTGATTGATAAAACTCAATTTTCTTGTTTTATTTTTCTCCGTATTTCTTTCCTCATAACCAAAAACTAGGGTGGAATATAAGCTTGGGTAGTTTCTTTTGGTTCTTTTTAAGAAGGCATCAGGTGTTGTCATGATCTCTGGCCCACATGTACCCTGAGTTAAAAGTTGAAGTTTACTTCATGTGATAAGCACACAAGTTTCTTTTGGGTATCAGAATTCTATTCCTACATTGGTAATGAATGATGCAGAGCTGACAAACGCATATAAGTTGGCCTTCTGCCAGACAGTAAAATCATCCTTATAAAACAGGCAGATTTAGGAAAATGATACAATCAAAAGTAGACAGTGATGGTTATAATAGTAGCTGGATGGCAATTGCACAAAAGAACATATAGTCACCTTCCTATATTTTCTCCTACACAAAGAGGTACCTGGTGGTGGGCTCTGGGTAGTAAGGAATTCAGCCTAGAAAGGAATTCATCTATTTTATAAATAGAAAGAGATTATGGCTGAGAAGTATGGATACATGAAAATTTAGTTTATATGATGAAATACTTGTGGTAAGCATGGCTAGGTAACTGTTAAAAGTCTTACAGGTAAAATGTGATGAAACAAATGGATAATTCTTTTATAAAACAATGTATGATTGATGTGTTAGTTCCAGGTGGCTGCTGAATGAACCTATCCATGGTTTATCATTGCTCATAGTACGTAGACAGAGTTCTTAATGGCTGTTCTAGTTACTAGTCAAGAGCAGTGATGACTCTTGGATGGGTCCTTCAAGAAACATGAATTTCAGGTGACTGGGCACTTCCTGATACTCTTTCCTCCAGACTCAATTTGTAGATACTTGTTATAAAGCAGAGATACTATTATTTTGTGATTAAATGCTGTACCATTCAGAGCTTCCCAGAGGACTGGACTGAACATTTCATCTCTGTTCTTCTTCCTTCCTGAACAACAATAAAACTATCAATCACCTCCTGTATACTTTGGATAACTTGTGGAGGTAAGCTGGCCCTGGGGGTGGAAGGTCCACCATATGCATGTGGTCTGAATGGTAAGCTGGCCCAGGGTCTGAATGGTCCACCATATGCATGTGGTAATCTGGAATAAAGACTCCTGATCAGGGGTCTAAACTGATTCCTAAAGGGGGCTGAGGTCCTATAAAACGATGGCCCATGAAAAGATGCATAACATTTGGTATCTTCACAGAGAAAACGCAAATTGTAATCTGGCCGATCATTTCTCAAAAGAGGTCGAGATTAGTACCTCCTGCCACCACTCATGGTATTTTTCTCTCCAGCCATTGCATTTGGGTTGAGGAGTTGAATAAAACTCTGACTGAGGAAACAAACAAATAAGAAAGAACTATCAAGGAGAGAGAAAAATGATTATAGCATACAGAACAGAAAGTTTATAAAAAAAATAAAATAGCTATAAGAGATGGCATTTTCTTGGATGTCAAACAGTAAAAATAAAGTATTAATGGAGAATCAATTAAAAATCTAACAAACAGGCTGGGCACAGTGGCTCACGTCTGTAATCCTAGAATCCTGGGAAGCTGAGGCAGGTGAATTGCATGAGCTCAGAGGTTCAAGATCAACCTGAGACAGAGCAAGACCTCATCTCTACTAAAAAATACAAAAGAACTGAGGCAAGAGGATCGCTTGAGTCCAAGAGTTGGAGGTTACTGTGTGCTATGATGTTGCCATGGCACTTTACCCACAGTGACAGCTTGAGACTGTCTAAAAAAAAGAAAAAAAAATCAAAAACAAACAAACAAACAAACAAAAAAAAAGGAGAATGGAGATGCCAATTTGCAGTAAAGACATTCAATGGCCTAAAGGACCAAATGGAAGGAAATGCAAAAAAATACAAGATATGGGATGAATAAAGAAAATATTATATTTGTGGAAGGCAGATATTTAGAAGGCTTAAAATGCCAGTAATAGAAGTTCCTATTATTGAAGGAGAGGAAAATTAGAAAATGAAGGAGAAGCAATGTTTATCTAAGTAATAGAAAATCATTTTGCCAAACTGAAGACAAATTTGAGGGTACCGTGTGAATACCACAATTTCAAGGTAAAGGTAAAAAAGAACATACATGTTTAGTATATTTTATCCATATTCTAAATCACCATTTTTTAAGGAACAAATTCCTTACAGAAGTACCAAAGCAGAAATTAGTAAACATTGGCCCATGGCTAAATCCAACCTGCTGTCTGTTTTTATAAATAAAGTTATTCACCTAAATATTGTTATGACTGCTTTTGTGCTATGAATGCAGAGTTGATTAGTAGTGGTAGGGAAAGGCCTGCAAAGCACAACTTTCTTATTTTCTGAGTGTCTCCATTAATCATTTTCTGACAGTTAAAAAATAATGACATATTTATTTTCGGTGTTGAGTTAAAAGGACTCTGAACTAGAAATCTTATTTACAGCCAAGAAGATATAATCCACCAGTTGGATCAAAAATAGTTATGAATATGCAAAAATTCAGAGAATATATTAATCAAGCAGCCATAAGAAGAAATGTCCCGAGGAAGACCATTGAACACCAAAGGCATTGAAGCTGAGATCTCAATGCAAGGAAAGAATTAGATGAATGGGTAATTGTAGTTAAAGAATTTTGCAATATATATAGTTAAATACAACTGACTATTCAGAGAATTATGGTATATAGTATAATTACTAAATATGGATTTTTGAAATGGAAACTAATGCAAGAAAAAGCATATTTCAGCAAAACCAAGGGGTTATAAAATAACAGGTGTGGGGAGGAGATAAAAGTATTCTTAACTTTCATATAGGGGATGAGGACTCCAGGAAAAAGAAAAAGCATTTTGTTAAACATATTGTAGGTAAATGTTTAGGGTATGTGCAGAAAAAAATACAGAAATGGAGAATCAACAAATTAGCAAAATAACTGATTTACCAAGAAAAGAGTAAAATGAATAGTAAGTCAATGAGGAAAATTGAGATGAAGACACAGCAAAGTCCATTAAATAGCAAACATTAGATAGTATGGTATCAGTTTGCATACCACCTGCACGTAGATAGAAGTTTCAGACTCAATAAAACATAAACATTGGGCTCTACATTGCTTGTAAGAACACTTGAAGTAATAAAAATTTTAAAAGGAGAGATGGGAACAAGATTCTAGGAAAATACAAAGAAAACAAAGCAAGAGTATGAAACCTAGTATCAGAGAAAGTGGGAGTTAAGGTTGAAAGTCCTCAAGAGGATACTGAAG
Source organism: Otolemur garnettii (assembly GCF_000181295.1). Lineage (NCBI taxonomy): Eukaryota > Metazoa > Chordata > Mammalia > Primates > Galagidae > Otolemur > Otolemur garnettii. Next base: position 8,411,554 of record NW_003852407.1, read on the forward strand.
GGCATTACACAATGATGAAAGGAACAATTTATGAAATAGATATAAAAGTCATAAAGTTGCATGCACCAAGAAGATAGCAGCTAAATACATAAAGTAAAATATTAGAAATGCACATTGACCTTGATAAAAATGCAATTATGGGAGAAGATTTTATTGCACCACATACAAGAATGGCACAGATATAATAGACAAGAAATAAGGGAGGGCAAAGAGGCATGGAATAATACAGTCGATAAACTAGATTTTATGTGTGGGTATACACAGACATACAATAGATACATCATTGCATCCAGCAGAAAAAGAAATGCATTTTTACTCATATTTTTTGTAATAACCATTCAATTCTGTCCATAAATAAATAAAACATTTTATAGTTCACAATCTCTCATCACAATCCAATGTAATTTTTAACATAAAATATCTTCTTCAAATATTCACTTTTTATAAATTAAGGCTTATTTATCTGTGGAATCTTTGAGGGCATGAAGAAAAGTCAAACCTGAAATTAAAACTACTATAGAAAACAAAGAAAAGGCAAATAAGCACTTGGTGAAGTGCTCATTTGGTGGTGAAGAATATTTGTATAAAATTGCCAGACAGCCCAGATTCAAATTATTTTAGTAATAATCTCCTATAACAAAGAATACTGAGGTGACCTCCAGGATTACTCCAACAGCTCCAGAATATCACTGAGAGGTGCATTTCTTCTGATGATAAGCCATGCTGTCCTCAGATTGTTGAATTTGTTCTCAAACCTCTCTGTCTCACATTTGGAAGAGGGGTCGGTCCTTCATTTCCAGGTATCATATTCAAATATGCCACTTTCCCCTGGAAGAAGAGACCATTTCTTCTAGCATATCTCTTTACACCAATAAAGCAATCTTTCCCCAAAGAGCCATTCATCTGCCAGAATTTGGTTACACATTTAAGCACAAGCCAATCTTAGATAATATACATTAGATCCATAATTTACTTATATTAAGATTACCTGATGGAGTTAAATGGACATAAGGCATCAATGTGTCTAAAAAAAGGACAAATTGGATCCTGCAGGTGTCAAAGAATAATATATCTCAAATATAATAGAATTTACTCTAGGAATACAGATATGTGTCTATGTTGACAAGCCTATGCATGTAATTAAAAGATAAAAAGTCTATGATCATCTAAGAGTTGCTAAAAAGAAACATAAAATTATAATAGAACTAAAACTGTTGGTGAAAATCAATTAAATAACAGTGTTGTTTAACACTGTAAGTGGTTAAAAAATACTAAAAATGCTTTCTATTAAAATTAAAACTAAGACAGGATATCTGCTATTACTATTATTGACCTTTTTTTAAGTGAATGTAGAAGATGAATAAAGACAAGAAAACTAAATTATCAATCAAAAAATAGGAGATAAAATAATTGATAAATTTCTCTTTTAGGTTTTATCAGAAATAGAGCTAGAAAAATGATGGCTAACTAGAAACATATTTGCCGTGTACTCCCAGAGGGTTTCAGATGGGAGGGATGGAAACAACTCAGGTATAGCTCAGGGGGAAAAGGTGCCAGAGTCTGCTGGAGATTTCATGGTAAGAAAAGAAATCATAAAGTAAAAAAAGAAGAAAAAATTATTAATAGAGATTTGCCCCAGAGAGACTGGAGCCCAGTGAAGGCAGTAGGTGGGGGTTTCATTTCTCCTTCCAGCACCTCTGGTGGTTAGTGGGCTGCCAAGATGCTCTGGAGCTTTTTCACCCCCATGAGCCCAAACACTGAAAATAAAGCATCCACTGAAAATAAAGCATCCACAGAAAATAAAGCATCAGGCTTCCAACCCCTTTGGGGGTCAGCTCCTGTGGCCATAGTCATCAGCCAAGAGGTCAGACAACATAATGCTTTTCCTCATACCTTCCCTTTCTCTACCCCAGGGAACTGTAGCTTTCTGTATTCACACCACTTGTTCCCACACTCCTGCCCAGATTTCAATGGGCCCTGGAGAGCTTGTGTGATCCCAGAGTTTGGACATTCCATTTGGGCTTCCTTCAGGGAGAGGAGGTACAAGAGCTGGAGTGCTGGCACTGTCCATTCAGACTCTTTTCCTCCCGCACTCTTCTCCTGCCCACTCTAGGCTAGAGAGGCCACTGAACCTAGACTTTTAAAAGCAGCCCCCTACACTCTATTGGCATGCCCTTCATACTGACATTTCCATAGAGAGAGGGGCCCACACCTATTCTCCTGCAGACCTGCACTAGACCTAGGGGTACTTGGTTTGAAAATTCCTTGCTTGCCATCTCTCCTTGCAGATGTCTGTCAATGAGATAGGTGCATGGCCAAACTCATACCCCTAGTACTTTGGGAGGTCTTTTGGGAACACAAAGGAGAGAACTGAGAACTAAACTCCAGAGGTAGAGGGGTCCATGTGGGCAGAACAGGCAAGATAGTACACTGTGGGTCTGAACCATTGCAAATTAGTGGACAACCCATCTCCCTGCAGGAAAACCCATGTGTTTGGACTAGGATTGATTCATGGGCCAGGCAGTTTTGTCCTGAGGCTCCATTGCTGGTAAGCACAGCAAATTCAGGTGCCTATTTACAACCAGACACTGGTTGGAGTCTCTCAAGTTGGGGGTAGGGCAAAAGCCACTCCTTATGAACAGTTAATGAGTTGCAGAAGAGGCTATTGCAACTTTCTGGTTTTGTGGGCCTGCTTCAGTTACCTCCTTGGCATGGGATCTAAGCTTTGATCCTTGCCAAAACAGTTCAGGTCTTACGTCTGTGGAGCCTGAAAGCAGGTTCACCTGACCTAGGCTCAGCCTTATCCCTCCACCCATCTCTACTATGATGGAGAATAAGAAAGCCCCTCTTTCTGAGGGGCTAATGCTGATTATGGGCACCAGGTACCAAAGAACACCCCTGCAATTGGCTCTTTCCTGTAAGCACCAACTTCTGGGAGGGAGAATAACCATACGACACATTACAGCATCTGCTTATTCAATCACACAGAGTGTCACAGACACTTACTCACTAGAACCACCTCCTATCTCAGAGATGAAGGAGGAGGTCTCAATACCATTCACACAGCTTAGGAGAGAGAAGACAGAAGAATAGAAGAATCCCAAGGGCACTCTACTTCATAGGAGAGGAATAAATGTAGGTGGTTCAATCTGTGAGGGGTCTCCCTCCTCCACTTCAGACCTCTGGGCTAACATGGAAGAGAGACATTGCACTAGAGGGAAGTTACAGTAGAGATCTGTGAACTGCCAATTCCTGGTTTCTGCAGCTGATACCACCATGATAGCCTTGGTGCACAGCAGCAGCTCTGCTTGGACTCTGTTCTCCTAGGACTCAGCTATCTAGCAATAGCCTTTAAATCATCCCCCACCCCAGGTTGGGGAGAGAGTAGACAGAAGAAATACTCCTCCATGCTATACCCTGAGACACCATCATGGGTTGTGAGCAGAGGAGGAATCTCAGATGCCACTGACATCACCTGAGAAGCCTTGGGAAACTGCTTCAGTGGGACCTAGGCAGAGTAGGAAAGAACCTTCGTAGACTAGCAGCTCTGGCCTGGCCCCATGGTAAAGGAGCCTCTGTAATCTCCAGATACATCTCTAAAGTTCTTGCTGTGCTTGAGTCCCAGGCTTTGTCCCTATAGCTCTAGGGTCCCAAGTGGACTGCCTGTAAGATTCTAGAGTTGAGTGTAGGCCCCAAGACACTCCTAAGTCTCCATCCCTGCCACTGGGCCAGCAGAACCTCCTCAAGGGCCAATGCTTCATTAATACTGCCCCCAACCCTGAGCAGACTTTACTCCTGGTCTGGGTCATGCAAATGCCCACAACCCGGTCATCCAAACACTGTCCAAGACTCACTCAGCTGCCACTGCCACCTCTGCTGAATGACTCCAGTCAGGGCAAACCATTCACAACAGCACCCACAGTAGAGAACTGCATCAAGTCCTCACCTCAAATTCCTAGCAATGACTTGGGAACAACCTTCCACCTCACACAAAGATCATTTAGCCCTTGCTCAAACCAAGGCAATTACAGAGGAATGTTTCAAAATAAAACACCTATTCACCTGTTGTCAGTGTACATGCCACTATCCTAACTAGTCAACATTCCTGAGTAGGTCACAAAAGCTTCAGGCAGAGTCCTCCCCTTCCCTTAACTAAATAGGAGCCTTCCCAGAAAAGGAGACTAAGAACCCTGCAATCCTATTAACCCAGAGCTAAGAAAAATAGAGCCAGATGATAAGAAACTAGCAAAAGAACCCTGGAAACATGGTAGGCAAAATAGCTTGATACCCCTAGATCA
>NW_003852407.1:8416044-8420872 GCF_000181295.1 Otolemur garnettii
AAAACTAGAAATTGATCATAAAGAAACACTCAAACCTATACAAAATCATGAAAATTAAAATCTTGCTGCTGAATGATTATTGGGTCATGAATGAAATTAAGATAGAAATCAAAAAACTGAGTTTAATGAGAAAGGTAATGCAAACTATCATAATCTTTGATGAGATGAAACTAACCTCTTACAGCCACCTGATCTTTGCTAAACCAAACAAGAACAGACACTGGGGAAAATGATCTTTATTCAATAAATGGTGCTGGGAGAACTGGCTGACCACATGTAAAAGACTGAAACTGGACCTGGACCTGTCATCACTTACAAAAATTGATTCAAGATGGATAAAAGATGTAAATCTAAGGCATGAATCAATAAAAATCCTTGAAGAAAGTTTGGGGAAAACACTTGAAGATATCAGCCTGGGGAAAGATTTTATATAGAAGACTTCCATGGCAATTGAAATAACAACAAAAATAAACAAATGGGACTTAATTAAACTGAAAAGCTTCTATACAGATGAGGAAACAACAACCAAAGCAAACAGACAACCTTCAGAATGGGAAAAGATATTTGCATATTAACAATCTGACAAAAGCTTGATAACTAGGATATATAGAGAATTCAAATTAAGGAACAAAAAAAGACCCAACAATCCCATATATCACTGGGAAAGAGGCATAAATAGAACCATCTCTAAAGAAGACAGACAAATGGCTAGTGAACATATGAAAAATGCTAATCGTCCCTAACATTATAGAAATGCAAATCAAAACTACCCTGAGATATCACCTAACCCCAGTGAGAATACCCCACATCACAAAGTCTGAAAGCTACAGATGCTGGTGTAGATGTTGTATTAGTTTGTAGTCCCACTAGCACTGTAAATGTCTTCCTTTCTCTCCTTATCCAAGCCATAATCTGTAGCTTTCAGACTTTGTGATGGGTATTCTCACTGGGGTTAGGTGATTTCTCAGTGCTGGTGGGAGTACAAACTAACCCAACCTTTCTGGAAGAAAGTGTGGAGAATCCTTCAAGAACTCAAATTAGATCTCCCATTTGATCCTGGAGTCCCATTACCAGGCATCTACACAGAAGAAAACAACTCATTTATCATAATGAAATTTGCACTATACTATTTATTGCAGTTCAATTTATAATTCTCAAAATCTAGAAACAACTTAAATGCCCACCAGCCCAGGAATGGATTAACAAGCTGTGGTATAAATGTACCATGGAATACTATTCAGCCATTAAAAAATGGAGACTTTATATCTTCTGTATTAATCTGGATGGAGGTGGAACACATTCTTCTTAGTAAAGCATCACAAGAATGGAGAAGCAAGAATCTAATGTACTCAATTCTAATATGAAGGCAGTAGATGAGCTAATACAAAGTGGGGTTAGGGGAATGAGGGATCTGGGAGAGGGGAAGGGGAAGAGAATGGGAGATCACAGTGTATGGCACACTTCTTGGGGGTGGAACACAATTATAAAAGGGACTTTATTAATAAATGCAATCAGTGTAACTTAATTCTTTGTACCCTCAATGAATCTCGAATAATTAAACAAAATTCAGCACCTTTTCATGATAAAAACCCTCAAAAAAAAACTAGGCATAGAGGACATTTCTCAGAATTTAAAAAGCCATATATAACAAACCTATAGTCAACATTATGCTGAATGAGAAGAAGTTGAAAAACTTTCCCTTAAGAAATGGATTAAGAAAAGGGTTCCCACTGTCACTTCTATTTGACATAGTGCTGCAAGTCCTAGCCAGAGCATTCAAGGCAAGGGGAAAAAACAAAGAGTATCCAAATCAGGAAAGAAGTCTAATTATTACTTTTTGCTGACAACATGATCTTGTACCTGGAAAACTCCAAAGACTCTGCCAAAAGAATCCTGAAATTGATAAATAAATTCATCAAGGCCTCAGGTTACAAAGTCAATGTACCCACATCAATAGCATTCCTATCAATAGCATTCTTATATACCAACAACGGTCAAGGTGAGGGTCTAATCAAAGTCTCAATTTCATTCACAATAGCTACAAAGAAAATAAAATACTTAGGTACGTATTTAATCAAGGAGGAGAAAGATCTCTACAAGGAGAATACCAAAACACTGTGGAAGGTAATCACAGAGGACTCTAACAAATGGAAAAACTTCTTGCTCATAGATAGGCAGAGTCAACATTGTTAAGATGTTTATACTACCTAAAGTGATTTATAGATTCAATGCAATATCTTCAAAATACCAAAGAAATATTCCACAGATCTAGAAATATAATTCTGTGTTTTGTTGGAACCAGAGAAAGTCCTAGTAGCCAAGGCTATCTAAAGCAGAAAGAACAATGATGGAAATATCACATTACCAAATTTTAAACTATACCACAAGGCTATAGTAACCAAAATGGCATGGTATTGGTACAGAAATAGAGACATAGACCAATGGAACAGCATAAAGAACACAGATATAAAATCATCTATCTACAGTCAACTGTTCTTTGACAAAGCACATAGCAAGGCATGTTGGGGAGGTAAAGCCCTATCAATAAATAGTGATGAAAAAACAGGTAGCCACATGCAGAAGAATGAAGTAAGAACCCTGTCTCTTGCCAGTCACAATAGTTAATTCAAGGTGGATAAAAGACTTAAACGTAAGGCATGAGACCATAAGAGTTATAGAGAAAAATTCAGGAAAAAACACTTCTAGATATTGGCCCGGGCAAAGGATTGATGACTAAGATTACACTGGCAATGACAGCAACAACGGAAATAAATATATAAGGTTATTTGGTTATAATAAAAAGCTTCTGCATAACCAGTGTTATAATAAACATAGGAAAATCTATAGAATGGGAGAAAAGATTTGTATGTTTATATCCAAGAAAGGGCTAATATCCAGAATCTACAAAGAAATGTACAAGGCAAATCAGCAAGAAACAAACAAACAAATAACCTCATTAAAAGGTAAGCCAAAAGACATGAACAGAAGCTTTGCTAAAGAAGATAGATAGAAGACCAATCAACATATGAAAAAATGCTCAACATCACTAATCCTCAGGGCAATGCAAATTAAAACCACAATGAGATATCACCTTACCCCTGTTAAAGGGCTTTTATTACAAAGCCTCAAGAAAACAAATTTTGGAGTGGATGTGGTAAAAAAAGAACACTTACATGTCGTGGGGCAGGCACCACAAATTAGTACAAACTCTACTGTAAACTATATGGAGATTCTTCAAAGAACAAAAAATAGACATACTATTCAACTCAGTAATCCCACTCCTGGGTGTTTACCCAAAGGGAAAAAAGCCATTTTATCAAAAAGACACATCATTGCAGCACAATTCACAATTGCAAAGATACGGAATCAACTCAAGTGCCCAAGAATTCATGACTAGATTAACAAAATGTGGTATATATATGCCATGGAGTGCTACTAGCCATAGAAAAGGATGAATTCTGCCTTTGTAATAATTTGGAAGAAATTGGAGATATCTTGAGATAATTACCCCGAGATTGGAAAAACAAGCACAATTACTTGTTATTAAACTGAAAGTAAGGTAGAAGAACATATGATAACAGAGGAGTATAAAATTTAGTGGAAATCAAGCAGAGTGGACGGTGGATGAGGGAGGGACAAAACTCTATCTTAGGAAACAATGAACAGTATTTTGGTGGTGGGTGCACTTATAGCTGTGACTCAAGCATTGCAAAAGTGATTCATGAAACCAAAAATATTAGTACCATCTTAATATTTTTAAATAATAATAAAAAAGATGACTGAAAAAAACTTTAAAATGTTAGAAGTAATTAAGGAATTTGGTAAATGTTACACAAAAGTAAATAAAAGTAGTTTTCCGGTAAATTTGCAATGTTCAATAGCCATTGGAAAGTATTTACTAGATAATTGCTAGAGAAGGAAAGGACAAGGGAAGAAAATGGGACCATAACTCATAGACACAGGCCTAGTGCCTGAATGGAGAAAAGAACACAAATGATTTGATCAAACCAAGAAAAAGAAAACAAAGCACAAAACTATAAAAACAAACAACTACAATAATCAGACAGAAACAAGATTAACTGTATTTATTAAAGCAATAAATGTGAATGGATTTCACTGATGAAATGAAAATATATTTTCAAATTGGATCCCCCCCATTAAAACTCAGCTTGATGATTTATTTGTGATACATGTCTAAAATAGAGTGATTACAAAAATATACAAATAGAATAGTGGGCAAATAGGATTTTTTAATAGTCAACAATTTAAAAACTCACATAAATAAAACATTGTGCAAGAAAAAAAGGTGCTTTATTAACGTCAAGACTATCACTGCACCAAATAATAGCAACAATATACAGAAAGAAACCCTACATGAAATTTAAGCAGAAGTAAATAGAATTGCACTTTATTTCACAACTCTCACTTTATAATCAAGCATCTATATGAAAAAGACATAAAGGTAAATAAAAATAATACAATTGATCAGGTAAATTGTATTTCTATAAATAATTTTATAGAAATTATATCATGAATAATGAATGACATACAAATTTATTATATATCTATAACTACACAGTATTAATATATTTGTAATAAATATTTAACTATGTTATTAAATATAAAAAACTGTGTCCTGAAAATAGAGGATACAGCTGTTTTTCCCTTTCAAATTTTATAACATTGTAAAAATTAAGTATATATGTTAGGCCACAAAGAATATTTTAGCAAATTAAAGAAAAAGAAATATTAAAAATTATCCTTTAGGCTCGGCGCCTGTGGCTCAAGCGGCTAAGACGCCAGCCACATACACCTAAGGTGGCGGGTT
>NW_003852407.1:8421015-8444946 GCF_000181295.1 Otolemur garnettii
AAAAAAAAAAAAAAAAAAAAATTATCCTTTAAGAGTTAAAATTAAAATTAACAGAATCAAAAAGCAACATATCCTCAACTAGAAATCAATAAGTTATCAATACAAAACTAATCTCAGGATTTAACTCTTGGATAGACGTGGAAATAGAAACTGGCTTTGTGAGATTTTTAGAAAATGAGTGTAGTAAAAGAGTTAAATACCAGTGTCTATGGAGTGTAGTTTCAAAGGACCAGAAAACAAAACAAAACAAAAACCCAGGTTTTTAGTGACAAAATAGAAAATAGTGGAAACAAAAATAATAACATAAATAGAAACGACCAACAGGTAACCAGTTTAAGAAACAAGAAGGAAAAACTTCAAATGTAAAAATAAATAATAAAAAGGCCAGATGCAGTGGCTTTCGCCTGTAATCCTAGCACTCTAGGAGGCTGAGGCTGGTGGATTGCTTGAGCTCAGGAGTTCAAGACCAGCCTGAGGAAGAGTGAGACACCACATCTACTAAGAATGAAAAAAAACTGAGGTAAGAAGATTGCCTGAGCCCAGGAGTCTGAGGTTTTTGTGAGCTATGACACCAAAACACACTACTCAGGGGAATAGAGTTAAAAAAAAAAAAAAGAAAAAAAAATAAGAAGAAGATACAAATAGAAAAAATAGAAAATGAAATTATTTTTAAATACATAAAAACTGTGTGCTCATCTGTAAGCAAATAAATCTTTAAAAATGGATAAAGTTGATAATGTTCTAGGAAAATACAATTTACCATATCAGTGTCTACTCTCCCAGAGAAGTCTAGATTATCCTGTTAAATAAAGAAAGTTAAGTTCAATAAATTATTTCAGTGAGGTGGAACACAAACTTGGCCAGGTTTTAATAGCACCTCAGAATGGGGAGGTTAAGATAGATATACAAAGGGTTCTAGAGACGACTGGGATCCATGGTATAAGATGAATCTGTTGAGATGGGTCACTGGTTGATATTGGACAAAGTTCATGACATAATATATACAGACAATTTGGCACAATGAGATGATAGCATTTGAACACACTTTAAAAGACTGTTTTTATTAAGCAAGCTGCTTGCCCACATAAAGAGCCTTTGCTTTGTTGTTCACTAGAAGTATTTACCAATGTGAGCAAACTAGATAAGTTGGTTTTCAGATATTTCCTCAGGCCAATAATGAAGTTATTTATTGACTTATGGACATATCTTTCTGGGCAAGAATTTCTCTGAAACAATAGTAAATTTATGCTGGTATTAGTGGGGAAAGACCACAGATGATCTGTGGACTTGGTTCTTAGTGCTGTAATTGAGTTATGTGAAAGAAGGTGGTTTTAATTCTCAACCAATGGTACCCCAGACAAAGAAATTCTTACAAGACCACTTTCCAAATATGAATAAGAAACTTTGGGGTGTGGGGGAAGTAATGTTTTCTATTGCTTTCACATTTAGGGAATGAAATAGCTAGTGTTATATAAAATGTTTTAGAACATGGACAAAAATAGTAACTCTATCAAGTTCTTGTTATGAAACAAGTATGATATTAATATTGCACCCCTAAAACTGCAAAATTTCCAAAGACCAATTTTATTTGTGTATTTATACAAAAGCCTTAAGTACAATATTGAAAAACAGAATCCAGCAAAACATTAAAACCTCATGATTAAGGAGGGTTATTCTAAGAATGTAAAGATGGTTCAATATTGACAAATCTATTATTATAATTTCTTTTACTATTAGCAGAAAGAGAAAACCAATATGAGCAACTCCACAAATTACATATTTTCATTAAAACTTTAAATATATATGGGTTGCGCCTGTGGCTCAAAGAGTAGGGCACCAGCCCCATATATCGGCAGTGGTGGGTTCAGACCTGCTCCAGGCCAAAAACTGCAAAAAAAAAAAAAAAAAAAAAAAAACCCACTTTAACTATATAGCAAAAAATAAGTTCTATTTTAATATAGCCACCTCATTCTCAAAGCCAGCATCATGTTAATGCAAAATATCAGAATTTGTTAAAATGTTAAACATACAACTACCATAGAATCTAGCCATTCTGCTCCTAGATGCTTACCCATGAGAAATAAAAGCATGTGGTTGTATGAAGACTTGTACAAGAATGTTCATAACAGCTTCATTTGTAATAACCAAGTTGGAAATAATCCAATAGTCCACCAAATGGTGAGCAGATAATAGATTGTAGCATATCCATTCATGATGTACAATTCAGCAACAATAAAAATGAAATATCAACATGTATAAAAATGTAGATGAATCTCAGAACAATTATGCTTACTGAAAGAATTCAAGCCACTGATCACAATAATTATAATAATAATAAAGAGTGCATACTGTATAATTCCATTCTCACTGAACTCTCAAACAGGGAAATTAATCTGTGGCAGAAAACAAGTGAGTGGTTATCTGGAGCAAGGAGGAGTAGAAAGAACGTCTTGCAAAGGATATGAGAAAACTTTAGTGGGAAATATAGTAGAACCTTTGTAAGATGACCACTCAGGTGATGGTGCCAAACTGGTCAACATATGGAGATGGGCCACCATGAGGAACTATGTAAATAATTTACATAATTTACAGTTTATGAAAATTAGGTCAACTTAAGCATGTGGTCAGTGTGGGGACCTGGTCAACATATGGAGGTGGTCAACATAAAGAACCATGTAAATAATTTACATAATTTACAGTCTATGAAAATTAGGTCAACTTAAGGATGTGGTCAGTGTAGGGACCTGGTGAACTGTGGAGGTTCTATTGTATGTGTATTCATTTTCTTGAATGTGCTGATAATTTCATAAATGTACACATATGTCAAACATTTTCAAATCATACGTTTTAATCATGAGCGGGTCACATCTATTACACCTTCATTAAAGTTTTAAAAAATTTAAGCTAGGTGCAAATAGCTAATGGCTGCTATAATTGATGGCACAGCTCTACACTGTTGTATTAGCAAAACAAGTGTTACCAGGTCCAGACCAGAATAAGATCAAGTAAACTATTTTGCTTTGACGAGATCTCTTTTAAAAGCCTACTTTCTATACCTACTTTCTATTTGCATACCTTCAAAAATTTTAAAGAAGGAGTAAAATGGGATCTTTTCCTGTTACCTGCCTGCAAGAAGTATATAAACTAATCACAGAGGTATGAAAATGTTAAATAACCACTTGGAAGAGTATAAAGCCAAATGAACTGCAGAAGAACAATTACTGTTCTACCATTTTACATGTATAAAAAATACTAAGGAAGTTCAGAGGATCCCTAAATGGGGGGTCAGAGATGATCTGAAAACTTTTACAAATCTGACGAGACATAACTAGATCAGGAACAAGAAGGAGAGAGCAATCAAAAGCTGGCTGGATAACCTGGAGACTATTTAGAGACAAAAAAAAAGCTGGCCATTAATTTTTTTGCATAACTGCCCTTAAATCTTCTCTTGTCTCTTCTTTATCCTCTCTTGTTTTCCTCTCCTGACTTCTGTCAAATAATTCCAGCTTCTTTATGTACTGCTGTAAAAAAAAGCACTACATTAGAAGTTAGAATATTTTTGTTCTGGTCTCTTTTCCATCACATATTAACTGTATCTTTGGGAAAGTTGCAATCTCTTTACACCGGTTTGTAAGGTGGAAAATATATGTACGTAGTAACACCTGCCCTACTTATTTTATAGGTCTGCTGTGAATATGAAGTGAGATCATGAATATAAAAGTGCTTTGAAAATTGCCAAGTGCTTTAAAAGAGAAAGGAATTATTCTTTGCCTTTATAGGAGTAAAGATTTTATTTCTAAAAGCACTTAGAACAATTTGGATATTTACATAATAGCTAGGAAAGTGCACTTGTGGCAGTGAGGAACAGAAAACCTAGATTTTCACTTACAAATTTCTTTATATCATCCACAGCAGTATTTCATTGTTCTGCACAAAGTGAGTACTAAGTAATTTTTGATTACATAGTTTTGATTCTACATTTGATTACTGAATGCCCTACTTATGAAACACTTTTCCTAAATTATTGCATAGCGTTAAGAATCTCTTCATGTGAATATGTTAACTTTTATATGTGGTGGGAAACTCTTGAAAACAGGAACCAGGCTATGCATAAATTAAAAACAAAACAAAACAAACAGAGTCCAGCACAATTTCTATCGAATAGCAAACCTTCAATAAATAAATCTTGCCAGCTTAATAAATGAGTTTTCTAACACATAGATGAGACTAACGGAGAATCATGAATTTGTTCAGCTTTCTGGAAGCTTTTACATTTGAATTTAAATTCTGTGTTCAAAACACACTAGTTTCATTTGCAAAGCTGTTTAAAAGAACAATACCAATGATCCTCTGAAGAATGAATTCTTACATTTCCCCTGTAATTTATTACACAGAGAAACAACAGCAATCAAGAGTGACTTCCTATTCCCTTAAAAAACAAGCTTTAAGAATGTATAATTTCCCTTTTGAAGATAGACATGTATTTAGAAAACTCTTACTCAAAAGTAGAAACAATTTTGAAAGATGGAAACAAAGCCTTCCAAACCTCCCGATAAATTGCATGATTCTGCTCCTCTTTTTTCCTTCATAACTAAATGGCTAAGTTATGTTTGCCCAGGTGCATATAGAGTTTGATAAGACACAGTAGCAACTTAAGAGTTTATGGTGCAGGACTCAAGGCAAGGTGTCGGACTGTGAGCAGGAGCTTGAATTCATGCCTTCTCCATCTCAAATGTGAATTGAAGATGGTGTTTGCAATGGAATTAGGGCATTTGACTTTCAGTTCTGAGCACTAACCATTTCATGACCCTTATTCGTCATACTACTCCAAATGAGACATTTAATTAAGTGTGCTCACATTTTAATACTGCACTTGATTGGCTATAAACCCAGGAATGCGTGCAGATAGTATTGCGCTCTTCTTCGTTATCTTTCGCACCATACATTACTTTTCATGTGCAGCCATAACTGTATGCTCCATTATGAGCTTTTCTGCTGGAAATTTAGGCATTCTCATTCCACATCCACAGCAGGATGCTCACTGCAATCAGACGAGCAGACTAAACTTCTGACATCCCTGGTAACATTACTCATGAAACTTTGGAACTCCCTGACACTACTGAAAATAAATCCCAGAGCTGTGTTTCCCTACCTGAATCTATTGTTTTATTTAAAACACATTCATCTTCTTAAATGCACTGAAATGCTTCATGTATTTGGTATTAGAATAACTTTACACTTCAAGAAGGACCCCACTGCTCTGCTGTTTCTTGCTCTTGGTCGCCATGACCTGGAATGGTCACTGGTCAGTACATACAAGACACAGCCATCAACATTGCAATGGTTGGGTGCTCTCCTTTCAATTATGTGTCAGTTTGATTTGACACAGACATGAAGTGACTGTGTTTATGCTTGTAAGTGCCAACTCTGCCTATTCATATATACAAACTGTTAAGATTAATTTTCTTCATAATAAGGACTGTGGCAAGAACAAAAGAGCAACAGCTTTGGTGTCAGACAGTTGTCTGTTTGAATCCCAGACCTGGAACTTGCTACCTATATGATCTCAACAAATTGTGTTATGCCTTCTGCAACTTAGTTTTGTCATCTATTAACAGGGGATACTAGTACTCATGTCAAAGGATTCTCATAAAAATTATACATAAATTATAGTGTATATTATATAAAAATATATATTATTCTTACATCATTATATCTCTTTCTATCAACCCACTTCACAGCAATTACTCTCTCCCTCCAACCTTTTGTAGGCCACTTGGCATCCCAGTAACTTCAGTATTGTGGTTATTGACAGGCTGTTTAACTGTTGGTAATGCTGTTGCTTGGGCATCTGAACATCTAAAAGGTCTTAAAGATGATGAATGGCCTTCAATATCATAAACATTCATAGTTGATCTGTGCCCTACCAGAAAGCTCAATGTCTTTGTAGAGTGATACTTAGGAAAAAAAAAAAAAGGAAATTTTCCCCCTTCTCCACCAGCTCTCATGACTTAACAAGTCATTGTATCAGCAGTCCACTTTCCTCTTATAGACATAGCTTACCTTATGAAAACAACGTTGTAGAATAGTCTGAAAAAAGTAGATTGCCACATCCTGGGTTTGAGAGTACAATATCCTTAAATGAATCAGGGCCAGGTATTACACTGGGAAAATGCTAGAGAAAAGCTCTCAGTTTTACCTTTTCCTTTCTCCCATGTTTTGATGCCTAGAAGTTTCATAGCTTGCTCTAGAGTTACTCTGAAGAATAAGCAGAGACAGCCCTTCTTAGTGCCAGCCAAGGAAGGCAGGGATACTGTTGGGAAGCTTTGGTTAGGGACTACAGGCAGACAGCATGTGCAACAACCACCCACACATCCCTGAGCACACTTACCCCTGACTGCACATCCCAAGTAAGAGGAAGCAACTCTTGGACTGTGGCAAGTGCTTGGAAAATCCTAGTGCTTGGGGCAAAGGATAGCAGGAGTTCTCTAAAGAGCAGAGTTACCACTGGAGAAACATACACAATAAAACTTGGTTGAGCTCAGATTGTAATAACAGAGAATCTTCACCCAGAGGCACATTTTTCCCTACTTCTACCTTTTCTAAACTAACTAAAGCTTTCAAGATAGATCCTGGGGCTATCTGCTTTTTCCTCAGCATATTATCAAAGTCTAAGAGATCCAGAGAAACATCAACTAGCAAAAAACTCTCCAACAAACAAAACAGACACACAAGTAGCACGACTATTATTAAAAAAAAAAAAAAGAAAAGAAAAAGCCACCTAATGAAACAACTTATTCTAGATGAAGAATTAAGAATACTTTAATATTAGCATAACAAACATCCTTAACAACATGAAAGCAACATTTGAGTTTAAAAATTAAAGGAAAAGAAAGAATTCAATAACAGCATGTGTAAGCATTGAAAAAAGTTGATAAATTCAAATATCTAATCAAGGAACATTTCAAGATATGAAGAATGCATAAAACCAAAAATATAGAAAAAAAGAACAGATATGGAAGATAGAATTGAAAATGCCAATTATATGTAAATATGTTTCATGGAAGGAAGGAAGACGATTTATTGGATAAAGAGGAAAAAATAGTTGAAGGAAAAATGACCACTAACTTATTAAAGATATTTTAAAATCTCAGATTAAAAGGGTTCATCATTATAAAAAAGGAAAAATTCTAAAACTAAACATTAACTTAGAAATATTTGATTGAAATTTAAGAATATCAATGATAAAGAGACAATTTTTAAAAAGTTTCTAGAATAAATGAGTAAATAACCTACAAGGAATAAGTATCAGACTGACAGACTTCTAATTAGTAACATAAGAATGAAGAATAAGGTTAGTGATGTGTTCACAATGTTGAGAGAAATACAGTAATTTCAGTATACAAGTTTATATATAGCTAAATTGTTATTTTTAAATGAAGGTTAAATAAAGATATTTTAAGCTCTACAAAGCCATTTAGAAGAACTCAGGTGTGTAAAACCTTGGTTTTCCAGCCCAGAGATAAATTAAGATTCTCTTAAAAACACTTGTGGAGAATTATTCCAGTAGGAAGAGAACTAGATCCCGGAGTCTACCCCAAACTGTATTTAAAAAGTGAGTAAATAATCAGAACAACCAGAAACTTGGCCTAACTTTTAGTAAATAACCTCATTGAATGACTATAATTTTCTTCCATTTTGCATGAGAATCTCTTGGTAAACAGGAATAAACTTGGTTTTTTAAAAAAACTTCTATTTGGTTGATGTTATTTCTGCATGGTATTGAAGTTTAGAAATCAAGCTACTTTTAAAGAAGTTAATATAATTTCATATCTGCAGTAAATTCTTCACTTCCCAGCAGTTACCTTGGTAGGTTTACATTTAAGCTTATGGTACTTGGCTTCAGAGCAAATTCAGAGGCAATGAACATACCATACCACTGATAACAGCAATGTAAATAATAGGATAATCTGATTAATTTTTTTCTTATGTTTTGGAGATCCAGAATTACATTACTTAATATACCCCTTCCTCTTACTCTGGATTAGATATTTTCTAATTATTTCCAAAATCAAATTCACCATCAGTGCACTGAAGATTTCCTCACTGGAAATATTAGAAAGATTTAGACAGTAAGCCTCGAGAAAATTAGGAAGGTGCTGGGGTACACAAATTGTATTCATATGGATCCCAAGCTTCTCTCTGTGAGCCTTCAGATCACTCCTCCTCCTATCCTCAATTTGTTTATTCTGCCATTCCTTTTAATCTTCTAATCTTTTGTTTATGCCACTTGGCAAATCTCTAACTGATTCACTTCATGTTAGAGGTGACAGCCATTGACAGTGGTTTGTAACTTTTTGTTAGGATAACAGTCCTTAATGTTAAGGAATTGCAATTCCAATTTCTAATTAGAAAGAGCATGATAGCATATTCATGTAGCCTGGGGGCAGGGGTGGATATTTAAACGGGGAGGGAGAAGGCTCTTGAGTTTAGGATCTCTTCACACACATTCAAATGGAAAGCTGGCTCAGGATCCGTGTTTCTCCTTTCACAAACAAAATCATGATGGCTTGTGAGAAGCTGGTATTTCTATCCATCTGTGATCAATCTCAATAGCTCTAGGGGATGAAAATCCAACACACGGTTACAAAATCATTTGACATGACACATAAGCAAGAGAATCAGACATTCGTTTATTTGCCAGAATAGATTGAGCAGAATATCCCAGCACATTTGATGTAAATGAACGGGTAAGTGTTCAAGAATCTAGGTCTCTCCGAGCAATGGAGAGTAATAGATTCCTGAGCTCTTCAACAGCACAGGTCTTCAAAACAGGAACACAAGTAGTCTGTCAAACATCAGCTTCCTAAATGTCACACTGTAACGTGTTGCTAAGACAAAATTAAAATTGTTACATACTGATACAAAGGGAGACTATCACCTCAAAAAGGGAAAATGTCAACGTCACTATATTTGTTGAGTTTCTGAAGTCTTTAAAGGTGCAAAGAATGTATTAGGATTGGGTAAGAATCATGATATACACTCATGCATTGCATAAGGATGTTTTGGTCAGTGGGTTAATGACAGACTGAATATTCAATGGTGGTCCCATAACATTATAATAGAGCTGACAATTCCTATTCCCTAGTGTTGTTGTAGCTCTTAGAGCATGATAGTGCAATAAGTTACTCATCTGTTTGTGGTGATACTGATATAAAAAACCAAGCAGGTTGCTGTTTATATAAAAGTGCGCCATGTACAATTATGTACAGTACACAACACTTGATAATGATAATAAACAACTATGTTACTTGTGGTTTGTGTATTTACTATATTATATTTTTTGTCATTATCTTAAAATATACTCCTTCAACTTATAAAAATGAGATAATTATAATGCTCCTTCTACTTATAAAAATAAATTAATTATAAAACAGCCTCAGGTGGGTCTTTCAGGAGGTATTACAGCAAAAGGCACTGGTGTTGTGGGAGGGGATGCTCCATGCATGGCACTGCCCTAAAGATGCTTCAGTGGAATAAGACTCAGAAGCTGGAAGCCTCATATTGATGATGTTAACTCTGTGTAGGCCTAGGCTAGGTAATGTATTATTTGTGACATAGTTTTTGACAAAAAAAGTTTAAAAAGTAAAATAAATTAATGAATTAGTTAGATAGAAAAAAGGCTCATAAAGTAAGGATATAAAGAAAATAAAATTTGCACAGCTGTGCAATATGTTTCTGTTTTACTCTGTTAGCAAAAAAAGAGTCAGAAAAGTTAAAAAAAATTCAAATGTGTATAAAGTAAAAAGTTTCGGTGAGCTAAGGTTAATTTATTATTGAAAGAAGAAAGATATTTTTCACAAACTCAGCATAGCCAAAGTGTACAGGGTTTGCCAAGTCCGCAGTCACGTACAGTAATGCTCTAGGCCTTCACATCTTTTCACCAACCACTGCCTAACTCACCCAGAGCTACTTCCAGGACACCAAGATTCATTCCTTCATGGTAAGTTGCCCATGGTAAGTCTTCCCAGTGCTCAGTAATTCACCATTACTTCATGCAAGAACATTAACTTTCACATCCCTTAAGTCTTCTAATATTGTTAGTGTATTATTTATATTTCTTAACTTCTCTCTAGGAAGTCTTTGGCTAAAACCATCATTGGATTCTAAAGGCCAGTAGAATTAGGAATGACAGGCCTTCCTATATCTGCTATTTCTCTGGGTTTAGTATTTTACTTGAAGCAGGGAGGGTGAAGATTCCCTTTAGGTTCTCTGTGGACCTGTCATGGGACAGGGACACTCTTAAGCCCAAGAGCTGGATTAACTCCCTGTTCTCTCAAAAATTAGTTTGGAGATAAATGCATCTTGTACTCTGAACTTCCTAGTTTGAAAGTCTTTATGAGAATAAGGCTTAGAGGGCAACAATGGAAAAATAATTTTTGAATGCTTAAAATAGATGTTTTTACTTGATAGATTTTATACTTCAGCAAATATGATAAGGCTAGATAAAGTTGGGAAAACCTTTGGAATGTGAGCCAGCATCCACCATAGGGCATATTCTTCTCTTAATTCCAGTTCAGGTTGAAGGAGGAAGACAGTTCAGCCATGTATTTATGGAACTCAAATAGTTATAGATTATCAGAGATCATCCTCCTCTAATATTTTGTCTGTTTAGTAAAAGGTTATGATGGAATTTAATAGAAGAGGGCATTGTGGGTTTTTGCTTGCTGCAGTTGGGGAAGTCTATGAGGTCTGACAATTAAGTTTGCAAATTTGCTGCCATGCTTACATTGGCAGCACTGCACCAAGAGCTCAGTAAGTTTTCATAACCTTGGTATATCAATGTCTGACAACAACATTTGTGTTAACTTGGGGCAGTGTCTTGATAAGTGACCTTCATTATTGTTGTTGCTTATTTTTGTGTGCCATTACAAGAATGTCAGAGTTTGAATTAGAGGGATGAAAAAATACTACATTTCTTGATAAAGTTGGCAACAGTGGAAGTGAAATCAAGAGCATGTTAGTTCAAGTTTATTCCATAAAGAAAATGGCAGTGTACAAATGGATTAAATGTTTTTCTGAGGAAAGAGAAAGCATCACTGATGAAGGAGCGTCAAAGTTTGCCAAGACATTTTGGAAAGACAAGATGATGTTCTTGGCCATGTTTTCACTGGCGAAGACATGTGGATGTGCCAATATGACCTTGAAACAAAGCGTCAAAGTGCATAACGGAACAATTCTCCATGACTGAAAAAGTGCCATCACTCCAAATCAAGAGTCAAAAGTTAGTTATGAGTCATAAGTTAGTTATGTTGCTAAACTTTTTTTTATATTACAGGGGTTATTCATTTTAAATTTGTACCAACTGGACAGTTAACCAAGTTTACTATTTGGAAATTCTGTAAAGGCTACATGAATATGACCTGAACTTTTTGCCAACAACTCAATAGCTCTTGCATCACTACAATGTACCAGCTTATACGGCACTGTCTGTGAGGGAGTTTTTAGCCCAGAAACAAATAATTGAACACCCCTCTGCTCACCTGATCTGGCCCTCACTGACATATAGAAACAAAGACGTTTGGGTGATATTCAAGACATCAAGGTTAATACAATGACAGCTCTGATGGCCATTCCAGAAAAAGTGTTCAAAATTGCTTTGAAAGGTAGACTAGACATTGGCATCAGTGCATAGTTTCCCAAGGGGAATACTTCAAAGGCGACCACAGTGATATTCAGCAATGAGGTTTGTACCACTTTTTCTACAATTAGTTCCTGAACTTAATTGTCCAACCACATATGACATATCTAGAGCTGTAGAAAAAGCCAGTCCAACTTAATAAAATGTGAGGATCTGAGCCTTTACACATGAGAAAAAAAAAATTTTATCTAGCTGGAATTTTTAACTGAAATGACAGTCTATACATCTACCCCTGGGCCTGAGCAATCTGGGCTTCCCCTCTAGACACCCTACTTCAGAAAGGCTATATGGTCTCTCTCCAGTCATGTCATAAACTGCAGTGTCCCAGGTCCGGGGTACATCAGGAGCCCAGAAACCTTACTTTTAGACAACTCTTTCCAGATCCTTAGACACATGCAAGTCTTTCCCAAAAGGTCTTAGCCTTCAGGCCCCATGCTTCGTGTGTCTCTGGTTTCCATGCCCTGATGCCATGCCTTGGTATTGGCATATGCACTCCTAGGCTTAAAGCATGACCCAGAGGCCATCTCTTGCAACAGGAATGGAACAGAATAGACATGTAGGTTGTGGTATCCACAAATACGGACACAGCTTTCTGACAGTTCAGAACTGGGCCAGAAGAGGGGTCAGAGGAGATGGCAAGACACAAGAGAAGACAGCTGTGTCAAGGACCTAGAGCCTTTGACTCAACTTGCTGTCATTCTCCTGTGAAACTCAAGGAATTGAAGAACTCTCATCTTAGACTTGGTTGTCCTGGTCATAATAAAAACATATTTTGCAAGGTAAAAAGATGAACAGAGTTATTTAATATTTTATTATTTCAACTTTCAACTTTTAAACATTTAATCATAATTCACGTGGGCCTCAATTTCTACTCTTTGCCTGAAATTATGTGGGTATATAAGTGTGTATGTGTGCTATGAGTAGTTTGGGCAGTTTGGCTAGGAAGTCTCTATATTTAAGATACACACAACCCAAATTGGAAGAAGTATTTTCAATGAAAATCTTATCTTCTCCCCGATCCTCTTTTTTTTGAGACAGAATCTTGCTCTATTGTCCAGGCTAGAGTGCAGTGGCCTCATCATAATTCACTGAAAGCTCAGATTCTAGGGCTCAAGCGATCCTCCTGCCTCAGTCTCCAAAGTATCTGGGACTACAGACATGTGCCATCATATCTGGTTGATTTTTTTTTTTTTTAGTTTATCATTATTATTATTTTGTAGAGATGGAGTCTTGCTATGTTGCTCAGGCCTCAAGTGATCCTCCAGCTTTGGCCTCCTAAAATGCTGACAGTACAGGCATAAGCCACTATGCCTGCACCCTTCCCTAATTTTTAAAGGTTTCTCCTCAGTTTTAGAAAAACAAACTGGGGGAACTGAATGTACCAAGCATGAGAAAGCATTAGTTTTTTTAAAAGACTACCAGATGGTGACAAGGATAGAGTTTAAGTATTGAAATTAGGTCTCAGAAAATAGCTAAGTCTTTGTCAAAGAGGTTGATTCTTATCAGACGTGGTTAATGTTTGGCTTTTACTGTGGGAAACAGGCAGATTCCTAAAAGAGCTTTCAAGATTTTTATAGCCCAAGCCATCTCCAGCTGAATTATCTCTACCAAAACCATAATCCACCAATCCTTGATTTATAAAGTATGGTTTATACCCCTGTATAGCCTCTTTTGTACAGAATTTTATATATCCATTTTTTCTTTTTAGGGAAACTTTACAGTTTTACTAAGAAAAGTTGTTACCCATAGCTGTGTTAGGTATGTCCTGACATATAAGAGATAATTATAGCCAAACTCTGCTGTAGTTCACCAGTGGTGATCCACTTGTCTAGGTGGAAGCTGAGGACAAGGGATGGATTGGTGCTTTGCAGCATTAACCAATTCCACCTAGACCACAAGAAACAGGAGACCATGACTTCTGGGGGAAATGGCTCGAAAGGTCAACAGTCAAGACACTGACCGACCCAGGGTCATGCTAATTCTGACTTGTCATGTTCTATGCCCAAGCCAGATTCTGTATCTCCTAGGTATCTGGTAAGATCAGTAACTAGTAGTTTTCTGTAGATTTTATACAAAGCAAGTTTATTCCAAATAAAACAAGCAAGAACAGAAAATACACACACACACAAAAAAAAAAAAAAAAACCAACAGAACTCTTTTTCTTCTCCAAAGCATGCACCAGTAGAAAGCAAAAAAGCCTGTGAAAAATAGCAGGCATTTAAAAAATGGTGTTTTATTAAAAATGTAAGAAGCTATAAAGAATTCTAAGAAACAATGGGGCAATTTGAAACCACTTGTTAACATAATTACCTATGCAGAAGCAGTGGTCGAAATATAAATCTGCGGTTGCCTCAGATTGCTTAGCTGGCAGGGTAAACCTCCTCGTGGTGGAATTAATTTCTCCCCTCAGATCTAAACCTTTGGTGTATGTATAAGTTGGAAGTTCTTACAAGAAAAAAGTGCTGGTAGTTGTTGAGGCAGTGTATGCAAATTGGCTAAAAACTCCTCTATCAGGAAATTGCCCTCCACTGACTCTTTTGTTCAATGGTTTACCCCTAACTTCATCCAAAGATTACCCATTTAGGCCCTAACACAAATAATATTCAGGGAAGACTTGTGTATTTGTCACTGATTCTTCCCAAGAGCTTACTTTTCAAAGTGCTTTCAAATAGCTTCAGAGAAATCCCTGTTCACCTGAATATGCCACCATTAGAAAGAAATGCAGTTGGCCACTGCTTTTTACCATTTCCAAGATGGAAATGGAATATCACCTATAACAAGCTCTGCAGGGACCCAAACAAGGCACATGAGAGATGTTACCTGCCTTGGAGAACATCGGGAGCTGGTGGGACCAGAAATGGAGCAAAAGAAGTGAGCATTCTGTCCCTGCAAGATAAAAGGTTCTGTTTCTCTCCAGTTCCTACACATGCCCATGGCCCTCACCTTCTCTCTCTTTGTTCTACCTAAACCACTCTCAGATATTTCAGAATATACTAGGAAAATGTAACACATTTTGTAAAAAGCCACCCTTGAAAAATTAAGGCTTTATATTGTGCAATAGACCCGTCTTGAACCAAAGGGCTGGCTCCTGCCTCCCGTCTCCCTGCCCTCTGAGACGTTTTTCCAGTTTATTTATTGGTTTAGCTATTGCTAAACTGCATTTATGGAGTGTTTCTATCAGTTCAGTGTCCAGCCTGTGCCAGTCACACTGACTCCTGCCGAGCGCCCAGAGTGTAGGTGGGAGATGGGGAAGATTACAGGAGCTCCCAGGATGCAAAGAAGGGACATTATAAGGTCAATGGGAACTGGGCTGGTGTCACAGCTGAGATCGTAATATTAATTAAGATCTGAGTCGGTGAGAACATTTTGAGTCTGCAGGTTGAATGGAAAGAAAAGAAATACTGACTCTAGAGGGCAGCATTAAAAGTGTTAGCTGGCATTTTTCCACTCTTCCTCCAGGGTGCCATGACTGTTAAAGCGGAATTGAAACGCATCCCTCCCGGTCTGGGGGCCGTTTTGATCTGACAAAGCAGAGCTACCCACTGTGCTCAATGTGCTGCCTTTATTTCTCTGCCCTCATTCTTAGTTACAACTGCTTTCCAATTAATATCTTGGGTGCATTATAAGTTTGCTCTTGATGCCATTCCTTTAATAAAAAACAGGCTTAAATTGAACTCAGCAGTGAACAATTATTTTTTTTATAACTTTATAAATTCCTTTTCTTTTTTTTTTTTTTAAGTTGCCAAAGTCTTAAGTCTGTTTTATAGATTTCCTGGCCCCAAAGACCTGAAATCACAAAAATGTAACTCTATCCTTTACTTATGTCATGCGATAGGTTTTCTGGAAAGCTTATGTTTACTCCTCCAGTTGACTCCCTGTCCTTTTCTACCTGTTTTGTCTTCTGGGGAGCTGATTTACATAAACTCTGCAAATTGAATCCCTTGCTATATAGCTTCCTCTTGGATTTGACCGATAGGGAACGCTGGCAGGCAGGCGATTAGAGTTTATTTCCCTAGTTTGCTCCCTGTTGGGTAAATTTAAGCTGGCTTATCACTCAACTGCCCATCACACCTTCAGATGGTAGCAGTGAGCAGCGGAGGATGGGAGGGTAGCAGGTGGGAGTGAGGGAAGGCTCCCCACAGAGCCTCTTTGTCTCTGGGTCCCAGTGACTATTTCTTCCCTTTGAACGCTCATCTTTCGTAAAAGGAGAAGCTGACCTTGGGGTCCTGCACTGCTACATGGTTTCCTCATGTTTATTATGTAAGTGCCTCTGTAAATGGTCCACTTACTAAAAATTTCCTCAAATCAATCAGATTGTAATATACTTTGGTTCCACTTGTTAGGTAGGCAGTTAAGAATTACTCTCCTGGGAGAAGATGATAAGGGTGGGACCCCAGGTCTTCATCTTGGTGCCACCCACCTTAATTTTCTCCCAAGTGATTGCTCTCACCTGTGGAGGAGGAAATCACCCTACCAATCTACCAATCAGAACTTAGCGTGCCAACTGTAAGAGGCCTCGAGGTGACCTCTGAACCACCAGGTAGGCCTGACCAGGCGATGTCAGAGAGAACTGCTCACCGTGACCCTGGCCTCTTTTCTTACTTGTGCTGGCAATGGAGGCGGATTTGCTGTCTTTAGTGAAAGTATCCTGCTTTGTAAACCCCGTTGCTCTGTAAACCTATCTTTCTCTTCCTCAATAAACTTTATTTCATGCTTGCTTTACTTTGGGTTGTTTGGTCATTTTTTGACTGAGTGCCTTCCAAGAATAGAGAACCCAGGCAGCTGGCTGAAACCTCTACATTTAAGGAGACAGCTGCCTCAAAACACAACACAACTATATTAATATCATGGGAAACTGAGTTAGGGATTGTTGGCCAGAAATGAAAGTGAAAGTGTATAAGTAACTGCTTTGCCACTGAAATTGAATGGCAGGTGAGAGAAACCCTGACTCTGCTATTTCCTCACTGTGTGACCTTGGCCCAGGTAGTTAATCATTCTGTGCTTGGAGTGTCCTTATTTCTAAAATGAGTACCTTAATTTTCAGGTTTCCCAGGAATATATAATTCCTGACAAGTGCTAAGTACAGTGCCTAGGGCAGAAGAAACTTTCTCATCCTGATAGAGAGTAATCAATCCAGTCATTCGGGTGTTAATGAAGCCAGTAATGCAGTTGCTGTCATCCCAGAAGCAGGCTTCACTCAATTGCTTGGCCACTGAATGCCTCTTTGCACTCTTAACCCAGGATAGACATGAATTCATTGATTCAACTAATATTTATTGATTGCCTATTATCTAAACGACACCATGTTAAGAGCTGTGGAGAATTAAAATAAGACATAAGTGTAATTTCTGGAGAAGGTTGTAGTCTATTAGGAAGAGACAAAGGAAATTACTATCAACTGGAAATCTAGGAGATTTGAGCCACTGTCTCAGAGCTTCAGATATTCTTACCCAGGTAGCTAAAGGCCAGACAGAGACAGCAATACATGGCCAGAGCAAGGTGCAGATGTGCCCATAAACAAGAATGAAAAATATTTAGAGAAAGAAGCAATTTCCTTGAGTCTGAAAGTAGTTATCTTGTAGACGCAACCACAGGTGATTCTGAAACTTATTTCCAGAACTTCCACTCCAGGAAAGGAGGTGCACTATTTTGCATAGAACAGAGAGGCAATCCAGCCACACACTCTCTATTCTTATTTTATGTCCATTCAAATCATGATTTCATAAAGCAAATTTGTTTTAATTAATTTGTTATGTAAACGATACAAAAAGTGCAATCAATGTATTCCTTAATTCCACTCAAATATGAAGGGTTCTCTGACACCTTCAAATGCAGATTTATAACACCTACTTCATGACCATTATATTGGTCTATCACATTTGATATTTGTTAATGAAGAGCTCACTGTCATAAGGGTTCATGTTATACTCCTGTAAAGGAACATCTGATGAATTTATCTGAGACCTCAATTTTTCCTTCAGTAAAATGGACAACTATTGATTTCTTAACAAATTATTCCCATTTCCACCAAATTTCAGTACAAAGCTATTAAAAATACATCAATGTCCTTATAACGAATGTTTCTCACCTATCTATCCAGATGAGGAAGATGGGAAATTAAGGTTCTTATTTTTTGCAGTTTTTGGCCGGAGCTGGGTTTGAACCTGCCACCTCCAGCATATAGGGCTGGTGCCCTACTCCTTTGAGCCACAGGAACTGCCCCAAATTAAGGTTCTTTAGGGCAGAAAGCACTTCTAATATCATACTAAATATGCACAGACATACTATAAACAGAAACATATGTTTCATTTTTGCACAGGAAAGCTGCATCACCGTATCTCCCTATTATTGCTAACTGCCATCAGCAAATGTCCCAAATCCTAGCACAGCCTATATTTAAGGGCTGGTCATATTTAACAAATGCTTTGAAAGACCGTTTCTATGTGCAATTAATTGTAAGGGCTGGGGCTCCTGGGCTTCCTCGTCCTCATCTGTGCCCTCGCTACTGAGGAGAGAGTTGTTAATTTGCAGAAACAAAATTTTGGAACTTTTTAAGGGGAAAGCATCTGGTAGATAAGTATTCTTCTTTAAAGAGTGCAACAACTGAAGTCCTAAGGAGTGACGTGACTCTCCAGGGTCCGACGGCAGCATCCCTTCCTTACAGACTGGAAAGGTTTTTTCTGCCTACCTTGAGGGACATTCAGTGGTAAAGAACTCCATGCTAGTGATACTTGTTATATATTATATAATTTACTTAATGATCACAACAATCTTATGAGGTGAGGATAATCCTATTTTATAGTCATAGCTTGGAAATGACCTTCCTGGTAAACAGGAGTGGGGGTGGGGGTGTGAACTGGATCTTAGGTTACTGCACTTTCTTGCCAGTGATGGGTCCATACCAAATCTGCCTCCTCAGAGTCTTTGATTAAAATGCAAATTCACCTGGGAATTATAGTCTTAGAAGCCTAATATCCCAGTTACTAATCCTGCTTTAGGGAGGATTATTTGACAACTCAGCGAGAGTAAGAATTGAACTCAGAAGTTGTGCTTGGGGGCTGGTTTTAATGGCAAAATGGCAGAGGATAAACCACCGATTTCACAGCTTTGCCTTGAGCTGTTCGGTTCACCCATGGGCTGCATGGGAGTCCGGTAGGGGAGCAGATGGAAAATGCATTGCCCGATAAGAGATATATCTGTCATTACTAGAAAAAGTGAGCCCATCCCTAGTGCATCCCGTCTCGTGGGAGTCCCGTTCAGAAATGGGTTTGTCCTGAAAGCTCACAGAAGACTCATTTTCTGGCAAACAGGACAATTCTCCTCCAGGCAAACTCATCACATTGTGGCCTCTATGATGATAATATATTTGTGCCTAATACATAATTAACTGGGAAGAGCATAATATTAATTATTTTGCTCAATTGTTAATCAGTGGGGTGTTTCCCTCCCACGTCCCTCTCCTTCCACACACTAACCTGTCAGACTCTAGTAATTGTTGCATGAACAAGTTTGGGTAAAAATCTCTAAGGAGGACCAATTCTCTTGTTCCATTAGCGAGAACACATATAGATCATTTTCAGCGCTAATCTAGGGCTAAAATCAATTATGTCTCTTGTATTTAAAAATTAAATTGACTCGCCATGGGAGTAGGATGAAGGAAAAATACATTCCTCCTATTATGTGTAATTACAATTGTAAAACATTTTCCTTCAAAATGTAATTGCTGCCTGCAGAGGCTGAAGCCAGCAAGATTGCAGTGTTAGTGGAAAGGCTGGGCTCTCTTTCGGGTTTCTCTTTGGGCTTTTGTTTTCCACCTCTCCCTAGACCTCCTTTTTCCTCTCCATTTTAATGCTATTATAACACTGTGAGGTCCTCTAAGGCTTCTCAACTTTCAAAGAATCTCAAATGTATCTTAGGACGTAGGGAGCAAAAATTAGAGTAGGGAAAAAAGAGACCTAATTAGGCCTGTAATTTATATGATGAAAATTTCACCCTTGCTAGTATTTATTTACTGTTCATTGTGTGGCCAAGCCTGAGTTAGGTGTTGTGGGAAACACACACATAGAAATGACATGGTCTCCATTGCCAAGGTCTTTGATTTTGAAGAATGACCCAAGTATAAGTTATATGGACAATAGGTAGCTTTTTTTTTTTTTTTTAATTGACCATGACAGACATTCCAATGCTTTGGGAGGTCATTAAATTAAAAGATCACAGAGTTGATTATGGGTGTCTCATAAGACACAGGTTTCAAACTGGTCTTATTTCTTCCCTCAAAAATGTCACCATTTCTCATAATGGCAACAGTTCCATTTTGGAAATATTTTGGTTACAAAATAACCAACTCTGGATAGCTCATATATAGAGAGTTAGTAGATAAATACAGACCATTCAGTACAATGTGAAGTTCAGATAAACAACTAATATTTTTAAGCTTAAGTATACCCTAAATATTGAATGGGGCATACTTACACTAAAAAGTATATTCATTGTTTATCTAACCTTCAAATTTAACTGGGAGTTCTGCTAAATCTGGGAAATACTTATATGAAGAGAGCCGTTTATCATTAGGATATATGATTTCTCTAGAAACTCAAAGGCCAGAGCTGCAGCTTGACCTCAGAAGCAGACTAAAATAGTGATTCCGAGGACTGAATCCTCTTTTCCTGTCTCCCATTGCTACTTCTTTACTTATTTATTTATTTATTTTGAGACAGAGCTTCAAGCTGTTCCCTTGGGTAGAGTGCGGTGGCATCACAGCTCACAGCAACCTCCAACTCCTGGGCTTAAGTGAGTCTCCTGCCTCCGTCTCCCAAGTAGCTGGGACCACAGGTGCCCGCCACAATGACTGGCTATTTTTTTTGGTTGCAACCATCATTGTTGTTTGGCGGGCCTGGCTAGATTCGAACCCGCCACCTTAGGTGTATGTGGCTGGCGCCTTAGCCACTTGAGCCATAGGCACTGAGCCCATTGCTACTTCTTATCTATCTTTTATTCTTTGCTTTTACTCCAAGCCAGTTTCCTTTGTATACCAACACACACCATGAAAAGTAGATATCACCATTTAAATTCCTCTTGTAGGGAGATAGGCCATGCGGCAATGGAACAGTGTAGTCCCAATTCCAAATTTCTGAGGGAAAATATTTATTGGCTCAGCTTTTGTCAGTTGTCCACACAAGGACCAATTAATTGTAGTAGTCTGAGATTAATGTCCTATTTTATAAATAGAATGACTGTTGGGAAACTGCATATGGATGGTAAGGTAGATTTTCGTAAACGTGGTGACAGTGTGAGAGAGAAATGGTAAAAAAATTTTTTTTCACTATAATTTTAAATTAGTGAACCTCAAATATATATCATTTAAAAATCTCATTTGGTAGAATAATTTACTTTGAAAATCTTTGTCACTTTAAAATCACTCTAGTTAAAATTCATATCTTCAGTTTTCTTTTTAAATTAACATTCCGGCATCTGAATTGTACTTTCAATTTCTTTTTGTCATGTGGAGTAATATCACACTCTCCCACTGGCTCCAAATCATCATTGACTCCTTTTTTTCTGCTTCTTCATATCTACTCAGTCTTCCGTCTCTACTAATATTTTCATCCCAATATCTTTTATATTTGTTTCTTCTTTTTACATATTCTTTAATTCAATTTGTGCTTTTACCACTTGTTCTGAATAAAAAGTCTTCTGAATCTTTCAGGTAGCACATCAAGTCTTATAAGTTTACAACATACTTTTCTCATTTACTCTTCATACTAATTAGTTTTAGATTTTTTAAGAATCAAACAAAAAGATTGTGTATACCTTCTTTTCTAACTCAGGAATAGATCACTATAATCTATAACTCTGACACAGTGAATGGAATAGACCTTGATTTGCAGTCTTAGCTACTTGATCTCAAATGAACCTCTGAGTTACCAAACTTAAATATTTCAAAATTAATTGCTCTTGATTCTTAAAACCTTGTTTTTGCCTCTTAGATGATATCTATCAGTATTAACATTCAAGGTTTTAAACTATTGCCCAAATTTCTCACCAGAGGTTTTACCTGCTAGTTATTTATACAGACTCTCTTCTTGATATGATTAACCCAGGCAAAGTCTCCTAAACAGAACTTGGACACTGCAACTCTGTGCTTTTGTGTGTAGCAAGCCTGCTACCTGAAACATTCTCTGTGTTCTTATTTCATTACTGTAGTATTTCCTATTTGGTGAGGCCTACCTGTAACTTTCACAAAAGCTGTTCTGATATCTGTGGTCTTCTTTCATACTCTTGAATAAGGCACTAGTAATCTTATAAAATTAGCAATTTTTTAAGTACATACCCCGTTATTACAAACTGTATTTCAAGCTCCAACAGAGAACAGGCTGTGGTTCCTTCATCTTTGTATGTTTAATCAATGCAATTAGCCATTAATTAGTATAATAGAATTGAATATAGTTGATTATGTTAAAATGCACAAGACAATAAAAATTTTCAAAATAGTTTCACATTATCTCTCTGGAACTAAAATAGAGAGAAGTAAGAACATCACAGAAATTTGGAAAATCCCTCAGAAAGATTACCTGGCCATCCCTGTTCACAAGCTTACAGAATCATAGAACTGTCATCATAGAAAGGGATCGTGAGAAGGTTTTAAACATCCTAAAATCAGCTGTCTGTCTGAACCATCCTCCAGAAATTATACTTTGTTGATTCTTTCATTTCATTAAAATAATTGCTCAATAAAACCAGATTTGCTTTCTGTAGTCTTTATAAATTACAGAATATAATTCTTTAATGTGTTCATTTTGACTTGATCAAATCCTTTATAATAATTTTTTAAAGATAAATTGGCCATCAATCAGTAAAGAGCAAAGGAACGGTTAGTTTGAAAATACATTAGGACCTCTATAGATGGCCATCTCCCTACATTAACCATCTCCTTAATTTGACCTATTTCCATAGACTGGACATGTACCACATATACGTATCACTATAGTAGGCTTAGGTCCTTATGTTAACCTCCTCTGTATGTTGACCAATTTGTTACAGTCCCTTGAGTGACCAACTTACAGAGGTTCAACTGTAATTACTTATACTCTGGTAGAAAGATACTGTCACCACATGCCTCAATGATTAATAAAGAGAAATAGAAAAAAATAAAATTTTTGAGTTGAATAAACAAATATTCCAACAGATACTGATAGTGAGACCTTATTTTTCCATGAAATTAGAGCAATGGTATGTTAATTGCCTTGATGAAATAGTGATAAAATTATTTATAAATTACTTGTCAATTTCTGGAGAAATACTGCTACCATTGTAATGGTAGAAATAATAATGGCAGTAAAGTATAACTAGCAATAATAATAATAATGATAATATTAGTTGTATAGTTGGTATTAATGAAATAAATATAACAGTCCAAATGTGCCAATTGGTGTGTTTTAAATGGAATAGCCATCCATTTACCTTTACTGTAATTTGAGTAGGATTAATCCCATCCCCTGAAGACTAGGTTTGCTTGACCTGTGACAATCTCATATACCAGTGGTGATGAAGTACACCATGATGGCATGGCACTCCTTTGGCCACATGGTCAATGATCTTCAACAGTAGACAGTATGACACTCTGAAACGTATTTGACCTCCTTTCTGAAAATTGCTTAGGAAGCAGAGGGGTGTATTTGCTTCTGGCAATCACTTTGTGGCCGTGAAGTTACAAGGATGAGAAGGCATAAGGCTTTTAGAGGACAGCAAAGGCAATACCTCAGTAGCAGAGAACTGAAGCCATACCTCTGATAGAATTGAGCCAGGACTGATAAATCCTAGATATTCTACCAATATGAGCAGTTACTTCTTTTGTACAAGTTGGTTGGAGATAGGTTTATTATTATCTGCAATGACAAACATCCTAATCAACACACACACACATACATATACAGGGTGGCCATAAAGTTCATGTTCAATTTAAAGTTACAACTATTTTAAGTTGCACACAAACTTTATGCCCACTGTGTCGTGTGTGTGTGTGTGTGTGTGTGTGTGTATGTACAACTTTATATATTACAAGCTACTTTCATAGGTTTCCTTCATCTTGATTCATCTTGATTCCACATAGTGATTTGTAAGCTAAATTCACACATATTATTTTTATTTTATAAAACTTG
Source organism: Otolemur garnettii (assembly GCF_000181295.1). Lineage (NCBI taxonomy): Eukaryota > Metazoa > Chordata > Mammalia > Primates > Galagidae > Otolemur > Otolemur garnettii. The sequence goes on from NW_003852407.1 coordinate 8,444,875, forward strand.
GAAATTTTCTTTTCTTTCTTTCTCTCTTTCTTTCTGAAGAGAGTGTCTCATCATACTTGGATATTTTCTTTC
>NW_003852407.1:8445016-8446850 GCF_000181295.1 Otolemur garnettii
TTCCTTCTTGTCTTCCTCTTTCCCTCCCTCCCTCTTTCTTTCTTTCTTTCTTTTTGACAAAGTCTCATTCTGTGCTCTGGGCAGAGTGTGTCACATTCTAGGTCACAGCAACCTCAAACCCTTGGGCTCCCGAGTAGCTGGGACTACAGGTGCCCACCACAATGCCTGGCTAGTTTTTCGATTTTTAGTAGAAATGGGGTCTCTCTCTTGCTCAATCTGGTCTCAAACTTCTGAGTTTAGGCAGTCTACCTGCCTAAGCCTCCCAGAGTGCTGGGATTACCAGTGTGAGCCACTGTGCCTGGCCAGAACTTGGAAATTCTGAAAAAGTTTAGAAGATTTTACTAAAATATGTACAACTGGCATAGGATTTTGAAATTCTATCACACTTTCTATGTTACAAAATTGATTAGTGAAGACATTAGTATTGTCATATAAAATTACAGGATAAGCTTTTCTTCTTTTAGTAAGACGATAGCACCAGGGAATTGATTAGGTTCTTTTAAGTAGGAGAAGACCTATAATTAAAACATAACCCAGAGAAAAAAAGTGATGGATCCCATCCAACCTCCCGTGGGAGTGTCCAGTTTCTAGAGAAAATCCATTTCATAATTTTATTCTTCATCTATACCTTTCTTTCCTATTTTTGTAGCACATATATGTTTTACACTTCTCTAAAATGATCAAATGGCATTTATTTCATTTAGTCTTGTAACCTTCTGTCAGGAAGAAAGTCTTAGATAAACTCATTAACTCTAAAGTATTAAGGGATTAATTAAAATGCAAATCCTACCCAGAAAAATTTACACTTCAATGAAGAAGAATGAAGAGGGTTGCACTCACCTTAAAGGAATAAAGCAGTACTTGTGGTGTTTTAAGCATCAGGAAGAAGATTGTTTGGGGGCAAGAATGTATTACCACCACTTTGCTAACCACTCTATTAGATAATTGACTTCCTAACTCTTTGTAAAGTCCACCAAAATAGGAGGGCATTTGATTATCACCTAGACAGGATTGAAGGCTACAGTGTCCTCCATATACAGGGATGTTGTTAGAGACCTACATATATGGATGAACAAACAAAAAGTTAAAAGGAATCGGCCACACTCACGATTCCTTTATCATGAGTGGATGATAAAGGAATGAGGTTATCAGATGGTTTCAGGAATTTAAGTGGGTTTAGGAGATTGAAGGTGACCTGCTATTTCATTTGTGTTTTAGTTATATCTTGCAACTACATACATACACATACATATATGTAATAAAATATTTAAGTATTAAAATGAAACATCTCTAAATTCAAAAGTATTTTCTTCCATTGTTTTCCTAAAAAGAGGCATGTCTTCATGACCTAATTTATTGCTCTCTTCCCACAGATAACCACTGTAAGATTTTTTATCTATCCTTCGCTTAAATGTTTTCATAATTTTAGTACATATTTATATATTAACACATGTAGTAGTATTTTTTCAGATTTTAAGTATTCAGAAATTACATTCTACCAAACATCATTCACCTATTGGGTTTTTTTTTGTTTGTTTGACATTTGTTTTTATTCCATTATGTGAACACTAATAATCCACAATTTATCTGCTTATCTTAATTCGTGACATTTAAATTGTTTCCAGTATTTTTTAATAATGAAATTCACTGTGATATATATTCATATACTTAACACCTTGCTCTATTATACTGGAGTTTCCCAAGGATAATGGATAGGTAGCTGGAGTATTTATACTCCTTTCCACAGTATTAGAGATTCTCCATAGCCTTGTCGACATTCCCTATTCTCATCTCTCTATCCATCCTTTTTCCATCTAATGGTGATAAAACAGTT
>NW_003852407.1:8446870-8462810 GCF_000181295.1 Otolemur garnettii
TTTTGTCTTTTCATTTTTATGAGACCTCTTTATATATCTTTTCAGTTATGTGAGCAAAATATGTCTCTTCAGAACTGTGACTGGTCTTTTACTATGAGATGCTTTTTCAATACAAACTGTTTAATTTCAGGGTTGCCAAATTTGTCAATCTTTTATTTCATTCTTGTGTATCATCCTTTTGTATCAATTAGAGAAATTAAGAAACTCTCCCCTACCCCAAAGTCCATAAGTATAAGAAAGTCACACATTCGATAAATATTTGTAAGCTACTGTTACATTTGGCATTGATCTTTAAGACACATACAGTCTACAAAGCAAACAAACAACTTTGCCTCCAGGAAGTATACAATCTGGTGGCAGGAAAGACAAGAAACAGACTATAATATGTGAAATAACAACTCAGATTATTATGAAAAATTACTAGTTACAGACAGCCTTATTTTATGAAGGGTAGTTAAAAAGAGTGTTTCTAGGACATCATGATAGATGTGTACCTACCTGTATGAGATGAGGAAGTCTATTAAAGTATGTGGAGGATTGAAAAGTTTTCCTGCAGAAAGAAGAGTAAGGGAAAAGGTCTTGAGAAAGGTACCTAGCTGGTATGATCTGCAGATAGCAACATAATTTTTTAACCTTAACCTATACCATTCTTGTGCTTATGCTCAGAATTTCAAACTGATCAGGCAACTTAGCATTTTTAAAATCATATATTGTGATTTCCTATTTTGATGCCTTTACAAATATAAATTATTTTATGTAATGATCTCTTTCATGCCACTTGCCAAAATTAAGCTCATTTATTTAATCAAAAGTCTATTTTCCAAGGAACTCATCAATGAAACTAATTTTCCCAGTATTCCTAACTGATGATACCATCTTTAGATGTACACAGACCTCAACAAATTTCTAACAGAACTTATATGCTTTTTCTAAATTTCTTTTCCTTTTTTAAGACTTACTTACATATTAGATTGAAAGTATTATGACAGTAGGACTAAGAGTTGCTAGTGTTGCTATTATCTGTGCCTAGTGTACAACCGTACAAAAAGTTGGTACTTAGGATGCAATTACATTGAATTTATTATCTGTGCAGTGGGCGCTGGAGTTAGTACTGAGGCAGAATTCTAATCTCCTCATTCACTGGGGTTTAGAAGTTAACGTTGCTCCACATTAGCCATTTTTTAGTGACTCTACCACCTGCATTTTCACTTGTTTTAAGCAGTATCTGTTAGTGTTTATGTAAACATTGTGTTTGTGGGTGGTGTGTGTACCTTTGCCTCCGGTAGTATAGAGGTCTTCCTTGAGTTATGGGGTATTTATCTGACCCACTGTGGCTATTCTTGGGAGAAAGACCCAAGATTAAGACAGAGAATGAATGTCACAATTTGTCAAGCATAGAAGAGAAGAGAAGAAGACCATTCTATGATCATCATCTTTATTTACTTATTTAGTTAGAGACAGAGTCTCACTCTGTCACCCTCGGTAGAATGCCATGCCATCATAGCTCATAACAATCTCAATCTCTTTGGGTCAAGCTGTCTTTTTGCCTCAGCCTCCCAACTAGGTGGGACTACAGATACCTGCTGCAATGCCTAGCTAGTTTTTCTAGTAGAAATAGGGTCACATTCTTGCTCAGGCTGATGTCAAACTATTGAGCTCAAGGTATCCTCCTATTTCAGCCTCCCAGAATGCTAGGATTACAAGCGTGAGCCACCATGCTCTGCCATGATCAATGTCTTTAGATGAAAGATAAGAGTTTAATGGCTGCCTGATTCCCTGATTTTTTTCTGCTAATAACTCTCTCATTCCCAAACATTCCATGAGGATTATTTTGGAAATGGAATGAATTCAAAATTAGTATGGGATTGTGCAGAAAAAGATGCCTATTCTCCTCTTTAACTCTTTCTACATTGTGATTAGAATGCCCTGTGTTTGAAGTAACCATGACCCAGTTCCAATCACGCCTTCTCTTATGAAAGATGATGTTACTAAAATGATACCAAGTTTATACAAGGTAGTATGTTCTTTATCTAATAAGGTATTCTCATGCTTATAACATTTAACTATGAACTAAGTACTGTCACACACAGACTAGTGCTGATTTTTCAATAATTTTATATTATGCAAATAATGCACGTTGACTTTGATAATTAAATAAAACACAATAAAATGTAATCACCTATAATCTGACTCTATTAATTTGCAAGCATTTTCTTAAAGTATTTTTTTTTCTTCTATGCAAAAACATTAAAAATACTGTGGAAAAGATTATATTTTTTCCACTTCTATGCCATTTAATTTCTGTAATTAAATTTGACTCTAGTACTTAAACATCAATTGATTTTGGAAAATTGCTTAATTTTCATGCTTCAGTATTTTTATGTATAGTATAGAAATAACTTTTCACAGATATTATTTCCCTGAATTACATACTGTATTATCAGTAAAGTACCAAGAAGTACCTGGGACATAAGATCTCAACTAAATGTTAATACATTTTCATTTCTACATGACTTTTGGAGAAAATGTGGTCATATTTACACAATGCTGTCCAAAATTTGAAAAGATGTGGAGAGAAAGAGACAATGTAAAACTTTATGATGAATAGATGTGACTTCAGTCAATTGATAGGTGACAGTGAGGTATTTTCTACCCTGGCCCCATGATAATGTTAAGATGTTAATTCAGTCACTGGCATCAATCTGGAATTAGTTATACAGGACTTGTGGCCTCCTGACCTGTTTTGTACGCCTACCCTAGTGAGATCTGAGGAGCCATGTTATGATTCATATACCTCTTGGCTGAGAAGCTTCCACCTTTCAATCTTTCTGTCTTACTGGAGAAAATTTATTTACACCAGTGACCCATATTCCCAAGTATAACTCTGAACACTATTCATAATAGATTCACCAAGGAGGACTCTGTATTTCTCCCCACAAAGATTTGAGTATTACTTTTTGAAACTGAGAACTGACAGAAACATTAGACATCATTAAGTTTGATAACAGCTTGACAAATACCATAAGGAGCTACCTTTCCTTGGAATCACTATACTGAATCACAGGCTATTGCCATTTTAGAATCCCAACATAAGGGTCATTCCCTGGTATATGCTGTCTTTTTTGTTTTACAATGACCTGTGAATTTAAGTTCTGGTATGACTTATAATTAAAGCCTTGGAGATTTGACTTATGACATAGGGAACATATTGTTTTGAGAGTTTCTCAGTTTGGCTACCTTTCTTGGGTTTTCTAAGCAATGGAATAAAGTAGCTTTTATTAAAGTAGCTTCCCTCTCTTGTTAGTTTTGTTGAATTGCTAAAGAATGTCTTGAATTTGGATTGTGTTGACCTTGTACAATTTCCCAAAGGGAGTCAGGTGAAAGAGAAACATATGGTTGGGGTCAACAATTAGGTTCCTCTGCTGGTAAAAATAAGGAAAGCAAAGTATCTTTGGATGTGGCAAGGGGTCACAAGGGAAAGGGCTGAACACAATGTAAAGAGCTGAACTATAGCAAAGTCCAAAATGGGGAATCAAGTCTCATACTTGCAAGAGCAAAACTAACAAGCCTTACAAGGACAGAGACTGGTATCCTGGTCTATGTGAAGGTGGGGAAACTTCCTTAGTCCTGGCCAGGCAATAACAGTAAAAGTGAGTTGAAAACAAGCTGGAGACAGAGTGGAGTGAAGTTGGGGGTAGAGATGAGTTTTGGCATTATTGCTTGCCTGACCTGGCTCATCATACTAGGATCAAATGAGACAGCACAGATGAGCCAACTTAAAACTGGGCAGATTTCATCAAAGATATGCTGGGATGGGAGGTTGTCAATCAGAGAATAAGAAAGCCTAAATTTTCTGTCATCAAAGACAACCAGATAATGGTTGACTACATTGTTTGCCTATGAGAATCACCTGTAGAGTTTTAAAAACTGCTTCTAGAGTCATTCCTCAAGAGATTGTGATTTATTTTAGGTGTGTAGACTAGAAATCCCTGCTTGTTAACATCTTCGCAATTGATTCCAATATGCAGCCACGGTGGCCAGCTCTGATCTTGCAGGAAGGCTGACTCAGATTAACTCTAATCCTATTCCTACACAGGAATAAACCTCTGCAGGGAAGAATCACATTATATCTTCGGTGGAGACATAAATTTTATCTGGTTTCTTGCACAGCTCAATAGACTTCAGGCTATCAATCAGCTTTAATATAATAGATACATTTCAGGAATTATTAAGTAGATCAATAGTCTATCTTGAATCAACTAGGTGGATAATTATTCACTTCCTCAATTCACTAGGCAGAATCTAAGTAGAATAGAGGCCATATTTTTAAAGAATTGGAAATGCCCAACAATGACACAAAAATTTCTGGGGCCTACTGTTTTAATTGATTAGTGTGAAAAAATGATGAAATCTATACTTTTAAAAAATATTTTTGGCATGTTCCCATATCCTGGAAATATTGTGACCTAGAAAAGTTCATGGGTTTGAATTACTTAATAATGAAAGACAATGAAGTGAAGACACCACCTTATAGCTCATTTCTTTCCTCATCACATCTTGGAAGATTGAAATAATACAAAATGAAGATCCCACAGACTTTCCTGGTTATGACACATGAATTACATCTTCACTGAGTTTCTTTCTGAAAAGCCACTAATGGTGGTTGGGGACCCAACACCAAAAAAACACAAATAAACCAAAGGAAAAAAAAATAAAACCACTACAAATCTTGTGTGGAATCATTTTCAGTTCATTAAAACTTCATTAATTTAGGAGCTAGCCTGGCAGAACTGGGCTGGATTCTGGAGACCCAAAGTCTGGTACTAGCTAGTAGGTATCATTGAAGTGATTTTGGTCCCATTAATCAATTTAAATTACATTATAATATTCTCACTTACATAATTATAATAAATAAGATTGTCCTGTCCTATCTAGCAAATTTATATCAATAGCAAAATCATAGAGCTGTAGCCACTAAATGTTTGGATCTAGAGTTCAGTTTGATTTGTTCCATTTCTTCTCAACCTTTCCTAAGTGAAGCATTATATTCTCTTCTGGGAATTTATGGAAGAATGAGAAACATTCTGAAAAACTTTACACTTACCATGTTAATAGAAAAATAAAACATAATTCATGATTTGGAAAAGTTTACAATAATAACCTGTAATTTGAGTTACATGTAATCTCTGCACCAGTCCAATCATGAGACACCATTTATTATCAATAGAAGTTCCATTCTCACTAGCAGGTAAAGGCTGCTATAATCTTAGTAGCCTTTTGTACTTTCTCTTATCAGTCCCAGGTGAGTACCTTTGTGTCCTTAGCTCATTAAATATATTATATGAGTTTTGTGAAATTAATTCTTTCTACTCTCCTCTGTTGCCCCCTCTCTCTCTACAAGGATGAAATGACTGCCCAAAGCTCCAGCCCCAAAATATGGGGTCTTAATAATCAGACTCATATTTACTAGTTTACCCTCTCTTAGAATAGTGAGCTCTCAAATTTTCAGGGATTAGTGAAAATTTATAGGGTGAAACTAGTTGTTTCGATATTATTGAGAAATAGAAGATGGAAACAGCTGAACTTCAAACCAAGTGCCAAGCCCTTCTGAGACAAAGCCCCGGGAAACTGCTGTGAGCCCAGTGCCACTTAAATTATAATCTAGTCCCCATCTTGGGTCCTTTAAAAAATATATTCAAATTTTTTTTGTGACTTTGAAAAGAGTCACCTAGTTGTGTAAATTCTCATACTCAGGTCTCCATGAGGCTAACTATAGGAGTGGATCTTTTGTATCCTGAATCCTTTTGGATATTGCTCTCTTAGAGTAGCAGGAATGTTGCTATTTTCTCTTAAGAACATGACCTCATACACAAGTAGATCACCTCTCCCTGGCCCAGTACTGACCATTCTCACTGCTATAGGAGTGCACACTGCCCTCTGTTATCAATTCAGTGTTTTCTAAGGTGCTCATGTGTGTCCAAGTATAGATACAGTGCTTCTCTTTAACACTACCCCATTGGGTAATACCTAAAGAGTTCTAAGTGTCTGAGTATGAAGCATGCAGCAGGGAAGCTTCCTCTTTGGGTGGCTCAGTGGTTCAGCTTAAGAACCACAGTGTTACTACTCAATGAAGACCACACCTACAAGAAGTGAGATCTTAAATCAAGAGGAGAGTAATTTCCTGACTTACTAAATGGAGGGCTCTGAATCGGATGAGTCTGGAACAGAAGTGTGGGGATTTATTTTTCTTGGATTCAACACAGCCTCTGGGCATTGTAATAGAACTTCTTACAGGGACCTTTGCTCTAGTGTTCTGGTTCTGCAACTTTTGAGGCCAAAGTTATACCATGAGAAAAGTCTCGGGGATGGGGGCTATACAGTCAAAGCCATGGACCTTTTGTCTTATGTCCCTGTTATCTCTCTTTACAATTCTGTACTTTCCTCTCCCGTTTCCACCCCCACATTATGAGCTCAAATCTATTAAAAGACAACTCACCCATCATCCTTCCAAAAATAAATATTAAATAATATAAAAACCATTTGTTCTTCCTTGAGGATAATTACAGTTATTAGAAACTTGATTAATATTTCCTTTCTAAAGGGAGAGAAAATGCTTTTATTTCCTCCAGGTTACTATTCTTTTCACATAACCAATTTCAGATTGATATTTCTAATGGAAATTCAAGAACACAGAGTTTTAAATTTAACCTAAAAAACTTTCTTCAGTATAGAGAACCTGAGTTCTCAAGGACAATGGGAATAGTAGAAATAGAATTTTCCATATTTAGTCATTTACTTTACCTCACTTTTCACATATAACAGATTATGAATAACAGTTCTAATACTATCACAATTGATGATGATCCTTAAAACAGTTAAAACTTTTATTTTTAATTTGTTGAGCTTTTGCTCATGCTTTTTCCTTTCTCTTCCAATTTATGTGATTTGAATAAATCTTGCTGACATACTTGGACTTAAATACTGCCATTCACTCTCCTGGGTGAATGGAATTCTATCTCCATCTTGCAGATAGAAGATTGTGGGAACTTTTCAGCCTCTATAACTTTATAAGCCAATTTCTCATAATGAATGTTCCTTCCTTCTTCCTCCCTCCCTCCCTCTCTCTCTCTCTCTCCCTTCTTTCCTTCTTTCCTTCCTTTCCTTCTCTCCCTCCCTCCCCCTCTCCCCTTCCTTCCTTCCTTCCTTCCTTCCTTCCTTCCTTCCTTCCTTCCTTCCTTCCTTCCTTCCTCTCTCTCTCCTCTCCAATGTATGTGTGTATATGTACCTTATTGATTCTGCTTCTCTGCAGTATCCTAATATATCTTGTGTTTGTTTCAAGGCATTATTTGTTGTGTTTATTGTTTTTATTTTTTCAGTTTAGTCTTTATTTCTAAGGAGATTCATGATTTTTATTTCCAATTCTTTCCTCAATTCTGTTAACTTATCTTTGTTCATACTATTTTAAAACTGATTTTGCAAGAGTATATTCTAGCTTTGTCTTATTTTTGAGTGTGTGTTTCAGGCCTAATTCTATTGCTTTTAGGTATATCATTCTATTCCTTATCTATTTTATATTATAATAACTTCAGGTAGAATTTAACCTCAAATGCTTCTAGTACATATCTGTCATGCAAACAGACATATCTTAAAACTTTAGAAAGAAAAAATCAAGTTTCAAAATTACTTTTCTAAAATGAGCTCTTTCCTCTATCTTATTGAGTACTTGCAGTTGAAAAGGTTCTAGAAAAGTGGTCTAAGCAATAACAGACTAGTTTTGAGTATATAGAGCTTCCTGAAGCTTACTTTTATTTGGAACTTCATGTTCCTTTGTGTCTCTTCTCCTTATCTTCTCAATTTCTTCTCCATGTAGTACTGTAATTTGAGGAGGACCAGCCAAGTACAGTGGGGTTTTGTTTGTTTTATTGACTGTTTTTAAGACAGTCTTATTCTGTCACCCTGGGTTCAAGGAATCCTCTTGCCTCAGCCTCCAGAGTAGCTGGGACTCTCCATGTGGGATCCACCACACCCAGCTAATTTTTCTATTTTTAGAAGAGACAGCGTCCTTCTCTTGCTCAAGGTGGACTTGATTTCCTGAGCTCAATTAATCCTTTTGCCAGGTGTGAGCCACCTTTCCTGGTCCACAGGACTACCAGACTGGAGACTCTTCATTCATCACTGTAATGTACAACATTTTTTTTTTTTTCCATTTTCAGCTTCTGTTCTCAAGCTGGCCTGTCCTGCTTTTTATTGAATGCTTAATAGCTGTTTTGAGGTTACCATGTTTTCATGTACAAGGGGCATACTATTCCTTTTATTTTCTTTTTTATTCATGTGCTCAAAGACCTCACAAATTTTCACATCTGGTAGTCGGTTTCCATTTTCTTGTATTATGGATTCTGGAGATATTCTGCTACTTAGTTTTGTCATAAATGTCCACTTTTTTGTTGTTGTTTTAGTATTTTATTACTATTTCTGTTTTTATATAGGGCTTGGGAAAACCAGTCTGCTATTGCTTAGACCGTTTTTGTAGAACTCTTTCAACTGCAAGTATTCTTGCCTTGTTATCAAAAGAAGTCTGGCCTGAGCAGGTCATGATGAGTTATTTCTTTCATTAAAAAAGATATTTATTTAGTTTCTGCTAACCTAATTTTATAGTTTTCAAATTATTCTGCATTTATAGTGAAAGTAATACATAGTATATATGTGTATATCTTTCAAGTTATTGTAAACAATTGAATATTTTAAATTTTAGATAGCATACACCTTCAACACTTTTTCCTGTTACTTTCTTTTCTATAGATGAAGTTTGAATATATTTGTAACATTAATATTTAGGAAAAGTTCATATTACATTTTCTGCCTTAGCTTTAAAATTGCCCAGATTCCCATTGACACCCACAGGATTTAAAAATCTTGAATTCAAGGAAACTTTCAAAAGAAATATGGTTTATTGTAGTGGCTCTTAACTTTGTTCATATTGCTAATCTACCAAGTCAACTTCTAAAAATATAAAATTGTGGGTCTTGTCATAAACCTGATGCGAAAGATTCTTTGGGAATTTGTGTTTTGGAAAAGCTTTACATGTGATTCTAATGTACAAAATAGTTGAATACCAAATTCTAGGAGTGGGGAATTTAGTCTGCCATGGATCAGTCACCTAAATCTACTAAAACTCAATGAAAGAATCTTTAGCCCTATGGCTAAAAATTAAAACAGAAAGGGGTGGGGCTACTTGGGGAAAGGCAGTTACATGGTGTTATGGTTTTGTCATGCAGAGTTTCTCAAAATTCAGGACAGGTTCGGCATATATAAGGCATGAGTGCCAAGATGTCACTCTCTAAGTGACTTGGCTAATTAGTCATAATTCTCTTTCCTAGTGAAATACTAATATTTTTTCGTAATTTTCAAGAAAAAAACAAGAGCAGTAGCAGCAAGCCAAAACAGTCGCATACAATCACTGCCAACAGACTGGAGTTGGATTGTTAGTCAAGTTGTTTATTTATTTATTTATTTATCTGAGCAGCATTTGCTATACACAGAAGCCTTGGATTGAATTTCGGAGAGGACAGGTGGTCACTTGAGTTGCTGAAGGTACAACTAAGGATGCTGTCTCTAAATGGTGACTCATGGCACATGATTGTCATTGCCTAGAAAATGCCAACTGACTTAAAATCTGAGTTTCTTGGTAGTTTAGGCAATCTGTTGGGGTTTTTGGAAGACATTTTCTTAATAGAAGTATTTGTATGATATTTTGGTGGTATCAGTCACTCAGGATCAATAAAGGTCAGCTGAGTTCTAGAGATCGCACATGGTAAATAAGTTCACTCCATTGAAGGCTGCAGAGAGGAGATCTCTTGTAAGAGACAGTTTGTTAGAAAAATTACTGCCACCTACATGATGATGCACAACTCACTTAGTAGTTTTGTTTTATAAAGGAAAGGTTGAATGAGATTTGTGATTTCAGGAAAGTTTCATGCAAATGGCCTTAAAGCTATTTACACCTCCACCACCATCACCAGTCCCCTTCTAACAAAAACAAAAACAAACAAACAAACAAACAAACTTTTCATAGCAATGACTTGTTGCACCTCTACTCCACATTTCCCTCCCCCCTTCAAAAAGGCAGATGTAAAGGTGTCTGACCATCCTTGAGACATTGAGTAAATACTTTTTTATTTTTTCCGTGCGTATGGTATTTGGAAATAAACATTTCTCTTATTAAAAACAAAAGAATACAAAAACAACCAAACAAATAAAACCCAATAGCATCTCTGTGTTTTTCTTTTTGTTGAGAAATTTCTTTAATAAAATTGATTCATCCCTAGGTTCCCATCTAGTTCTTATATATTGTGCTTCATTTACTCAAACCTCTAAAGTGAACAGTAAGAATTTAGAAGCAGTTACCCTGGAGGATAAAATGTTATCAGAGATAGAAATAGTGATATACTCAGCTAATGGTTCATAGACCTATGTGTGAAGGATAACTGACTCATCTAAAATTGGAAAAGTTGAAGAATGTCACCTAAAAAAGACAGTGGCTATTCTGACCCTTTGTCCTTTAAGGGTTTCAGAAACAAGCAGTCGTGTACATTATCACAAAAAACTATATAAAAGTCATTTATAGTGGTAAAATGTCATGCATTAAAATTTATACACACAATTTAACAAATAATAAACTAGCATCCTTTTGTGGTCATACACTGCAAATAAGTACTACATTTGAATTTATCTGCAAATAGCTATGGAATCTAACAGCAGACCCTTTCCTTCCCTTTGTCTAAAACTGATAAAATACAAACAGAATAACTAAGGAAAGGTCACCTGGAAGGTTCCAGTGGCTTTTGTGAAGACATTTGAATGTCAGCTTTTAAGCCAAAGTTTCTACATATGAAAAATAAATTGATAATAGGACGCCCAAGGGGACCCTTCTGACCTGTGGACATGTAAGCAAAGAACTGAAAGAAATGAAGTAACCAGAGATGTGGAGTATGGGACTAGAGCACTCTAGATGACAGGCACATCTTGGGCAATTTTCATTTTTAGTGTTTTACGTAGAACTGATGATCTACTGTGAGATTATTTTTGGAAAATTTCCTTTTATGATAAAAATTTTAAATTTTTAAAACAATAGTTTATCATTTTTTGCCTGTTAACAATATTACTCCAGTTCATAGACATATTTAAAAAGAAAATATAAGAAACTTCAGGAAAAAAATGTAAATAATGGCTAGCATTGTTTACCTATAATCGCTTTGAGAATTTGATGTGGAAAAAGAGCTTGAAGCTGATAGTTCAAGGCCGGCCTGGGCAACATAGGAATATTTCATCTCTACAAAAAATTCAGAAAACATTAGCTAGTCCTGGTGGCACAGACATGTAGTTCCACCTACACCAGAGGTTGAGGTGGGAGGATAATTCCATCTCAGGATTTGAGATTTGAGGTTACAATGAATAATGATGATGCCACTGCACTCCAGCCTGGGTGATAGAGGGAGACCCTGTCTCTAAAAAAAAAAAAAAAAAAAAAAAAAAAGAAGGAAATAGTAAAATAAAAAAAAAGATAAATATCAGAATATCCTGTAATCCTTTCACACAGAATAATCTTTGTTATGATTTCAGCCGTATTTCAGAATGTTTTCCTGTACCTAATTAGCCATCCAAAGCCAGACCTAGACCCACCTTACACTGATCTATATGTATATTTACACCTGCATATATACCAATGTCCATACCCACAACAGCGTCTATATCCATTTACTTTTAAAATTGTACTTTTAAAATCTACCTACTTTTCTTCCTTTTTTCTCCTCCCTTCTTGTCACAAAATCTAAATTTTATTATATTGATTGCTATTGCTGGTTGACAATCCCAATAGTCATTCTCAAATGGCTTCTTACTTATCATTCCATTAGAGGGTCTGGATAAATAATAATTTTCTCAGTCTTTTTTGAACCCAGGAAAATCAAGTATTGTATTTTCTAGGTAAAATGGATGAATGAAGTTTCTATTACTCTTAATTGATATACTCATCTACATAATGATTTTTTCCTTAATTTCTATTTAATAAATATACTGTGACTATTTCTGCACATAAATATAGATCTGAATTACATAGTGCTTATACAGCCATTTTTAAGAATCACACATAAAGTATGCAATTACATAATCATTACCACAAAAAAGTTTTCTTATATTTCATTATAATACCTCTTTCTGATAATAATCTACATCCCACCCCTGGACAACTGCTGATTTGATTTTTATAAATTAGTTTGCATTGTCTAGAATTTTAAGTCAAAACATGCAATCATTACATTTTTTTCATTCATTCTGATTTATTTCACTCACCATAATTGCTTTGAGACCCATCCATGTATTTTACTATATGGATAGTAAAATAGGGTATATGGAAATTTATACTGGTTGGTGATCAGTTAAAAATTTATATAAATTTATAAATTTATATAAATTATGCTGATTGACAATCCCAATAGTCATTCTCAAATGGCTTCTTTCTTATTCCATTAGAGGGTCTGGATAAATAATCATTTTCTCAGCCTTCTTTGAACTCAAGCAAATCAAGTATTGTATTTTCTAGGTAAAATGGATTTATAAATGTATATATATGGTATATAGAAATTTACCTATACTTTTATTTGCTGATATATATTTGGCTTTTCTTTACTTTTAAAATGTGTTTCTTTTAGATAGATGTGCTTCTCTTATAATCTTTTATTAAATTAAAAATGTGTCTTTTAGGTAAGATGTTTAGATTACTTCTGTTTAATGTGACTATTGGCATAGTTAGGTTTAAATCTTTTTTCTTTCTCTTCCTTTTTTGTCTGTCTTCTTTTATGTTGGTTCATTAAAAAATAACTTTCTTTTATCTCCTTTGTGGCTATTTGATATAACTTGTTGTCTGATTTTATTAATTGCTTATTACAATCTACCTTCTGTTTATATTATACTAATTTATATTATATAGCCTAGCTCCTGATTTATTTAATTAAATTATACTAACTAATTTAGCACAATTTAATTTATTCTATTTGTCTCCTCTGAGGATTTGTGTACTTGTTATAATACATTTTACTTCTTCCCATTATCTTTGGTTAAATGGTTAATTATCATTTAAATGATTTTAAGAATAAGAAAAGAAACTTATAGTATCTATATATGTAAATTAATTGGATATTTACCTTGTGTAGATCTATATTTTGATCTGTGTCATATTTTCTTTTTTATATTATAGCCTATTATTAAATTCTCTAAGCATTTGTTTTTCTGCAAAAAAATTATTTTAATTTTATTTTTGCATGATGTTACATATGGGTTTGGAATTTTAGGTTGAGGATTTTTATTTCAGTAATTAGATTTTTTTTTTTTGGGCAGTTTTTGGCTGGGGTCAGATTTGAACCTGCCACCTCTGGTATATGGGGCCAGCGCCCCAATCCTTTGAGCCACTGGTGCTGCCGCAGTAATTAGATTTTTTTATATTATCCTTTCCAGAGAGAGGAAGAAAACAGGTAATGCTATTAATTTACTTTTAAAGTTTCATAGTTTTAGAAAGTACCTGTGTTTTGTTTACATAATTCATTTTTATACTTATTAAGTCAACATTATAAGCTTGCCCTGCACCCAGATAGTGTGCACTGTACTCAATACGTGTGAATTTACCCATCTCCTCTTCTGGCTCCCCCAGCATGATTTCCGTTGAGATTTAGTTCCATATGTGTACTTAAGAGTTGATTGATTAGTTCCAATTTGTTAAATTTGTTATTGAGTACATGTGTATATTTCTCCATTTTCATGATGTTTCATTTAGAATGGTTTCCAGTTCCTTTCAGGTTGTCCAAAACGATACTAAATTTTTGTATTTTTTTTTGTTTTTTTATGGCTGAGTAATATTCCATAGTATGTATTTACCACATTTTACTAATCTATTCATGTATAATGGGCACTGGGGATTTTTTCCAGGTCTTTGCAATTGTGAATTGTGCTGTTATGAACATTTGAATGTAGATGTCTTTTTTTATAAAAATGAACCTTTTATAAAAATGAACCTTTTCCTTTGTGTATATACCTAAGAGTGGGATTACTGGATCTAATGGTAGGTCTACTTTAAGTTCTTTGAGGTATCATCAGACACTTTTCCATAGCAGGTGTACTGATTTGCAGTTCCATGAACAGTGTTCTTATGTTCTTATGAGTTACTTTCTCTCTGCATCCATACCAGCATCTGTTGTTTGGGGGCATTTTAATACAAGCCACTTTCATTGGAGTTTGGTGATATTTCACTGTGGTTTGATCTGGATTTCCCTAGTGATTAGAGATGCTGAGAATATTTTCATGAGTTTGCTGGGCATTACTGTATCTTCATTTGGAAAGTTTTTGCTTGTGTCTTTTGCCTACTTTGATTGTTTGGATTGTTTGTTTTTTTTTCTTGCTGATTTGCTTGAGATTCTGGTTGTCAGTCCTTTATCAGATTTATAGCATGTGCATATTTTTTCCAATTTTATGAATTGCCTATTTTCTTTTTGGATTCTGCCCTTGGATGTGCAAAGTTTTTAGTTTGATCAAGTCCTATTTATTTATTTGTATTATTGCTGTGATTGTTATTGCTGGTCTCCTTTATGAATTCTTTGCCTAGGCTGGTATCTATAAGAATATTTCTCTCATTTTTTTCCTAGGATTCTTATAGTTTCCTGCCTTAGGTTAAGTCTTTTATCTATCATGAGTTAATTTTAGTGAGTGGTGAGAAGTGAAGATCCCATTTCAATCTTTTACATGTGGATATCCAGTGTTCCCAGAACCATTTATTGAATAGAGAATATTTTCCCCAATGTATGTTTTTATCTGTTTTGTTAAAAATCAGATGAGACTATAAGGATGATTTCATATCTAGGTTCTCTGTTGTGGTCTGTAGGTCTATGTCTCTTTTTTAGGCCACTACCATGCTGTTTTGTTTACTATAGCCTTGTGGTATATAGTTTGAAGTCTGTTAAAATGATGCATCCAGCTTTGTTCTTATTTCTTAAGGTTTCTCTGTCTATTCAGCATCTTTCTGGTTTCATAAGAAGTGTAGAACTATTTTTTCTAGATCTGCCAAAAAATGGCATTGGTATTTTAATGGGAATTTCATTGAATCTGAAAATCATTTTGGATAGTATAGTCATTTAATAATGTTGATTCTTCCAATCCAAGAGTATGGCATATTTTTCCATCTGTTTGCATCCTCTGCAATTTCTTTCCTCAGTGTTTCATACTTCTGTCTGTAGGTGCCTTTCGCCTTCTTTGTGAAGTATATTCCTAAGTATTTTATTTTCTTCCTCTGTTTCAGTAATTTAAAGCCATTACTTTACTGCCATTTCTGTTCCTTTTTTCTGATGAGGATTTGGTTTCATTCTTTTTTTTTTTTTATTTCTCTGTGTGCAGTTTCTGGATTTTTATCAAATGCTTTTAAATTGTTTTTCCTTTTCTTTTTTTAATCTGATTTTATCATCATGTGTCTTGGTGTAGTTTTCTTTGTGTTTCTCAGTTTGAGCTTCTTTGAACTGGCTTTTATATTTTCCATCAAGGTTGGGGAAAATGTGCCATTATTTCTTCAATTTTTTTTTTAAATCTTACACCTTCTTTTCCTTCAAGAACACAAATTACATGTATGTTAGGCTACAAGAAGTTATGTCATTGCTCACTGATACTTTGTTCTTTCTTTTCTGTGTTATTTTTTCCATAGTTCTTTGTGCTATATTCCAACATATGAGACTCCTAAGCAATGTCTAATCTGCCATTAATCCCATCTAGCATGTTTTTCATCTCAGACATTATAGCTTTTGTTTCCCAAGTTTTGAAAAATTTTTATGTTGTACTTACCTCTATTTAAAAAGCTTAACCTTTTCTCTAACATATTGAATACACACAATGTAGTAAGAATACTATT
>NW_003852407.1:8463011-8466107 GCF_000181295.1 Otolemur garnettii
AGAGCAGCATATCGGATAGGGCTAATTAATCTACACTACTGGGGCAAGATACCATGAGTTCTCTGTCCAATGCCACTTGCATTATGATGTATTATTGACTGGCTTGGTACAATTCCTGGCCCTGTGTGATCTGTGGGTAGTGTTTGTCCTAGTACTGTTCCTCCATCCATCTATTCAAGCTCAGATAGTTTTCTCACTGCATGTGCTGATCACTCCTCTGTTCAATACTCAGAAGGACCTTCTACTATCTCTTGAATGTTCTCTCTATGCGTCTGGGTCCTCTGAAGTCTAATTTATTTTATTTCTTTTCCTTCAACTCAGAGACTTCATTGGGTGATGCCTGGTTTTTTCCTCTCTGCTCCATGGCTGAAGATCATATTAAGGCAGTAAGTAAGTTGGCACAATCATAAGGCTCACCTTGTTTGGTTATCATCCCTAGGGATCTTTGTCCTCCATTATCTATGTCTAATTACCTGAAAGCTGCTATTTCAAATATTTTTCAATTTTTAAACATTTAGTTGTTTCATGTAGACAGATGGGCATATGTGGTTCTTCTTTCTTCATCTGAGTCAGAAGTAAAAGACCTCACATGGTATTTTAAAGAATAAAAATACTTCACTTTAATGAATATTATGTTGAGGGATATTTAAGTTGGAGTTTCTCTATTTTTCCATAAATACAAGTAACATCATGATTATAATTTTCTAGATACTACTTTTGAATTTGAGATACTTTCAAACTTGTTCTTTCTCAGCTTAAATAATTCCTGATTTAGACTGCGATTCCTGATTATAATCTGTTGTGGCAAAAATGCAGCATTTTGAGATGGTGATTATGAGGAATTTTCTTGTTATGCACTTTAAATGAGATGTAAAAATTTAAAAGCTCCATACTCCAGGGAATCAACAAGAGATATTTGTTGGTATTTATGTTATAATAAAGCCCGAGGTTGCAACTAGAAAATAACTGAGCAAAAAAAAAAGTATCACTTTTTAAGTCAATAAAAGAATGAGAGAATTAAGTCTATTTTACTAGAAAAGGAACAAGGTATGAGTATTGATATATCTGTTCCACATATTGAGTTACTTCGATCAAAAACCTTCAATATTCTTAGTTATTTGCAATACCCCTTTTCAAAGAGGTTGTTCATAGATCTTCAAAGGGTGCATTCTAATTTTATTTTACCCATGTAAAAAATAATATTGAAACACTATACAATTCATAGGCCTCTGTTTTGACAATTTTTTCCTTTTTTTTGGCATGAGATTACGTTTTTAAAGAAGTCAAAAAGAATAAAAATATCTTCTTGTTTCAAAGCTAAAAAGAAAAGAATATGGCCAATGTTTTCATTATATTCACAGACTGTGAATGGTGAACAATTAATGTGCCATTGTTGTGGGAATACCCTTTTAGCAATTGAGGACAGTTTAATAGTTAACAATTTTGAGATCAATGTAAGTAGAATATCTAGAAAGTTGTGTTTCAGTACCAAGAAAATGCTATAAGATGCAAATGCTAAGTAAATAAAATTAATTTTTAGGTACTTTTGAGATTAGATTTAGAGTAGTTTTTAAAACCAGAATTTTTCACTCCTGTTTAAGCATTGTGTTAAAGAGCACAGACTTTGAATTTGAATTGTCTGGATTCAAATTCTGAATCTGCAAATTACTTATCTGTGCTTCAGTGTCTCATCTATAAAACTGAGGATTATAATAATGCTTATCTTACACAGATGTTATGAGGATTAAATGCATTACCAAACATAAAACATTCAGAAGAGTGACTGGTAGATTGAGGCACTAGATAAATGTTAGCTATTAGCCATTAGCCCTGAGCTTCCCATTAACTATCTGTCTTGATAAGTAACTTGAGAATGTTCTTTGAATTCTTTTAGTCTCTGATTTCTCATTTGAACAGTAATGTGGTTTTATGCTTGCAAGTAGGTTTTATCTTAAATGTCAACTCTGATTGATTAGCATTAGATACCTAGATCATAGTATTCATAAGAATTGTGTCTAGGCTGGGTAGTAAAAATATATAGCATCTATTACCTCTGTGTGTCATGGGTTCAGTAGTCAGAATGTGTACATTCTGTACCTACACACATGTAACGTTCCTTGTATATCTTATATATTTTTATATCCTATATATAAAATTATATATTTATATGTAGAATATATATTTGTGTTTGCCATACTTCATCACTTTCAGTTTCCCTGTGATGTATTTGGTATTTTTTTTTGAGATAGAGGCTTACTTCTGTCACCTTGGTTTGAGTGCTGTGGCATCCTCGTAGCTCACAGCAACCACAAACTCTTCATCTCAAGCAATCCTCCTTCCTCAACCTCTCAAGCAGCTGGGACTATAAGCAGTTGCCACAATGCTTGGGTAATTTTCTATTTTTAGTGGACACAGGATATTGTTCTTGTTGAGGCTGGCCTCACACTCTCGTTTTCAAGAAGTCCTCGTATTTCAGCCTTCCAGAATGCTAGGATTACAGGATTAAGCCACTGTAGCAGGCTCAGAGTTAAACTCTTAATAAAATTATAATTGTGGCTCAGCGCTTGTGGCTCAAGTGGCTAAGGTGCCAGCCACATACACCTAAGGTGGCGGGTTTGAATCCAGCCTGGGTCCGCCAAACAACAATGACGGTTGCATCCAAAAAAAATAGCTAGGTGTTGTGGTGGGCGCCTATGGTCCTAGCTACTTGGGAGGCTGACGCAGGAGACTCGCTTGAGCCCAGGAGTTGGAGGTTGCTGTGAGCTGCGATGCTTATGGCACTCTACCCAGGGGGACAGCTTGAGGTTCTGTCTCAAAAAATAAAATAAAATAAAATAAAATGAAATAAAATTATAATTGAATGGAATTTCCAACATGAAACATCCAGCTTCTATATGTGAAGGGTTTTCCACCTAAAGGGCTAAGAATTTATCCCATTCCAGAGACTATGCCTAAGGTTCACTATTCCATCTTTCTTGGCAGGCAGAACATGAATATGTTGTAGGTTCTACTAATTTAATGGCCTAAGATCTGAATGCTGTATATTAAAAGGAAAAAATAGACAATATTTATTTTGATGAAGGTGGAAATAAGGTA
>NW_003852407.1:8466943-8471340 GCF_000181295.1 Otolemur garnettii
GTTACTTATATTGATTATGTCACTCATTGAACAATTACCCACCGATTCCTGTATACAAAGCATCACTTATGCATTTACCATGGGTAACAAACTAATAAAATTTGTAATGCTAGAGACTGTTTTTTAAACAACTTAATTATCAGAATACTGATAACATTTGTAAGGCTAGAGACTATTTTTTAAACAACTTTATTATCAAATAAAAGTATTTAAGACACACATTTAAAAATGGCAACAGTCATGATTGAAACAGTGTTATCAACTGTTTTTCCAACACAATTGTCATGAATATTCTAAGCATTTAATACATACATGTTTAGTGGCATAGGAATAGCATCTAGGTTTGCCATAGTCTATATACACATGTATCAAAAGAATCCATAACATTTATCATTGGTTTTCATTGTCTTCCCAGGCTTTTTAATGTAGAAAAAGAGTATTTAGGAGAATGGCTGTGTTCACCACTATGCCATTAATGCCAGTAGAAAAAGTATTTTGGACACTGAAGAGTTATCTTCTTAGTGATTGTGGTGGTTGGCCTCATACCACTCACTGCAGCACAAATAAAAAGGTCTATGTAGTCATGTTATCCAGTTCCCTTAGCGCTTAACACATTTGGTTTAGGAAAAGGAATATAACTAAAATCTAGTCAATGTGGAAATCAAGTAAGAAGCTTCTAGGACAAGTTAGTTTCTGTTGTTTCTAAGAGATGGAGTAGGGGGGAAAAACTGTTTCTTTCTCTAAATACCTTCTTGTGTTTCTAATTAGAACTACCTCAGATGCCTTGATGCTGCTATGGTTTGAAGGTGTCTGTTTCCAAATTCAGGTGTTGAAACTTCATTCCACATGCAATGGTATTACGAGATATTAAGAGTTCACAACTTTAAGATAGACTTTATCTCACAATGCAAATCAAATATTGTAGCCTAGTTGTTTGTACCCTCACGTTAATCTGAAATTAAAAAAAAAAGTTGTGGTTTTTAAGAAGTGATTAGGTCATGAGGGCTCCTCTTGTGAAGGGGATTTGGGCCTTTGTAGAAGAGGCTCAGACAGCACTTAGCTCACTTGCCCTTCTGCCTGTTGCCATGGGAGGATGCAGTAGAAGAGCCTCATCAGATGCCTTGCTCTTGGACATCCTGGTCCCCAGAACTATGAGAAAATATGTCTCTGTTATTTATTAAGTATCCTATTTCGGGTTTTTTTTTTTTGAGTCAGAGCCTCAAGCTATTGCCCTGGGTAGAGTGCCATGGGGTCACAGCTCACAGCAACCTCAAACTTCTGGGTTTAAGTGATTTTCTTGCATCAGCCTCCCAAGTATCTGGGACTACAGGTGCCCATCACAATGTCGGCTATTTTTTGGTTGTAGTTTGCATTGTTTGGCAGGCCCGGGCTGGATTCGAACCCACGAGCTCTGGTGTTTGTGGGTGGTGCCTTAGCCGCTTCAGCTACAGGCACAGCCTAAGGTATTGTTTTTATAGTAGTATGAAACTGATTAACATAGATGCCAAACTGAAGACGCTCAAAGTAAAAAGCTCCACATACATAAGAATGAGCAAAACAAATACAAAAACAAAACAAAGTTAAGTTCCTTGTATATCAAGCCTGGGATTTCCCTAATTCTGAACTTCTTGTTGCATAAAATAATATATTACTTAAATTATTTTGACTCAGTACACAATGATCCTTGTAGCCAAGTCTTTCTAACTGATAACAAACCTGATACAATTTGTCCTGCATTGTGAGATATTACATATTAAATTGTAATGATTTGAGCCTAGACTTTAGCATAGAATAAACTGGTTAATATAATCTTAATATTAATCTAAATATTACAGATATCTTTTTTTCACATGTCAATGGGAAATAATTGTAAGACTTAATTTTTCTTTTTGTCTTATAACTATTAAATAGGAAAGTTTAGGTATATTGCATATTTTGTTTGTTTTATGTTTGGCTTAAGCCCCGATCTATTCATCTCTAGAGTTGTGTCAATTCCATTGATATTTTCAAAGGACTAAATGTTTGGTTTTGTTGATTTTTTCCCCATGGTTTTAGGTTCATTGACACATCCTTTAAATTTGTTTAGTTTTTTTCTTCTGCTTGCTTTAGGCTTAATTTACTCTTCTTCCTCTATTTTCCTAAAATAGAAGCTTATATTATTGATTTTAGGACTTTCTTCACTTCTGGATATATGTGTTTAATGCTATAAATTACCCTCTAAGCATTGGTTTTCACTGCATCCCAGAAATTTTGGTAAGGTCTATTTTCATTCTTATTTAGTTTGAAATATATTTTTAATATCTCTTGAAATATTCTTTGACCCATGTGCTATTTAGAAGCGTGCTTTTAACTTCTAAGCATTTATGCAATTTCTCATTATCTTTTTGAGATTAATTTCTAGTTTAATTCTACCATACTCTAATAACATACTTTATATGTTTTCTATTAGTTTAAATTTAGTAAAGCATGTTTAATGCCCCCCAAATGTGACTTTCTCAGTGAATGTTCCATTTGAGATTGTGAAGAATGTGTATTCTGCTCTTGTTAGATGAAGTATTTTATAAACATCAATTAGATCAGTCTGGTTAATAATATTTTTTAGGTCATCTATATGATCACTGATATTTCTGCTTACTTATCTATTAGTTACTGACAGTGTGATGTTATAGCTTCAAAATATATTGGTGAATTCATTTATATTTCTCTTTAATTCTATTAGTGTTTGCTTTATATGTTTTAGTAATCTTTTACTAGGTGATATGTATTAAGATTATTATAACTCCTTTGAGATCTCGTCCCTTTACCATTACATAGTAATGCAGTCTCTCTTGTTCTGAAGTCTGATTTAACTGCTATTAGCACTATAATGATTTCTGTGCAGGGCAGGTTGTTTTTAAATGAGCTTTTGCACCTTCTTCATGCATGTCCTTTGTGACATTGCTATCACTTATTTCCTTATCCACATGTTATGTGGCAATATAGTTTTACTGTTATTAAACAGCTATCTATTATATTAATTATGATGAAGAAAAATAAAAGATTTTGTTTTTCTCTACATATGTGCTGGCATCTATTGTTTTTGGACTTTTTAATAAAAGCATTTCTAACAGGAGTGTAAGGTGATATCTCCTTATGGTTTCAACTTTCATTTCCATGGAGGTTAGTGATGCTGGGCATTTTTTCATATTTCTTAGCCATTTGTCTATCTTCATTTGGAAAACTTTTGTTTGTATCATTTGCCCACATTTTAATAGGGTTTCTTTTCCTGATTTGTTTGATATCTTTATAGATTCTGCATATTAGCCCATTAGCAGATTTGTAGATTGCAAATATTTCCCATCACTTTGTAGGTTGTCTATTTGCTCAGTTGCTTATTTCTTTAGCTGCACAGAAACTTTTTAATTTAATCAAGTCTTATTTATTTATTTGTTTTTGTTTTACCTTCATTTATTTCCTTCCCAATAGCGTTTTTTTTTTTCCCTTATGTAGATCTAAACATCTGACCTATAAAATTTTAATTTTACCTGAAAAACTTCTTTTAATATTTTCAGGGCAGATCTTTTGGCAATGAATTTTTTTCAGTGTTTGCCTGAGAAAGACATTATTTTTTATTTATCCTTGAAAGATTATTTAACTGGACATGGAATTCTAGTTTGGTGAATTTTCTTTTTTTATTTCTGGTGATAAACCTGTCATGTATAAGTAAAGCCATTTGTAATTATTTCTGTCTGGGGAATTTCTACCATTATGCTTTCAAGCCCACTGAGCCCTTTCTTAGTTGTGTACAGTAAACTGGTAAGTTTATCAAACTTTCATTCTGGCATTCGTTCTTTGCTTTTTCCAGTGTTTAATTTCTATTTTTATGTTTATTTCTTATCTTTCCATTTTTCTAATTAAATTATCCATGTCTTGTATGATTTCTACATTTTTCATTAGATCCCTTAACATAATTAATTCTAGTCACTTTATTTTTGTAAATTTTGCCTTTTGTATTATTTTTGTAGGAATTTATGTTTTACAAAATTATTGATGTATGACAAATTAAAAATTAAAAAAAAAAATCTGGCTGGTTGTTAGCACCAGTAGTTTAATATCACTGAACCAGAATCATGGTCATTTTAAACTCCCTGTTCAATGACTCTAACATCTGGGTCATATCTGAGGCTTCTTCTGACTCTTGCTTTGTCTCTTCAGACTATGTTTTCTCTTGCCTTTTGAAATGCCTTGGAATAATTTTGTTGTGAAAAATTGGACATGATATGACGGGCAATAAGAAATGAAGTGAAAAAAACATTCACTGTGAAGTTAATCCAGCTCGAAATTAGAGTGTGCTTGGTATTCACTGTGGTTGTTGGTGTGAGAGGTTTCAAATTTCTCTGGTGTACTTGTTTTGTCCC
>NW_003852407.1:8474612-8475819 GCF_000181295.1 Otolemur garnettii
GAAAAAAGTTTCAGCCAACTATTTCCCCACCAGTAATATAACAAGACATTTATTTGTGTCTCTATTATGCCATATATCATCAGTTACTTCAATTTTTCAACAATCTTCAAGTTAAAAAATTATTAAATTATTTTATTACTGTTTTACAAAGCATCATTATGGAGACGCTAAGTATCTATCAATAAAGAAGCTAAATATCTATAATTACACTAGAGGTTTATATGTGCCTTACAGTAGTTAGTAAAACCTAAGAATGTGCATGCGCTGACAGAGAAAGAATTTTAAGAAAAGGCTCCTATGTGAAAGCCAACAACAAATAAATTCATTCATATCAGAAAAATAAAAACAACTTCCATCACCAGAAATCCACAAATTTCAGAGATATGTACATACGTATACCTATAAATATACTTAAAGATATTAAAAGTCCAGAGGAATAAATTCTATACTTGGAAAAGTAGTTATCCTTGGGGAGGGTATCCTGTTTCCCTTGTTATTTTGAATAAGCATTGATTTCTTCTGTGGTTGAATAATATAAAGTTATTAATATTTAATTGCTATTCTAATTTTATTTCTCAATTATCAATGGAGTTATTTATTCCCAGTAGTCACCTTCACATTTCTTGTTCTGTAGATTTCCTTTTCATATATTGCATTTTTTTTTTTAGGCAGTTTTAGGCCACAGTCAGGTTTGGGGCCAGTGCCTACTCCTTTGAGCCACAGGCGCTGCCCTATATTGCTTTTTTTCTTTCTTTATTTGACTGTTTTCTTTTTATAAGACATTTTTCTTTGTCTTAGTGGTTTTCAGTGATTATTTTCTCTATTGTGAATATTAACCCTTAACCACATTTATGTGTATTTTGCTATATAAAAATTTATCTTTTAATATAATAATGAGTATTTTTTATGGCATCTGATTTTATTTTAGAAAAAATATATTTGTAATGCAAGGGTATAAATATTCTAATTCTAATTTTTATTCTAAGACTTTTTACAGTTTCAAAAAGACATAAATTTAGAATTCATTTGGATTGCTTTTACATCAAGGTGACAAAGGTATCTATTTAATTCTCTTCCATTCTTCCACCCTCCAGCTATACAAATGAATAAAACCCTTTCCCCACAGAGTATATCAAGCACTATTGATATTTTCTTTATTTCAACAATTTGAGGAACACTGTCCAAGCCTATAGTTATTCAAAATTTG
>NW_003852407.1:8476787-8591455 GCF_000181295.1 Otolemur garnettii
AAAAAAAAAAAGAGAAAGTTTTACAAAATGTCTTGGTAAAACTAAAGAAAGATGAGGGGAATAAACTTAAGTCTTAGAAGAGCTCTCTATAACTAGTTTTTGTGATAAAGGAGAGTTGAACCAAAGCAAAGAAAGCAATAGAGAAAGTCTAAGAGGGCTGAAATTAGGACCCATTGACGAATTTGAAGGACAGGAGTGAATCACTCTCCAGTAATAAAACCAAAAGACACTGAAGAAACATGACTCATGTTTCATCAATAAGCATTTATTTGCAATAAATAAAAGCAATCATCTGGATCTTTTTGAAATCGCATGAAAAACTTCTAAGGAGCCTTGGAAGAACAGTCAGAAATTTATAGTACTCTATCCATTATTCTTTCTAAAATACATAAAAATGTATTGACATTTTTTAACTTTTTATCTATTTATTTTATGTTTTTACTATGCTATTTTATTGTTTTGCATTTGGGAAGGTAGGTTTATTTATAAAGGCTTTCCATAGGTTATCCGTACACTGCCTCTTAATCCTATTTTCCCCAGAAGATTTTAAGTTCTTTAATGTCAAATTGTCCTGCCATGGTGGCTGTCAGAAACCTGACCCCTAGAGTTGAGGAAAGCCCCTTTCAAATCTACTACGAAGTGATATTTTAAGAGGGAATAGAGAAAAATAAGACTGGAAAAATAGGCTGGAGCAAGTCTCTATGCCAATTGTATCTTCTTACCCTTAAACATATAATTAGACTTGGCAGGCATATGGCAAATGCTTTTTCAATGTACTCTTTGCACACAATGCTAAAAACCATTTCCAAATGGTGATTTCTGGTCCCTCCTTTTTGGCCCACCAGTGGTTCATATTTTGTGAGTGTGCTATGTAATTCTGACCCCTAGTGGCCGAGCAGGCTAGTCCTATGACACACTTCAATAAACATTTTCCATAAAATGCCATCCACCGGCCAAACTGCTCAACTAGTTAATTTTTATTTTAATTTTCACATCTAAATCATGCTTTAATTCAACTTCCACTCACTATTTCATAATTCAGTGTGTCTTTTACTCCATCTATCATGCAATAGACAATAATGAAATCAAAAATTTCCTTTATTCCACGTTTGTAGAGAATGGAATGTAAGGTTTAATGCAAGAGGGAGTGGTATAGATTTTACATCTAATCAAGAGGTCTGTCCTCTATAATTAATAAAAATGTATCATGATACCAAAAGTCTGATATGTGTTGAATATCTATCCCAAGATTTTCCGATTGGAGATCAGAGACAGCTATTGTTATTACTAGATCTACTCCTGATCTTACATTCCATACCTTGAGACCTTGTAGTATATCCAAATATTTCACGTGGATTGCATTAATATCCATTATCAAGTAAGCACCTATTAACACTAATAGTACCTTTAGACAGTGAGGAGGATAGATTAAAATGATTATGTCAGAGACTGAAGAAATGCACATAGATGCATCATGTTGAAAGAAGGCTATTCAAAAAGGTTTGATATGAAACATAAAGGCTGAAAGGATGCTTAACATTTAGACATCTTCCCAGATGGAAGGGTATTTTCACACACGCAGAAAAATACTTATGACATCCAGTGTAAAAGGTGTGTGTGTTTGCGTGTGTGTGTGTGTGTGTGTGTGTATAAAGCAGATTTTCACCTCGTTTTGCAGGAATAGATAGGCTACCAGTCTTGTCTAAAGTTACAGTGCCAGACAATGGCAGAGCTTAAAACCAAGTGTATGCTTTCTAATTATAACCCCAACATGGTAACTACCTCATCTCAGAGGGTACACAGCAGTTGGCAGGGTAGGAAGAAGAGGAAGACAGGATAGTGAAGTAAAGAAACATCCTGAATCATGCCATTATTTTCCTAATGGTGAGAGAGCCAACTGGATCATGTAAAATTCAATGGCAAATGTAGAATGTACTAGGCAACTGGAACTGTGAAAGTAGCATAGTGTTCTTTTTGTCTCTGGATATCATATCATCATCAATAAGTTTTTAAGCCCTGCATTGTTATAGGTGCTCTTTTAAATAATATGAATTATGATAAAATTGATAATACTCTTTTATCAAGAGCTTAGTATCTGTTTTAAGTAAATTATGCCATGTAACGCTACAGTATATCTGTGAGGTAAATCTTATTATCCCCTTTATATAAATAAAAAGCCTGAGGCTTGGAAGTGTCAACTAAATTTTCCATGATCTTAAGTTGATAAACAGCATAGGTCACTCTAACCTCCATATCCCTTGCTCTTAACTGCAAAGACAAATGCATGTGTAAGATGGGAGTTTCTGCCTCCCTCTGGTGGGTTTTAATGCATACACATAAAGTACAAACTAGTCCAAATATCATTGCAAGATATTCAGACCTAAAGTAGATAACAAGGTGAACATAAAATAGATCAAAATAAAGTTCACTTGAATTTCCTTGTGTAATTAAATGGAACCTGAATTTCCCCGTGTAATTAAAATCAAATTATATCAAAGGAGATACTTCATCATATGTTGAGAATTGAATCAAATTTTTTAGGGTGACTTCTTTAAAGGGATAGACACATAAAGAATATCTAGGGGCCATTTACCATCTGCATGAGACATGTAGAGGATTCCCTCAGTCTGTGATTCTTCTGTACCTGTGTGTTTTAGTATAGCAAAGGCACTGGGATAAGAAAGGGTTCACCTATGAGTTCCATGATAGTTGGGGTGTGGAAAGACATCGTCTTAATGAACATTTTAAGAAAAGGAGAGGGATGAAAAATTGAAGAGAATTAAAAAATAAAAAAAAATATAGAAGAGAATCTACTGTGATCACTTTTCATTAAGAGACTGGGTGTGGGGACTCTAAACAAACAAACAAAAAACAGAATGTGAAGTAATCAGCCATCTCTAAATCATGCTAACTGAATCTTAATTTTTTACTGAGGAATTTACTAAATCTTCCATTCCAGATCTGGGAGTAAATTCAAACAGGCTTTTCTATCCTTGCTGGACACAGAACAAATTTGACATCCTGGTATTGATGAAAGTTCCCAGTTTCTTTGTTTAAAAAAAAAATTGGGGGGCGGCGCCTGTGGCTCAGAGGAGTATGGCGCTGGCTCCATATGCTGGAAGTGGTGGGTTCAAACCCAGCCCCTGGCCAAAAACTGCAAAAAAAAAAAAAAAAAAAATTTTTTTTTTTGGCCATTCTTAACTGTTCTCTAAATTAAGAGTGTTTTACCTCTAATAATATTACAACTTTAGGAAACACTTGAATGCCATTTACAGATTTATAATAATGTATGTATCCCTTCAATGGAGTGGCTCCTAAGCAACTCTGAAAGTCAAAGATGCAATCAAAATTAGATATTTAAATTAATTTAACATCTTGAACTTCATATTTATGATTCATGTTGAATATGTTTCCTGATTACTTGGAGCCTTCATCTCTTCATTTCTTAACTAGAATGAGTTACTTCAGCAGGGTCATGTGAGAAATAAATGAAATAAACATGAAAAACACCTCATGTCCAAATACTAGTTAGCTTTTATTTGGTGTGTTCCTTTGGTCTATGATGCAGGCTCTAGGCTGTGCACTACTGTGCACGCCACACTGAAAGTCTTCTGAAAGATACAGGTTCTTTGAAGTTGTCTATGTCTTGGGCAGCACCTGTGGCTCAGTGAGTAGGGTACCAGCCCCATATACTGAGGGTGGTGGGTTTGAACCTGGCCACAGCCAAACTAGCAACAAAAAAATAGCCAGGCATGGTGGGTGCCTATAGTGCCAGCTACTCAGGAAGCTGAGGCAAGACAATCAACTAAGTTCAAGAGCTGGAGATTGCTGTGAGCGTTGATGCTATGGCAATCTATCAAGGAGGCAACAAAGTGAGACCCTGTCTCTAAAAAAAGAAAAAAAATCCTAGAAGAAAGTTCAGGGAAAACAGTTGAAATAGGTCAGGATGAATATTTTGTGAGGACAACCCCCCAGGCAATTGAAGCAACACCGAAAATATATTACTGGGACCTGATCAAACTAAAAATTTCTGCACAGTCAAGAACACAGTAAGTAAAGCAAGGAGACAGCCCTCAGAATGAGAGAAGGTATTTGCAGGTTATGTCTCTGACAAAGGTTTAGTAACCAGAATCCACAGAGAACTCAAACATATTAGCAAGAAAAGAATAAGTGATCCCATCTCAGGGTGGGCAAGGGACTTAAAGAGAAACTTCTCTGAAGAAGACAGGTACAGGGCCTACAGACATATGAAAAAATGCTCATCATCCTTAATCATCAGAGAAATGCAAATCAAAACTACTTTGAGGTATCATCTAACTCCAGTAAGATTACCCCACATCACAAAATCCCCAAACCATAGATGTTGGCATGGATGTGGAGAAAAGGGAATACTTCTACACTGCTGGTGGGAATGCAAACTAATAAGTTCCTTTTGGAATGATGTTTGGAGAACACTTAGGGATCTAAAAATAGACCTGCCATTCGATCCTACAATTCCTCTACTACATATATATCCAGAAGACCAAAAATCACATTATAACAAAGATATTTGAACCAGATTGCTTATTGCAGCCCAATTCATAATTGCTAAGTCATGAAAGAAGCCCAAGTGCCCATCGACTCACGAATAGATCAATAAATTGTGGTATATGTACACCATGGAATATTATGCAGCCTTAAAGAAAGATGGAGACTTTACCTCTTTCATGTTTCAATGGATGGAGCTAGAACATATTCTTCTTAGCAAAGTATCTCAAGAATGGAAGAAAAGGCTCGGCGCCTATAGCTCAACCGGCTAAGGCGCCAGCCACGTACACCTAAGGTGGCGGGTTCGAATCCCCAGCCCGGACCCGCCAAACAACAATGACGGCTGCAACCAAAAAATAGCCAGGCGTTGTGGCGGGCGCCTGTGGTCCCAGCTACTTGGGAGGCGGAGGCAGGAGACTCGCTTGAGCCCAGGAGTTGGAGGTTGCTGTGAGCTGTAATGCCATGGCACTCTACCCAGGGGGACAGCTTGAGGCTCTGTCTCAAAAAAAAAAAAAAAAAAAAAAGAATGGAAGAAAAAGTATCCAATGTACTGAGCCCTACTATGAAACCAATTTATAGCTTTCATATGAAAACTATAACCCAATTATAGCCCCAGAATATGGGGAAAGGAGAGAGGGAGGAGGATAGGTGGAGAGAGAGTAATTGGTGGGACCACACCTATGGTGCATCTTACAAGGGTACATGTGAAATTTACTAAATGTAGAGTATAAATGTCTAAACACAATAACTAAGAAAATGCCATGAAGGCTATGTTAACCAGCTTAATGAAAATATTTCAAATTTTATATAAAACCAGCATATTGTACCCCATGATTACATTGATGTACACAGCTATGATTTAATTAAAAAAAAAAAGAATTTGTCTTGTTATTGCATGCAGAGTTTTTCTAATTTTTTGAGATTCCCATTGCTATGTATTTTTCATCCTCCCAGCTCTCTTATTTGTCTTTATGTCTGCCTGGCTAGCCTCCGCCTTATATTTAGTTAGCCACTTCTAAACCTCTGAATGTTGGGAAATAAGTCACACCCTTGTTAGGATTTCATTTTGAAATAATGAGCACACAATACTTTAAAAGTGTGCATCTGTGTACCACACTGGGTGGGCTCTGGGCCATCTACTTTGGACACTAATAATTTTAACTAATCGGTATTAAATGTCTTCTTAGTGTCACAGCTCTGCTAGACACACTGTATCTCAAGAAAAGTTTCATTTTATTTTATCTTATTATTTCACTTTTTCCTTATGTGTTTTTTGGAGGGCAGGAACTGTGTAGAGATGAGAAAATTTGTTATATATAAGGCATTCCATAAACATTCTTCAAATACATTAATTTTAAAAGTTTGGATCCCACAATAGAAGACCTTTCTTGCTATTAGTTTGATATCTTGTCTGAAATGCCATTGGTCATCCCAGCTATGAGTAGCTTGGTTGTGCTTCCCTGTGGCTTATAGTAACTCCACAATGAAATAAAAGTAAAATAAATAAAATAAAATGCTGTATGAAAGCTAGTAACATGGTATATCCACCTCTTTCTTCATTTTCCTCTTGCAGATACTCTGACATTATCCATACAGACTTTTGTGCTATCAGTATAAAGGGGTAAACCCAGGCACACACTAGGATGAATTTCTCTGTGAAACCAATGATCAATAACATTAGTCAGAGGATGTAAAGAAAAATGCTATGCAAATTCTGCAACCTGAACAAAAGAACTCTTAGTTTGTTGGAAAAATCTTAGTAACTCCATACCTACATATTCCTTTATGTCAGAAATAAATGTAGGGTTAGACAAGGGGTCTGTGGGATATTCCAGTTGCAGATGAATGTAGGGAAGAGTGTCTTTCAAAGAGGTACTCTTTCTAACATGGTAATGGAAATTTTCAGGTTAGGAAATATGCCTTCTCAAATATTTTGAAATTTCATTTCATCCATGATACCCTGGACATGATAAATAATAGAATCTTGAAATCTCTGACACATAAATAACAGGGATGAGAGGTTCTTGAATGGTATATAATCCAACTGAATGCCCACGTACTGGGTCCTACTATCATACATGCCCGGGACTGCTGTAGACTCTATGGTATGTGAGGTGTCCCCCCTTTTAAGTGATAATCTCTACACACAAGACTAACACAAATGCAAATGTTTCAGGCATTAGATACAAAATATAATCTAAGTGCTAAACTGTCAAAAGATAGTATAGAATATAAATAGTCTGCCTCATGAAAAGTAAATATTACTTTGAATTATGAGGAAAAGCTTTGGGAAAAAATTCAGAAATTGAGATTTTATTTTATTTATTTATTTATTTATTTATTTCATGAAGTCTCACTTTGTCGCCTTCGGTTGAGTGCCATGGCATCATAACTCACAGCAACCTCACGCTCTTGGGCTCAATGATTCTCTTGCCTCACCCTCCCAAATCGCTGGAAATACAGGTGCGCACCACAGTGCATGGCTGTTTTTCAAGACAGAGTCTTACTCTGGCTCAGGTTAGTCTCCAACCCGTGAGCTCAGGAAATCCACCCACCTTGGCCTCCCAAGTGCTAGGATTACAGGTGTGAGCCACTGCGCCTAGCAGAAATTAGAATTTTGAAGCTAGAAAAAAGTCAGACAGATACTTTTCAAACCTATTCTAGTAAGTGGAATTTATCTTTAAATAAACTCTCAGGCAGAAATTTCACATGCAAGTGTCATGGTTATTGTGGTTGCAGTGAGGAGAGGTGACATTTTCCCAGTGCCCCACAACTGCCTTTTCTGTCCACCACCACGTTCTCAGTAGATATCTGTGGACTCCCACAGCCTTCCTCAGTCCAGCATAGAAATCCCCAGTAATAAGAGCTGAAAATGCATCGGTAACAATTATCAGCAAATATGCCCAAAAATAACATTTAAAAGGAAATAATGTTTCTCCCTGAAAAATATTTCTAGCTGGAAATATTGCTAGAATTAATCCAGATATTCAGCAGTTACATCAGCAATGGAAGGTCTTAGTTTTATTTTTACAGTTGTTAGCATATTTGGATATTTTTTTTCTTGCCTCACCATCGAAATATGGCTGCTACAGCTCCAATATAATACGTGTTTTTAAGGTAAGAAAAGGGAGAAAGTGGCTGTATCAGACACAAGTGCCTTCTTTCCTCAACAAGAACATCAAAAAGAAAAGCACATGCACAGAACACCATGCATATGCCTGCTTCTATCTTACTGGCCATGATTGTATCTCATGACCAGCCCTCTCTACCAAGGCAATTGGGAAAAAAGTTATCTCACTGGATACTGCACATATTTCTAGACCCTTGAACAAAAGTGGGGTTCTAGGAAGAAGAAGAATGGTTAATAACCACATCTACCATTTTGCATATAGCCACAAACCTTCATGCCACAACTAGCAACACTGCCCTGTTCTTGGGCTTGGTTAACATTCGCAGCAAATTGATGATAGAATCTGTGCCCACATTTTTAAACTGGATCTTGATAAGTAAAGCACATCTGGAAAAGTAGTGATACGGGAAGAGAATATTTCAAGTGGATTAAGAGTAGGTCAAATCTACAGAACTAGACTTCTTGTACTATAATTCATACCCGATGGCTTACTTTTGATTTTCATGCCTCTTTTAAAAATCATTCTTCTTTTCTGCAGTATGCTCATAGTTGAATATAATTCTTCAATATTCTCTAATGGTCGATTTATTACCACATGAAAACCCTTTTGCTTCACTCTTAAAAAACTTTATTTGGCCAAAGATTTTCCTCCCTTTGGTGGTAACTGTGTGGATTTACTTGCTTGAATACTAAGGTTAACAAAAACATGAATTCTTTACGAGTTTCTGAAATTTCTAAACTCAAATTTCAGCTGTGTGTCCTACTGGGTTTATAAGCCTGGGTAATTTACTTAATACCTTTCTGACTCAGTTTTGTCATCTGTAAAATGAAGGCAATCATAGTACCTGTCTTGTAAAGTTGGTGTGAGTTACCCTTGAGTGACTACAGGTGTAGCCCGGGAACATGGCGAGGCACACACTATGTGCTCACCACAAGTTTGAGATTTTATTAGCCAGCTCAGGCTGCCCTAACAAAATACTATAAAAACAGTGGCTTACATAGTGGAAATATATTTCCTCACCGTTCTGGAAGCTGGAAGTCTGAGATCAGCATGGTCAGATTCTGGTGAGGGCTCCTTTCCTGATTTGAAGACAGCACCTTCTTGCTATGTCCTCATGTGACCTTTCTTTGTGCAGTGCACTTGGAGGGAAAGAAGTACCTCTTTGTTTTTCTTATAATATCAACAACATCATTACTGGAACTTAACTCTCATGATTAATCTAACACTGATTGGCAGCACCTGTGGCTCAAGGAGTAGGGCGCCAGCCCCATATATCGGAGGTGGTGGGTTCAAACCCAGCTGTGGCCAAAAACTACAAACAAACAAACAAACAAACAAAAAAAACAAATCTAACACTAATTACCTTCCAAAGACCCCATCTTCAAATGCTATCACATTGATGGTTATGGCCTCAGCATGTGAATTTTGGGAGGATATAGACATTCTGTCCATAAGGTTTGGGACTACCATCAACGCATGGTGAGCACCCAGTTTACTGGACCTGTCTTTCCCTACATCTTTTGATAAAATATGCCACTGGTGATATAATACTTTTTATGGGCAAACTCTAAGCTTAGGGAAATTTGTCCTTAATATAACTGTATGTGAGTTTCATGACTTTTCTCTCAGACAACTAGTTCTTTTGTTCCTGATTTATTTTTCCTTCGTTGAAAAAAAATCCATAAGATGTACTCATGATTTCTAAATGTTACATATGTGCTGCTTCACCCCATTCATATTTTAAGAGGAAGTTTCAGGAAATAGAATATGTTTAGAAGACAGGAATTATCAGCAGAAGAATTTCAGGCAGCAGAGAGAAAGATGAAATGTAGCTTTTACATTTTTCCTGGTTTCAATTATTGATATAATATGTATTAACTACATATGTCATTGCCTTTCTGGGTATTTCTTTAAATGTTTAGAAAACATCTACCATATAAGAATGATGCAGGAGCAAGGAGACGTAAGCAACTATGTAAAACATACCAGTTTGGTAAATACTTAAAAGCCTGATGCTTCTAAACTCAATAAAAATGGCTAATGGATTTCAAGAATGGGATTCCTATTTATTAGCTGTCTGAAAATAGTCATTGTATGTTTCTCTAAAAGGTCAGGCCCTTGTTTCCTTGACTTAGCCACAATTTATATGAGATTCAATCAGATGGAGGAGGTCAAGGCAAGGGTACCTGGAGCCTGCAGGCATCCCTTGAACGATGATGTATTCCGGCAAGGAAGATGTGATTTTATTTTACAATAAAAATCAAGCTTGCAGACATGAAAATTGTTACTAGAAGATACCAACATCCTCTTTGCAATGTCTCAGTTTGGTTTAGGTGAACAATGTTTCTCAGAATTCTCTCCCCATACATGTTGCTGATTAGAGTTCACCCCAAGAGGAAATTTGATGAGGTGAGCAGAAGTGAGTAGAAGGCTTGTCTACTTTTTAGAGATGGTTGTAGGTCAGGTCCTAAAGCCTGCATTTTAGCAACTCGTTTGGCACACCTTCCTGGTGAGGGTGGCGGCAGGGTGTGTGCCTTCTTGAACTCCCACAGAGCCGTCCCTCCAGCTCCTCCACTTTCTAGGCCACACGTAACTGAAGCTCCATCCCAGAGGTGCCAGCTTTGCTGCAGGTTCCCACAGCAATGTAGATGGAGACTCAGAGATGAAGGTGAGGCCATCATGGGTTTTGGTAAGAAATGGACTTAGGCTCACATTGTCCCTGCTCTGCCCTGTTTCATGATCATTTTTTCTTTCCAACCGCTTGCTTTGGGACTGATGCAAAAAACCCAGCTGAGCAAATGTGGTCCAACCAGCTCCAATCGTTAGGTAAGACAAAATCTCTGTAATAAACACCTTATTCCAATCATTTCCAATGGTTCCACTTCTAAGTTGAATCTTCTTGAATAGCCCTTTGAACATGCTTTTTTCCAATATAGAAAGCAGTGAGAATTTCTGCTGAAAAGATATTCAAAGTTTTCTCTGGTCATTCCAAACTTTTAAAAAAATATTTCTTTATTCTTCATTCATTTCTCATCTAAAATTCTAGTGCTGGTGTATTTTTGGAAGTGTTGATCTTTGGTGATTGCACAACCTTTTTCTTTTCACCCAACAACCCACCACCTCCCCTGCTCACCGTCTTTCACCATATCTTTCACCTCAACTAATCCTTACCTTAGAAATAATAATATGGATTTCTTGCTTCCCATATCCTGTACTCCCCAGAGTGTCAATATGGAGAATTTCCCATCAGTTGTACTCTCTGGAGGAAGGGGTAGAGGTCTGCAGATGTGCAAGCAGATTTGGTTTGGGCAGAGATGTCCCTGCCATCTGGAGCTGTAGAAAGGGTATCCTACCTTCTAGTTTCTGAACATTGTGAGGCACTGAAGCGGCTACTTAAGATTGTGGACAAAGTTCTTTTGAGGGCTTTATTGTATGTTTTTTAGTGTTTTACAGAAGTCTGGATTTTCTTTGATTACACATTTAGGTGCTTGGACCCAAGAAAAGGAGAAAAACAAAGCTTCAAAATCAAGATCCACCAAAACCACATGCCTGGGACATCCAGCCCTGGGCGGCAGGTGGAATCCACAGGATTATGGAATGTTTTCTCCGTGCCCCTCTGTGCATCCTGATAAGTGCTCTAACACGCATTGTAATGGAGAACTGGACATGGGAAGAAAATCACTGAGAATATGAGGTTGACAAAAGCAAAATGAAACAGAATGTTTAGGGGCCAAATTTGTGGTACTGACATAAGTGTTATTTGAAATTTAGAAATGGGAAATTATCCATTTTATTTTCTCTCCTCTTTATGTATTTCTTACTTAATCTTCCAGCTTCTTATCTTATACTCTTTCCCACTGACATTGTTAATGTAAACTTTGAAATGAAGAACAAATACACAGACTCATGAACATTTAGTATGTTCATCTGTCCTATCATAAACATGCACACTGACACCCACCTAAACGACAAAATTCACAGAAAAACTGACCCCAGTTCAGCCCAGCTCTGAATGTTCTGTTGCATAATCATCGCTCCACTAGCATTCCTCCATCAGAATGGCATTCATTATTGCCCCTAATTACATCCATCTTACTGAATCTAGGAGCTGTTTTTTAGTGTTACTTTATATAATCATTAACAGCTTTCAATTATGTATACACCTTTCTAGTTCAAACACATTTCCCTTTAGTTCCTAGCTGTCTTTGTGTTATCTCACTCCAGCTCCTCAGACTTGTTGGCAAGATTCCAACAGTACCTGAAGGTTCATCTTCACTGTATTATTTTCTCTTCATTCTCTGTTCCTGTATTATCTATTGTATATCCACTGCTGCAGTGGTCATCCATATATTACTCACTCCAAAGTTATAATTTATTGTTCAGATCTCATCCAATTAAATATTTATAGTCATCTAAAATTTATGGTTCCTGGAGTTTACTTTCTTCACTCACCCCTCCAATGTGATATTCTTCTGATATTTACCAATTTCATGTTGGTGGATACAAACTGTGGTGACTTTACTTTTTAAGGTATACAGTGAATCATCCAGCAGGCTTGTTTGATCACTCTCCCTTCTTGGGTGGACATTTTACAGTTCTGGTCACAGGCATGCAACACAGGCAATAAGCAAAGATAACAGGAATTCCTTCCCGGGGCGTGCTAAATTAAAAGTGGCAGAGAAAAGCTACTAATGCCTACTGGCTTTCTGATTTAGAAATAAAGAGATGTCTGTAGCTGAGTCTCTCATGGTGTGAAGAAAGCCCATATACCCAACAGGAAATATCAAATAAACAGTTTGAGAGAATCAGTGATAAAAGTTGAAAGGAAAGATGATTGAATGTATTGTAATATTGTGTTCCACTCAACCATGAAGCTAATTCTACTGCTGTTCTTCCAAACTTTTGGTTATTTAAGTTAATGGATTTCCTATATCTATCTTATTTTTTATGCTGTCTTAGGGTTCTGAAACAGGTAATCAAGAATCTTCATGAGATTTAGGAAGCAGTACTACGTCTATCCTTGCAATATCTCTAGCTAGAAACTCAGGGATGACTTTCAACCTATTGTTTTCTCATTGCCTTGCTTAAAACTCTTCAATATCTTTTCATTAATCTGAGAATAAGCACCTAGAACATATTTAGAATGTGTCCATTGTAGCTGCTATCTTCCCTCCCATATTATTTCTGCCAGCGTTTTTCTTTTAATTTTGGGGGATGTCTACTTTTTTCTTAGAGTCTGTGCAATCCTATTGCTTTGACTGTCATACTTCTTATTTAGGTATGCATCTTTCAAAGCTCATTTCCAACTCTAAGTCTTCAAGTAAACATTCCCCTGATTGGTTCTTGACTTCCCATCATCCACTTTCATTGCACCGATTTTATTTTTAATTGTAGGACAATTATAAAATAATTATTTAAGGAATTCCTGGATGATAACATTTGTAACTTTCCAGTATGTAAATTCCATTACTTTTTTTTTTTTTGTGGTATATTTCCAAGGTCTATTACATTGCATTATATTTTGGGAACATTCTAGATCTATGTCTGTATGTATATCTACCTATATCAAATAAGCAAGCAGATGTTGGATATAGGACAAAAACTGTGTAGATAGCCTAATATAAAGATGATTACAAAGGTGCATGTTCTGCTCCTTTGGCATCATTTCCTTGGTGCAGGGACCCTTTTTCATTCCCCTTCTATTCTTGAGTATTGTAGAGCATCTGCAAAAAAGAGTTCACAATGAGAAAGACTGAAAGACACTATGATTTCAATGTAATTGAAGTTGCTTTAATTCAACTATTTAGAAGTGAGTGCTCCTGAACTCATTCATTGAAAATGAAGTTAACCTCCATTGCAAAGCTGCCCTTCATTAGCCTGCTTCAACATCAGAGAGAGAAACACTTTATTAGGAGTTGGGAGATGGCTATAGTCCGGACTGTTTTTCTACTATTATAAAATGATGCTTTGTTGAACAGCTTCATTTGAGATATACTCCACTACAGCAGTGAGAATAGGGGGATTTAGTATACTGTGGTTTTATGTCCCAGGATAGAAAGCCTATTTGTATTCTTTGCAGTGGGCACTGAAGTCTATTGAGAATGGGGATAGTAAGTTGGGAGAGATAAGGCAAAAAGACAGCAAAACCATCCTTCCATTGCCTCAGGCAGTAGGCCTGGGAGGAAAAGGATAAACACATTCTTTAGAAAGTTGGATGCTGTGGATGCTTCTGTTCTTAATATTCTTTAACCGGATATATTTCCCTGAAAACAAAACAAAGATCAAGTTCAGTGTATGTCCAAAAAGACAATGCTCATTTCATTGATGATCTATTAGTTTTTTCTTTCAGATGGCACTTGGCTTTTGTTCACAGGTGAGAAGCTACCCTGCCTTTTTCAATTTCTGCCTACCTACTATGTCTTTCAAGTGAAGAATCTAAACAGAGTCCAGAAAAAAATTATCCAAATTCCTCTCACAGGAGTGTCCACCTTGCAGCCCGTGGGCCACATACAGATTATGTGAGGACTTTTTGCTTCTCTGAGGTGGCAGATATCACTGGATTTTTTTTTTTTTCTCATCAGATTTCATCAGTCTTTGTGAATGTGTGGCCTACAACAACTCTTCTTCTTCCAATGTGGCACAAAGAATCCAAAAGATTGGATATCTCTGCCAGTCTGTGAATTAAGTTGTGACTTTGAAATTAGGGCAAGATTTTGTCAAATCCAATTCTAATTACATATAT
Organism: Otolemur garnettii; assembly: GCF_000181295.1. NCBI lineage: Eukaryota > Metazoa > Chordata > Mammalia > Primates > Galagidae > Otolemur > Otolemur garnettii. The sequence goes on from NW_003852407.1 coordinate 8,491,188, forward strand.
AAGTAAGAGAAATAATACCTTACATTGTGATTATCTGGGTAGTTATAAGTTTTTGTATACCTGTAGAACACGATGGACTGGTGATTATTAGGGTGTTTTAATTGAGATAAAGCATTATTAACCAAGGTGGCAACCCTTAACCCCTGCCCTTGGCTCAGTGGCAATTCCCATTAATACTGCTCTGTGAAGGACTGCTAAGCCCCCACAGTTTATCACACAGGTGTGATTTTGATTTGTTTTCATTGCTGATTTGTTTGAGTTTTTTGTATATTTTGGATATTAGGACTTTGTCACATATACAGTTTGCACATATTTTCTCCCATGCTGTAGGGAGCTTGCTGTAGCTTGCTACTCTGTTGAATATTTCTTTTACTGTGCAGAAGCTTTTTAATTTACTTAAGTTCTGTTTATTTTCGTTATTCCTATAACAAAAATAGTAAAAAAAAATTATAACAATATGTTATTGTCTTTGGAGTCCTAGTCATAAATTCTAGGCCTATGTCCAGAAGAGTTTTTCTATATTTTTTCTAGAATTTTTATGGTTTCATGCCACAAAGGTGCCACTATCACTACCTCTATTCAACATAGTACTGGAAGTCCTAGCCAGAACAATCAGGTAACAGAAAGAAATTCAGGGTATCCAAAACAGGTAAAAATTATTTATCTCTGCTTGCCAGTGTTCTACTCCTATATCCAGAATACCCTAAAAAGTCCACCAAAAGACTGCCAGAATTGATAAGCAAATTCAGTAAAGTCTCAGGTTACAAAATCAATGTACATGAATCAATAGCATTTCTAGATAATAACAACTCTCAAGGTAAGAGTCAAACCAAGAACCGAATACCATTTACAATGGCTACAAATAAAATAAAGTACTCAGGAATATGCTCAACCAAGGAGATGAAAGATCTCTACAAGGAGAACTATAGAGCACTGATGAAAGAAATAGTAGGTGACACAAACAAATAGAGAAACATCTCATGCTCATGGACTGGTAGAATCAACACCATTAAAATGTCTATACCATCCAAAGTGATTTATAAATTCAGTGCAATTTACATAAAAATAGTCTGAATACCCAAAGTAATGATAAGCCAAAAGAAAAATACTAGACCCATCACATTACATACTTCATACTATATTACATGAACTACAGTAACCAAAACAGCATGGTACTGATATAAAAATATTTAGACCAGTGCAACAGAATAAAGAACCCAGAAATAAAACCATGTAGCTGTAATCAACTGATGTTTGCCAAAGCTGACAAAACCAGACACTGGGGAAGCGATGCCCTGTTCAACAAATGGTGCTGGAAAAACTGGATAGCCACATGAAGAAGAATGAAACAAGACCTCTGTCTCTCTCCATATATAAAAACTAATGCAAGATGGTTCACAAGTTTTATTGTTACTTATCTCCACATGCAGAAAGTAAGATTATTAATATTCTTTTTATTTTTCTAGTTTTTGGGTTTCAGGTTCTTCAGCTTTCAGTCATTGCAAAGAAACCACGTTCTAGTATTATTGAATGCCTCTCTTCTCTCAAAGTACTCCACCTTATCATTTTCCACATTATCTAGAAATTAAGGGTGTGTATGTGTGTGTTTATGTGTGTGTCTGTGCAATTGTCTGCTGTTGTGAGCTTTAGGAGTGATCAAAAAAATCAAGTTGTATTTATCCTCATATTCTCAGTGTTTAGCATGGGGAGGCACACAATAAAAATACATTTCTTGAATTTAAATAAACTATGTGAACATAGATTTTTTTTGTAATTACCAAAAATAATTGCAATATTAAATACATTAACTTAATTAATTTTGAAGTTCAATTCAATGTGTAGGTGCTGGAAAATGAAAAAGAAAGAAGCAAGGACATGTTCTTCATGGACTCAGAGCCTGGCAGCGACAAAGCACAGAATAATATTAATAATTTGTTAAGGTAATATGAGAAAGACATAGATATGTAATCAGAAAAGCAATCAAAGCTTCATTCTGCTTTCAAGCGTTAGAAACTTAAATCTAGTTAGCTTTTATGAGCATGCAAAGTTGATTTATTATTTTCTAAACCCTGCCAGTAAGAGAAATTGGTCGGCTAGTTCTACAGGATGTTACCAAACAAAACCCTGAAATTTCTAAGATTCTCTCTTTTTTCCTCTCTATCATTTTTCTATTTCTAATTTTTTTGCCATTGTTTGGTGCACGCCAACTTTTCTTCCCAAATTAGCTTCATCTACTATCCAGAAACACAGCTATTGATTGCTTTGATGCACTTAGTCTAGTGTTACAGATAAGATAGTAATTTTTTTTTTAAATTTATAGGGATGGTACTTAGTTGGCACCATTTCATTTAGTGCTGCTCAGTGATAGCTGTGAGTCAATGAAATCCACACAAATGCCATGTTTATGGTTGGAAAAAAAGCCTTTACCAATGATGGAGGTCAAGGTCTGGACAAATGCATTGTAGATGTATATTATGGGATATGTAGTATTCAGAAGATTCTTAAATAAAAATTAGTATGTGATCTTGATTTTGAGAATTGAATTGAACTCTTCAGGTAACAGGAATTAAGAGTTATTCTTCCAGAGATAACACAGTAAACAAAAAATTGAAGCCGTATAACATCCTTTGGGAACTTGTGGGCTCTTGAGATACTTCTCAGATAAAAGGTGAGAAGGCAATAAAAGAGAGGAAAAAATACAGGAAGGAACTTCATCATGAAGGGAGTAGAATACTGTCCTTGATTTTTCCAAACGATAATTAATTTTTTTTGTACTTTAGTGTAGTAAAATACACATAGCACAAAATTTACCATATTGATTATTTTAAGCGTATAATTCATTGCTATTAATTATATTCACAATTTTGTGTAACCATCACCACTATCACTATCTCAAACAGAAACTCTGTGCCTATTAAACAATAACTCCCCCCTTCCCACTCCCTCTCCAGCCCCTGACAACTTATATTATACTCCCCATCTCTATGGATTTGTATGTTCTATGTACCTCATATAGGTGCAATCATACGATATGTGCATATTTATCCTTTCATATCTGTTTTAGATCATGTAGCCCAATGTTTTCAAATTTACCTATGTTTTAGCATGTATTAGAGTTTGATTCTTTTTTAAGGCTGCATAATATTCCATCATGTATGTTTATCCACTGATATATTGTTAGTCTTTATCTACTACTCTGTTGATAGACCTTTGGAATGGTTCTACCCTTTAGCCATTATAAATAATGTTGCTATCAGCATAGGCATACACGAATTGTTTGAGTCCCTGCTTTCAATTATTTGTGCTATACACTCAGAATGGGAATTGCTAGGCCATATGATAATTATATGTTCCATTCTTTTAGGGAACCATCATACTGTTATCTACTGCAGCTGCACCATTTTATATTCTGGTGAGCAACACCAGCAGTGCACAAGTGCTCCAATTTCTTCACAGTGTTGTCAACAATTATTATTTTCCTTTTCATTAACTGTCCTAATGAAGGTAAAGTGGTATCTCACTGAGGTTTTCATTTGCATTTCTCTAATAACGAGTGGTGTTGTGCACATTTGCAGTCACCTCTGCCTACTCATTACTGAAATAATTGGATTTCTATCAGTATAGATGTATTTTGACTATGTTGAGTTTTGACTGAATTTTATATTAATGGAATCTTACAGTATTTGTATTAGTGCTGTCAAAGTATGTAATCAGTTAGGTATGAGCAAGGGAGAAATAATGGAAAAGTTAATCAATTGGCTTAAATAAACAATCCTGAATGAACAGACTTCAGGAGAAGACAAGCCATTGATTTCCCATTGTTGCAGTTACAAAGTGACCCTACCCTCATTATTTATGAACAAAATGAACACTGCCTGCCCAGCCTACTTTGGCTTCAACAAGTAAAAAAAGCCTCTCTTTCTCTCTCTCTCTCTCTTTGTTTTTTTTTTTTTGGATAGTCTCATTCCACATCCCTGGGTAGAACGCTGCGGCATCATAGCTCACAGCAACCTCAAAGTCTTGGGTTCAGGCAATCCTCTTGCATCAGCCTCCTGAGTAGCTGGGACTACAGGTGTCCAACAAAAGGCCCAGTTAGGTTTTTTTTTTTTTTTTTTCCTATTTTTTGGTAGAAACAGGGTCTTGCTCTTGCTCAGGCTGGTCTCAAACTCCTGAACTCAGGCAAACAGCTGCCTCAGCCTCACAAAGTGCTAGGATTACAGAAATGAGCCACCACACCCAGCTTCCTGCTCTGTTTCTTGAAAGTCTTAATTTCACTTCTGTGTGAAACTTTCCTAAGCCTGTCCACATTCACTTAATAAACTTACCATTACTCAGTTGTGTGTGTGTTCTGAAGTTCCTTTCTGTAATGGTAGTAAGAAACTTTACACCTGTGACAATGGTTTGCTCTTCTGTATCTGTCTTCTTGTACTCAGCAAGAAGACTAAAAGTGACAACTATTGAAGAATAAATAGATAAAATTTATCTATTGAATAATTTTTTTCTTTGTGGGTATCTTATAGAGTCAATGACAGTAGTGACATGTCCTCAAACAGTCTAGCAGATTGGGACAAGAGGAGGTAGAATGATGTAGCTAATGCAAAGCAACTGGGGTGTATTACAGTGTAGGGGCTTCATGTCATGCTTCCTTCTAGAAATGTCTTGTACAATCAGATAACACAATCGAACGAGGAGAGATAAACTTGCTATATGGTGATGGAATTTGGGATGTGTGTGTGTCTGTGTGTAATAAACGGACATGTAGAAAAACACTTTGAAAGTTCGAGAACAAGTAAAGATTATAATTTTTATAATAATCATATTATTATGATGGTGATGATTTTAGTTTCTGTCATGGTTAACATCATGTATTAACTTGACTGGATCATTAATTTCTCAGACATTGGGTTACACACCATTCTGGGCAAATCTGTGGAGGTGTTTCTGGATGAGATTAACATTTGAACTGGTAGATTAAGTAAGGCAGATTGCCTTTTAAATTATTTATTTATTTATTGTTCTTGTAAAAATGATTTTTTTTTTTTTGAGACAGAATCTCAAGCTGTCCCCCTGGGTAGAGTGCCATAGCTTCACAGCTCACAGCAACCTCCAACTCCTGGGCTCAAGCGAGTCTCCTGCGTTAGCCTCCTAAGTAGCTGGGACCACAGGTGCCTGCCACAACTCCTGGCCATTTTTTGGTTGCAGCCATCATTGTTGTTTGGTGGGCCTGGGCTAGATTCAAACCCACCACTTTAGGTGTACGTGGCTGGCGCCTTAGCCACTTGAACCACAGGTGCCAAGCCCAAAAATGATTTTTTTAATGAAATTATATCAGAGTACATTAATACTATCATGGGACCTTTTTTAATGTGGGTGAGACTCACTCAATCTCTTAAAAGCCAAAATAAAACAAAAAGGCTGATCTTCCTGCAAGTAAAGGAGAATTCCTCTTAACTGACTGTCTTGGAACTAAGACACTGGCTTATCTTGCCTTGAGACTTGAACTGAAACTCAGCTTTTCCTGAATCCAGAGCCTGTCAGCTTCTGGACAGAAATGCACCATCACTCTCTTGGCTTTCCTGGGTCTCTTGTTTATAACCCATCCCTGCTGATCTTCAGATTTGCTGGCATCTATAACTGCATTGTCAGATTTCATACGTATATATAAAATATATATATGATATAATAATAGTACATCATATAATATATCATATATGCTTTATTTTAAGACATCATATATACTTTATATATATGTATGAAATCTGACAGTTAAAATCACAAAATCATCCTAGAAAAGGTTCAACATACCTCACTGATGAATGTCACTACAGCCACCTTCAGAGTACTCCCTTTAGGAAGCTATGCACTGATGCCAGTGCCTAGTCCACCCTTCAAACAAATTTTGAAAGTTTTCTTCAGGAATGATCATCGGAACTATCATTGTATGATAGATAAAAACATGCAATAACAATAACGACTGCCACTTAGCAATACACCATCACCCGTGAACACAAACACAGCTGTGAGACACTGATATGCAAAGGTTGTGAAACCTTACTGAGTTATTTATACAGTGCTACCAATGTAACCACCCTGTGGTCAGTTCATGAACTTAATTCTCAGACTTTGTACAATGACAGCTCTGACTGTCCTTCCAGTAAAAAAAGAGCTCCAAAATTGCTTTGAAGGGCAAACTAGATCCTGAGACCAGTGCATTGCATCTTAAGGTGAGTCCTTTAAATATGACAATAGTAATATTTAACAATGAGCCATTTAGAACTTTTTTTAGAATGAGTTTGTGAATTTAATTGTCAAAACTTCATATGTGTGTGTGTGTATTTCTTGTTGGTTTTCTTTCTTTGTGGAACTGTGCATAATACACTCAGCCAAGGAGAAAACCTATCCAATTTGAATATATATGCTATGTATATATTTTTTCTTTTTTTTAAACAGGAAAAATAGATCTGATAGGAAAAACAGTATTACTATACATTTTTTTTTGCCATATGGTTTTTAAATGACGTCTACATATTACCTCATGATTTAGCCCTCTCAGAAATCTATCCTGTACATAAAATGTCCCTGATTCAAAGAATTAACAGGCCTTGCACAGGAATAAGTGCAGCACCGTCTGTACTGGAGCCTGGGGCTAGGACCCCTGGTCTTAATTCTTTCTGCTATGTTTTGTTTCTCAGGTCATATTTCTCCTGCCCACATCTGCCCACAGCCACCCGTGATCTGAATTACTGCCCTTGGGTTTGAACACAGCAAGCACGTGATCTTTCATACAAAGACTCTGTTTGTCGATGACTTTTCAGACCCCTCGCTTCATCTACTATTTTCTTGCTTCTATCAGTCACAGCTGGGAACAACCACATCTATCCACTTGATGAAATCTAAACGCATAAAGTGATTTCTTTCCTACAAGAGAGGACCATTATGGATAATTTAGGCTTTGGGTTGGACAGAAGAGAATACTCGTACTGTGAGGAATTTAATCTCTTTTCAAAATCTTCAGGTCAGGGCAAAGTCTCAGAGTTAAAGAAAAATATAGAAAAAAATTTTTCCCAGTAAAGTGATTTTAAGGTTACAGGGAAAGTCCTTCTCCCGACAAATGCTCCTCATTGCATGCATATAATCTTTTTTTAACAGGGGACAAGACCTTACCTTTCACAAGAAAGAGACGTTTTAATTCTCCCAGGGGAGAGTTAACACTATGGTCATAACAAAAGCTAAGATCTTTATGTGGCTTATTATGTGTCAGGCACTCTTTTAAGTACTTATTGATTATCATTCCTACTTTTCTCAACAACTCCGGGTGAAAGCAGGCTTATTATCCCCATCTTACAGATAAGAAGACAAGCAGAGAGAAATGAAGACTCACTCAGCATCAGTGCTTGAACTGGCATTCAAGTCTAAGCAGTTTGACTATTGAGGGTTTTTTTGTTCTGTTGCCTGTTGTTGTTGTTGTTGTTGTTTTGTTTTCTTCTACCTTTTTTTTTTTTACTTAATCCCTACACCATACTGCCTCTCTACAATAGGATAAAAGAAAAGGATAAAGGAAAAAAAGAAATAAAATAAAGGAAAAAACATGTTATTGTCCTTAGGAAAAATGGGCTGTAGAGGGGAAAAGAGCATTCACAACAGCATATAATAATTACAGCTGGGCAAGGGGCCTTAAGTAAGCTATAGACAGGTCACAGGCTGTCTGGTAAGAAAACGTAGATCAAGAGTAGCAGCTGGAAATGAGATTCCTTGAGAGGAGATTGAAAGAGAGGGCTTAGTGGCAAACATAGGGAGAGTGAATTGTTCGTGATGATATGGTGAGGGTAGAATAACATTTGTCTCCAAAATTTTGCCAACTGCCAATACCTCCTTCTTAATTTATTTTTTAATAGACATTACTTTTAGAACAGTTCTAGGCTCACAGCAAAATTAAGCAGACATACAAGTAGTTTCAATTTACCCCTCCTTCAACCTTTCCTATCCCATGCCAGATTCAAACATTTATTAAAATGAATGAACCCTGACACATTATTATAACCCAAAGTCCATAGTTTATATTGGGGTTCGCTATCAGTTTTATACAATCTATCTATTTTGAGAAATGAATTTATCAAAATGAATTTATAATTATAGAATCATACAGAATGTGTTCACCAGCCTAAAAATCCCCTGTGTTTAATCTAATTTGTCCCTTACCCATTCTCCCAGAAGCCATTACTGTTTCTGTAGTTGTGTTTTTTCCAGAACGTCATATAAAGTAGAACCTCCATAGTTGACTGCCTCCCTGGATTGACCACTTCTTCAAGTTGACCTAGTTTTCATAGACTAGACATGCACCCCATGTATACATCACTACAGTTAAGCCTAGTTCCTTACGTTGACCACCTCCGTATGGTGACCAATTTGTTACAGTCCCATGGGGGCCAACTTGGAAAGGCTGTGCTGCTGGAGTCCTACACAAGCCTTTTCAGATTGTCTTCTTTCACTTAGTAGTGTATTTTAAGGATTTTCTACTTTTTAAGGACTTGATAGCTCATTACTTTTTAGCATTAAATAATATTCTTTTGTGTGGAAGTACTATAGTTTAAGCAGAATAAATCTGCTGCAAACATCCATGTGAAAGCTCTTGTATAGGCGTAAGCATTCAACACATTTGGGTAAATGCCTGAGTTGAATTGCTGGATCAAATGGCAAAAATAAGTTTAGTGTTCTAAAAGTTTACCTCACTGTCTTCCAAAGTGGCCACCCCACCCCACTCTCAATGAATTGGAATTTCCTTTGTCATATGTCCTCATCAGCATTTGGTTTTGTCAGTGTTCTGGATTTGGTCATTCTAATAAGTGTATACCTCATTGTGGTCTTAATTTTCATTCCACCAATGATATATGATGCTGTATACCTTTTCATATGCTTATTTTGCATCTATCATTTTTATGAGGTATCTGTTATGATCTTTTGCATATTTTTAAATTGTATTCATTTTCTTATTGAGTTTTAAGAGTTCTTTTTCATATTTGGATAGGCAATTGCTTCTAAATTTTTTTAGACAAATATTTTCATCCATTCTGTAGCTTGTCTTCTCACTCATTTGACAGTGTCTTTCACAGAATAGAAGTTTCAACTTTTAGTCAATTCCAGCGTATCAATTCTTGCTTTCATGGATCACACCTTTGCTGTTATATTTAAAATGTCATCACTGAACCTCAGGAGCATTACATTGTTTCCTATGTTATCTTCTAGGCATTTAATAGTTTTGCATTAAAGTCTATGATTTGTTTTCAGATAATTTTTGGGAAGGGTATAATCTGTGTGTCTAGATTCATCCTCTTGGAAATTTTTTTTAAATGTATGTTAATGTGTAGAGTTGTTCCAGCATCATTGGTTAAGAGACTGTCTTTTCTTCATGGAATTGCCTTTGCCTTTGTCAAAGATCAGTTGATAAAATCATATTTGTGTAATTCTATTTTGCAGCTCTCTGTTCTGTTCCATTGTTTTATTTGTCGGTGTTGTCAATACCACAGTGGCTTAACTGTTGTAATTTTATTGTAAGGCATGAAAATGAATAATACCCATTCTCCAGCTCTGATCTTCTCCTTCAATACAGTGTTGGATATTCTGGGTATTTTGCCTTTTGCCTCTCTACATAAACTTTAGAGTTAATTTACTGATTATCCATCGAGTAATTGAAAGGATCATGACTGATAGCCATATGTATCCCTACAGATCAAGTTTGAAAGAACTAAAATCTTGACAACATTGAGTCTTCCCACTACTCACAGACACGGCATATCTCTCCCTTTACTTCTTCATTCTCTGATGTATTTCCATCACACTTTTATAGATTTTTTTTATATGTCTCGTATATGCTTTGTTAGATTTATAGTAAAAAATTTTATTTTTTGGAGTGGTGCTAATGTAAATGGTACTATACTTTTAAGATTCCATTTGTTCACATATTCACTGATGGCATATCAGACATCTATTGACTTTCGTGTTTTGACATCATATCCTTCTAAATCCACTCATTAATCAATTCATTTAGATTTTCTGCATAGGTGGTTGGTCATATTATTTGTGAATAAGGATAATTTTATTTCTTTCTTTCTAATATGTATATATTTTATGTCCTTCACTTACTTTATTGCATTGGCTAGGACATCCAGTACAATGTCAAAAAGGATTCATGAGAGAAAACATTCTTGCCTTATTTCTGATCTTAATAATATAGCTTTTAATTTCCCACCAATAGGGATGATACTTGTGGTAGAATTTTTGTGGATGTCTTTGACAAATTAAGGAAATTGCCATCTATTCCCAGTTTGCTAAGTGTTTTTATCATGAATTAATGTTGGATTTTATCAGATGCTTATACTACATATATTGTGCTTTTTCTTCTTTAGCTGGTTGATGTGATGAATTACATTAATTGATACTTGAATTTGGAACCAGCCTTCCTCACCTGGGATGATTGCCACCTTGTTGTTACGTAGTTACTTTTGTACATTGTTGGACTTGAATAACTAATATTGTCCTGAGTATTTTGCATCCATATTTATGAGGGATATTTGATCTTTTTTGGTAACATCTTTGTCTGATTTTGGTATTAGGGTAATGCTGAGCTTATAGAATTAGCTGGAAGATATTTCTTCTGCTTTTATACTCTGAAAGAAATTATAAAGAATTGATAACAATTCCTTCCTTAAATATTTGGTAGAATTCACCAGTGAAACCATCTGGGTTTTTTATTATTTTTTTTGGCAAGTCAACTTTTTAAATAGGTACAGGCCTATTCAAATTATTTCTTTTAGTATAAGTTTTGGCACACTTCAAAATATTCGTCCATTTCATCTATCAGGCATCCTCAAACTATGGCCTGCGGGCCACATGCGGCCCAATGAGGACATTATCCGGCCCGCTGGGCGTTTTTACCACCGCTGCCTGTCAAACTTAGCAGCCAACTCGTCCTGGGGCCAACAATCTGGCCCTCCAATGGTCTGAGGGACAGTGAACTTGCCCCCTGTTTAAAAAGTTTGAGGACCCCATTCTAGGCTATCAAATTTGTGGGCATACATTTCTTCATAACACTTCTTTATTATTCTTTTAATGTACATACTTTCTAAATGATGTCTCCTCTTTCATTTCTGGTATTAGTAATCTTTGTCCTCTTTATTTTTGACTTTGTTGTCCTACCTAGAAGCTTAAAATTTTATTAATCTTTGCAATAATCAGCTTTTGGTTTTATTGATTTTCCTCAATGCTTTTCTCTTTTTAATTGAACTGATTTCTGCTCTAGTTTTTATGTATTTCTTCTTCTTCCTTTGAATTTGAGTTTCTCCTCTTTTTCTAGTCCCCAAATCTAAGCTTAACTGTTTGATTTTATATCTTTCTTCTTTGCTAACATATGTACACATTCAGTGCTACAAATTTCCTTTTAATCATTTCTTTTATTGCATCACACAAATTTTGATAAGTTGTTTTTTGGTTTTGAACTGTGATAGTGGATTAATCTATTTCTTCTTGCATTTATATCAGTTTTTATTTCGTGTGTTTTGATGCTGTACTGTTAGAAATATATACATCATTGTGTCTTGGGCTGTGCCTGTGACCCAGTGGGTAGGGTGCTGGCCCCATATACTGCAGGTGGCAGGTTTGAAACTGGCCCTGGCCAAACAGCAACAAAAAAATAGCTGTGCATTGTGGCGGGCATCTGTAGGCCCAGCTAGTCAGGAGGCTGGAGCAAGAGAATTGCCTAAGCCCAGGAGTTGGAGGTTGCTGTGAGCTGTGACAGCATAGCACTCTACCGAGGGTGATAAAGTGAAATTCTTTCTCTAAAAAAAAAAAATTCATTGTGTCTTCCTGGGGAATTGATCCCATTTTCATTAGGTAATGCTCCAATATTATTTTTACACTCTAGCCTTTTTAATCTTAGTGCTACCATGATATATATTTCTGTCCCTTACCTATAAAGTGTAAGGGTCTTTATGTAAAGTAGGCTTATCCTAGACAGCATATAGCTGTCTTTTACTTTTGCTTTTTTGTTTTTTGAAAAAGAGTCTCGTCTTTGGTAGAATGTCCTGGTGTCTTGAGTTCAAGCAATCCTCTTGCCTCACTCTCTTCCGTAGTTGGGACCACAGGCACTTGCCATGATGCCCAGCTAGTTTTTCTGTTTTTAGTAGAAATAGGGGTCTCTCTCTTGCTCAGGCTGGTCGTGAACTCCTGAGCTTGAACAGCCTCCCAGAGTGCTAAGATTATAGGCATGAGCCACCACACCTAGCCCTTTGGTCTTAGTTTTTAATTCACTGCAACAACCTCTGTTTGTTAATTAATGTATTAAGACTATTGACATTTAAAGTGACTATGCAGTTGCATTAATATTTAATATATTATTTGTTACTGTTTTCTTGTCATTGCTCTTCTCATTTGTTTTTATCTTTGTCTTCCTCTTTTGTGCTTTTTGTGGTTTTTATTGAGCAGTTTATGTAATTAGAATTACATAAATTATGTAATTATGTAAATAGAATTATGTACTTATGTAAATAGAATCACATAAATTCTATATTTTCTCCTTTCTTAGAATATCAAGTATTCTTTTTAACTTTTAATTATCTGACCTAGAGTTTGCTAGATACAATTACGCATAGTCCAAATTCATTTTCAAATAACACTATCCTGCTTCACAGGTAGTCCAGTACCCTATGTAACAAAGTATTACTAATTCTCCCATCCTACCTCTTGTATCATTGCTGCAATTCATTTTGCTTACAAATTTATACATGCATTCATTACACTTATGCACTTACACCAACAGTTTTAAAACTTTTTTTTTTCTTAGTTGATTTAACGAACAGAATGTTTTTCAAGATAATATACCAAGAACATGACAAGGTATTTGAATTTGAATACATGGCCAAATCACAAAGCTTTAAATATTTCATTTTATTCTCTTCTTACTTGTATGGTTTTTGAAGAGAAATAGATGTAATTATCCTACACAGATAAGCTGTTTGTTTTTCTTCTGGCCTCTTCCAGGACTTTTTCTTTGTCTTCCATTTTCTTGAATTTGAATTTATTTGTATGTGAATTTATTGTTTGTTGTTGGTTGATACGTTTTTATTATCTTCATTTTGGCATTTATCATGTGTGATGTTTTCTAAGACTCTTGGGATTGTGGTTTGGTGTCTGCCACTAATTCAGGTAAATTCCCCATTATTGTTTTAAATATTTCTTCTGTTCCTTGTTCTCTTATTTTTCTTTCTCAGTGCCTGTGTGTTATAATTTTGTAGTCATCCCACACTCTCTGGATATTCTGATCCATTTATTCAGAAATTTTTCTGTTTTTTTTTTTTTTTTTTCAGTTCAGAGTTCCTATTGATATGTCCTTAAACTCAGATAATCTTTCCTCAAATATGTTCGGTTTACCAATGAGCCCATCAATGTTATTTTTTATTTCTATTCTAGTGTTTCTGATTGCCAGCATTTCTGTTTCTGTTCTTTCTTTGAATTTCTATCTCTCTGCCTCTAGGAACCCTCCTGTTCTTGTCTGTTGTTTTCCTTTTCTATTAGAATCCTTAGCAGAATAGTCATAGTTACCTTAAAATCCTTGTTTGATAATTCTAGTATTCCTGCCATATTTGACTCTGGGTGTAATACTTATTCCTTCTCTTCAGACTATGTTTTTAGTTTGTTTTTCTTTTTAATCTCCTTGTACATTTTTTTTTGTTGTTGTTGTTGGGAACCATATACAATTTACTCTATAGAAGGAACTGCAATAGACAGGCTTTCAGTTATGTGGGATGGTGTGGGGACGGAAAGGATTCTATAGCCCTGTGACTAGGTTACAGTTTTATTGAACTTGTGCCAAGACTATGAACTTCACACATACTTCTCAGTATTTTTCCCCACACGTGGGACAAGATGCTAGAGGTGGCTGGAGTTGGACATATCTTTTCTCCCACATTGAAGGTTAGAAAGGGCTGGAGTTGGGTAATTCCCTTCCCTTAAGTCATTTAGATTCTGATAACACTGCAACAGTTAAGCTTGGGTAAAATACAGAGGGTGCCAAATATGTATACAGATTTTAAGAAAGAAAAAAAGCTGTATTAAAATTGTAATATTCAAGTCTTGTTTGCTGCAATTATAAGAAATACAAGACACAATATTCATGGTAACAAATGTTATCAGCGTATGTTGAGTGTTACAATTTTAATGCAGTTTTTTTTCCTTAAAATGTGTATACATTTTTCTGGCACCCTCTGTAGTTTTTCTTAAAGACAGTCCATATTGAAAAGAATATAATTCTCTGATATATTTCAAAATAGTTCATTTGAAAATATCCTGGAAACATAGGGATATTTTTTTCTAATATTTACTTTGAGATTCTAGAAGAGTTCCTGGAGGTAGACATCACAAGGGTGAGTGCTCCCTGAAGGCTGGGTCCCTAGAGTTCACAACTTTCAGTCTGGTTTGTACTGAGGTCCTAGCAACTTGTCAATCCTGATTCATTTTCCTGTGCCAGGACTGGTTCCTTTAGGGCTTTTTTTGTGGCTCCTCACTTTGGCAAGTTTTGAATTTCTGTGACTGCTTCCTTGCCTATGTCTGAAATTTTGAGGGCAGAAGTTTGCTTTGTGATCTCAGTTCTTTGATACATCTAGGAAGATGTTTTGTATTTCAGTTTGTTCAATCAGCTATTTACTTGTTACAACAGAGTGACAACCTCAAAGCTTCTTATATACTGGGTCCTTTATGTTCATTTTTAATATAAATGTATTAACCATAAATCAGAAATCTCTCTACTGGATCTTTTCTTTCCCTGTGGATGAGTCCAGTGATATGGACTAAAATATTTGGAAACATTCTCATTCCCAATTATGTCCATGTAACTAGATGTAACTTGATATAAGCTCAACTAAAATAGTAAGATGTAGGTATGGGGGCAGGTTCATTCTGAAATATGAAGGCAAATAAGTGGGGTTACTCTTGATGGATCATTAAGTCTCTCTGCAAGGAATCATATAAATCATGATGAAAAATGGACTGTGAGATCTACTTCATAAATCCTGGCCCGGTTTCCAAAAGGTAGCATCTTGCAATCTCAAAATCAGTACTCAGCATTTCAGATGCAAACCTGCAGCCCGACTCCTGCAGGAGTTAATGTGTTAGCATTTTAACAAATTGAACCACTTCGGTGGCCTATTTATCAGTGCAAGCTATTTGGAAATGTTGCAACCATATGTCGTCCATTGAAATGAACACTAAACACTGCATTTATAAATGGTAATTTATGACTCATAAATGTCTTTGCTATTAGAGCCATTCTGCCACTGTGAATGGAATTGATAGCAGGTTCTGAGCTCTGTGGTGTGTGTATATTTTTTCCCCCTTTTTAGGAATGTTGAGGATATTAAAACTTTAATGCTTCATGGAAATGTTATTTTTAAAAAGCTGCGCATATCAAAAAGATTGTGTTTTATGCTAGATTTTCATATTTACAAATTTGACAGACAGGTTAAATATATGTGTGCATGTGCATATGGTGAAGATTGTTTATATGCTCCTATAGACAAGGATTATAGAGTTATAACTCTAAAATGTGGAAGTTATACCTTGTTATCTGTCGAGGCCTTGGATTTACCTATGTAACTGAAACTACAAGTCATCTGCACTAATATCTTACCCAGCCTGACTTTGATCTGGACATATGGCCCCCTGGGATGAAGAATGCATTATTCATTTGCCTTGCAAAAAGGGATAGCAAAGTGACTAGTCAATATAGGCAGAGAGATTGTGTGGGAGCTTCTAAGAAATCACATTAAAATATATAGAGCTGGATTACTTAGCATGTTTTGATTGGTCCTTTCTTCCTCCTGTTGGGTGGAAATGCGTACATCAGGCTGGAATTTGAGCAATCATTTGGATAGGGAGGACTATGAACTCACTGTATTAGACTTGGAAGAGCCTGAATCCATGACAAACTCAGGAAGCCATATGCTGACCCTGTAAAATGTAGCTCATACTTATTTTATGTGAATAAAAGAAAGGGCAGAAAAGAAATCTTCCTTATTTGCACAGTCATTTGTATTTTGTGAATAATGCATATAAATTAATTGATATAATTGGATAATACAGTGTATCTTGATTTAAAGATAGAATTATTTTAGAACTAGATAATTTATTTTATGTTCACTAAGATCACACAACTCTATATGATTCAGGAAATTTCTAGAATCCAGGTTTTTGAGTCGTCGTTCTTTATTCTTGCTATTTGCACCACATCTGCAGCATTTAATAGGTCTATGCAGGAGATATCATGTTTTAATCTAGCTTGTAGGATTTGTAGTCAGGCAAACCTGTCACCCAGCAGGTGGGAGTATCTCCTGGGGAATTTGTTGATGGCAGGGAGACAAATTTATATTAGAAAGCAGGAGTTCCAAGAGTTTATCACATGTAATCCTTTACATATATGTAAATCTAGTTCTATCTATAACAGTTACATGACTATCTCTGGCTCATCAAAAATGAATATTATCAAATATTTGTAGGTCCAGCAGTCCCTCCAATTTTCCTTCCTGTGATTTCAGTTGCCCTCAATAAGTTTAATTCTGTAAAAATTAAATGCAAATATCTAGAAGTAAAAATTCATAAGTTTTAAATTGTGTGTCATTCTGAGTAGTGTGATGAAATCTCTCAGTCTAGCTCCATCCCACCCGGGATGTGAATCATTCCTTTTTTCCTGCATAGCTATGTTATCTATGTTTTTCCTGCCTGTTAGTCATTTAGTAGCCATATGAGTTACAAGACCAACTGTCATGGTGTCACAGTGCTTGTGCTCAAGTAACCCTTTTTTTTCCTTAAAAAGTTTCCAAAGTGCAAGAGGAGCAATATTAGCAATCCAGATATATACAGAGAAACCATAAACTACTTTCGTTAAATGAAAAAGTGGACAGTTCTAGAGTTAGTAAGTACAGAAAAAAGTCATATGCTGAAGTTCATAAAATCTGGTGAGAACAAATCTTCTATTTGTGAAATTGTGACAAAGCAAAAAGAAATTCATACATCATAGATATAGCATTGGGTACTATTACTGGCATCAACTAGGGGTATTGGAAAATATCCCCTGAGAATACCAGGAAACTACTCTATGAGTAAATAAAGAAATAATTAAAGCCACTGGTCTATAAATACACATGTTTATTTATGTATATATTATAAAAGTGATCTATAATATTTACATACACAAACTGCTCTGTAAATGTATATATTATATTATAAGTAGACTCTATAAATATATATGTATGAGATCAGACAATTGAATTCACTGACTCTCCTAGAAAAAGTTCTACATACCTCATTGCTTAATATCACTATACTTACCTTTGAAGTACACCTCTTTGGAAATGATGCACTGATGCCAGTGCCTACTCCATCCTTCAAAGCAATTTTGGAACTCTTTCTGGAATGACCATAGAGCTGTCATTATCTGTCACACACAAAAAATCAAACAACAATAATGAATGCCACCCAGCAAGTCACCACTACACATGGATATACCACTACACATGAGAACCTGATATACTGAGGTTATGGAACCTTATTGAGTTATTTGTACAGTGCTGCCAATGTAAACACATCTTGGCAAGTTCATGAACTTACTTGTTAGACTTTGTATGATAATGACTCTGATGGTCCTTCCAGAAAAAGAGTTAAAAAATTGTGGGGAAAAGTGGACTAGGTACTGGTATCAGTGCATAGCTTCCCAAACGGAACACTTTGAAGGTGAAAGTAGTGATATTCAGCAATGAGGTGTATAATACTTTTTCTTGAATGAGTTTACAAACTTAATTGTCAAACTTCATATGTGTATTATAGAGACTATATTAGACTCTATATAGAGAGAGACTAGTATAGTCTCTATAATATACATATGATACAAACTACAAATATACACAAAAAGACTACTGTATAAGTATATATATGGATATATGTATACACACACACACACACACATACGGATACACATTTTCCACAGTGAAAGTTTTAGTGTACTGTTTTGAAATTCTGATGCTTTGGGAAATTGTAGCTATAATTATGTATGTATTTGTACCTATAATTATGTGTGTTATTAATATATTATTATTAATATGCACAGTTCTATGATGGCTTTTAATTCTAGGAATTGGATATTTGAGATTCCAGCCAACCAGTGAGATAATGTAAGAGAGAACCCAAAGGTTATAGCTGATGAACTTCTAAAATAGGGAAAAGAATTTCTCATTGTTCAAGGATAATGCAAAGTTTTAACCTTAGGGTGTAATGATCCAAACATGACAAGTAGAATAGAATTTTATCATCGATTATTAATGTCAAAGTATGATCCTATATCTAACCTCCCCAAACACACTCACACACTATACAGATATATAAGGGAATTTAAGTTTTCTAGTGTGCCTCTCACTTGCAGAGACAGGAACCCTTCTGCAATGTTTAATTAATTAATTAAATCTTGTGTTTTAAGAGTCCCTACTATATATGTGTTACTCTTTTAAGGCTGAGGATCATAAAAGATGAATTTCTTCAAGAATTCAGAGTTTTGTGGCAAGGAAGACATGGACACTAACAATTAAAAACTAATTAATCCCATCTCAGGGTGGGCAAGGGACAAGTCAAATTTGGACAACAGACCATAGTTTGCCACATATAGCACCATTGACTTACTCATTCTTGTTTAGCTCTACATTTGTTTCCAATTTTTTAGTTCCACAAATAAGCATTACAGTTCTTCTAATCTATTGTTTAAAAGCCTTAGAATTTCTCGAATCCCACAGTGTTGACATATTCCTCAATAAAAAATATATTTAATGACACATCCAATAAACACACACACGCGTGCACGGTATTGCATGTGTCCAGTTGTGCGTGGTGGCACTGTGCACACAGGCATAAATTTTACATTCACAAAACAATATCCCTCTTACTGTGATGCACTTTGATGTTCTCTAGTCCATCCTACCCTATTCTGTATTCTTAAAAAAATTGGCCTAACCACTGAATCAATTTAATAATTTGAAAATTATTCCCTTAAGTATGTGCCCAGAAGGGATATTGTTGGTTTAACAAGTATGCTTATATTAAACTTTACCATATGGCGTAAAATTAATCGTAAAATTCTTCCCAGCAATTAATACAAGCTTGTTTTTCTACAGCCCCTTTCTTGTTTTTTGACTTTTAATTTTAAAATAATTTTAGGCTTACAAAAATATTGCGTAAATATTAAGAGTTCCCGTTTGCCCCTCATGGAGTTTCCTTTAATGTTAACATCCTCCATAACCGTGGTGTAATTATTAAAACCAGGAATCTAACAATGGTACAATTCTATTCTCTCAACTACAGAAGTTAACTCAAATTTTACCAGTTTTGCCTTTCATGTTTCTTTTCCTTTTTTTTTTTTTTTTAACTGTTGTAGAATCCCAGTAAGGATTCCACATTATATTAAACTGCTATTTTCCTTTACATTCTTCTAATCCACACTGTTTTCTCAGTCTTCCCTTGTCTTTCGTGGTCTTGGTAATTTTCAGGGATATTCATCTGTTCTATTCTGGAATACCCTTCAGTTTGGGCTTCTATTATGTTTTATTTATTTATTTTTTTTAGATTGGAATAAGATGATGCATTTTTGGCAACAATATCACAGAAGCAATGTGTTCTGCTTGGTGCACGGTGTCAAGGGATCCAGGATGTCAACATGTCACTACTGGGATGTTCACCTTGATCACTAGGTTAAAGCAGTGTTTGTCTGGGTTTCTGTACCGTAAAGCGACCCTCTTTCATTTTGTAGTCAATAACCATCTGCAGTGAGATATTTTGGGACTACAGAAAAGCTGTTTCTCTTCAGACTTTCACCCGTTAAATTTTGCATCTTCCAAAGGATCTTATCACTGCATCGTGTGACTAATGATTTTCTGATACCGACTTTCTGTTTTAGTCAAATAAATGAACAAAGAAGCTATCTGATGCTTCATGAGCATTTAGAGATCAGAAGCGAAATTGAACATCTTCTCTTATATCTTTTGGCTATTGGTATTTTGTTTTCTCTGAATTGTCCCTTGTACACTTTTTCTTTCCTGTTTAGTATCTTTCTTTCTCAAATTGGTTTGATGAAGCTCTTTGCATATTGTAGGTTCTAGTCTTTTGTCATATAGGGAGTACGTTTGTCATATAGCAAGTGCACTTCCTTTGCATGCAGTTTGCATTTCAATTCATTTATGCTTCCTTTTTGAACATAATTTTATGTAGTAAAATATGCAAAATTTTGCTTTATGTTCTATAACATTTTAAATCTGTCATAAATCCTTTTCCTTTTAAAGTTTTAAAGTTAATCTATATTTTCTACTTTATAAAAATTGATGTTCATATACAGATTTTTAATCCATCTGTAATTTTTTCTTATTTGCATACATGATGTGCGGTAAGAATAAAATTGTGGGTTTTTCCCCATTGGTTAACATGCATATATATATATATGAAATAGTTTTTTATTTAATCCACTAAATTAGAAAACCATTTTGATCATATATGGAAAGTCTATTTGTATATGAGACTACTACTAAGACCTCCACTTGAAATCCCAGCTTGATTTCACTTCCCAGTGTCTGTAACACAGTATTTTATTAGATGCAGCCTTTTTACTATGTCTTAATAGATTAGGAGGTCCTGTCTTCTTGCTTTTCTGAATTATCCCTTGAACAGCTAGCTACATTATTTATTAGAATCTCCTGTTTGAAATTCACAAAAAATCCATTAATAATTATTTCATTTGGGTAACAAACTTCTAGATTAACTTAGTAAAAAATTGATTTCATAGGACACCGAGTCTTTCCATTTTGAATATGACATAGCTCTTCATGCATGTAGGTATGAAGGTATTTATTTTATTTTATTTTTTGCAGTGTTTTGCCAGGGCTGGGTATGAACCTACCACCTCTGGTATGTGGGGCTGGCACTCTACTCCTTTGAGCCACAGGCACCGCCCATATGTAGGTATTTTTTGTTCTTAAAATAAACGAGAAAGAAGGTAATTGGCGGGACCACACCTACAGTGCATCTTACAAGGGTACGTGTGAAACTTACTAAACATAGAATATAAATGTCTTAACACAACTAAGAAAATGCCATGAAGGCTATGTTAACCAGTTTGATGAAAATATTTCAAATTGTATATAAAACCAGCACATTGCACCCCATGACTGAATTAATGTACATAGCTAGGATTTAATAAAAAAATGCTTTTTAAAAATTGTAAAATATTAGGGGGTACACATATTTTGGCATAGTTTGCTTTTGTACATTTTAAGTCAAAGTTATAAATGTGCCCTTCACCCCAAAGTGTGTTATACACCCATTAGTTGTGAATTTATCCATCCTTTCCTCCTATTTGAATTCTATTCAATTTTGCTTCCACATGTGCACATAAGTCTTGATCAACTAGTTCAAATTTAGTATTGAGTACATGTGGTATTTGTTTTTCCATTCTTATAATACTTCACTTAGCAGAATAGTCTCTAGTTACATCCAGATTGTTACAAAAGAGACTAGATCACAATTTTTTTAATGGCTAAATAGTATTTCATAGTATACCTGTACCACATTTTATTAATCCACTCATATATTGGTGGGGACTTAGATTGTTTCCATATCTTAGTGATTGTGGATTGTACTGTGATAAATATTCAAATGCAAGTGTCTTTTTCATAGTCATTCTCATTATAATGACTTTTTCCTTTGATGAAATTACCCAGTAGGGGATTGCTGGATGAAATGGTAAGATTAGTTTAAGTTCTTTGAGATACTACTTCCCAGAGAGGAGCTTGTACTAATTTGCAGTCCCATCAACAGTATGTGAGTGTTTCCTTCTCTCCACATCCATGCCATTCTGGGACTTTTTAATATATAAGACACTCTTACCAGAGTTAGGTGATATTTCGATATGATTTTAATTTTCACTTCCCTGATCACTAGTGACATTGAACATTTTTTCATGTGTTTGTTGGCTCTTACTCTATATTGTTTTAAAAGACTTCTGTTCATGTCTTTTGCCCAGTTTTTAGTGGGGTTGTTTGATCTTTTCTTCTTGATTTGCTTGAGTATTTTGCAGATTCTAGTTATCAGCCCTTCATCAGATGTACAGCATGCAAATATTTCTTCCATTCTGTAGATTGTCTTTTTGTTCTATTGATTGTGTCCTGGGATGTACAGAAGCTGTTTAATTTGAATAGGTTCCATTTATTTATTTTTGCTGTTTTGTAATTGCTTTGAGGGTCTTCTTCATAAGTTATTTGCCAAGGTTTATATCTATCAATGTTTTTCCAATATTTTCTTCTAAAATCTTTTAGTTTCTTGCCTTAGGTTTAAATCTATTATCCATCATAAATTATATTTTGGAGTGATAAGAGGTAAAGGTCCTATTTCAATCTTCTACATGTGGTTATCCAGTTTTCTCAGCACCATTTATTGAATAGAGATTATTTCCACCCATGTACATTTTTGTCTGTTTTGTGAAAAATCAGGTGGGAATATAAGGACTGTTTCATATCTGGATTGTCTATTCTATCCATAGCTCTATGTCTTTATTTTTGTGTCAGTACCATGCTGTTTTGATTATGATAGCCCTGTAGTGTAGCCTGAAGTCTGGTAAAATGATGCCTTCAGATTGTTTTTATTACAGAAAGTTGCATGGTCTATTCAAGGTCTTTTCTGATCCCATATGAAGCATAGAACCTATTTTAATGAGGGCTGTATTGAATCTCTAAGTCACTTTGTGTAATGTAGACATTTTAACAATGTTGATTCTGCCAGTCCATGAGCATAATATGTTTTTTTCATATTTACATCCTGTTAAATTTCTTTCCTCAGTGTTTCATAGTTCTCCCTATAGAGGTCTTTTACCTCCTTGTTTAAATGTATTTCTACATGTTTCATTTTATTTGATGCTGCTGTGAAGATTATTGTATCTTTGATTTGATTCTCAGTTTGATTATTTGTGCACATTGATTTTGTAACCTAAGATTTTGATGAATTTATTTATCAATTGTAAAGTCTCTTGGTTGAATCTTTGGTGTTTTCTAGATGTAAAATCACATTGTCAACTAAGAGCAATGGTCTGACATCTCATTTCCCCATTTAGATAATCTTGTTTTCCTTCTCTTGTCTGATTGTTCTGACTTCCAGCACTATGTTGAATAGAAGTGGTAATGATGGGCAATCTTGTCTGGTTCTAAGTTGAAGTGGGAATGCTTTAAATTTTTCCCCATTCAATATGTTTCATACCAGAGATGCAAGGTTGGTTCAGCGTGTACACATCTATAAATGTAATTTGCCATGTAAATAGAAGCAAGAACAAAGACTATATGATCCTCTTAATAGATGAAAAAAAGAATTTGACAAAATACAGCACCCTTTTATGATAAGAACACTTAAGAATATAGTCATAGATGGGGCATGCCTTAAAATAATAAAAGCCATCTATGACAAAATCACATCCTACAGGAAAATAAATAGAAGTGTGTTAAATATTATAGAGCAATTTTTTGTAATACTCTTAAGAGGTCTATTTTTATATCAGTTAAATTCAACATACATTTTTATGTGTTTAAAATGCATAAGAAAGATACACTTAAATCCCAATATTTTGTCTACAATATGAAAAAAATCTGAGGACTCATGAGGTGTTTTGGGAAAGGATTTCAGTGTATAGAAATTCCCTGTTGGAACTTTCATTTTCTTCTTTTAAGGTTTTATGATTAAGAACAAATAATGACCTATTAAAGGAGTTAAAAAAAATGGTAACTTCTATTTGTACTTGTGTTTTTAAACTGATAGGCAGACTCCAGATATTATTATTTAAAGGAAGATTGAGTTTGGAAAAACAATCAGCAGAGATCACATGAAGATTGCTCAAGAGTGCAGCAGGTTACAGACTATTTATAATTATATAATTGTGAATAGCCCATGGGGGCTATCTGCCTCTCTGTTGCAATAATTGGCCAGATATCCATGAAGGGATGAATTTATACAGAAAAGTACAAAAGCATATTCAGAGATATTGCAGGTTTCATTCCAGGCTATAGCTAGAAAGTGAATATTGCAATACAGCATATGACATGCTTGTTTTGTTTTTCAGTGAATACAACATATGAAAGTTTACATGTACATTTCATAGTCTATTAAATGTACAATGGAAGTATATCTAAAAAGCAATTCATATAATAATTAAAACTATTATTTTTCTTTTCTTTTCCAAAAAGTGCTGACAGATGTAAAGTGAGCACATGCTATTAGAAAAACGTTGCCAGTAGACTTCTTGGACCCATGGTTCCCACAAATCTTCAATATGCAAAATATGCACTATCTGTGAAGAGCATTAAAATGAAATATGCCTGTATTTGGGAAATGAGGGCATTTTGCAAGAAGACATAACCTTTGAAAACAAGAGACCTATTTGACCTTCTATAACTACATTTCCAATAAATTAGTTAGGAATTGCATACTATATGAAGAAATTACAATGGCAAAAAAATTGAGAAATGGACACTGTTTTGAGAGAAAGGTCAATTTAAAAGTAATATAACACACAGAACATGGATAATTATCAAAGTAATCTCTAAAGTGAGTACCTGTACTATAATATTACTAAAAATGATCTTGAAGATTGAGTAGACTAATCCTTCACATTTTACAAATAGATAAAATGAGGCTCTGAAAATGGCTGAATAATGATGAGACAGCTATACTTTCCAGTCAGCTTTTTTCCCCCTGCTTTCTAATTGTGAGATGACGCCACTATCCTTATAAACTGGTCTTTATCACGTTGTAATTTATGGTAATTGGTAAAGGTATGCCTGACAAAATTAACCATGGAAATGAGAATTTGGCATATACTGGAAACTAATTAAAAACGATTTTATAGTAGGTTTACTTCAGAAGTAGGGAATAAAGCTACTAGAAATAGGTAAGGGTCTACATGACATGGTTCCAAAAATTATGGGAAGTCTGTGTTATTTGGATTCCAAATCGAAAAGCTAAATTTCAGAAATGTTAAAGAAAAGTAGCTATATTGTTGAGGTTCACATGGTGAAGGTGAATTTAGATCCCAAGTATAAAATGATAAAAAACACTTTATTGGGATCTAAATTATTGGGATTTTTATCATTATCATTTAAATAATATTCATTATTATTAAATAAATAAACTTATTCCTTTATGTAAATATAGAGGGATTTAGAAGATGATAAAAACACATCTTCTTTATGGGTTGAAACTTCTTTTTAAAAAATTTTAATTTGATTTAATTTAATTTAATTTTTGAGACACAGTCTCACTCTGTTGCCCTGGGGTTGAATGCTGTATCTTCACAGCTCATAGCAACTTCAACTTTAGGATCAAGTGATCCTCTTATCTCAACTTCCCAAGTAGCTGGGACTATACATATGCACCACAATGCTCAGCTAATTTTTCTATATATTTATTTATTTATTTATTTTAGAAAGACAGGGTTTTCATCTTGCTTAGGCTGGTTTTGAACTCCTGAGCTCAAGCAATCTACCCATCTCAACCTCCCAGAGTGCTAAAATTGCAGGCATTGAATCTTCTTAAGTCCAAGGCTGTTCATTATCTGTCCCAATTTTTAAGTCATATTGTTTATGGGTACCCGGGATTTCAGTTCTAATAAACTAAACAACTATTAAGTTCCTGTATCATGTGGCAATTATACTCAGGAGTGTAACTTTCCAAAGATATCCAAAGTATTAAATCTGTTCTCCAGGACATTAAATACAACAGAGAAAGCAGATGTAAAAACCTCTAGGATACAGAACGGAGCTGACCCAGATAGATATTCTTTTGTAAAAATATACGTGTGATCTTTGGCAACAAAATTAGATATGAAACGGTTAACTGAAATCACCCTGAGCGTTAAACTGAATTTTTACTGGATGGAAATTCCAGGCTTAGAAAAATTAAAATTTAAAACTGTGCCTATAACAAAACCATGATAAAATCAACAATCATGCTTAGAAAACAAAGAGAAAAGGGAAAGAGGGTGATGACACACAGCCTGGCAGAGAGAGGCTGAATTTATCTTCCCGGTTATGCATGTTGTTTTCTAAGAGACTTTTGAGCACATAACTTGGATCCTCTTGACTTCTGCCTCTTACTAGATTGAGAGGCTCAATCTCAATAGTCTGTTTGACTATTGTATGGCTTCACTTTTAAAAATCTTTGTGTGCCTTAGAAGAGCATAGTACAGGTCCAATTTGAGTACATAATCATAATTCTTCTTGTCCTCCATCCTTCAAGAAACAATTCACTCCATATGTAGAATAACAAATTTGGATGTCAGTTCACTCAGAAACCTATGTCAAAAGAACACTATTTTGTAGTTAGGTGGGACCCCCAGGGAAACATTAACTAAGATCTCCACATAGGAAATCAGAGATAGGAAAAGCCATATTGTTTATATGCCTGTAGGAGAGAGAGGCAAAATTGTTCTTTATGTCCAGTTCTCTTTCACTCAAAGGAAAAGAAAACAGTTCTTATAAAGAATAAAAAGAAACTTTAGGCAATGTAGGATGATACTTGGAGCATGAGTGCAGGAACGGATACCCTCAGAGTTGAACCTTTATCAAAGTCAGCCCTGGACAAAAACATGGAAGTCAGCAGAAAGAAGGCCCCTTCCTCCCAGCCCTAGCACCAGCCTTGCCTCCCTCTGTGAGGTTGAGCCACTCGACTATGCCTCATTTAGACAGTGGGTCAAGTCGTACCTGACACACTTACATAAAAACGTTATAAAAGCACACAGAAGATAAGCAATCCTTGGAAAAGCCTAAACCATTAATGAACTATCTTAGAGAGTATGTATTTGCATGGGCAGATTGTAGCAGCAGTGATAACAAAGCTAATGGTAGAGTTTACACAATGGTAAGCAGGCAAATGGAAAGTGAAACATTTGTTGTTCAATCAAGTGGATGAAGAAGCTGCATAATGCCTAACAGCTGGATATACAGCACCGTTCCTTTAAACACACACACACACACACACACACACACACACACTCAGATTTTCCTTCAGAACCAGCTCATGTTCCATACAAGGTAGCTGTTTTATGTCAACACCTTTCTTTTCTTTTTAACCATTGTGGTATCACCCAGGAGTCTCACCCTCTTTAGTGGAAAGACCTGTTTTGAAGTGATTTTCCAATGTTTCTCAAAACAAACAAACAAAAAGTCAACTGTACCTTGAAAGAGCAAAGACTTCAGGATATTTAGTGAAATAGCCTGTCATAGGCTCTTAGCACAGTAGTCAAAGATGTCTAATAAGGGTGCAAAATGGAAATGACCTCGCTTCCCAAGAAACTGCTAGCAGGATAACTTCATTTGGATATTTAAGTTCTTGCTTGTTTAAAAAATGAGTATGAGTTGCCACCTCAACTAAAACACAGCCTCTGTGTTTTCAGGGACATTCTTGATTGTTATTATTTTTACTCACCACTTTCACTTCTATATTATGAATATATAGAACTAAATTTATAGAAGTACATTGTATATCAATCCTTGTCCATAGAGCAAGTGGTGAACTGAATGTCTCATTAAAATGTGCTAGAATGAAGCTTGTGCTGGAATATCTGCCATCTGTTAAAAACATATATAATTCCAGAGTATGTGGTTACTGGAACCGAAAGTCCTTAATTGTATCTTTAGAAGAGGCAAGGGCACCTCTATGTATTAGGCATTTAAATTCAGCGTCCTGCAATGTCTCCTCTCTCGGAACTTTCATCAGTAACCGGGTGTTGACTCTCTGTCCTTAGGCTCATTCAATGCTTATATGGTTAAGATATAGACTGGCTGCTCCTGTGTGAATACTTCCTGGCTTTAGTTCATTACCCATCCTTTCCCCAGATTCCAGTAACAAATAGGGTCCTTCATTCATTGAAAGCTCGTCTTGTCTGTGTTCTATGATGCTCATTCACTGCAGTGGTCCCTGGGCCTTCCAGTTTTGCAGCGTGCAAAGATCCAACAGCCTGGTCCTTTACTGGCAACTCGATGCTGTGGTTTTAGAAAGAAGAGAGCCCTTTCTGGGTTTTGTTTGTTTGTTTCTCTTGAGGTGAATACTCACAGAGTGAGATGCATGAATCTTAACTGTATGATTCATTGTGTTGTTATAAATGCATATATTTGTATCTTATAAATACATACATTTGTATCATCCACACTGCTATTGATAGTCCAAACATTTCCACCACCTCAGAGAATTCCTATGTTCCCCTTCCCAGTCTTATTCCCCAACACATGTTCTGAATTCCATCACCATAAATTAGTTTTGTCTATTCTGAACTTCATACAAATGAATTAGAGTAGGAACCCTTTGGTGTCCAGCTGCTTTCACTCAGCATATTTATCAGTGTTTGTCCATATACACGTCCTGATGGATTATATCGTTAGGTAATGGTTTTGGTATGCGTGTATAGTAATTTGTTTATTCATTCCCCTGTTGATGGGAATTTGAGTTGCTTTCAGTTTTTAGCTGTTATAAATGAAGCTGCTGTGAACATCTGTGGGAAAATCTTCGTGTGACCGTGCATTTTCAGTATTCATGAGTAAATCCATGCACAGAATGGCTGAGTGACAGGGTCGGCACAAGTTCATAAGAAACTGATAAACTTTTTACCAAAGTGTTTTTACCACTGATAGAGTCTCAATTCCTGGTTTCTTTCTAATTTAATTATTCTACTGGGTGTACTATGGTATTTACCATGATTTTAAATTATATTTCCCAGATAATAAACAATGTTCTTAATGCTCATTCCTATGTTCTTTGCGTCCTTCATATGGGTAAATTGCCCAGGTTTTCGCTTCTTAGAATGAGGTGTGCAAAGTTTTCAGGTGCTCTTTTTTAAACTGAAGTAGCATCCCGGCTTGCTGAGGATTTTCATCACCAATAGGCGTTGAATTTTTTCAAGTGCTTTTTCTGTATCCATCAAGATATGAATCAGTTTCTTCTTTTGTTCTGTTAATGTGATGAATTACATTAATTAATTTTTAAGGTTGAATACACCTTGAATTTCTGGGATCTACAACACTGGTCAGGAAGTTTTATCCTTTTATATGTTTCTAGATTCAATTTGCTAATACTGTTTTCCAAATTTTTGTGTCAATGTTCAGAACAGATGTGAGTCTGTGATATTCTTTTGCTGCGTATTTGGTATCAGGTTCATGATCACTTCATAAAGCAAACTGTGAAGAGTTTCCGTCTCTGTTTTCTGAAAGAGTTTGTTGAACAATTTTAGTATTTGTTTTTTCTTTTTTGCTCTGGTATTGAGCATTCTTTTTGGCTTTGTACCTGTCTACATTTACTTTGTAATTATTACTATTCCACCTCTCCTGGTTACCCGATAAGCTCCATCCAATTAAAAAATATTTTCTTCTATTAAACTTTCCATAATTCCATTAGCCGAGAATAATCTATCACTGCCTCTACATCCAAACTGTCATAACCCTTAATCTCATCAATTTGATGCTTACTCTTTTCTGCCTTTTTATTATAATTATTACCTTCATGTTTTATATTCTCTATAGAAGAGTAGGGAATATAAAGGAAAATATATAACTACGTAAGACTAGGGAATATAAAGATCCTTAAATTCACTTAAAATTGTTTCGAATCATAGCACATAATGCAGAAAGTTTTATTTAATATATAATTCATTTTTTATTTGCTCAAAACTAATGGGAGGTGGACTTTTCCTTCTGACCAATTTCAAGTAATACAATGGCAATAATATTTACCTTATCAGCCCAAATAATTTCACCTCCACCCCATGCTCCTAGAAAAGGCACAAGATATGAAATAATAGCTTTTAGGACACTGTATATCAGCAGTGAAGGGCAATGATGACTGTCCAGTGGGAAACAAAATGAGGCAGACACCACAACTGCCCCAGCTTATTGCCTTAAGGAAATTTCTATGTGACAGCAAGAAGTAGAATCCAAGCTGTGCCCAGTGGATTTCCTGAGCTGGTAAGACAGAGCTGAGCATCAAGGGAGACCAAGGTGGCTAAAGTTCAAGACACATCAGAGGAAAGAGAGCTTCAGAGAGAGACACTTGCAAAGGGCATACCTCAGGCATTCAATAGAGAGCTAGCCGGTGAGTCTGAGCAAGTAAACGACCCAAGAGCAGGGATGTAAGAGTGCTGACTCAGGTGGGGTGCCTGTTTGCACAATTTCTACTAAAAATCATCTTCACAGGGTATTAGGGAAGAAAACTCAGAAGGGCCTTGCTTCAGTAGTGGGAAATAATGAGCTCTAGACTAAACACTCCCGTGGTCCCAACTAACAAATTGTTGTTCAATTATGCTATTATAAAACTGTTCTTAAAAAAAAAAAAAAAACTACTAGGGGATTTCCTCCCTCACTATTATTCTGTTGGGAATGATTTTCAAAATTTTCTCTCGGTTATTTCTCTTTGGTTATCCCCTCCCCTGCCATGTGTTTGGGAATTTCTCAGGCATCCTTTTATTGTTAATTTCCCATTTTATTCTGCTTCCGTAAGAGAACTCTTCTGAATAAGATTCATTATTTGGATTTTATTGTAACTGCACTATTATCTGAACCCTGGTGTAATTCACTGTCACTGCCTATCATCTCAGGACTCCAAATTCTACACTTTGTCCCTCTACCTTCAGCACATACCAGTCCCCCCACCTGCAGCCTGATTTTAGTCCTAGTTGAGTTCTGACAACAGGGTTCAAATCAAGAAATACTTTCCCCTTAGCTTGGTCCAGCTACGTGTGGAATGACATAGGTGCTCTTTCTGGCGGATCCCCCTGTCCACAGAGCTTTGAGCCACAGAGACATTTCACTCCACTGGAGCACTTGGGGGCTC
The DNA here is from genome assembly GCF_000181295.1 of Otolemur garnettii. Taxonomy (NCBI): domain Eukaryota; kingdom Metazoa; phylum Chordata; class Mammalia; order Primates; family Galagidae; genus Otolemur; species Otolemur garnettii. The sequence goes on from NW_003852407.1 coordinate 8,522,118, forward strand.
AGTTGGCAGAAGTAAGATTGGAGTCTTGTAAAATGTTCTACCTGTCCTTAAGCCCCTGTTCAGCACTGCTGTTTCTTTAGATCCATCAAGGAACTTGAATTATTTTGTGGAAACTGGCACTGTTACAGCAAAATCATCATGTCATTTATGTGTCTCCTCTCTTCCTCCTTCTCCCTCCATGTCATTATTAATCATGTTTCAGATGAACATTTGTATGTGCTAAGCCATCAATAGAACAATGTTTACATTGTTTTTTTACTCCTTTTTAGAAGTAAAATGTACATTGGTTTTTATTCTTTTTTAAAGATGAGTGAAAGATGTATATCATTAATAATAACTCTCTTTGCCTTAAGTAAGTTATACTAAGATTATCTGATTTATGAGCCTCTGTAGGAGAGGAAAATATCATATGTTTCTATTTCCATATATACATATCTGATATCTTCCAGCAGCTTCCAAGCCAGTCAAATTCCTATGGAATCACTATTTTTGTCAAGACACAGAATCTTTACTTAAGCTAACATATGCTGTCTTCTGAAAAAAAAAAATTTTATAAAGAAGATTGAAATGTTGAGTTGTTATCAGTAATTACCATGTTATTCATGTTTCTATTTTAATCTAGATATTTTATCTGGGACAAGTTATACATTTTTCTTCATGCTTCATTTTCCCACCCGTGAAATGAAAGTTGTATCAGATGTTCACTAATATTTCTCTTAGTTGTGATAAGCTGGGACATTCTGACTTTACAATTCTTCTACATTTTCTACCTTATTAGGAAGAAATTAGTAAGAGCCAAAATAGCAAAAGTCATTTTTATCCTTCCTCCCCTTGTTAGGTGGTCAAAAGAAGCTAAATGGCCTCTGGATGAAAAATTGACTGCTGTTGTTCAAAGAGTGGTTACAGTTCTGAATCCTGAGCTTTTTGCCTTATTAAAATCTCAAAGCATTTTGCACAATCATTAAACCCAATGACTTACAAGAGATTAGCCAAAGCAGTTCAAACCAATCTATTATTCCCCCCACCCATTCCCAGCTCCAGTGCATCTTAACCAGGAAAGCCATGCCATGAAGAGATAATGGTGGTCAAACAATAAATATTCTCCCTCTTTAAGTGATGAACAGGTTGCTAAAGAGTCACAATGACAGGCCCACTCCACATGTATGGAAATTACATTTTCTTCTCTTATATTTCCCGAATCTTTTTCTCACCAAAAGGCTCTATTCTAGCAGGCAGCAGAGAGGAGCAAAAGCAAATTAAAAGCATCTGCTATTTCCTGGAGCTTCAATTATGCTCCAAACTTGAATTAAGAAAAGTCGTGATGGTGAAGTATAGCTGGTTTGATCTGGTCCATCCTTGTAGCAAAAATTTAAAATCTTGATGGGGCTGCCACCAGTGCCACTGATCAAAGAGAAAGTATAACTTGGGCTAGGAGGAAAGCTGTTTAGCCCCGAGCTTCCAGCACTTGCCTGTGATGGGTCATCAAAGGCTCCGTGCAAATGACTCTCAGTAAGCCCAAGGGGTGATGATACTAGCAGAGGAAACAGCTATGGTGTGAGGGGTGTGCAGAAACCAGGACACATTCCCTTCATACTCTCCAGTCAGCTGGGGGCAATCCTAAAATCCCTCCTCAAGTTTGGTTTTCCTCTGAATCAGCAATCCTAAACTTGATGGCAATATTTCAGAGCTTCACTTTATTCTTCTAACATAGTGTTCCTCAGTTTGTGACCCAGGATCCGCCTATTTCCCAGTTTCTTACAGTGATGAGTAACTGTGCAATACAAACCTCTGCCCCTACTGCTCAGCCTACTGAATTCAGAGTGAAGTTGTCCCCCGAAGACCTACATAATTAAGACTTTTCCTCACTCTGCTTCCCATACTTAATTTTCCAGTTATAGACAATAGCAGCAACAACTTGCTTCCTGGCAGAACACAAATCTTCCTCAAGGAAATGGAAATGTACTTACCTTCGATTATAAGTAGAATGGCCCATCAATAACGGGGTCTGTTATTCTTTCTCAAATTCAATCCTTTCTTTACATGCAATGAAGTCAGTCTACTTTAAGTTATCATCACAATTACCACATCCTAGAAAATGGCACAGAGATGTATTTTATTGATAGATTAATAGATATTATTTAGATCTCATAATCAATTTGTATACTTCTATAGATGTAGATCTATAGTTTTTTATTATTTTTATTTTTTATAGTTTTAGATAGTTTAAGTATTATCAGTACAGAATGGATATACACACACATATATACAGATATATATCTTTCTTCATGCTCTCTTTTTACATATAGATGCAAATGAAGATATATATCTTGAGATACCCATCTTGAGAGGTGTAGATAGAGAATAAAACATGAATAAAACAGAGAATAAAAAATATGATAACTAAATAGATAACAGAGAATAAAAAATGTGTGTCGGTTCTGGAGTTATCATTTCTACAGTTTTTCACAAAGCTGGATTGATATATTCAACTTCTTTCTTTCTCTATCCATTCTTCTTGTGTTTAACCACCACCCTAGCTTGTCAGGAGTTTTTTTTAACTGATCCAAATCATAAATCCCAAAGAGCTTGAATATCTAAAGTTTTGTAATATGATTAAAATCATTGTATAATTTACCTTTTAATCTGAGATACTTTAGAGGATGAGAGTTTTATTAATATTATACTAGCATAATAAGTATAAAGGAATCAAGTCCTAGGCAAACCCGAATATCTTTAGTTATTATAAGTATATGAGTTTCTAAATTACTCCAGAGAATTTTACTGATGGACACAGCAGTAGGAGGAGAAACTTCAGAGTATCCAACGGATTTCATACATATTCCTTCTTACTGACATTGATTATGTCAGTAAATCAATTTCTCTGTAAGAGTAAGGACAAATTATCCCAATAAACAGAGTTTCCCCTTCAATGCCTGAAGAGCCGAACATTGCTAAGAGGCATTTCAAATTTCCAATAAAAATAAAGAATTACATTGTTTTTCATAGAAGTTTTCATTTTGGGGTATGAAAACTTCTCAATAAGAAGCCCTTAAAGTCAAATCACTAGTAAACAACTGTTTTGTGAATAGTTCCTTATATGTAATACTCAGAGGTGCAAATCATATTTCCTTTTTATGTCTGTCATTGTACTTTGGTAAAATAATTATGGGAAAGAAGCGTCATGTTGCCATATTGAAAAGCATCTCCTAATTGGCTTTGTAAATGATTCTTAAAAAGGGTATTCTATTGTCTAGCAGTGAAACTAATTCCAAGTGATGGTAAAGATAGTGAATTGCATCAGCATTGCCTCATTGATATGCTTCTTTTGCTGCTAAAAAATTTTAACGTAGTCTAGGAAATTATAGTGGTAAATGAGTTATTCGGGTGGTCCATAAAGAGTATTGGCAGATGGAGAGATAATGCAAATTCACATTTGTTATAAGTGCAGTCCAAGTGAGGAAAAATATCTGTCCAAACTATAATAATATAATAATGGATGGTTTACAATCTAACTGTTCTGACAGCAGATGGCTAGCCAGCCCCTCTGGATAGGCTGATAGATTGAATATTCAATAGTATTGTTTGTGTCACACTGGTCTTGTTGGGGATTAATCATATGTATTTTTTGAACCCATAAATAATTTACCTTTGTGTCACTTTAGCCCCCCTCCTTTTTTTAGGTCTGAAATTAACCACCATAGAGGAGATTGAGGAAAAAAAAAGATGAAGGAATTATCTTGTATACTTGATTATTATTTTCATTATTATTATTATTATTTTGAGACAGATTCCTACTCTGTCACCATGGGTAGAATGCCATGGTATCATAACTCACAGAAATCTCAAACTTCTGGGTTTGAGTGATCCTCTTGCCTTAGCCTCTGAAGTAGCTGGGACTACAGGAGCCCACCACAATGCCCAGACAGTTTTTCTACTTTTTAGTAGAGATGGTGTCTTACTCTTGCTCAGGTCAGTCTTGAACTCCTGAGCTCAAGCAATTCATCCGCCTTGACCTCCCAGGGTGCTAGGATTACAGGCATGAGCCAATGTGACCGGCTGTTGTCTTCTTGATTAGTGAGAAAACAGTGATATTTTGATGGGAAAGAAATATCCCAAATTTTGAACTTCTCCCCACATTTTCACATCTCTGATCCAGATCTCTTTAACAGCAACCATGTAATCTTATTAGTGCTAACTTGTTCATCATCTGACCAATCTATTAGTCAGCCTGTGAATTAATGTAAATCAATTACATTGACTAGTGCTCCATCCATAAAGAGAGGAAGTTTTTTTTCTATTTGATGGGTTTCCTTTAGCATTGTCTTTAGGGCTGTATCTGAGTGTGACTGTGATGATACAATTGTCTCTTCCAATGATGCAAGCACATGATGTGGACCAATCTAAAAGTTAGACTTGAATTCTTTCCAGGATTCACCAGGAGGCTATAGGTATGATTTTACAGAGAGTTGACAGTACAGTTATAGCAAATACACAGCAAAAATGAGTGACCTACTCATGCAGTTTATTTGTATATGTGATTGACTGAGTTCAGTCTTATACATACCACTTTCACTTAGTGATGCAGTGCTATTAAGCAAACCTAACTTTATGGCTTAATGGTTCAAATAACACCTAGTCATGAAATCAGAAAATACTGCATAGCTAAGGCTATTCTTAGTCATAAAAACAAAGTCAGAAGCATCACCCTACCAGATTTCAGGCTATATTACAAGACCACCGTAATCAAAACAGCATGATATCAGCACAAAAATAGAGACATAGACATATGGAACAGAATAAAAAACCAAGAGATGAAACCAGTCTCTAAATGCCATCTGATCTTTGATAAACCAAACAAAAGCATACAGTGGGGAAGCATACCTATTCAACACATGGTGCTGGGAAAACTGGATAACCATATGAAAAAGACTGAAATTCGACCTACAACTTTGACCTGTTACAAATATTGATGCAGGATGATAAAAATGAAATGATAAAATGATAAAATGAAACAATGAAATGATTAAAATCTTAAAAGAAAGTGTGGGGAAAATTTTGATGATGTTGGACTGGGGAAAGATTTTAAGACAAAGACTTCAGCGGCCATCACAACAACAAAATTAGCAAATGGATTTAATTAAGCTGAGAAGCTTCTGCACAGCTAAGGACACGGCAAGTAAAGCAAAAAGACAACTTCAGAATGGGAAAAGATATTTTTAGGATATTAATCTGACAAAGAATTGATAAATACAATCTATAGAGAATCAAATTAATCAACAGAAAAACGGTAAGCAATCCCACCTACCTCTGGGCCAGAGATATGAACAGAATCTTCTCTGATGAAGACAGATGAATGGCTAATAAATATTTGAAAAAATGCTCATTGTCCCTGATCATCAGAGAAATGCAAATCCAAACCACTCTGAGATATCACATAACCCCTATGAGAATAGCCCACATCACCAGATCTCAAAGCTGCAGATGCTGGAGTGGAGAGAAGGGAACACTTGTACACTTCTGATGGGACTGCAAACAAATACAACCTTTTTGGAAGAAAGTATGGAGAATCCTCAAAGAACTCAAATTAGACCTCCCATTTGATCCTGCAATCCCATTACTAGACATCTAGCCAGAAGAAAAAACATCATTTTATCATAAGGACATTTGCACTAGACGGTTTATTGCAGCTCAATTTATAATCACCAAAACATGGAAACAACCTAAGTGCCCATCAACCCAGGAATGGATTAACAGGCTGTGGTATATATATAGAATGGAGTACTATTCAACCATTAAAAATATGGAGACTTTACATCTTCTGTATTAACCTGGATGAAGGAGGAACACATTCCTCTTAGTAAAGCATCACAAGAATAGAGAAGCAAGAATCCAACTTACACAATTCTAATATGAAGGCAGTAAATGATCTAATACAAAGTGGGGGTTAGGGGAATGAAGGATCAGAGAGAGAGGAGGAGGGAGGAGGATGGGGGGGGTCACAGTGTATGACACACCTCTTGGGAGAAGGACCCAATTACAAGATGGACTGAACTTAACAATTGCAATCAGTGTAACCTAATTCTTTGTACCCTCAATGAATCCCAAACAATAAAAAAAAAAAGAAAAAGAAAAGAAAGAAAAGTTGCTTGGGTTACCAAGTCATTTGATTTTTCAGTGGATCAGTCTTAATTCTCTACTTAAATTTCATTAAAAACTTGGCAGGTTTCTGTCTAAAGCAGCTCTTCTCAGATTGCTGCCTGTAGACTTGTAGGGACCCAAAGGCCATTTCAGGGATTCTGAATATCATAATGGTTTTCATAACAACATTAAGATGTTTACTATGAACTGAATGTCTGTGGTTTCCTGTGGTTTTTAATTCAGAAATTAAAAATCCTAACCTCCAGAGTGACGGTGGAAGTAGGGCTTTTGGGAGGTAATTAGGACACGATGGTGGAGCCCTATTAAATGGGATTAATGACCTTATGAAAAGACTTCTTTCCTCTCTCTTTCTGCTCTTTTCCACAGGAGATTATAAGGTGACAATCTGAAAACCAGGACGCTGGCCTTCACCAAAGACTGGATTAGCTGGCACCATGATCTTGGACAACTTCGCCTCCAGAACTGTGAGAAACAAATTTCTGTTGTTTAAACAACTCACTCAATGATATTCTGATATATTTAGTAGAAACTTGAATGGATTAATGCAATGTTATTTATCTTGCCACTGTGCTAATATTTTTTCACTGATGATAGGAAACAATAGTGGATAAAAATATTGGTCTTTTACCATGAATCAGAAACTGGTATCAAACAGTAGGTACTAATAGTCATCATGTTCCGTATCATCAAGAATTGAGAAAAGGAGTCCATGTCACTTCAGAATGCCTTTGAAATAGCAATAAAAATTATTAATTTTAAGTCTCAATGCTTAAATACTTGACTTTAAGAATCTGCCTCACAAAAATGGGAGGTATATATATAAAGCATTTCTGCCTACAGAAGTATTATAATTGTCTCAACAAAACTTTTATGTAATAGTTTGAGTGATGAGCTAAACTTGTTCCTTTTCCATTGAACTCCATTTTTATTTGAATGAGTGACACCAGTCCATGGTTATTCATAATAAAATTTTGGCACACATTTTCTCAAAAATAGAAATAAAGTGAATACAGTGTACCTATCCCTTCAATGAAAACAACTGACAGTATTTGTTACTGATGATCAAATTCAAGCTTTCAATTAAAAATTAGAAGTTTGGAAAACTTTTATCTGCTTAACAGCTTTCCAATATTTCAACTTAAAGTGTCTTCTGACGAGATTGGTGGTGATATTAATAAATATAAATCTGAGATATCACACAGATGAAATGTGTCAAAATCTGAATGATTGCCTAAGTCAGTGAACCAATGGTTTCCAAATGATTATTGCATAACTTTTCAAAACATGCATGGGTAAAAGATGCATAAAACATTCAAGTTAGATGAATGAGTTTTAATATAAAAGAGAATTAAATGTTTTTTTCACAACAATTCTCTCATTTAATTTTAATGGCAATTTTTTTTAAATTAAATGATAGCTGTATACATTAATGCAAACATGGGGTACAGTGTAGTGTTTTCATATACAATTTGAAATACTTTCATCAAGCTGGTTAACATGGTTTAAGATACCATATTTAACTAACTTTGAAGAACTACTATGGCTGAGTTTTGCTGTGGTGTCAAGAAGAATAACTACAATAATAGGAAAAAGCTATTAATTGTTTTCTTCTTCTAATTACATAGCTACATTAGAAATCAGATTGTTTTTATATACTTCTTTCAAAACAACCTATTACAATAGATTGGAGTAGCAAATATGAGAATACAACTGTTTTCTTGTAAGCCATTTATTTATTTACTTATTTTATTGTTAGTTCTAGCTTGAGTTCTTTGAAGTTTCTCCACACTTGCTTCCAAAAAGGTTGTATTAGTTTGCAGTCCCACCAGCAGTGTGAAAGTGTTCTTTTCTTTCCACATCTGCACCAGCATCTGCAGTGTTGAGATTTTGTGATGTGGGCCATTCTCGCTGGGGTTAGATGATATCTCAGGGTGGTTTTGATTTGCATTTCTCTAATAATTATGGATGATGAGCATTTTTTCATACGTTTGCTAGCCATTCGTCTATCCTCTTTAGAGAGGTTCTATTCCTCTCTCTTGCCCATTAATATACGGGTCTGTTGGCTTTTTTCATGTGGATTAATTTGAGTTCTCTATGGATCCTGGTTATCAAGCTTTTGTCTGATCCAAAATATGCAAGTATCCTTTCCCATTGTGTAGGTTGCCTATTTGCTTCAGTTGTTGTCTTCTTAGCTATGCAGAAGCTTTTCAGTTTGTTTAAGTCCCATTTGTTTATTTTTGTTGTTACAATTGCCACTGCAGTCTTCTTCAAAAGAAGTTTCTGTTTGTGTCTTTTGCCCACTTCTTAATGGGGTTATTAGGTTATTTCTTCCTGATTTGCTTGAATTTTTTCTAGATTTTTTTTTTTTTTTTTTTAAGACAGAGTTTCACTGTCATCCTCAGTAGAGTGGCATGGCGTCACAGCTAATAGCAACCTAAAACTCTTAAGCTTAAGCAATTGTCTGGCCCCAGCCTCCCAAGTAGCTGTGACTTTAGGCACCCACCACAATGCCCAGCTATTTTTTTTTTTGCAGTTGTCATTGTTTTAGCTTAACCTGGCCAGGTTCGAACCCACCAGCCTCGGTGTATGTGACCCGCACATAACCACTGTGCTACGGGCAGAGCCTTTTGTAGATTTTTGTTAACATTCCTTTATCAGATGCATAGCATTAAATATTTTCTTCCATTCTGTGGGTTGCCTGTTCTTTTGGTTGTGCCTTACAGAAGGATTTTAGTTTGATCAAGTCCTATTCATTTATTTTTATTATTGCTGTGATTGCTTTGGGGATCTTCATGAATTCTTTGCCTAGGCCAGTATCTATAAGAGTTTCTCCAACCTATTCTTCTAGGATATTTTGATGTTGTTACTGTATTTGCTTTTGGGATATTAGTCATAAATTCTTTGCCTAGGCCAATGTCCAGAAAATTTTTTCCTATGCTTAGTTGTAGAAATCTTATGGTTTCACATCTTACATTTAAGTCTTTAATAGATCTTGAATTAGCTTTTTGTATAGTGAAAGATAGGGATTGAGTTTCATTCTTCTGCATGTGGCTAATTTTCCCTGCAGCAAGAAATTATGCTACCCAGTGTAGAGATGAAGAGATATCTTACTTTTCAGCTTGTGTAGCTTTTCAGCTGGCTATTTGGGTTGATTGGACCTGAAACCCCTGTGAGAGTGTTCTGGTGCCAGCAATGATGGAAAAAGGTTAGGTAACCCCTAATTCTTGAGCCTCTGGAAGGTATGTTTCAGTTTTTGGAGTCTAGACCAAGATTGAGTTGGAAAACCTGCTCTCAAGCATTCCTGGATTCAGGTGGTAGCTGTGGTAGTGAGGGCTAAGGCTCTTCCCTGCTCCAGAAGAATGCTTAGGTGAGAGAAAGGTAAATGCACTATGGGCCTGTGACAGGAGAGGTGGTCTAATCTCGTGACAAGATGATCAGAGGCAGGCAGCTGTGGGACACATAGGCTGCTCACACCTCCCTCTGTTGGCAATGACAGTGGCTTTTGTCCTTGAAGGGAACAAAAGTGTCCAGATTCCCAGTCCCATAATGGCCCATTTTCGGAAGAGTTAGTGGAGGCAGCTTAACTCATGGTGTGTAGGGTTACCAGACTAGGTGTAGGCTGTGGCTAAATGCTCTAGTCAGGGATTTGTCATTATGTTAAGGACTTGTTTTTAGGGAGGATAGGCTCCTTACTTAATGGATAGGCAGCTTGCAGCTCCTAGAGAGGATTTCTAGCTGCACAATCCCTCAGAAGAGGTGGTGGCTTTTGTCTTTGGGACACACAAAAGTGCTCACTGCTTCTTTTTAGCTGGTAGGGAGTGAGCCTCCAGCCCATGGAAGCTTGGGTATGGTAAGTGCCCTGTCAGAGGCTGGGCAACCCCTTCCAAGTGTTCTGGTTTGATGGTCTCCTGATGAATTGTCACTAGTCTTGAGTGGAGACAGCCTTTCAGCTGGAGATGCCTCTATGGGCATGGGCAGGGGAGGAAAAGAGGAAGAGAACGACCAAAAGGGTGAGGATTATCTCTATCAAGAGGGGTGCAGATAACTTCAGATCGTGGACCAGGGCTCTCTGGTGTCGCAGTGCGTTTTCCAACTTCCTTTGTCCTAAAAATATTTGTGGCCCTTCCCAGTCCCCATGGGGCAGCCTGCCAGGGCCTACAGGACACTGTTATTCTCCTGCGTCTCCTCATTCCTTTTGGTTGTCAGAGTCCAGGAGGGGTGTGGAGGAATGTTTATGTGGCATCCAGGGACAGGGAGCCTGAGGGGCTATAAATTCTTCAGCCAAATAGAGGCAACCAGTATGTGTGAAGGCAACTTGGCACTTGTCATCTCACCCTGGGTCCCTGATGAAGAGAAATGACCCCACAAGGGCCTCCAGCTGCAGGATCTGTTCTCAGGAAGTTTTTGCTTCACCCCTGGCAGGAGCACCTGCATTCATCGGGTAGGTGTGCTCTCTAACGGATCAGGATCTGGCAGATCACTACACTTGTAAAGGGAGGAAAAAAAGTAATCACTTCCACCTACCATTTCCACTCTGCTCCAGATCCCTTGGGGACTGGTCTCCAGCAGAATTTTGTTCCTTCTTCGGCTCCACTACTTCTTTCCATGAGATCTTTGGCTATTTTTCCTTCAGTATTTCACCTAGGTTTTGCTTTCAATCCTGAAAATTCTTCCTCTATTTGGGACTACCTGACAATCTGTCTCTAGTTGGCCATACTCAACTCTTCAACTTTTTTAAGTGTGTAAAGAACTCCTGAAACCAAAATTTTGACAATACAGTCCCTAAAAATAGAGTTATTTACGCATGATAGAATAGTTTTGCACCAAATCTCTAGAAGCCCACAGCTTATGATGTTGACAATTAAGTACACAAACTCATCCTAGAAAATGCATACCTCCTCATTGTTGAACATCACTATGGTCAGCTTTGAAGTGCTCCCCTTGGAAGGCTATGAACCAATCCCTAGCCTACCCTTCAAAGCAATTTTGGAACACTTTTTCTTGAATGGCTATGAGAGTAGTCATCATAAAGGATTTGGCAATTAAGTTCATGAATTCATCCTAGAAAAAGTGCTTGAAAGGGTGGACTAGGTGCTTGTGTAAGTGCATAGATTTCCAAGGGGAGTACTTTGAAGGTAAATGAAGAAATATTTATTAATGATGTATGTAGAACTTTTTCTAGAAGGAGTGTGCAACCTCAATTGTGTGAGCCTTAATTTAATAAACAGGCCTCATTTCTTATCAAGCATTTTCAGACCTGCTTATGGCATCCTGATCTGCCATCAGGTAAGTGCCAAGTAGCAGAGTTTTTTGAATTGAATCCCAGACCAGGTCAAGAGGCTTATTTTTCCTGGATCTTACTCAAAGATGCCAGTTTGGGACCTTCTCAATAATTGGCAAGGGGAAAAGGAACCAAATATATTATATGTGGTCCCTACAATTCCAAGAACCATGTCAAAAAATAAATGGCTATTTCTTAGTAGTAGGGATTGCAAGGTGTTCTAATTTTTTCTCTTTCTTCTAATGAGAATATCTCAACAGGCCACAGATGAATGACTTTTAAAAGTTTAATCAAGGTAGTGGGACTTGAAATTATTCTGTTTTTTTTTTTTTTTTCTCCTGACCTTTGGAGATAAGAAAGGCAAATTACCAAGACATGAAATTTTTTGCAAATTTCTGCTTACCAGGTTCTATCAGCATGAGAAAAATCAATGTACTAAACCAATGTGTACTGAGGGATTTGAGAGAATCAAATTTACTGCAGACTAATCACAGAACTGACTTGCCATAACTCTGATGTGAAAGAATGAAGTTGTACTATTGCTCAAGTCAGGTGAGAGCAAACTGCTGAGTTCTGCATGCTAGCTAGCATAAAGGAAAACATACCCAAAGTATCAATAGTTACTTATCGGTCAGTGACTGCTGGTTTGCTCTACTGAGGAGACTACATGCGGATTGGTTGCAACTGATGTCAGAAATTTATTAAATTCACAATAATCATGGTAATTTACTATATATGTTTATTTTTTATACTGTCCACATTGGTAATTTGAAACAAGGTAGGCTATGTGTAACCATCCTATGTCTTTTAAGTGATTGATAATGGAACTAATCTTTGACAGATTAGTCAAAGATATGTTAAATGCTGCATTCGTTTATTGGTTTTCATGAGAATGAGGGGCTCCTGGGTCTTCACTTGGCTCTTCCCTAAGTTTTTACCTGTTGGGTCAAACAATCAGCAAGGGAATGCTGCAACCCGCTAAATATATCTATCTACTCTAACCATATGTGGAAGAATAGGGGAATAAACCTAACAGTTTTACTTTGACATGAGTAAAGTGTCATTTACCACCTAACCCCAGAAGTTTTTACTCTGACAGTAGATAGTTAGAGGTTTAGGGGCCTCTGAGATTAGAAGTAGCTCGGATTTAGGATTCATTCATTCTACAAAAATTCCAGATATTTCTCTTTCCCCAGTGCATAGCCAGTTTATACCATAAAGCAAACGCCAACCACATTGAAGAGCATCACAAAGAAAAATTTGAGCACATTCTTGTGAAATTATCTCAAGGATATTCCTCAAACCTCTCTAACGCTGTCTCCTCTCCATTTTTCTTTAAAAAAGGAAAACAATCTTTACTGTTTCAGATACAGATACTGATGCAGGGGACCTGGTTGAAAATCTGTGACTCAGCTTACTCAACTTAAGCAACATTTTATTTCTAGGAACCTCATGATCAATTAGACACCATCAAAGTTCTCTACAAGTCAAAATATTCTGATCCTCATAGCTCCCTTGTTTCTCACAGCTAAGTACTGTGATGAACCTGATATTCTATCACCTTCTCTGCAATTATCCTGCAGAGAATATGAACAGCACTGGTCAAGGATGTTAGGAATCCCCATCAGCAGTTCATTTCTCATAACTTTATAAATAGAATTCTTCTAGATGCTCTCAAAGCATGGTGTTATGAGATTCCATAAGATGATCACCTGCAGTAAATCCATCCCATGTTTGGATTTTTTTAATTCTTATATCAAGAAATTTCTGGCTTTTCTACTTCATTCACTGTAGGACATTTTAAAATGTAGGTATTAGTTAACTAATAGTCTAAACAACTACAACTATTTCTAGCTTTTTAACCTCACTTATGGAATCCAAAATAGTAATTTACCTAATCAGTGAATTCAACATGATGGAAATATTTCTCTCCATTTTTGCCTAGCAACTTCCTATACATATTCCTCAATTATATTGCCAGTATAAGTTATCATCAGTTTAAAAATCTAATAATTGTTTAATCTTCTGTATTTATTTTCCATACTAAACCTTTAGGTAGCCTCCAAATTTTATTATAATCTGACTGTGATTATCTACATGGAGGTAACTAAGAATAATAAGGAAAGACAGAATCAGAGACCCTGTCTTGGCCTTCAAGCAAAGACCAAATATACTCTTTAGATAAGAGAAAGGTTGCTTATAGAAGAGGATATCAGTTTGGGGTTTGTATATCTGCAATTGTTAGTTTTGGTATTCTCATTCTAAACATCTCAATCTAACCAAGATTTCATCTTTCATTAGTAAGGCTGGTGAATACCAATTACATTTTAGTTCAACAATACAGAGATTTAGTCTAAGTCTAGTTTTTTAAAATGTCAGCCCTATGAGTACAAAATATAAAATCATTTTAACAGGAAAGCAATAAACTGTGTCTCTTTCACTGAGGATAATGAGAATTTAAAACCCCTGGTTTGTCATTTTGTATGTCCATCTCCCCAATGCAATTAGAATTCACCCTTTTGTCCACAGTCCTTATGTTTTCTGGAAACATTACACAGTGCTATTTTCCACTGTCAGCTGTCCCTCAACTGGCACTTTACATCAGATTACAAGGAACAAATCCAATACCTGTTTCACCACTGGGTACCACTAGTATCATTTCCTTTGATAATACTAAATTCTTACTCTCTTCAATCTTGATAGCAAATCCCCTATGTCTAATCTGAAATTTTGACCACTTGTTTGCTTGTTACTCACAACTACATTTTGAACCAATAGTATATTAGTTAGCGTCAAAATACAGTTCAAATAAAATGTTATAGTTATTTTAAGTGGAAAGAAATTAATATAAGGAATGAGCTCCTTGCAACTCATTCCAATGATGAAAGAATTTAAAATCCAGGTGGGCATGGAGAAATAAACTGCACAACACAACAGATTTGGCTTGCAATTGGAGTTGATTCATCTATCATGAACAGAAAGTTGAGTGTCAATTTGGATTATTGGCTTCAAGGTAATACCACATTGTCTGGGACCAAGAAGCTGCCTCCTATAACTGTTGACCCCAGAACCATTTTGCTCTTGCTATATCAGCACTAGCAGATGATATTTGCCTGATCCTCCACCTTTTGATGTGAGTGAAGCTACTGACGAGACATGGTCATATGTTAATTCTACTATAGACAAATGTAACAGGACTATGGATTTCCTTGACATCAGTAATAGCATGATGAACATTCCCATATTAAGCAAGTACATCTAATGGAATTTAAACCATGTAGAGCTGTGGTCCCCCACCCCTGGGTCATGGGTGAACACTGGTCTGTGGCCAGTTAGGAATCAGCCCGCACAGCAGAAGGTGAGCAGCAGTCAGGTGAGCTAAGTCTTATCTGTGTGTATAGCCACTCCCCATTGTTGACATCACTGCCTGAGTTCTGCCCCCTGTAGAAAGCGGCAGGGAGCATTATCATTCTCCTAAGAGCATGAACCCTACTATAAACTGTGCATGGGAGGGATCCAGTTTGCACACTCCCTGTGAGAACCTGATGGCTGATGATCTGAGTTAGAGCTGAGGTGGTGACGCTAGTGCTGAAGAGCAGCTGCAAACACAGCTTGTCATTAGCAGGGAGGGCTGACTGTACAGACAGCATAATAAATCAATTGCCTACAGACTTACAGCAAAACCGTTTCCCCCTTTATCCCTATCTATGGAAAATTGTCTTCCATCAAACAGTCCCTGGTGCCAAAAAGGTTGAGGACTACTGAGGACAAGAACCTAAGTCTCAAAAAAGTCTAGAAAATAATGTTTCTAGACTTACAGTCTCTACATTTTAAGACGATGGCACTCTAGAATGAGGACAGAAAGGATTTTCCTATGCCAATCCATTGTATTCATCATTCCCCTTGATTAAGTAAATAATAATGATAAAATAATAATTTAAAAAAGAACTTCCAGAGCGGCACCTATGGCTCAAAGGAGTAGGGCGCTGACCCCATATGCCAGAGGTGGTGGGTTCAAACCCAGGCCTAGCCAAAAATTGCAAAAATAGAAGAACTTCCCAATTATAGGCTCTTTCTGGTTTAGCCTTTTCTTTCTAGGGAGCAGGCTACCCCTGAGCCTGGACTGGGTAGTCTAACTACTCAAAAATGAACTGAAGAGATAAACAACAATCAAAGCATATTTAAGTGCACGACTGATATTGGTCAAGCATAGATGTATCCCCAAACATAGACTTGTGTGCCGTAATCAAGGCCACTTTTGACTAAAATATTTAGCTAATCAATCAAATGAAAGCACAATTCATCTGAATTATAGTTGCCACAGTTAGCCACTATATTCCAGTAATATATAGCTTACTGTGTCTGTAATCCAGTGAGGCTAATGTCAATATTAAATTCTATATTCTTGTATCAATTCATAGAATTAATGAAAAATCATTAAGAGTAGTCAGGAAGTTAGAAGTGTATGCCAAATATATGTATAAGTATCTCCTAGTTAGAAAATATAAGCACATATCATGTTTATTCTCATGTTCAATTTCACTTCAGGGAACTCTTTGCAAATCCCTTTAAAGTGCTGAGTTAAAGGAAGAAACAGAGCTTGTTAGAAGCCTAAAGTTGGCTAAATTTAGATATGTAAATGTATCCTCAGGGCTTGCTTACACTCCTTAGGCAGTCTGCACAATCTCTATGTCTTTTTTTTTTTCCTCCTTCTTACTCCACCCCTAATTAAAAGAGAAGCTCGGTTACAGGGTCAAATTCTGCATGCTAACTTAGCTTTGTGGCTGCTTTAAGAGCAGGAGAAGCCTGTATGGCAGAGAGAAGTGGCAATTAGTTCCTGTAATTAAGGAGGGCATGGTACTAGCAAATGGAAGTGGGCCACTTCCAGGCAGCTGAGTGGGAAAACATGAATTGGATTAGGAGGAATTTCCTAAGCACAGTTTCTCCTAGACATGGGTTCCCTATTCTCCTGGAAATGGTATAGAGTACTGAGATGAAGCCCAGATTAAATTACTGCAATTCTGAGTTCGATTGGAAAGTGGAGAAGCTCACACAGACCCACTCAAGAAGAGAGGTCCTTGGAACAAATTGGTGCCATTATAATGAGATAAAAAGCTCCCTCAGCCACCCTTACCCAAACTCTAACATGTCGTAACACTTTATTTCAGAATCAAAGCTTGCTGGATATAGCTTGGATATAGAAACATAAACAAAGTTGTGTTTTTAGCTTTATTTCAAATTTTCAAGTGATTCAATAATAGAGTTTTTAAATTATTATTAATGCTGCAGGCAACAGAGGGCCCAATACATTTACTTAAGTACATAAGCTACATTGCCCAAGTAGCTTTATAAATTGTTTAATCTCTTTCTCATTGCATCTCTAACTTCTTCTTTTTTTTGCAGTTTTTGGCCAGAGCTGGGTTTGAACCTGCCACCTTCAGCCTATGGGGCTGGTGCCCTACTCCTTTGAGCCACAAGCACTGCCCTGCATCTCTAACTTTTTCTGTGATCAAATCCCTTCTCTTCTGACCCGCTACCTTTTCTAGTTCACTGTTTTTGTTGCACTATAAATATTTTGACCTTCATAAGACTCAGGTTGGCATAATCCCAACTCTGATTTACAGCATTGATTCATTGCTTTCTACCTCAAATAATTTGTTCCTTCACTTTTATAATTGTAAGACAGAAAATGTGAGTACCACCTAATTTGAAAATCAGCATATACTAATTTTGTAAATTGGACCACTTCAATTTTTTTTATTAATGCCTTTTTTTTTGGTATTTATTTTAGACCATCTAATTCTAATCTATACTCTTCTTGTTGGCAGTATGTTTCTTGTTTCACAAAAATGTGACATACATTGTTATACCCTTCCCTGCTCCCTATGATAATGTCTTTTTTTGGCTGCTGGGAAATATGTGGGTCTGGAGACTGCAGAGATGATTTCAGCCCAATTACCTGGACATCTGTACTGGTCAGCTGTATAACAGAGCTGTATAACTAACCACCAACATTCAGTGGTTTACACCTATAAGCATTTATTTCTTGTGCATGTGTAGTGTTGTTTGCAGTTCAGTGAACCTGGGTGGGCTGGTTGAGCTTCAGACTATACAGAATCTCTATGCTCCATGGACTAGCAGTTACCCAAGGAATGTTTTTCTCATGGCAAAAGGAAAGATTGTAAGAGAACATCATCCACCTGAAATTACATTTTCAAACATCTACTCAGGTCATAGTTGCTAACATCCTATTGAAAAAAAATCTCTAGGTTTCTTTATACTGCTATATTTTGGTAATGAAGAATGAATGGAGCTTTTAAATAGTATCATTACAAAAATTGCAATTTTGTTCTTTTAAATTCAAAATAGGAAAGAGGTTTATGTTTGTCTTTTTGGAGGGAGGGGTTTATTTGATTTTGTTTTTCTTGTACTTGTTTTTGTTTTTGAAAAAAAGTCTTTTTCTGTCAACTGGACTTGACTTCAGCCTAGCTCATAGGAACCTTTAACTCCTAGGTTTAAGTAGTCCTCCTGTCTCAGCCTCCTAAGTACCTGGGACAATAGGTGCTTGTAATGACATCCAGCTAGTTTTTCTATTTTTAGTATAGAGGGGGTCTCACTTTGCTCAGGCTGATCTTGACCTTCTGACTTGGCCTCCCAAAGTGCTAGAATTATAGCTGTCAGCCACTTTACCTGGCCTAGGAAACAGATTTTAATAAAATCTATGGGAATTATCTTTCTTATTTGTTACACAATGTACTCAGAATCATCAGAAAATCTTACAAAGAAGCAAATACACAAGCAAGTAAATAATCTAATGCACTCAAGACAATCTTGAAACTAACAAAAACTTTCACCTCTCACAAATTTTACCAGCAAAATAGTCAGGCACATGAGGCCAGGGATTTTGTTGATTTGCATGATTAGTTTGATTGGTGCTATAACTCCAGTGTTTTGTTCAGTTTCTATCTTATAGTCAATGCTAAAAAAAATTTAGCAAAGGAATACATTTCCCATGAATTAATCCTTCATATTTTTTGAATATAATAATGAATAATCCTTTCATTATTTTTTTTTCCCACAAAATCCATGGCCAAGAAAACCCTATATGGCTGGAGGCGTAGCCCTGACCTCCAGCTTTTCCCATTAGGCAATGTATTTTCCAAATCAAAGTATGGGAAAGGCTGAGTGTTACTGAACCAGAATGCTGAGCATCCTGTGACAACTCAGGCAGAACAATTGGCTAGTTTGAGGTCATACTACAAACGATGATATCAGAAAGATATTTTTCAATCAAAAAGTTTACTTTTAACCATGAAGAAGAATGTCATTCCTGTGAAAAATGAGAAGAAAAAAGGAAAGAAATAGGTAAAGAAAGTCAAACTATAAAATTTGAGTCTCATAACCACAGCTCAATAGAAAGTGTTAATTCCAGCACCTAGGACAGTACCTGGCATGCAGTTGCTCAATAAAAGCTCAATAAACATTTGTTGAATGGTGAGGTGATGCATTCTCTTATGTCCAGTTCCTATGCTCCCAGAAATCTTAAAAAAAAATTACTAATTACAGTGACTACATCATGATGAAAAATAAAATGGTAGTATTCTAGTCCCTTTCCATCATGAACACCTACCAACAACTGGCATTTTCTTTTTTATGTATTGGTTTGCCCATTTTATATTTACCTTTCAAATAGAACGAAAGTTGTAGGAGGACATGGACCTTGTATGATGCCTGGTGCATCATCAGTGCCTTGAATAGTGCCTGGCTTATATGCAATATGGAATGGATATTTATTTACTTGACGAAAGAATTAGTAATAACAAAGATCATAAATACAATGGGCTGTAGGATTACTGCTCCCGAAAACTAACCTTGTTTTTATACCATAATCTCCCTTGGGCCTGAAAATAGATCCTATAGCACTTTCAAACTTATTGCACTATGAAAATAATCATGAAAATAATTCCTTTAAGTTAAACACGGCCTTTTCTCCATAAGTCTCATTTAAAATCAAAGTATCTATAGAGAACTAAAGAAGTAGCAGAATAATTTGAGTTACCACTTTAATGTGAAGCGGTGAACTTGAAATTCTCGACTTCTCTGAGTTCGTGGAGCCCAGACAGTGTGAGTTCAGTGTCTCCCCTTGGGCCTATGGCTTCGAAGTTCTCATCTACCGGGAAAATAATACAAAAGGGAATTTTTATTTTTCCATGAATCACATTTTAAAATGGTATTGCGTATTCCACGCCAGCAGTCGAAGCTCATTAGGATAGGTTAAGAAGACAGCTGTTTCGAGCAAACTGCAGAAGGCAATTAAGTGAGAGACAGTAGGAGAAAAAATTCTTTTTAATCTTTAACTTTGGAGTATCCAGTGTTCTAATATGCTAAATAGTCTCGTCAACTAATCAACTTGAAAAACCCCATAGCATGGCCACTTAAAAGAGAGCTTTTCATTAAACTCTGTTCCAAGAAATTCCAGGGCCTCACATCACATCTGTCTTCTTTCTCACATCCACATCTGTCTTTTCTCTGAGTCTGAGATCAGAGGCGTCTTTTCCTGGTAATCTTCTATCTTAAATCTTGAAATTCATCAAGCAGTTTAACAAGCTGATTTTCTACAGGTTAAGATTGGTGAAACTGATTTCTGGGCTTCATGAGTTTTCTAATCTGGAATATTTCTCTGAGGTCTGTCCCAAGACTAGATCCAGCAGACTTTTCTAGCACAGAAATCAGCTCCCTATCCATAATATATGCATTAAAGATGACATGCAGAGTGACTTTGAAGGCATGAACAAGATAAAGTGGGAAAAATTGTAAACTTGACCAAGTTCGTACTTGTTATCATTGAGGCACGTGTTTAATCAAACTGCCCCTGGGTTCTGGAGCCTCATGCATGTGCAGAAGGAGGCTGCGTGCCAGGAGGCGACTCTATTAACACTCTTATTTTTTGGTGAAATTATTTTGGCCACCATACCCTATCATAGAATACTAAACTTCTTGAGTGACCAACCTAGGACTATGAGATTCCCTGGGATGTGAAACGTTTTAAAATAGGAAAATTCTGGGCAAATCAGGATGGTTGGTGTCCTTAATGCCAGAAGAAACTGCCATTAAATATTGAATATTGACTACTAGAAATAACTGGAATTAGAATACTGTTCTGAAATTCCTTTATTATATATATATATACATACACATATATACACACACATATATGTGTATATGTATACACACACACATATATATACACACATACACACACATACACAGTTTTTATATTTTATATATTTTTAATTCATAGTTGTTCCTGTCCCATAACTCCCATAGACCTTAGTACAGTCTTTTGTTGGTACAATGCTAGGAATGTTAGGGCAGTTGAGGCCTCAGGAGCAGCCCTCAGGAGACAGAATCTCTCTCTCTGACCTTCTTCTGTCCTCCTTTCACCTGACCAAGGCAGGACTCTAAGCTGATGATGGGTCAAAATACTTCCATTCTACAGAGCATGTTACCCCGCACACTGGAGGAAGAAATACTGCACAGAGAGGCCAAGAAGACTATGAACAGACCGAACTTCTGAGT
This sequence comes from Otolemur garnettii, assembly GCF_000181295.1. Lineage (NCBI taxonomy): Eukaryota > Metazoa > Chordata > Mammalia > Primates > Galagidae > Otolemur > Otolemur garnettii. Next base: position 8,543,137 of record NW_003852407.1, read on the forward strand.
TTAAATTGTGCACTTTTTGTACAATCACATTTCTATATCACTGTCAGTCATGCCTACTTAATGAAGCCTCCATTAAAAACACAAGAGGACAAGCTTTGAGAGCTTCCAGGTTCCTGGGGCTGGTGTACCTGGGGGACCACAGAAGCTTCATGTCCCTTCCTCCATACCTTGCCCTACACATATCCTCATCTGTACCCTCTGTTATAATATTTTACAATGTTTCCCTGAGATCTGTGAGCTGCTCCAACAAAGCAATCAAATTGAAACAGGAGTAACCTCAACTTGAAGTTGGTCTGGCAGAATTGCTGGAGGCCTGGGCTCACAACTGGTGTCTGGGGTGGGGGAAGTCTTGGGGACTGAGCCCTCCCCTTGGTGGATCTAACACTATCTCTAGATAGATAGTGTCAGAATTGGAGGACACCCAGCTGATGCCCATTGCTCATTATATGGGAAGGAAAAAAAATTCACTACAGAAGTCATCTATGTTGATGATTATTGTGGTGTGTGAGCAGAGGGAAAAAACACAGTTTAAGAGTTTTTTTCACTTACGCAAATGCTAAGCCTCCTCCAGCTTCAGCCACACACATTCAGCTGGATGACCATTGTTAACTTCCAGGCTTCATCTTAGTCTTCACTTCCTCTACGAAGCCTTCCTTGATTGCCTCAAGGCTGAATCATGTGCCTGCTCAACAAGCTGATATCTTCCCCTTGTTTTGAACCCGTTGCTAGAATTTATCATACTATCTCAACTTTCTTTTTACTTGTCTAAACTCTTTGATTTCTTGTGAGCAGGTAATGTATCACAGGCACTACTGTAACACCACACTGGTTGAAAACTGACAGCAACTACAAAACAGTATCTATTCAAAAACTTTTAAACAATGTAGTGAGAATGCAGTAAGAATGCAGGCGTAGTCCCAATGGTATAACAGTGAAGAGGGCTTGAAGGAGAAGTAGTGAACATCTCATCCCTGGAAATGTTCAAGTGTCTACCAGGATATTTTACATGATTGACCTCTAAGTTCCCTTTGTACTAAAGTCATCTGCTCTTTAGACCAATGTCTCTTCAAATAACAATATCAGCATTATCTAAATCCCCAAATTCTGCTTCTATAGATATAAGACCTACAAATTCCTACCTTTTTATAAGCTACTCATGAGATTATAATGTACAACTAAATTTTAGAAGTCTTATAATGCTTATTATATAGCTTTGCCTAGCCACATGTTATGGGGATATTAAAAACTGAAAGATATATAGTCCTTTGGGAACTCAAACTCCAAATAAAATTGGGATCTTCTCATGGGGTAGATTATATGTAAGCATTCCCTCCCCTGGGTCTGAAAAAGTCCTATTCTTATCCTATAGAAAACCCTTTTAACACTGGTTAATTTCAAATATGTATGGATCTAGAGCAGGGTTTTCAATGCTGGCTGTATATGGGAAACACTTGGGAAGCTTTAAAAATCGATGGACACCTGGCCTTTTCCCATATGATAACAATGTCATTGGTTTGAGGACGGCCTTTCCAGTTAATGGTGAGGTCCACACCAGGATGAGAATCAGTCTAGAAGAGGAAGTTGATCCCTAAGTGGAGATCTAAAATATTAACAGGTGTCGATCAGGTCAAGTGTGTAAGTATGTGGGTGTAAGTGTGCACCTGTGTGTGTGTTGGAAAGAATGTGGTTAGGAAGTACGACAATGATAACAAAAATCTGGCAAAACTTTTCACCTGGGGAAAGTTCTCACGAGCTTTAGCAATGGGCAAATGGCTATGATTGAAATTAGTTGCAGATAAGGTGTGAAAGTGCCTTGTGAAATAGAAGACACTATTACAAAAAAAAAAACAAAACTGTAGCTAATTTAATTTAAATTTTAAATCCTCAACGGTATCGCTTTCAACCCAAAGAAATTAAATAAAGTTATTAAGAGATCAACTCTTCACATGTAGGTCATACTTTATGGTAATCTCTGGTTGTTTTATTTTATTTTATTTTTCTTCTGGGTAACAGAGATCTATACCCAGAACCTAATTACTTTTAATCCCATTTGGCTGCAGAAAAATTTTTGTAAATGTGTGGTTCCATGTTCTTGCCTCATTAATTCCTACCTGGTGATTATCACTGAATCTTCCTTGAATAAGTGAGTAACTTCATGATCCCTCAGGGACATCAATTAACAGTGTGTAGGAAATTCAAGTTAGTGTGTCATGACCCCAAGACATACCCAGGAAGTGGCTTTTTGTGAGAAATTGCTAACATCAGCTCACTTTACTGTAATCGGCCTCTTTGTCCTTAAAGGAGAATTCTAAGGGGTGCAGGAGCTGGGTACTTAATTAAGTTCAGTTGTTTTCAAGTTCATCGCAGCTTCTTTGCACCTGGTGAGGAAGTTGACTTGCAATGCTCCTCTTGGACCAACTTTTTATATTCAATGACCTGTCCCATGGGGCCAACAATCTAGTAAGACGTTGAAAACATCTCTGCCATGCTCCCCTTCACCTGATGAAAAACCCCATGCCTGTCGAACTTTACCTGAGTGAGTTTGGTAGAGAATCTTCTAAGGATTGGCACTAGCCAAGTGAATGAAATTTGTATGTCTATCCTTCCCGGGCCAAACTCTGCTTCTGTAGACATGATATGAGACCCAGGCAGCCTTGAGATGGGTGCAGCCCTAGGCATAACCTTGGTTTATAGCCTGGGAGAAACCCTGAGGCAGAGGCTCCCAGCTGTGCCTTGCTGCATTCCTAACACAGAAATCATGAGATATTAACATCTTTGGTTCTGTACCATACAATTTTGAGGTAATGCTATCACCCTATTCCAATAGATAATTAAAACATTCAATCTCTTCAGTTGCAGTGGGATGACAATTTTGGCCCTCTTGGAGCCCTGGACCAGTACCATCCAGAAAGTGAGCTTCCAGACCTTATTATACCTCAGCTTTACCTAATCTTATGCTCAGTCCATGCTTCCTTCATCCTAAACACTGAGCCACAGTGTCCCTTAACTCCCCCTGCAGGGATATTTGTTAATAATTAATATATATGCCTCTTTGATTTGCTCAAAAATGGTGTGAAATCGGTATTATTATATAATAATACCTTATTATTATACCAATTTCATAGACAAGAATATTGAGGCCTAGAAAGAATACAAGATATGTATAAGTATGAAGCTTAAGGCAAAAAATGTAATTTTTTACTGTAGTGTCAATATATAGTGTATCATATGGAGGCTACTACTGCCTTGTTCTCTTAAATATTATAGTTAGGAAAGCTATTACAAGCTACTCTACAAAAATATTAGAAATATAAGATGCTCTGTGCAGTTTCAGGTAGTTTCTTTTGACAGCAATAAAGGTATTACACTAATGTGTTTTTATTAGTAGACACTATTGATATATCCATTATGTGTGTTTGTGTAGTATTTTTACTGTATGAATTTTCTGGAAGTCCACACTGTTAAGTTTCAATTAAAATATTCTCAAATTCCTGATTCTCACACGGACTTCTTTTGTGTACATTTGGATAATTAAATTAGACCATATGTATAATCAGATATAATGTGTTTTTCTTCTCTGGCTTTTGTTGTTGAAGTTATCCATCTTTATTTTAATTTTATTTGGTAAACATTAAACAGAAAGGGGATATTAATGTCATGACAAATATAGTTCATGATGAATTCTTTTTCTCTACTTAATATGCTAAGGGGCAGGGGAAAGAGAGATTTTTAACATAAACCATCCCAGATCTTTAAATTTGTATGTAAAACTGGCACTAGTTCATCACTGCTTTTGCTATGGAAGAAAAAAAAAATCAAAGTCACCCACAAGGGTTTTTCCTTCTCTTTCTTTAATAATGGATACTTTCAGAGACCTCCTAAGGTCCCATTCCCCCTGTCATGTTTAAAGGGTTTATTGTTTCCAGAAAAGCTTTTGCTGCTCCCTCTGGAGACTGAGCCGATCCAAGGTAATATTAATTCTATGCCTCTCTCTTGTCGGAACTCAACTTCAAATGGAATATATGAGATGAAAGCTGAAAGAGAGGTTATGCGGGCTGTCATCCACCATTGTGTCTGAGGCATCAACTGTGCTCCGAACAAATTAGGTGTCAGTCTGGTAAATCACCGTCAGGAAGGCAAATCAGTTTATAGAAGACTTATTTGGTCTCCTGGAAGACTCCACCATTCAGAGAACAGCTAATCTTTCTTTTATCTTCTTTTTGGTAATTAAAAAACATCTGAGATTTAGCTGGCCATTTTTATTATCTTTTCAATCCACTCCCCCCAAAATACTCCTTGTTTCCCACAGAGATGAAGAGCTATTGTTCTAAAGAACTAGCTGCATTTGCAGGACCATTCATAGGGCAGGTGTCATTATCTTAGTCTAATTTTCTAAATCATGAAAGACCTGGAAGGAGCAGAAGAAGCGGGTGAGTCTGGAAGGGAGTGACAGGGAAGGAGGGGTAGGTGTGACTTGGCTCCTGGTCTTGCTTATGGAATGTTTGAAGATCAAGGAGAGAAGGCTCAGGGAGAAGCAGGCAAATCTTGCTCTCATGGAATTTGTTGCAAATCCTTCTCTAGCTCATTAGTTCTTCATTAAGAATTCTAGATGGCAGAAGAAAAGGGATTCCTTTTCACTTTGGAATGTGGAATTTTTAATTGTCGTATCTTCAACTTGAGAGAAAAGAAGACAAGAGAAAAAAATGGAATATTTATATTTGTATCCATTTTGCTTTAATCTCATTAGAAATTATAAAGTAGGACACCAAAAAAATGCACTAGATTAGTACTCAGTTGACCAACATTCCAGTTTGTTCTGCTAATAATTCCTAATAATTTCAGGACATTGAGATAATTGCTTTAACATGCTGGTTCACCCTCTTCTCAAATGGTAATGGAGATTATTATTTCTACCCTTATTTTTGCTAAAATAGTTACTATGTGTATGAAATGAGAGGACATCATAATTAACTAAAATATATACAAGAGAGATTTTGGTACAAAGGCACCGTCACTACTCATATCTGTGACTACTATTCTGCACAAGTATGGTGATGTTTCTTCTCAATGTTATTCCTCTCTCTAAATTTTCATTTTCCCTTTATTTTTCTTCGTTACTGTCTCTCCCTAAGTTTGGATACATTTGACTAGCTTCTAGGGGCATAATCAGAGATACCATAAGTTCAACTTTAAATGACTTCCTGCTGTCTTGACCAATTACAATTCTGCAGAGGAAAATTATTGGAAGTCTGAACTGCTCTTTATCTTCTCACTTGGTCCAGTATCCTTGCTTGAGATTTTATACCCTTTCCTCATAACTGACTTGCTTTACTGACAGTCTTTCTATAATACCTATTTGTTCTGGCCTTGTCTGTGTCTATCATTTGCCAGACATCCTAATTCCTAGTCTTTCTGTCTCCAAGATCCTAATTCTATGTCAAGCACAATATCCTAGATATCTTCTCTTCCTTTTTCCGTTTATGCTGACCACACAGCAACTCAAATGTAATATCAGGTTTGATTAACAGTCATGTGAAATGTTCCCATCAGCTCAGATTTTGATTTCCTTTTTGGTTTCCTGTTGCTGTAAGGGTCTCACAGAAAAACAATGTCGCAAAGAATAAGCACGCTTACTGAAATTGTGTTTTAAATAAAGGTGACCATCTGCTTGCTCAGGCAAAATGGCGACCTTTCTTTATTTGCTGTTGGTTTATATAGGCAATCTTGTGTATGCGCACTATACAGCAACGACCTCATTAACTTTCATTACAATCCCTCTGCACATGCGCATTGGACATCAATGACTTCATTAATCCATTTAAATATCTTATGACCACCCACCCTGTAAGTAGTTCCTCCCTGGTAATCTGATAATCCACCCAACATACACCTTTAAGCATAACCTTTTCAACATAACCAGGTTTAACATAACTTAATGAAAGACATGTTGTCAGTTATTACTTTTCTTGTTCTTATCTGATGAAACCTGAGGCTATGGGGGAAGAGACAATTTGAATGTCTGTTCTTACTGACCATGCCATTTGGAGGCAGTTACTTTGAATCTTTAAGCAAAGCATAGAAAAACTACTTGGGCATACAGGAATTTGTATGCAAACTTCTGCTCCCATGTAGGCCTTAAGTCAGGGGGGTTTGCTGGAGCCTTTTATAAGGAATTCTCAGGCTGGACTTCTCAAAAGCCGATTTCATGAGCCCAGGTTTCATCTGTGCCATTAGATACCTGTATGCATTGGGTAAATTCCTCTTCTCTTGAGGTCCCCTAGCACATTTCCATTCCCAGACCCGTCAGCCAGCGACCTTTGTCACACACCACAGATCAGGAAATGTTACTCCATTCCCAGACCCTTCAGCAAGCAGCCTTCATCACTTACACAGATCAGGAAAGGTTACTGATGGGTATCTGGTCAGTTTTCCAAAGGGCTTTTTCATTGGCCTTATAAAGTCAACCTTAATTCCTTAACACAGTCTGGAAATGCTATTCCAGCCAAAGCCTTGGTCATGTTAGGCCCACAACCAACCTGGCCACATGGGATTCTGCCTCAGTTTCTTACAAGTATGCCTGCACAAAGTCTTTTCACTGCTCGCTTTCAAGCGGCTATTTTGGCCAGAGGCATATAGGCATTTTGCCTATAGTTTCCCTTTAGTTACTCCAGTATTAAGAGACTGAGTCACCCATGTGGTCTATGGTCATGGTACATGCACACCATGCCTCAACCCTTAAGGTCTGGGTCTGGATTACAGCATCATATCAATGAGAATTGATATCAAGGATTCTAGATGATTTTTAAACTGTTAGAAATCTAGGTCTGATTTGAGAAATGGGAGCCAAAATGATTACCTGGAATACTTGAGACGCTTTCTCTTCCAAAAGTTCTACAAAGTTGTGATAGAGCTTGGTGATAACTGACATGTAATATACATCAATTTCTCCTATCACTTGCAACTTCCCCTCACCTATAATCTCCTTCCCTTCAATCTACAGAAATATCAAGGTTTTCCTCTTCTCTTTACTTATGTTAAAGATCAGTCACAATCTAAATCTTCAGTTTATTATCTCTCATCCACTCTCCCTCTGGGATTTTGCTCTTTCCTATGTTTCTCCTGAAATTAATTTGCTAACTATATTTATAATCCTCAAATTGCCAAAGCCAATATGCCCCTTATTTCTTATACTATTGTGATTCTTTGAACGAACATTTGCCATGTTGAGGGCACATGCCACGAAATACTTTCCCATTCTAGTTTTTATGTCCCATGCCCTCCTGCTGCTCCTTCATTTTTGACACTGATAACTCTCCTCCTGGGCCCATCCCTGGAAATTCCAACTTCTTTTAAACTATACAAATTTAAGTTCCAGTCTCTTTGCTTCTCTTACCAAATTTCCAGCCTTTCTCTCTCTCCTCACACTGAGAACTATATTTTCAGCTGTTGTCAATTTTCCAAATCTGTTTTCTGTGGGTACATCTGATCCAATGTCCATTAGACTTCACCTTCTTCAAATCATGTTCTTGTCTTGTACTTTTTAGCCTTGTGTTTTGTTCAGTAACCTCAACTAGCCACCCCAATTTCTTCTGATCCTGCCCTTCAGGTATATGCTAAGTCTTTCACTTTTCTGTTATCTGCTACCTCACTGGCATTTTTTCAAAGGCTCTTATTCTTTCTCAGTTTAATTCCAAACATTACTAACAAGCTGAGTTTGTCTTTTCTGTGGCCGCCCCACCTCATGCAATATGTTGTCCAACAACTCTTCTTTTCACCATCCCCAGAATAGATTATACTTTGGTTTATTGAGGTTCCTGTTCTCAAGCAGTTTTCTCCTTTAAAATGGGGTGTGTGTGTGTGACCATCCTGGGCACATGTTTCCTTTAAGACAGTGGTTCTTAACCTTCCTAATGCTACAACCCTTTAATACAGTTCCTGTGGGTTGCGACCCACCGGTTGAGAAGTGCAAGTATAATTCTTGTTTCCTCTAAACTATTCCCACTTGAAATTTGCTTCAATTAAATTTGTCAACTTGCAAAGTAATCACAACTTGTGGCTATCTGTGTGTTTAATACCAGTACCAGGTTCAAAGGAAAGTGAAGCACATCATTTGTTTTGCCCTAGAGCTCTTAATTATCCCAGACAGAAAGCTCTATAGAACTTTCCAATAGGGGAAACGGATTCTCCTCATATCTTTCTGTTTATTTTCCAACCTTAACACTTGTCTCTTACCATCCTAGTACAAGGAGTTTTATTTCTCCCTCTTATTTTCTAATTTCAGGGTATTGTTGGAACCAAAGTGTACTTGAAATGTGATAATTGACCCATTGAGGTCTGAGGACAGGCAATCCTCAATGAGCCATTGGAGCCACGTGAAGCTTCATGAGGTAGGCTGGAGCCACTTAGATTTATTTATAGCCATTAAAAAATCTTCTTGTATTATGATAGCTAGCTTTTAGGACATCAAATGAACCAGTGCGGAAATGTTGTTTTTCTGATTGTGCAGCACACAAACATCATTTAAATGTCCCTTCAACATGTGTACACGTCCAAAGCCCACTGGAGCATCAGGCAGCAATGGGAGCTGGCACTGTGCCCGCATTATTAGGAGTGCTCCATTATGATGGAAATAACAGGCAAGAGAGACAAAAAGCCAGGTGGTGGGAGGGAGGTAGGGCTTACACATGGGTCTGGGTCAAGGACTGGCGACACTGCTCTGGTAACAGAGTATCTGAATTTCCATTTTTGTTGTGAAAAAGCAAATCAGTGTGAATACGGCTTGATGATTTCCATGACTGGAGATGATTTTTCAAAAACCTATGCCTCTCGTCTCTGGTGGTAGAGCCCCCTGGACATATGAGGCCATGACCTTGGGATGAATCCTTCAGATTCATTGCAGAATAATATGCATAGTCGTGTCTGGGCAGGTCAAATGCCAGAGTCCAGAAAGCAAATGATGCCAGTAAGCAACAAAATTCTTGTTCAGTTTCCTCCCCAAGGCAGGTGTCCTCTCAGCACTTTGTGAATGTACTTCATGGGATGACTTTCCAGCATTTATTAAATGATTACATATTAGTATTCAGAGCACTTTCATTTTTACTCACTCCTTTGGAATTTACATCCCTTCTGTAATGTTATAATGCATCAGAGTTGGAAAATTCATTGGAGATAATCTCTCCAATCTTCACATTTACTATGATTCAAAAACATCTTGGTTTGTGTAAAATCTTATACCCAGTTCATAATACTGGATCCTATACCTAGTGACTCTCTACTCCAGAAGCTTTTTTCAGGACCTGGTATTAGCCACATAGCCAAAAATGTACTTCTCAGATTCTTTACCAGGTGACTATTATTTGAGGACATATAGCTTATGGGGTGTAAAGGGAAGTTGTAGCTTCTGCAGCTGGGGAGGAGGGCTGTGGGAAGCACTTGGACATCTAGTCTGGGGCAGGGGATGAAAGACACATGCAAATAAGACGCTGCTGGCACAAACGTGCTTATTTCACAATGTTTCTTTTAGTATTAAGTAATTGAACTAGTTTCTATCCTTGCTATTTTTGTTTTTCCTTTTGAATAAAATAAGCACGTGCAGGAATATGACAGTATGAGAAGAGGAGACCCGGTATTAACATTCACCCTCCTCAGGCCTTTCCTGCAGTACACCCCTCCCCTCCCGACACACAGAGGAATGTCTCTTAGGGTCATTGGCCTAGAGGTGGGGAGTTGATTATTGTTCTAATTATCCAGTCACAAGACAGTCCTTGAAAATTATTCATATTTCCTACAGAATATTTTTAAGAAAGGAAAACTTGGATTTTTGAACTTTGCAGTGAGAATTGATGATCTACTTTCTTGGTAGATGTCTTTCTTTAAAATTCTGTCCTCTAAAGTTACATTGGGCACTTGTTAGGTACCAAACACCTTTCTTTTTTGAAATGCTTTTCATTTCTTGTCTAAATTTGCTTATTCTTTAAGACCTAATCAAGATTGCAGCTCTCATGGGAAACATTTACTGAATAAAAGAGCAAAGGATTATCTGGATTTCTGCAGCCTCGAGGTTCTCCCTACGCACCTCATATTTAAGAATAGATCATGTTTTTTCTCTCTCTTTTTTTCTTTCTAATTATTTCATGAGATTTAGTTAGAGTCTCAGTAGAATTCTAGAAAATTCAATTTTTTCTGTCTTTAAAATATTCTGTTAGAAGCTTAGGAAATTACCAAAGAACAGCTTTGCAATTTGGCCTCTGTAGAAAGTACTGCAAATAATTAACCTGTTACTTCCAGGAAAATGACATTTCGGTGAGCTCTGCATGGGGAGTAACCACCTGGAAGATAAAAGGAAATCCTCTATACATTCTTCTGGTTCTCAAATGTCTCACAGTACTTTTAGTACAGCAAGGGACCCAGAATGAAAGTGCTCTGTAAATATTGTTCATTGATTTTACTTTCTCAACTCCCAACACTCACATGAAAGGTTCTAACTCAAGCCTATAATAATTCTGTGATTGCCTCTTACATACATTATTAGAAAATGACTAAAATTCTAATCCAAACTCTGCCATGTTTTGGTTACTTGAGATTGCATAAAATTATTTATCTCTAAAAACAATCTTCTTTATCTTTAGTGCAGAAGTAACAACTTTGCTCTCCTTACCTTGAGAAACCCTACTGAGAAAAAAAAAGTCTTAAAATAAAATGGTCTTATCATTCCTAAGCTTTACACCTATGGCAAACACTATTATTATCATTTATGTTTATTTTTTATACATTTTGAGTCTTCATATTTAATTAAATACTTCATGATGTCTCATTTCATTTTTTAATGTATTTTTCTTGCATCTTATTTAGGTATTATGTGTGTTAAGTGCAGACAAATACATAAGACATCTTCTGTGTTTGTTTTACATGCTCCTGGAATAGTTCAGAATGCTTTTTGTTACTTGCCTGGATTTGAGTCTACCATCAGACCCTGCTTTGGAGATGGAAATATTGGTTTCTGATGTGAAAATAAAGTTGTGGAATAATCAAGTCATTCAAATTTTCAGTTGAATTTATATAACAGAATAAAAAGATAATGACTAATCTGTATATCCAAGGAAGACAACATTGTGGGGGCACGTGGAGAAAAGTCTTGTGACGAGTTAGGAAAATGTATCTGCAATCATTGCCACTCTGTCAAGCGGTCATAAGATACAATTATGGACGTGACAGCCTTGCCATTGTTATTTAATCATCCCCACCATACTCACAATCACCAGGAGAGAGGCTGAGGGAGGGCAGCTCTCTGAATATGAGACAAAGGAAAGTAGCCTTCATCTGACTTTGGCTTCCCAACAGGTTAGTACTTTTCTCCTCTCTTCAAAAAGATCACAGGCTGAACTGGCTGTGCTGATTGTCAGGTTGCCAGCTCCAGTTTGCCTGCAAATAAGTGAAATTTTCATGCAGCTTGGGGGATGCCTCATCCAACTTCTTTGTCAACCTGAGACTCAGCTACCAGCTTAGACACCAAAATGAGTGCAAAGGTTTGGGTGTCTCTCTAGAACCCTAAGACCTCACTGCCTGCTGCCCTCTCTCACCTCTTCTACCAGATGCACGGGGAGGTTGATGCATAATACTGTTGAGCAATCAAGCATGAGGATGGGGGATGCATACATTTTAATCCAGAAGTCAGCATGTACCATATAAGAAAGATAAAGCAAGGCAGTTGGCTTTATAGAAAGAAGGTAGTGTTATTGTGTACCTAATTTGGACACAAAAGTCAGGCATGGAACTCATATTTTAGCTTTAAAACTAGCTCACAGTGTAATGTTGGGAAAATCATGTAACTACTTTTAACCTTGTTTTCTTTGTTAAAAAAGACATTTGGAAGTAATTTCTAATTTCCTTATAAACTCAAAAAAAAAAACCTTTGAATTTTAAAAACAAAATTTTTGCATAGTAAATCCCTTCTCCCCTACTAGTGTATATATGAAAAAAAAAAGGGATCTAATATAGGAATTTAAAAATTACTAGAAATTATCATAAGTAGTCCATGTAACTAACAAATGTTCAAATATATCATATAATGAATCAACAAAGCAGCAACCAAAAAAATATTATTTGGATCATACTATGTGTTTGTCATTTTTTTATATTTCTGTTTTTAATCAAGATTAATAAGATTAATATGTAGAAAACAAATTAAAGGCAGTAAAAATTTATATGTAATTCAACTATGTGGCAGTTATGAGAATTTACTTTTCTCTTCTCAGCCTCGGGCCCTAGGAACTATAATTGACCAAGGGATAGATGGGAATTTGGAAATTTGAGTCTATGTTTGCTAAGAGGCCTTACTTTAGCAAGGCAATAGTCAGGCCTAGCTGTTCCTGGGAGACTGAAGCCCTGTTGGTGAGTGGTTCTGGCTTGGGGCCTCCCCATGGCTTGCCCACACCTCCTTTAGTTATCTTGAAAGGTAGATAATTCTCCCAGTGTTCAGTCCATCTTCACTTCATATGGAGTCAGACAGGTATTATAGTTTTATAACCTTCACAGGCTTTCTTGGCTCTCTCCCTATTTCCTTTTATGCAGGCACATGCTCTAAAATCCTTGAACAAGGAATTTCCCCTGATGTTTACATCTTTGATTAACTTTGATAACTAGCATAGGCTAAAAATTATATATATATACATATGTATAATTGAACAAAATAAATAAGGCATAAAGTAGGAACTGAGCATGGAAAAGATTATGTACGAATTCAAATTTTAGCTATACGATTTACTGAATGTATGAACTAGACTAATGATTCATTGTCTCTATGCCTCAACTTTGTCCACTATGAAATGGGAGTAATAATTTTACTTATAGTTAGCACTTTGGAGATCATAATTTTAGTATGTGCATGTTCCTTAGAACAATGCTTATTGTAGTCATTGTATTCTTTTTTTTCTAGCCTTATTAAAGTATAATTGACGAAAAATTATATGTATTTAAGACTTCAAAGTGGTATTTTGATATAAGTATGCCTTGTATAATGATTTCCATAATTAAGCTAATTAACATGTCCATCACCTCACATAATTACCTTTTTTGTGTGTGTGTCATGAAAATAATGTCTACTGTCTTAGCAACTTCTAAGTTTACAGACTATTACTATTATCTATAGTTAAAATGCTGTACATTAGAGGTCTAGAACTGCTTAATCTTATCCCAAAATTCTGTACACTTTGATCAACATCTCCCCATTTCCCCCACCCAATCCATTGCAATATTCATTATACTCTGTTTCTCTCACTTTAGTTTTTCTTACATTACAAATATAAGTGAGATTATACAGTATCTTATTTCTTTCTGTATCTGGCTTATTTCACTTAGCATAATATCCTCCATGTTATTCCATATTGCCACCAATAAAAGGGATTTCTTGTTTTTCTAAGGCAGAATAGCATTCTACTATATATAGACACTACAATTTTGTTATTGTTTCATCAGTTGATAGACATTCAGGTTGTTTCCAGATCTAAGCTATTTTGAATAGTACTTCAATGAACATGGGAATGCAAATCTCACTTGAAGGTACTGATTTTACTACCCTTGGATATATACCCAGAATTGGGATTCCTAAATCATATGGTAGTTCTCTTTCTCATTATTTGAGAAACTTCCATACTATTTTTCCCAATGGATCTATCTATGTTCATATACACCAACATTGTGTACATGTTCCCTTTCCCCCATATCCTCATTGACACTTGTGATTTAGACTTGCATTTCCCTGATGATAAGTGATGTCGAGCACATTTCCATATGTGCCTGTTGGACATTTATATGTCATCTTCAGAAAAATGTCCATTCGAGTTCTTTGCTCATATTTAAATTGGGGTGTTTGGGTTTTTGTATGTTCATTTTTGTTTTCTAATTTTTCCTATTAAGTTTCATGAAGTCTGTATATTTTGAATGTTGACCCCTCATCAGATGGATGGTCTGCGAATATTTTTTCTCATTCTATAGGTTGCATTTTTGTGTTATTGCTTCTTTGGTAGTATAGATGCTTTTTATTAATGTTTGATATAGTCCTAATTGTGTGTTTTTGCTTTTATTGCCTGTGTGCCTGTGTTTTTGGTCATACACAAACAATTATTTCTAAGACCAATGACCAATGTCAAGGGGCTCATTCCTTATTTTTTCCTCCAAGAGTTTAATAGTTTCACTTTTTATGTCTAGTTCTCTAAGCCATTTTGAGTTGCATTTTCTTTATGGCATAAGATAAAGGTGTATTTTCATTATTTTGCATGTGGATATTAACTTTTCTCAGCACCATTTATTAAAGACAGAATACTTTTTCAATTATGTATTATTTTGTTTTTGCTCTCTCTGTGTGTGTATGTGTGTGTTTCTGAAAGACAGTGTCTCTTTCTGAGGCCGTAGGTGCAGTGACATGATCATAGATTACTGTAACCTCAAACTCTAAAGTCAAGCAATTCTGCTTCAGCCTCTGGAAGAGCTAGGTGGAATGAGACCATGGGACTGAGCAGACTCAGGAGGAAGGATACCTACAAGGAATACAGCAGATCCATTGGGCATGGTGCCCATGTGTGTGGGCCTGGGCAGCCATGAGACAGGGCATGAGAGAGCAAAGCAAGTCATGCACACAGCAGGGTGCTCAGGACACCTGGCAGTACACTACAGTCTGTGGTGTGTGGTCCACCCAAATCAAAAAGCCTTGGACAAACAAGCTTTTGTCCCACTCAGGGCCTCTCAAGTGGCGGGAGTGATAATTGTCCAGCTTCCTCATTAGTGGGCTCCAATGGCTACAGGTGTACTCAACCTGGGTTTCCGAAGTGGTTGAGTGAGATCACTCAGGCCACAGCCCTGGGCATCAGACTGTGGTCTTCTGCTCTGCTTAGACACTCCCACCCCCACATGAGGGTGAGCATGTCACCTGCCCATGGGGTGCATAAGAGCTTTGGAATTCTCTGCTTCCTCCCTACCAGCAGAGGGAAGAAGAAGGCAGCAGTCATAGATCGGTGGGCAAAAGGAGTGGTCAGGGTTAGGATGTTAAAATAGCATTAGCCACACTGCCGTTGGTTTGGAGCCAGCCGTCTCTTCTTTCTGGAGCAGTACAATTGCACAGCCTCCAACTGTCTGAAGGCCTGATGCTATAGAGGGACCCCCCCAACCCCGCCAGATGCAGTTGTACTATCCTCAGGGGCCACATGGAGCCCAGGATGCTGTCTTTTTTCCTTTTTGGACATGTGGGCATATTCCCTAATTAACTCCTATCCTGCTGAGTAGCTCACATCACTTTTATTTTCTTTACTTCACTCACATTTCTTCTCCAAGTATTCCCAGTGCTCTTGCTCAGATGATCCATCCTAAGGTGAATATCTATTTGTCACTTTTGATTCTCTCCATAAGAAAAAACTTCTTATAATTCACATCTCTCCTGCTCCTATAAACTTTCTTAAAATAATTATTTTGGAATCTTCTTCGAGTAACTCTTAAATTTACATTTCTGTGAGATCAGTTACTAGAAAATTATTATGTGTGCCTGTTTCATGTAGAGACAGGGTTCCTCTATATTTCCCAAGCTGGCCTTGAACTCTTGGGATCAAAGGCTCAAAGGTGAGCGGCAAGTCACTGCACCAACTCATGTTCTTGTGGTGGTATCGCGTTGTCTTTTGTTTCTTGTTATAGTGGTCTTGCTTTAATATCTGCACATTTGATGGAGGAATCACCGCTATCAGTCTTTCGGACTGTCTCTACTGGAGAAAACCTAGCTGCACGGTCACTAACTGGATGGGTGCAGTGTATCTAGTTCTAAGAAGATTGCAGTATTGTCTCTGTGTAGGCCTGTCAACTGGGGTCAATATCAATGTAGACTTCAGGAGTCTTTGTTAGTAGTAGTTGCCAGGGCTATCCGGGTCCCTGGTCAAAAGGGGGGCTAAAGTTCTTTTTGTATTCTTAATACTATGTAAGAGTCAGCCAGTATAGATGAGAAAACATAAGCCCATAGAGCTAGTAAATCCTGCTCACAGAGCTAACTAGTACTTACCTATTGACATAAGTACTTGGGTTTGTTGTTAGGTAGTCAACATAGTGATTTGTTTTGCTTATTTGTTTCCTTATTTTAGCTTGTTTATTATACTTTTTTCCCTATAGTCAATCACTATGAGAACTTGCCCCTTACTGTGCACAATGCACACCTACCCCTGGGTGAAGGGCTCAGCTACAACTTAAACTATACTTTAGAAGTAAAAAGAAAGTAAGCTAAACATCTGTACTTTTATATTAATCTGAAGTTAAAATTAATATAAACAGAAAAAATAATAATGAGAATTTTTAGATTAATGGCAAAAGTGATACTGAAGATCTTTTAAAGAAGAATTTTGTTACCTGAAGATAAAAATCTTAGAATCAGGGTTTTCTTCACGTAGCAATTTTGGTAACATAAATTGTGGCCTCCTAATTGTCCATTTTAGTTATATAAATTTTGGTTATATAATTTGGCAGCATAATATATAATGAAAATGAACAAGGATTCATTTTTAACAAGGATTTAAGGGTGATGAAATTAGAACTGCAGGTTTCATTTTTTTAATCTCTACTAAGAAAATTTCTTTTGTTCCTATTTCTGGGTCTTTGACCTCTTTTGTGGAAACAACTTCATCTCTCTAGTCAGAACTAAAGGAAGGAATGTAAAAATCGCTCCCCTGTCATTCAGTTGTCCCAGTTGCTCATGTTTCGTTTCACTTTTTACTCAGTTACCCAATGCCTTGGTAACTTGGTACTTTATTTCTCTAGAAATTAGTTTTGACAATTTTTGTCTACTATGAACTTAGGGGAAATCTAAAGAAACAAAGTTTCTCATACAGACTTTAGTGTTGACTCCTAGATTCACTGCCCCAGGAAGTAGATTTCTCTTCTTTGAATGCAACTTCTCACACTTGTACCTTTATTTGTATATCCTGCCAGACCTTGAATAAATGCTTTGCATTTACACAAATCCCTTGATCCTTAGATCTTTCATGACTTGTATACTTACGTTTGGATATCTGGTAAAGGACATTTTAATCTTCTCTGAATTTGGTTCTCTTGAATTCCAGTCTGACTGGGATTTATTTTTGAGATATTCTACTTGAACATCTCACTCTGAAATCACCAGTCTATAAAC
Organism: Otolemur garnettii; assembly: GCF_000181295.1. Lineage (NCBI taxonomy): Eukaryota > Metazoa > Chordata > Mammalia > Primates > Galagidae > Otolemur > Otolemur garnettii. Next base: position 8,560,292 of record NW_003852407.1, read on the forward strand.
TATCTACCATACATCTGCTTTTGTATTTCTTAGACTGAATGTCTATCTATACTTCACTGTTATAACTTTTTTTCCTAAAATATAAATTCTACTGCAGTTTTCCATTCATTTCCTCCCTTTCCTGATATATTTAAAAGGCTTATCAGGAGTACAAAGACATAGCAGATACTTAATCAATAGAAATTAATTTTAGCATTCATTACACATTTTTCTTTCTTTCTTTCTTTCTTTTTTTTTTTTTTTTGAGACAGAATCCAATGTTGTCAACCTCAGTAGAGTTCTATGGCATCATAGCTCACAGCAACCTCAAATTCTTGGGCTCAAGTGTTTCTATTGCCTCAGGCTCCTGAGTATCTGGGACTACAGGCAACCTATCACAACTCCCAGCTATTTTTAGATTCAGGGCTTTACTTATGCTTAGGCTGGTCTCCAACCTGTGATCTCAGACAATCCACCCACCTTGGCCTCTCAGAGTACTAGGATTACAGGTGTGAGCCACCATATCTGGTCTACATTGCACATTTTAATAACAAAATTTTAAAAATAGCTACTGTTTTTCCTAATCCTTTATGTACTTATTTAAATATGTTGTCTCAATATGCTAAGACAATTGGGGGAAATTAAAGTAAATAAAGCTGTGTTTGCTTTCTAGAAATTCATACAGTGATTTTAATACCCTAGTTCATATTCTTTTTATCCTCGGGGTAAATTAATCTTCATTAAACTTTTGTCACTTCAGACATTAATTTATGACACATAACTTATTGAGCTTCCCCTATCAAAGGAGTGCTATTGTGGGTGTTGTCGGGATACAACATTGTATGAAAAAGATCAACAAGACAGATAGCCCTTAGTGAACAATTACTAAGACTCAAGATGTGATTTAGATGAATTGCTTAATTCAATGTTCATAGTAAACTTACAAGGTAAGATTATGTATTGTAATTTCAAATTTCCAAATGAAGTTGAAGACAAATTGTGATAAATAATAAATCTGAGGTTACAAAGGAATGTTAGGGATGGGTCTCAAATTTAAGAATATTTAAAACAAAAGCTTATATATTTTAGAGAGATACCATTTTTTGGTACCAAAAGTTTTCAAAGCTTTCAGATAAGGTATCTAGAAAATGAGAAAACTTTCTCCAATTAACTAATACTTCACAGGAATATCACACAATAGTGAATTTAGTTCAGAGGATGTGAACAATAAAATGTCCTCCATTATAATCCCCACTTTCTCCACAAGCCCTTTTCTAACCATATTAATACATAATGGACAGTCTTTTCCACATGTGAACTTTTGCTGACTGTTAGGATTTACTTTCCTATATTGGACATGGAATTTTCAAGTATATATTTTATCGGTCCATTTCAATTGCAATTCTTTTAATATGGGGAATATCCTTGGTGCTTTGTATAGATCTATAGAAATGGTTCCCAGTAAGTATATTTCAGGTCAATTCAACTCACTTTTGTCATGAATTACTACTGGGTCCTGACCAATTGTCTTCTATGGACCACAAATACTGGTAAGACACTCTTCTTCTCACCATGGCAGTACTGATTTCACTTTAGGAAAAATAATCCATGAATAGTAAGCAAACTTTCCTTTTTTGATATTTCTTATCTTTTGCTCTGTTCAGTCCACATTCAAACTTAACATGGAGTTCAAATGCCAAGATATGAGGGTGGTGAGTAGATTTTCCAGTAATCCAAATGTGATTGGAATGGAAAGCTTTTCAGAGATGCCTGTTTAAAATTTATTTTAATCATTTAGCAGCAGCAATTTCTTTAACAGCTACAGTTATAATTGAGAGGTTTGAGCAGAGAGAATTGATTTCAATAATGTTTTATTATTTTACCAGTAATTCTCTTAAGTGGGCTTCAGTGAATTACCTTTGTTATGCAGCTATTTTCAGAGATAATATCAAAATAACTGGCGCCTTGGCCAAGGAATTTCTGAACAATACTAAAGGGCTATAGCCCTTTGGCGAATGGTAGGTCTCTACTGCAGCACTGGGGATAATAATCATAGCATAGCATTTGTCTTTATTTAAAACTGGGAATTTGAGCATGGGACTATATAAATTCAAGGTCTTAACAGAAACTGTGAAAATTTTTCTTGGGAAAACTTGTGAGGAGAAAATGTTTTATTTTCCACTAAAGTAGCAATTTTAGTAGCACATGGTATGTTCCCCACAAAATATAGTATCACTATGTTCTGCTACACTTTTTTCCATCAAAAATTTCCTGCCTGAATGTCAAAGAATGCTTCTCATAAGAGATGATAACAGTGCTGATTCTTCCAAATCAGAAAAAATTTGTCAACTTAGAGAACAAAAGAGAATATCAGTGAAAAGAATAATGAGAGTTAAGAAAATTATACCTTGAAGTGAAATGAATATTTAGTAGAGAAAATTTTAACAGAGCTTGAAGATAAAGTGTGTGTATATGTGAGGGGTGTGTGTGAAGATTTTGAAGTAGAAATTTACAGAAAAGAGGAAAAAACCTCTAAGCCATGAAGGATATGAAAATATGTTTAAACTCACCAGCAATGAGAAAGATGAAAATATTTAAATATTACATATAACTTAACATCAATTAAATTGATGGGAAATTAAATTGATTCCCACTAGTATGGGAATGGGAATATGCATCTGGTAAGAGCAAAGAAGAATTGAAGCTATTCTGAAAGAATTTAACAAATTTCATTAATTTGAATATGTATGAGGTCCTTTTCTGGGGAACCTATGCACTGATGCCAGCACCTAGTCCACCCTTTGAAACAATTTTGGAACACTTTTTCTGAAATAACCATCCGAGCTGTCATGATATAGCAAACAGAAATATGCAGTGACAACATTAATGAAGGTCACTCAGCAAAACACCACCAAAGGTCAACATTAAGACAACTGTGAGACACTAGTATACCAAGGTTATAAAACCTTATTGAGCTGTTTGTACAGTGCTGGCTATGTAAGCACACAGTGACAAGTTTGCAAACTTAATAGTCAGACCCCATAGACATATTCTGAACAAAAACAAATAAAGAGGAAGGTATGTCATAAACAGAAAAACAGACTAGATAAATTAAGATTCTATACAAAAAAAGTTTCCTAACGATAGAAGGCCATTCTCCCAGCCCTTGCATATATTTCTAATTCTAAGTATGGCCTAAGAATCAGGGCTTGAGCTCACAGAGGATTGTTGCTGCTTGAGAAAATTAGCAAAGTTCTATAAAAACAGAATGACAAAATTGAAGACTTGTGAATCCTCAAATATAGAACCAAATTTTTCAAAAATGATAACAAAAATTGCAGAATAATTAGGCTGTGGAGGATACAAAAAACCCCACAAATATGAAATAAATTATAGGAAAGAACGTGACAGGTAAAACAAATGAAAAAATGTACAAGAATTTTTTTTTTTTTTTTTTAGTTTTTGTCCGGGGCTGGGTTTGAACCCACCACCTCTGGCATATGGGGCTGGCACACTACTCCTTTGAGCCACAGGCACCACCATGTAGAAGAATTTTTAATCAAGCATTACCTACTCTGGACAAAGGGATGCATTAAAAATAGGAGAAAAACATTGTCAATTAAACTTTAATACAATAAGAGCCTCTATGTTCATTAAATGATATTATTAAAAGTGAAAAAGGCAAGTTATAGACTTGAAGAAGATATCAAAGGATTCTTATTCAGAATATATTAAATAAAACTTCTACAGAACTATAAAAAGATCAAAAATTAAATTAAAAAAAAGACAAAATTCTTAAAACTGAAGAAACAGAAAAACAAAAGGTAATAAACATTTGAAAAGGTATTCAACATCATTTGCTATCATGAATATAACAACACATCTGTTAGAATGACTAAAATTTTGAAAAACTAAAAATATCAAGTGCTGGTAAAGATGTAAATAACTAGAATTGCTGATGGGAATGTAAACTGGGAAAACAACTGTGAGAAACTCTTTGGTGGTAACTACGTAAGCTAAACATATCCTTATATTATAGACTAGCAATTTCATTCCTAGGTACATACCCAAAAGAAATGAGGACATGGGGCCGGGCCACTAAAAGACAAGAGTAGAAACAATTGGATCAGATTTATTCATAACAGTCTAAAATTAGAAGCAATCCAATGTCTGTTAACAGGAGATAGAGAAATTGATGTTTATTTATAGAGTATAATACACAATGCATATCATAATATACTTATGCATTATATTTCATACTATGTATATTAGAGTTGCTAATAAAAATAATAGCAAAAAAGTTATATATTATATGATTTTATAGACATTCACTTTAATAAAAGGCACAATGGAGATAGGACAAAGTCAAAATAATGGTTACTTCAAGGGACATATAATGGAATGATTACACTAGGGTCTAGGGTTCTGAGGATATTGAAAGAGAAGGGACAGGAGGACTTACTCTCTTACAGGTCCTGAGAGTATTAAAGGAGAGAGGGCATGAGTATGGAGTCCTACACATGTTCTAAAAATTGATCCAGGTTGTGATTTTTATTTTTATTTTATTATTTTATTTTTATTGTTAGGGATGCATTGAGGGTACACAGAACCAAGTTACATTGATTGCATTTGTTAGATAAGGACCCTCTTATAATTGTGTCCCATCCCCAAAAGGTGTACCATGCCCCTTGTCCCCCCATCACCTCCCTCCTTCCTTCTTTCAGCTCTCCCCATGCCCCACCCCTATGTGTACTAGAACATTAATTGTCCTCATATCAGAGTTCAGTACATAGGATTCTTGCTTCTCCATTCTTGTTAAGTTGTGATTTTTAAAAGTATACATCTATCTAAAACTTCAACAAGGTGTGCACTTAAGATTAGTGCAATTTATGGCATGTAGATATCTATAGCTCCTCCCCCCAGCATGTACCATGTATCAGTGTCCTCATATCAGAATTGAGTATATTGGATTCTTGCTTATCCATTCTTGTGATGCTTTACTAAGAAGAGCGTATTTCAACTCTATCCAAATTAATACAAAAGATATAAAAATCACCAATCCTTTTAGTGGCTGTATAGTACTCCATGGTATACATATACCACAGCTTGTTAATCCAGTCCTGGGCTGGTGGGCATTTTGGTTGTTTCCACAATTTGGCAATTGTAAATTGAGCTGTGATAAATAGTCTAGGGCAAATGTCCTTATGGTAAAATGACTTTTTTTTCTTCTGGGTAGATGCCCAGTGATGGGATTGCAGGATCAAATGGAAGGTCTAGTTTGAGTTCTTTGAGGGTTCTCCATACTTCCTTTCAAAATGATTGTATTAGTTTGCAGTCACACCAGCAGTGTAAAAGTGTTCCTTTTTCTCCATATACAGACCAGCATCTGTAGTTTTGAGATTTTGTGATGTGGGCCATCAATGGGGTTAGGTGATATCTCAGGGTGGTTTTGATTTGCATTTTTCTAATAATTAGGGATGATGAGCCCTTTTTTATATGCTTGTTAGCCATTCATCTGTTTTCTTTAGAGAAAGTTCTATTCATATCACTTGTCCACTGATATGCAGGGGTCCTCAAACTTTTTAAACAGGGGGCCAGTTCATTGTCCCTTAGATGGTTGGAGGGCCAGACTGCAGGCCCTGGGATGAGTTGCCTGCTAAGAAGGACAGGCAGTGGTTGCAAAAACACCCGGCAGTTGCTTTGAATCTGCTTGCATCTGAGAATAAGATTGCAACCCCTCTTCTCTTCTGATTTCCATTTTTGTGAAACACTGTTTTCTATCCCTTAATCCTGAGTTAAGTTTTAATTGAAAATTCTACTGTCATCCTAATGGCTCTGCCCTTGTAGGTCAATTGGTGCTTACTCCTAGCTACTTGCAGAATTTTTGTTTTCATCTTGACTTTGGACAGGTTCACTACAAAGTGTCTTGGAAAGGCTCTGTTAGAGTTGAGATGACCTGGGGTTTGATATCCATCTGAAAGGAGTGTGTCAGGATCTTTAGTGAAACTTGGGAAGTTTTCATTTGTTACAGTCTCCAGTAGGGCTGCTACTTCTTTGGTATCCAGAACTCTTTCAGTATCATTCTCTCCTGAGGCTTTAGTTCTCTGATTTTTCTTGGATTCTGGGAGCTACCCTAATGAAGGTAAAGTAAACTATCAATGGTTTATTTATGCGAAGTGATTTCAGTTGCTAATAACCAAAATATGCTCACTTACTAGTATAATAAAGGGCATGATTTTGTCTGGGTAGGGTATCTTCTCTACATGAAGTTTCAAACTAAGTTTGCACTTCATTCTCATAGTTCTTATATTACACATTTGTATATAATTTTCCATAAATTTATTTTATAAACCAATCTGATTTCAATTGAAAAATCTAATGAATTATTTTTTGCAATGGTGACACATGATTTTAAAGTTTATCTAAATAATTAAGGTCTTTGATGAGCCACTATCTCTTTGAACAAATAGATAGTGAGGAAAGTGATCTTTTGCTAAATGTTAACACATTATTATGGTGCCTCAGTAATTTAACCATTGTTGTAAATGGTATATGAAAAACACAGGAACAATGGAAACATCTGGAGAATAAACTATTATTTGATATATGATTTTAGATTCTACAAACAGATGTAGGCATACAGAAAACAAATTAATGTATAAAGGGAAACCATTATATATAAGGGCTGAAATAATGTTTTTTGAGGATAAGAATATTAGAAATGAAGATATATACCTCATGACAAAACAATTCAAAATTAAATCAAGTAGTTTAAGGGTAAAAGTAACTGCAAAATTACTAGAAGAAAATACAAATCCATAGTTACATTTATTGGCATAGGATTAGAAAAGACCTTTAAATTTGACTTTGAATATTAGAAACTATAAATGAAAGAGGATTACTGATATGATTTTAAAACATGTACAGAATAAATGCACATAAATAAAATTAAAAGACAAATATCAAAAGGAAAAATATTTCATTCATATATGCCTGATAAAAGATCTATATTTTTAATGAAGGAAAGAGCATTCTAGGAATTAAGATAGAAAATAAATTTATGCAGAGAAAATTGGTAAAGTATAGAAAAGCAGAACTATACATTTTCAATAAATATTTAAACTATTCTACTTCCCTATTAATACCAGTAGTGAGAGAAACTCACATAACAATCTACACGAATGCCAAAAATTCGAAAAGAAATCTTGTTACTACAGTTGCAATAAAACTGGATATCTCATATATTCTTGTTGGGAGTGTAAATTAGACTACTTCTAGAGGCAATTTGATTATATAAAGCTAAAAGCCTTGAAGTGGGCATATTCTGTGAAGCAGTAATTATAGTTCTAAACATAAGGAAATATGATAATATATAGGTAGAAGCATTTTCATTGGAGATTCTTTAAAAATATCTGTAACAGATTGGAAATAATGAAAGTACATCCACTCAGAGTATAACAAATTGCCTATTAAAATCATGCAGTTAAATATTTATTTACATAAAGATGTTTTAAATGCATTTTTAAGTTTAAATAACCACATGACAAGAATATAAATATTTTTGTTAAATAAACAGGTAGAATTTACATATTTATTTAAAATAAACATGAAAATCCTGGAGAGAGAAATACTAAAATGTTAAAGTAGTTCTCTCTCTGTGTGGTATTTATTTTTCTTTTTGCAGATTTATATTTTCATATCATCTTGTATAATAAGATGAGCTTTCATCATCCTATATAATGTAGACCTGCCCTCAGAGTTAGAGCATCAGGGGTGGATATCTAACCTAAACTGAGAGTTTGTCTGTTCTAGAAATTTAGAAGAAAGTGAGAGAAGAGTACGTCAGAGTCATTGATTATAGACTTTTCACTGAACGGTTTCTCCATAGAATTCTCAGGACAGCTTGCTGCCATAATCAAGTTCAGCTCACTGTACTTTCTGAGATTACTTTTTTTAATTGAGTGAAAATTTTCAGCAGTTTTTACTTACGCCCACTCTGTTAGCCATAGTTCTCATGTTACTTTGTTCCAAATAGCCTTATAATCAGTCCCATGAGCAGAATGAAACCCCATGAATATTTCTTTGTAGCCTCCTAATGCTTTAGATTTCTAGGACAGTAGAGCTTCATGTTCACAAGGCTGTGACTTTTAACTAACTACTTGATCTTTTGAATTGTTTCTCAGAATCAGCAGAACTCCTTCAAGATAAAGGAGTTGAGATTGTGAAGGCCCAGCTATAGACTTCCTGATACCAAGACTCACCATCCCTCATTAGCTTGTAACTTCTAAATCAAGATGCACATAGCCCCCAGTTAATTTAAACACTTGTGTATAGATGCATATAGTCACATTCTTAACCTTAGCAAAACTGTACTCTCTGTAAATCTGGGATGTCAGTTTGCGCCTGCCCCACCTTTTCTCCAGGCCTAAATCATCCATATTAAAATTTTCACTTTCCCTTAGCAAACCTTGTTATTTTGTAATTGGCTTTCTGTGTGTCAAGAAACTAGACCTAGGCTGGAAACTTATTGTAGTTTTGGTAGAAACTTTAACTATCAAGAATACTCTAACAGCCTTTAACCTAATTTTACAGGGCTTTTAGTTATCAATGATGTTTGGTTATATTTCAAGTTTTGGCTTGGCCCAGAATAGAAATTGAGTTTAAAATGACCTTGTTATATGAAGAATTTCCATCTCAATGACTCACATTTGTTTTTGTTATCAAACTCAGGAATCCTTTCTCCATCTTTTTTCAGTCTTTGTGTAGTATTAAATACCCTCTCCCCAGATATCACCAACACAATCTGTTGATAAAACAGAGCTAAGTTTATTGCTTAGTATAGTATGGGAGAGTTCAACTTGACAGACCTTTGATAGTGTCACAGAGAAAAGGCAAAGAAGAAACTTGCTGAGAATGTGAAGTTTGGATTAAGTCATATTTTTCAAAATGGGAGTTTTTAATTAAATTAATTAATTTGTGTTTTTAGAAATGGGTATTACTATGTTGCCCAGGCTAGATAGTAGGGACTATTCACAGGTACCATCACTGTGGACTACAGTCTTGAACCATTGGGGGTTAAGTGATTCTTCTGTGATTCTTTTGCTTCAGCCTCCTGAGTAGCTAGAAATCCAGGTGTGTGTCATAGTACCCAGCTCTCAAAGTTAAGAATTTCATTAGAATTAGATAAGTGTTATGATATAATGCTGGGATTGATGAGAGCAATAGGCAAGGATTCTACTGAAAAGTTGATGACCAATCAAATTATTTTCTTGGGCACAAGTCGTAGAATAGCAATGTGAACTAAAATAAAATCTTAAGGCTCTCCCCTAAGGAGGGGGGCTAACTGGACCCACTTTGGGCCAAGAAGATCCCTAAACTGAGTTATTAGCTGTGAGAAAGGAGATCAGACATCCTCATCATGTCCCCTCCCATTCTTATAGATGTCTTTTATGATTCACTAACAGGCCTAAGGCTATGAAAGAACTATCTGCAGGGCCTCAGTATCCATGTATCCATCAGAAACTACCTAGTCTATCTAGTACTATGTCTCTAATTAATAAACCCTTTACCTTAGGCATTCCTTTTCACTGACTCCTTTTTTGTCGTTGTTGAAAGAAAGCCTCACTTTTTCAGCCATTGTTAGCTAAAGAATCTTTAAACCCGCCTATAACCTGTAAGTTCCCTGCTTCCAGATGCCCCACCTTTTTGAGCCAAACCAATGTATGTTTTCCACATACTGATTTATGACCTCACTTGTAATCCCTGGCTCCCTAAAATGTATAAAACCAAAGTGTAAACCCAGGACTGCAAGTCCATATCTCAAGGCTTCTTGGGTATGGCTCTGGATCATGGTCCTCAAATTTAGCTCAGAATAAACCTTTTAAAATTATTTTACTGAGAATGGCTTCTCTTCTGTTAACAGTGCTGTTATGCTTATGAGGACATGGAATAGTAGTCACATTAATGTATTCAGTAATCTGAGTAAGGGGTAGGTAGTTTCAGTCTCAGTGTCCAAGCTATATAGGGAGATAATTTTGTTTTCAATAGGCCTCTAGCTTCATCAGCTACCAAATTTGCCAGACATTATACAGCAGCCCCAGATTTCTTTCTAGCTCAGCCTAGGATTCTCGATGCTGATAGCTTTAATTTTAATAGAGAGAATTAAAGGTGGATTTCCAGTACAAAAAAGTACAAAGTTAGAAATGAACCATATTATGCCAAGGACACTGGAAATTATCTAGCTACAGTGGAACTTTTATTTAGGAATAACAGCAGAATTGATGAATATATGATAGTGGCCCAGATTTTACCACAAAAGATGTATGAACCTAAGTATTTGAATGCCTGTCATTAGATTAAATTTTCTACAATTGTAAAAGAAGTTCTTCAGACTATTTTTTTTTCTGGCTCTGTACGCTATAATAGCTTATGAAAGTTAATATTATAATAATGATGAATACATTCCAAATGGGCATATGGCCAAACATTATTTTTCTCTCTCTATCACAAGTACCTTCTTGACTAGAGGAGGCAATGGTATCCCAGCAACAGATAAGCAATGCTCAATTTAATTGTCAGAGATTATATTTTAATGAACTTTGGAAAAAGGAAGTCAAGTTGACTACAGGGTTCTTTGTCTGATTAATTTGATGAAAATCTATAAACATCTGACCTATCTCATTAACACGTTAATGAAGACAGAAGAATCTCTTATGCTCAATTTCTAGGGAACAAATGTTGTATGTAGTATTTTGATTTTTCCAGCCAAAGAGTAATGAGGTCCATAAAGTAAAATTTGCATATCTTATAGGTCAATATGAATGTGGCAATCATCTACACTAGTGGTAATGCTAAAGTCCTTTTGGATGACCTCATCAAGACCAAACTGCCAGTTAGTACTGTTGGGGCTCAAAACTCAATATCCCAAAATACGGTGCTTCCATATGCTAAACTGAAGAAGCAGCCTCAAAGTCTCTATGATCCCTACCTCCAATGCCACTCACTGTCCCCAAACCAGAATGAAGTTTCTTTATCTGCCTAAAATGAGAAGGGACACAAAGAAAGGGGCTTCAAGGATGGAAGTAGGAAAACCTGACCTACTGAACTGGGAAGTCTGGAGAGCCCATAAGAATGTGGATATGAAGTAACCTTGGTAACCAATGACCAATACAAAGAGGCAATTAATGATGGCTGGAAAAAGGCAATACTGTCTGGCAGCATGGAGAGGCCAATGAAATACTTACAGCAACTACAAACAGAGGAAGTATTTATACCCCTGCAGGCCTTTGCATCTCTTCCTCTCACCTTTTCTCCTTCGTGATAGGGACCCACTTCCAACTGTCCTTGGAAGTGCCCTAAGCTTTCTCTTTATTCTTCCTAAATAAAATCTCTCTGTTACTCTGAAATTTGTATAGGTTCCTTTTGCTTTCTATCCACATTGCCTGTACCTCTCCAGTTTTATTTTCAGTTTCCATTGACTTTTGCTTTTGGTTACCACCATGCTGAGCCTGAACTTTCTAGCTCAGCAAGTAATTGAACCAGGTCAGGTCAACTGGATTCAGGGAACAGGGACCCCCAACTGTCAACAAAAACCTGGACTGACTAAAAAGAAAAATTGTTTTCTTGTCCTTCCCTGTAAGACTAAGAATGTAACCATAATTGAACGGACCCATTCACAAGATAATCCTTGTTTCTTAGGAATGTTCCAATTCCTCAGAGAATTATTAACAAATTAACCTGTGTTCCTGGGTCCATTTATTATCCCTAGTAAACAGTTATGCCCTGAGACAGAATTCCTCTTCTCACCCATTCTGTGACCTATTTTGCCAGGATCCAAGCCCTATTCCTGTGGTACTAGGATGTAAGCTTCTACATGCCATTGGGAGTTGGAAAGTCACTCTACGGTCCTCCCAGGTATGTGTTAATAAAATTATATATCCTGCCTCCAATTAATCTGCCTTTTGTGAGTTGATTTTTTTATTGAACATTCAGAGGGTGAATGGGAAGCTTTCCCTTGGCCCCTAGAGTAATATACCCTTCCTGCTGGCCTATTTTTCTGTCCTTGTTCCTCAAACTATTCTATCACTGCCCTGAAATTATGTAAGTCTACCACTGCTTAATGTCCCATAGAGGTAGCTATCTCAATTTAGAATACAAATGTTTATTGATTAATTATTCTTAGTGACTATCAGAGTTGAAAGGGGTACTGAGAATAAACATGCATGATCTTTGTCCTTGAGAAGCCAGCAGATTTGGCTGATGCTGCAGCAAAGAAGTTTTTTAGAGTTTTTTTTAGGTAACTCACATAATGATTGAGAAGGCTGGAGAACTTTTCAATTGTAATAGCCAGGACTGCCACTAGATATTGAAAATTGTGCCCTGTCTTTTATAGGATAGAAAATCCAGCTGTAAGTCTCTGATTATGTTACTCTCAAAGACAGAAATCCCTCCTATCCCTTCCTTCTTGAGTTAGGCTTATCCACTCCATTTGTCCCCACCACAAATGGTCAGGAATTAGAATACCATATGATTCAACATTCTTAACTGTTATACAGGGAGTACATTTGCTTCACCAAGACTTCGAAGTGTGAATTCCCCAGAGAAGACTGTCAGATGCCTAATAACCAAAATTACATATCCATGAGAAATTTGCAGCTTATACTCTGATAATCAACAAACCCAAAATCCAGGCCTAGTTGGGAAAACACAGAAACCACTTTTAGAAGAATAGTAGAGTGTGTTAACAGCAAAAACAAATCATAACAAAACAAAACTCTGTAAAATGATTTAAATATATTCTGTGCCAAATTTGGTGACCACTGGCCCAGAGCACATGGCCTCATGAGGTTTTGAGAGAATATGCCCAAGGTGACCAGATTACAGTTTGGTTTTATACTTTTATGAAGGCAGGAATTACACATAAAATCATAAATAAATACATGGAATGCAAACATTGCTTTGGCCTCAAAAGACAGAACAGCTGAAAGTGGGGAGTGATTGTAGATTATAGGTGGGTTTAAAAAGCCTTTGATTTTAAATTGGTTAATGAAATAAAGCTTCCTCTAAAAGCTAGATATGTTTTAAGTTAAGATCAAGAAGCCTATTAATCAGAGAACAGCCAATTCAAGTCATCTGCTAAGTAAATTGATAGACTGCAGATAGGATTTAAGCCTTGCCTTGCATGGCCTTAGGTCCTGTGCTGATTCAGTATCATATGTTTTTGTCACAAAAAGTAACTCTGAAAGGAAGGACGCACGATGAGGAGTATCTGAACTCTGTTCTCTGTGTGGCTGGAAATTCAGTTTTAAAGTTGTTTTCTGGGGTTCCATTGGTCAAGATGTAGACCATTCTATCAGCTGGGTTCTTAAGATTTTATTATAGTTCACAAGTGTTTGACTCAGAATGAGGTGGTTAAAAAAAATATTGCCTATGGTAGAGAACAGGAAAAGTGAATAAAAATTAAGAAGAGGTGAAGAACTAAGAAAGAATATTTTAGGAAGAGGACATAGTATTAGGAAAGGCCCAGAGGTCCGCAACAACAGGTGGAGAATGCTCTCAGACTTGCATTACTCAGTTGGTATCTATTAAGGGCAAGAAGTAACTGAATCTTAAAATGCATCCCTCAGGACAATTGGTGTTCTGATTAATACTGTCACCAATGTGCACCTAAAAATTCACCTGTTGTGGAACCCAGAGAGAGCTCTGTAAAATGAAAATTGATCAAAGAAAATCAGCTTTTTGCTTTCAGGAAGCTTATTTCATCAACACAAGACAACATGAAGTTCACATTAAATATTAGTTAATTTAACACTGAGATTCACTATTTTCTAAACTTCAGATATGGAACTATGAAACATCTCTTTTTTTTTTATTACAGTCATAGATGACCATCCCACATTTTTGCACATAGTGGCTATTCCCCAAACACTTTCTGCTCTAATGTCAGATATATTCTCAGACAATAATTTGGAAACTTTTATTCAGGAAATATTAATTAATTTTTCTATGGACTCCTGAGAAGTATTATTGGCTTCTTATTGTGACCAAGGGCATTCCTGAGCTTGATTATTGTTAGATTTTATCAAGTGGAACCTGAAACATGAAATGTTAATGTGTAAATAAATGGATGTAATAAATATCAGTGGGCTAGCTTTTTAAAGTGGAGATTCTTACAAACTGTACTTTATTTACAACCAACATAGCTGTTGTCATAGTTATTCTAATTTTTTATGTCATCTTGACTGGCCACAGGGTGCCTAGATATTTGGCTAACAATATTCTGGCTGTTTTTGTGAGGACATTTCTAGATGAGATTAACATATGAATTGGTAGACTGAGCAAAGCAGATTACTCTCCCTGGTGTTATTGGGAGGGCCCCATCCAATCTACTGAAGTCCAGAATGGAACAGAAAGATGTAATAAGAGACAATTTGCTCTCTATGACTGACTGCCTTCAATTTGGGACATTGACCTTTTTTCTGCTCATGGAGTTGGATGCAGACTGGAACGTGTCCTGTTGGCTCTCCTGGTTCCTGGGCTTTTGGACTCCAGCTAGGACTACACCATTTGTTCTCCTGGGTCTAAATCTTGATTACTAAAGATCTTAGGACTTCTCAGCCTCCATAACCCCTTGAGCCAATTCCTTTTAAGAAATCTCTCTCACACATGTATTATATCCTACGTACAATCATGAACAGCAAAACAGTGTCTCATTCAGTGACAGACTGCACATGACAGTGGGACTATAAGATTATAATACTGATGGGCAGCGCCTGTGGCTCAAAGAAGTAGGGCGCCGGCCCCATATGTCGGAGGTGGCGAGTTCAAACCCGGCCCCAGTCAAAAAACAAAAAGAGATTATAATATTGTCTTTTTTACTGTATCTTATTCTGTGTTACATACACTTAGATACACAAGTGCTTAACAGTGTTTTCAGCTGCCTATAGTATTTAGTAAAGTAATAGGTTTCTAGTCCAGGAGCAAAATGCTACACCAAATAGCCTAGCTGTGTCCCAGGCTATACCATCTAATTTTGTGTAGGTATATTCTATGACATTCCTACAGTATTGAAATCACCTAATGATGTATGTCTCAGAATGGATCCCTGCTGTGAAGTGATGCATAACTGTTCTCTCTCTCTGGAGTATCCAGACTGAAATAGTTTATTTTGGGTAAAAACTGATTGAAGGATTTGGGACAGTGGTGTCTGCCTGGTGTCTGAATAAATTAAATTATCTTAGAAAATTATTATTTCATCATTTCAGAAAGTTACAATGATGAACAAGTTTAGTGGTTTTATTTGTCTCTTTCTTGTCGATCTAGCAGAAAGAAAGTTTGTTTTTAAGTTCTCTGTCAATTTTTCCTTTACCTTGTGGGAGAATCTAGGAAACTAGAATCAAGGAGAATTAGGAAGATGTACAAAAAGCCAGTTTGATAGGGTGTGAATATGACCCTTGGAATAATAACTTAGTGAACTGGAGGCAAATTAGCCTGATTCAGTGTATGAGATAATCTCACACCAGGATAAAGCAGTGCAATATGAAACCCTCTTCTGGGAGGCAGAGTCAAATTCTTATCACAAATAATAAAGCAAAGCCTAGAAGCAAAGTGTTATCATTTGAATGTCCACTCTAAAGCTCATGGTGGATGTTAATTCTTATTGTGACTATTAAACCCCAGAACAAAGGTATACCTGGGGTGGTTGTGTTTGGACTTCAGGTTTCAGTTCTCACATCTATTAATGAAGTAAATGTGTATTATTTACGTATTGGGTGGGGAGGCATTCTTTTTTTCTGTGTATAGTTAATAAAAATGAGGAGGCAGGTAGCAGATGATCAGAGAGAAGTGGCTTGGGGTGCCGGTGCTTTTTCAATTTTTGATTCCAAGTCTTTTCTAAGACCCAGATATTTCTGTCTCTCATAAAATGTCATTTTCTTATAATATATCCCTTCATGTTTTGCTAAAGGGAGCTGGAGTTAGCTTCTACTACTTGGAACCAAAATGACCCAACAAAACATTTAAATATTAAAGCTTTTAGGATTCAGAGAATGAGGTGCATATCTGACTGTAGAGAACGGGACTTGCAAGGGTAGCTTTTATGAGGAGACTAAGAAGAAAGGGGGCCAGGATGGCGAATATGTAATGTGTTTGTTTATCTGCCGAGTCTTCACATGAGACCATGTCTCTCTCTATATAGAGAGGAGCAAATATGTGGGGCATATAGTCTTTTATAGGAAGGTAACAAAATGAGAAGGTTTGACTGGGCCGTTTTGTGACTTATGGGGAGAAGGCAACTGAGTGGCACCATTGTTTCAGGCATTACTTCCAATTTTTTATTAATATTTGTCTTTACATTTAACTATCTCTGCATTTATTCACCAGCAAATATGAGTTCACTGAGTCACCACTGTCTAGTAAAACCTAAACTGAGGGCAAAAATCACTGTTTTCCCCATAATTCGCATTTGTTCATAAGAAATACATCTGCTCCCTTAGCAAGAGGGCTCTCAGCTCTGATTAATAAACAGCTAACTTGGCTTTCTTCTTAAAGCATAACATAAAAATTTGAAGACATAAATATTATTTTTACGTACTCAGAAAGGACATTATATTCCATGGTTGACAAGAGAACCAAGGACTTCTATTTCTGGACTTTCAGTTCTCTTGTCAGACAAGAAAATGAATTCATTGCATTAAGGTGATTCTGTCTTTTGGAAATCATGAAGTCATATATAACAAATGATTGACTGATATTACTTATTAGACTACATGACTGAGGACTCAAGGGCCAATTTCTAAACATGTATTACATTCTTTTGTATTATTGTTCTTCTTAAGAATAAGAATTTATAATAGAAAAAATGATTTGGTCATTCATGTTAATCAAAATGTATGGAGACAGCTATGTCAAATGTCTGTAAGAGCATACAACCAGTATTAGCCCCATTTGCCCCTCGGAAGTTTGTAGTTTGGATAAAGATGTGATTTAAGATAATAATAAAATAATAATCAATTTATCAATAAATTAAATAATCAATTTATTTAATCTCTCACCTGCCTCTGCTGTAATTCACTAATCCTTTGGTGAGTTTTTTATCATTGTGTAGTGAGGGTTGTGTGTTACTATGTCATGGACATTTCAAATATTTCAACATTTTTGTGCCCAATATCTCATTATAACATACAATATCTTCTTTTCTGAAAATATAACTAATATGGATTAGAAAGTATTTGGGGGAACACCTGGTTTTTTGATATTCCTGACTATTATCTTTTCTACTTAAGGATAAGGCTGAATGTAAAGACATCTCTGAATGATGCTAGTGAGAACAAGCAGGTCACTCTGTTGTGCCACATCAACAGCATGGCAGAGAAGAAAGCAATGGCTGGATGAAAGTGATCCAAAAATCAGAGGCCATAAAATAAAAGTAACTAGAGAAATAAATCTTTTAACATTTTGCTTATGTGAAAGAAAACCCTATTCCCATCTCCAAATCCCATTGTACTGGGAGAATGGGGACAGAAGACCCCATTCTTGGCAAGGGAAAGCACCCTAGAAAAAGAGGAAAATTCAAAAGTAAGCTGAGTAAGTTGGAACAAAGAAAAATCAACTAGTTTATATTTAAGCTAGCCATTGTTAGCAAGCTTCTTGCCTTTCCTGAAACTCTAGCCTGTTGGAGATACAGCTTACAAACACCCTGCTGGGGCTGTGAGCACTCTGAGAAAAATAATGGCCATTGGAGAGACTGTGGCAAGTCCCAAAAAAAGATACATCTTGTAGGGCATTTCCTTCCCATTAAACAGGAAAAAAAGATACCCATTGTGGAGATTTGCGTTTACCTGGGGCAGAGATCAAGGGAGTAGCTCAAGCCCTGAGAGATGGGCAGAATAGCTTACGTCTTTTTTCGCAGAGGAAGATCTTCTGTTGTGGTGATGGGAGGAAAATGACTCCCTCCCACAGATTCCTCAGAGGAGATTAATGCTGGTGGTGTTTTACTCCACAGAGAACTAGTGGAGTTTGACACCTCCCTAGAAATTTGTTTGTGTGATCTCAAGCAGGAGGCCCTCCCAGTAAAAGGCTCAGATTCAGATTTCTGAAGGCTACCCTTAGGGTTGATAATAATAATAGGAGCTAGTATGCTCAATCAGAGAAACCAATACTGTCTTTGCTCCCTCCCTCATCTTACCCTCTAGGCAAATAGGCTTAAATAAAATCAGAGCAGAGCAAACACTCTGGGCCATTGCCAGAAGCCCACAAATGGGCAATGGACCCCTGAGCTCCCACTTTTATTTCTACTCTGTATCTCATGTCTCCTTCTTTATAGTTGTTTCTCACTGTATATTTCTTCAGTTGATCGCTGCCAGTTTCCGCAAGTCTTTCCTGCTCCCAGGGCGGGAGCCCAACACCATTGTATGTGCTGGTTCTGACCCACAGAAGGCTGCACAAATGATCGGGCTTTAAGAGCACTGAGTTGGTCTCTGCAACTTCAAATATTTCCTGCTCTTTGTACCTGAAGTTTTCAACATCTCACTTACTCTTTAAATTGTAAATCCTTGTGCCCAATAGGTTTCCTGGTAAATTGTAAGGATAAATATATGATCATCTCCATTTAGCTATTATTACTTCTCCTTCTAAGCAACAGTTAAAGAAGATAAAGCTAGAAGCTTAAGTTGAAAAAATTCCAAAGCTTGAGTCACTGATAGTACCAGAATGAAAAGCGTCTGTATAGGTGCATTTGTATGTATGCGCATGTGTGTATGTGTGTATGTGTGTTGTCTGTATGTGTTGAGGAAGCACTAGAAATGGGCTAGGGTTACTACCTGGTTTTTCTTAGTTTTCTTGGGTGAATGGACCCACAGGAAGCAAAAGAACATTGAACCACATGTGTGTAAGTTTTGAATAAATTTATAGGTTCGTGACTATGCCAAGAAATGGCCTTTGTACTTCATTTGATCTGAATTTCTTTTGAACTAAAGATATATCTAGGGAACACAGAGTCACTTGGTTAATTTGCCTCCTGTAATAAATAAACAAACAATCAGCTGTTTATTCTTCTAAGGCACCAGAAAGCCATTTAATTCATTCATGTGAGTTAAGCGTACGGGCGTGTCTGGCAACCCACACTTAAGAACCCTGAAATACAAAGAAATTCATGCTATATGTGTTTTATGTCTAAATTATTTAAAGGCTATAAATTTAATTTTAGAGTAAAACATGTTTTTTTAGATGGAAAATTAAAATATACTGCTGGATGCATAACTACATTACTTGTTTAGTAAAACTTTGTCTTCATTGAAATTTAGAGTTCTTTTTCTGCATTAAGGATATTTATAAAATCTGAATTTCTGGTGTCTCACGGACAAATTTTATTTTGATTCTATTGCAAGGGACATGTATATCCCATCAGTCTGGTCCCTAGGCTTCTCTATAAACACAAAATAGAGTAATTTTTTGTATGTCAAGAAAGAAATCCTTATGCCAAAATATGGTTCTGTGGTTCAAAACTATTGTTTGAAATTGCATCATTAGAGTCATTTGTTTAAAGACATTGCATTTAACATAAGTTGAGTAAAATGATAATGTGCATGGTAATAGTAAACTATTAAACCATTGCCTAATAGCCACAGCTTGATGGAAATAATAAAATTCCTTCCAAAATGACTTCAGGCTAAGGACAGTTTGAACTTGAAATGGGGTCAGATTTAGCATCAAGGAGCAGACTTTTTTTTCTTTTTCTTTTTTTTCTGAGGCAGAGTGTCATTATGTTACCCTAGCCTTGGGTAGAGTGCTATAACATCATAGCTCACAGCAACCTCAAATTTTTGTACTCAAATGATCCTCATACTTCAGCTTCTCAAGTAGATCAGCTTGCAGATACCTGCTGTAATACCTGGCTAATTTTTCTATTTTTAGTAGAGATGGGTCTTGTTCTTGCTTAGGGTGATCTTTAACTCTTGAACTCAAGCAATCTGCCCTTCTCGGCCTCCCTGGGTACTAGGTACTAGGATTACAGATGTGAGCCACTGTGCCCCATTCCTGGAGTAAATGGGTGATCTTTAACTCTTGAACTCAAGCAATCTGCCTGTCTCAGCCTCCCTGGGTGCTAGAATTATAGATGTGAGCCACTGTGCCCCATTCCTGGAGTAGATAGAAAGGTCTTCAACCCCCCACAACCTTCTACTTTCTTAAACAGGAGAATAGCTGAGTATTACACTCAGAATTAACTCACTTTTTAAAAATTGTTTTGCTCTTAAAATTTCAACGTAAGTCCCAACTTCTGATTCCAAACAAGTTCCTGCCCAGTCTGCTTACATCAGCCCCATAAGGTGGAAGCCCACAGAGCTGAGTCAAGTCAGATGAACTTCCTGAGTTTTCATCTGAAGTTCAATGGCTTGACTGGAAGTAGATCGTTAGGAGCAAAGAATGTGACATGTAGGAAGCCTCAGGAATCTGCTATTTTGCTGATGGCTGTTCTAGAAAATTTGCTACAATTTTCTGTGACTTATGCTGCTTGCTGCAGATGGTCACCCTATAAGCCTGTAAATGTGGAGTCAAAATAATTTGGAGAATTCATCCAATCACCTTTCCCCAAACCATAACAACCTTATTGCCATTTCATCTTTTGACTTACATCTCCAGAATTTTATTTCTTTTTTAAGTACTTTTCAAACATTTTATAACTGTTTTAGATTTATAGAAAAAAAGCCTGCATTAATAATACAGACTTCCCAACATTCTCCTCATCCATTTCTTTTCTTTTTTTTTTTTTTTTTTTAGTGTGGAAGATTTGTTATAATTAATGAACCAATATATTGTTAACAAAGAGATTGCCTTAGTTATTACTTAACATCCTTGCTAGGTAGGTTTAGGCTGTCTATCCCTAAACAGTGGCAAAGGTATGGGATTATTCTGACTGATTTAATTAATTTGGGTCAACCACTGTAGATTCTTTAAGGTCAGCCAGGGCTTTCTGTGACTAATCTTTCTCTCAATCCATCTTCCCCTCTAGGAGAATGACAAAATCAGTGACTCACTTCTCCTGAGTATTTTTCTTCTTTATTTATTGAAATCTTTATTCAATAGAAATGTATTGTAAAACTCAACAAGTGCTTGGAACTGTCCTTAAATCCAAGTACAAAGATAACCTCATGCTTTGCTGTTATAAGCCCACCTGGCCCAACATTGTCTTTTAACTTTTCCATTTCATGCTTCATACAAAATTTCTTTAAACATTTTATAACGGCTACCAGTTCTACTCCAGATGTTTATCTTTCTAAAGCTAAACTCCCTAATTCCTTTGAGTATTTCTCATATGGCTTGGTTTTCAATCTTTCTAACACCTTGGTCATTCTCAATGACTTTTCTGTCCTGCGAAGTTCAACACCTATAATTAAATGTAATACTTCAAGGCAGAGAAGGGAAGTATGTTCACACCTCTTCTTCTGGTCACTTTCATACTTACTATAATAAACTAAATTCATACTAGCTGTTTTTGCAGCTACCTGGCAAGGTGGATTAAAACTGAGCTTACTGTTTGTTACCATGATTATGTCTTTACACATCTGTGTCTCACTTTAACTTGAAGAGTTGATCTTTTAAAGAATTACCCTGTTAAAATTCATTTATTCCTATTAAAGTTCAGAGCATTAGATTCAGTTAGTGGCTCAGGCTTTTAAGATTTTTATTTTGTCATCTAACATAGTCGCCCTCTTTTTCTACATCCGGCACACTGAATTCCTGAGCATGCATCTTCTTCAGTGTCATACAAATTATGATAAAAATGTTGCTGTCACAGTGTCAAGGACTCCCCTTGAGGTTGACAGTACTCCAGTAATAAATACTCTTTAAGTATACTGTTTGGTTATTAATCTACAACTGCATAGAGCATGGAGAAACTCTTCTTTAAATAAAATTTGTTAAATTCCACATTGGAAATAATTCTGATACTTTTTGGTGACATATATAAATCTAATAATATGTTCAAAGTGGAAAACTAAATGAATCTGCTATAATGTGCTTTCAGTAAAACTATGCCGGCTCTCAATATTCACTGCTTCTTTTCTGAGCTAATTTTGAACAGACCCTTTGAGCTCACAAATCTGTAATTCATGAAATTTCAAACAATTGCCTCTCTCCAGTTTTCTAGCACGTCTCGTGTTCTTTATACCTCCTTAAAGACTCTTTATATTGATTAGGAATTCTAATTTTCAAGTTCTCTCAGTAAACAGAATATGTGTGAAAAAAATACTATGATGTGACCAAAATGAGTTTGGCATTTCCTTTGGCAGATATGATTCTGAGTGTCCATGAACTCTGTGGAAGGAGTCATTAGAGCTAAGTAATACAACCTTCTGCTTTTGAACATTTTTTTCATCTTTTATCTATCCCACAAAGAGACTAACTTAACCTGATTTAAAGAACCCTTGGAAAATCCTATTCCGAGGAGTTGGAGAAATTCAGGTAATGTAAGAACTTAAGGATCAGAGTTGACACATTCATGGCTTTGATTTTCATTAGCTTCAGTCCATTAAACAGGCATTGCCAGTGTAATATGGTATGCATAAAACAACTGAATTATTTATTAAACGGAAAAATGACCGAGGATGCAGCCCAACCGTGCTCCTAGACAATTTTTTGAGGAATACAGCTCACCAGGGTCTATTGCTTTGTCATTTTGTTTAATTCTTTTGAATATAAGGTTTTTAAATATCTGTGCATCACCAGACAAATATCTTTAAATTTTTATGAAGGAAATCAGTTAAAATATTAGGTTTTTAAATACTTTTCCTGAGAAGTCCTGACCATATGCTTCAAGTCATCAGATAGAACTAGTACTTCTATTTTTTTTTTTTTAAATTAAATCATAGCTGTGTACCTTTATGTAATTATGGGGTACAATGTGCTGGTTTTATATGCAATTAGAAATACTTTCATCAAACTGGTTAACATAGACTTTACCACATTTTCTTATTGTGTTAAGACATTTATACTCCACACTTAGTAGATTTAACATGTACCCTTGTAAAATGCACTATAGGTGTGGTACCACCAATTACTCTCCCTCCACCTGTCCTCCCCTCTCCCTTCCCTGCCCTTCCTGTAGTTGGATTTTAGTTTTCATATGGAAGTGTGGGTGCTTATATATTGGTTTCATAGTAGGGCTGAGTACATTGGATATTTTTTTTTCCATTCTTGAGATAATTTGCTAAGAAGACTATGTACCAGCTTCATCTTTATAAACATAAAAGAGGTAAAGTCTCCATCTTTTTTAAGGCTGTGTAATATTCCATGGTATACATATACCACAATTTATTTATCCATTCATGGGTTGATGGGCACTTGGGCTTCTTCCATGACTTAGCAATTATGAATTGGACTTCAATAAACATTATGGTGCAAATATCTTTGTTATAGTATGTAGAAGTTGATCCACACCAATGTCTATAGTTTTGGAATTTTGTGATGTGGACTAATCCTCCTATGTTTTAAGTACAGAGAGAGTTTTTTTTTTTTTTTTTTTTATTAAGTCTATTGGCATCATTGTTTCCCAAACTTCTTTCCCAGAAGAAATGAAAAAACAATTTTTCCGTGATTGAAATCTATGTATTAAGCATCATGTTAGACATTTCCAGGGTTAAAGCAAGACATGTCACTGCTTTCAGATTCATAATCTAATGGAGAGACAGATATATATGTACATTAGTAACTGTAAAGAAAGGTAAAATAACTACATTACAAAGAAATGCGCGGGGTCAAATCAGCAGGTCTATTTAAAAACAGAAAGTATTGCATGTGCTGACTAGATTAAATTTAGATGAAACTCAGTTTGACAGGTAGAAATATGGGGTGTTGGATTCCAAGTTTATGAAGGAAGACTCATGATGGTAATAAATATTTGATCTGGAATCAAGAAACCTAGATTTAAGTTTGGTTGTGTAAGTAACTAGATTTGAAGCATTGCACAAGTATTTTTTCTATCTGAGGAATGTTTATCATTTCCAAAATATGCTTGTAAGATTTTTAATGTCATCCTCTAAAATCAAAGAAGTATGAAAATCAGGTGCAAAGGTGTGAAGGTTGTAAAGTGTGAAGTGCAGTTGGGGAAGAACTGCGCCATCTTGTTTGGTTAGATTTTACTTTGTAGGAGAGAAACGTAAATAAAATGCTTTTGCATTTGAAGGACCATCAGTATGAAAAGGAGGAGTCTATGTGTAAGTAAGGAGGCATAATTTTAAACTTTAAGGAAAATTTATGGATAATATAACGGAATTTTCTTTTCTTTCTTTCTTTCTTTTTTTTTTTTTTTTTTTGAGACAGAGTCTTACTCTGTTTTCCCAGGCTAGAGTGCAGTGGTGTCAGCCTAGTTCACAGCAACCTCTCACACCTAAGGGATCCTTCTCAGCCTCCTGAGTAGCTAGGACTACAGGTGCCTGCCACAATGCACCCCTCTAATTTTTCTTTTTTTAGTAGAGACTGGATCTCACCTTTGCTCAGGCTGTCTTGACCTCTGAGCTCAAGCAAATTCTCCAAACATTGGTTAGTTCCATTTCATTAGTACATGTGGTATTGTTTTTCTGTTTTTGTGATACTTTGCTGTGGGGAGATGCCCTGTCTTAGGGCTGATCAGGAGAGTTACCATCAAGGATTGTAAAACATGAATGCTTACTCAGCAGTGTTGGTGCAACTTGATGCAAAACTAATAACATCTACTCAGTCCATTTTGCACTGAACTGAGGAACTCTGGGAAGCCAGCACCCCAAGCCCTCCACATGGAGAGATAAGGGCACAGCCCCTGCCAAAGAACAAATGAAACTCACAGGTCTTTACTGATACCTCAGGCATGAGAAAAAACAGCACAGTAGCAAGCTTCAAAGAGAGAGTTAAGGTTAAAAAATGAGGAGTTTTTTCTTTAACTGTATGATTTAACTCTTAACACCCTCTGCTGACTGCACTTCTGTCTTGCCTTTTTCTTATCCCTACTAAAAATGACTTAAGGCTGAGACAGTGTGCTGTATCTAGTGAGTATTGTTTTCAGTGCTCAGGCCAGCAGTGATGCTTGGTATTTTCCCAGATTACGTGTCCCAAGTGCCTAGCACTTTTAACCCTATGCTCTATACTACACAACAGCACACTTGAATTTGGTGTTTCAGATGGATTATTTGGTATTAAAGTAGACAGACATTGTATAACATGCCTGCAAACAAAGTTGTTAGAAGTTAGTAACCACCTCAAATGGTAGTAACCACCTTAAAATGTTGTAGATAGCACAAATAGAATGAGCATTAAAAATGCATCTTTAAACTTAATAATGAGAAAGCAGGATGAGTTTGTGATATTCAACTTAGAAAGGAAGATCTTGTATAGTAGAGAGGATTGGAAGTAAGTGTAAAAATTGGCTAATTCATTGTTACACTGAAGTGAGAACATTCTTGATTGGGGCATAGCATAAGCAAAATCCAGAGAAAGGGGTTAGAAAGACAGAGTAGATATTGCAATTAAGTTAGTTAATATTAATAAGGGTTTAGTAAAGAGTTGGCATATTAGAACATGAAGAAATGCTAATACTTAATAAAATATACTGTGTTTAAAAATGTAAGAAAGCGAGCTAAAATGACCAACTGACCAATTTAAACTCTTCATAAAATGTTAATTTCTTATATAAGAAATTACATAAGAAATGTCTTCAGATTATTGCCATCGTATTTGGAAAACATGCAGTACACAATTAGACTAGCCTATTGTGACTTGTTATTATTCAGGTTTTGTAAGAAACACCATAAATTATGAAATTATAGTCTCATTTGGAACTGTCAAACTTCTTGTCTGGAAGCAATTTAAATTCCTAGAATTTGATGACATCATCACACCAAGTCTTTTTGGAGGAGCACAATTTAACTTGTGCAGAGAAACAAGACTCTAAACAATATTCTGAGATATTCTTTCCCCTCCTGTTTGAAATTAACAAGTAACATTATGGGAACAATACAATCAGAAATCACAAACTTTTATATTTTATGTTTTTAAAATAATCAAACTTCTCAAAGTATCTTTAATCTCCTTTGTGGTAAATGGAAAAAGCTACATGGACAATAATTTAATCAACTTGGCCAGAAGAATTAGAAAATGACTGACTTTTTTTGAAAATATACAACTTTCAAGATGAAGAAGAAAATTGTGTTTTTTTCAGTTTCTTTTATATTTTCCCATTTGTAAATAAAATGAATGATTGAACAACTTGACCCAAATTGTTTTCCTCTCTTCTACTTCTTTTCATATCCAGTTTTATAGGATAGCAAGTTTTGAGTCTGTAGCAAATAGCCAGAGATGTGAAAGTCACAGAAAGATCTTGAGGATTAGAGATCAAAGACAAAGTGAGGTCTGTTTGAGGTTACATGGTGGCTGAACAAATTGAGTGGGTAGGCCAGAAACTTGATTTATCCCATGCTGGATGGAATCTGGCAGAGCATGATGATCAGCTTATTTACAAGTATAGAAACAGTTTGTAAACAGTGGGAGCAAGAGTAAGTTGTATAGGAAAATATAGCATCCATAAACCGACCCTATGTGACAGCCCTGGTCTCAGAGACCTACTCCAGCGCTTAACTCATGAGGAAGTGCTGTGGTCCTTTATGTTCTAGTATTGAATGACACATACATTTCCTGTTTCCTCTCTTCCAAGTTTAAAATACAAGATAGTGCATTTATGTTGTGGAAGAACTAGACAATAGTGCCCTTGCCTGTTGTTTTACCAATAGGCATGCATTTACTTGTTTTGGGGGAGGGGAAGGACAGAATGAGAAAGAAGAACTATATTTTCATTGGAATTCTTCTCATGTTCTCAAATAGAGGTCACACATTAAAGAAATGTCTTCTCAGAAGAAAAATTATAATTTCCTCTTTCCATACTTTGGAGAGTCAGAGAAGATTTGAGTCAACACCGCAAATCATCCAGTTTTTAGCATTTGTCTTAATGGCCCCATCTAGCTGTTAGGTTACTGAGGATCACACTCATCTTACCACTTAACTATGGGGGAGAAACATCACTGCGAATGAACCATGTTCAAGTATATGATTATTTCTTAATGCTAAGAAGGAGGATACAGAATCAAAAGCTTAAATTTCTGGCTGGTAAGTCCTCTTAAGGGTTTGGATCCTTGGGTTTAGACATGATTTTGGTAAATATCCTTGTGGAACTTCCTACACAGATTTTCTGAAGAGGCTGGTGAATAGAAGAGTGGAAACCTCTCCTTAGAACTAGGCATAGGAAATACAGAAGAATTCATGCATGCTTTTTATCACTGGAAGAAATTGTTCTGTTCAGTGTAGGAGTTTTTGTCTTTCGGTGAGATTTAGAAATTTTTTTTTAAATTTAGAAATTCAGGAAGAACAAAGTAGAAAGACTTTTCCTCCTTTGTAATCTAAACTTTTGTTTCTGTGACGAGAGGCTATTAGTTCCACGTGGCCCAGCTCAGTGCAGCAGGAGTGTGCATGGACAGGCACCCTGCACAGCATGAAGGAGTAGAAGTCTTATAACAAAGTTGGTGTGACTTGCATAGAACATCTCCTCTGCATATATCATCGCACAATCTGCATTCTGAGATAAGTAGCAAAGGATTCATGTATCCTGGATCCTGCCAAATTCACCTAATAAGAAATAAATTTCCTTAAGCATCTTTATGACTGCCCATGATTTCAACTTTCTGAGTTCTTTGATGTGGTGCCTAAAACAATTGAACACAATTTAGGGAAGAGGATTAGAACTTAGGGTCTGGTCCTTAGCATTAGCTCCATTCTGTTGATATAAACAGAGAACAGAAAGCCTGGTCTTCTATATTCCCACACAGAACCTGCTTCATTCCACTCTGTCCTCCCTGCAGGTCACAGTGGTTTACCGCAAATCTGCTGGTTGTGACAAGACCACTTCCACTTCCACAATTTTTACTTTTTTGTTCTTCTCACTCGGACAGAGCCCAAAGTTTCTCTTCTCTAGAAAATGTCCTCTTATTCATCAAAGTTTAGTTCAAGTGTCACTTTTTAATCCCACATTTTTTATCTTTTGCCTTCACAGCTTGTGATCTCACTTTGTGTGGCTTCTTGAATCTCCTCCTTTTATCTGGGTGAACAATTAACACTTGGTGAGCTCTGTCAACTTTACAAATGGTAGTATCTTATCTCAACTTATTTCAGGCTCACCAAAGACCACGAACATCTCTAACTTTTTCTTGTGTCTATTAGAGCATAGACAAACTCTCAGTGAATTGATTGAATCAAACCAAAATAGTATGAGATCAATACACTCAGGACTAACTATGGAGAAAATACCCTTGTTTGGAAGTTGGATATTTTTTAATTTACCAGAATTACTAAACTCTGTAATAAATATTATCTATTTTACTCTTTGACATAGATATTTCGCATTTGTTTGACATAAATTTTTCCTTCTCCTACCGGTGCTCTTTGGTAGTGTCCTCCCACACCAACTATGTACTGGCCTTGCAACTTGCTTTGGCAAGTAAGAGCTGCAAAGCTCTTGCACTTTCATCTATATCTGTCTCTTGCAGCTCTTTAGAACCTGGGAACTTTCATGTGCAGAAGCATAGGCAAGCTTCTGAAAAGATCAGAAGCCACATGGAACAGTGACAAGCCAACCCAGCTAAGACCCAGCAGTCCAACTGAGATCCTGTCAACTAACATGAGAAGAAGCCTATCTCAGACCATTCACTTCCCTTAGCTGAGCTGACTCAATCCAAAAGAGCCACCCAGTCTACCCACAGGCTTCTTTTAAGCCACTAATTAACGTGCATAGTTTCTAAGTTAGTGAAAGTAAACTAATCTCAGAAATTACAGCCTGCAGAAGGAAAAGCAATTATTTCAAATTACCCCTGTCCGGCATTTCTGTGGCTGCCTAGAAGTGTTCAGAACAACAATGACATAAGACTATGTCAGTCAGAGGTTGAAGAGTTAGGCGTGTGCCCAGGATCTGAACAGAAAATCATATGAAAAAATTTATCTCCTCAGACATATCTCTTCCAGCGTAGAATTTTTCCATGTAGATAACCTGGGAGAAGTATTAATGAAAGATTACATATTTACTTAAACTGGAATTTCTGGTAAGTTTATTTTGCCAAGCGTCTAATTCTGGAGAGAATAGTATGTAAGATAGTATTTTTTCTTAAGTTTTCTATAAGATTTTGAATACTATTCAGATTATCCATTTTAGGAGGTAAAGCCACGTGTAAACTACTGTGAGTCTTTTATGTATTGATGCAGATAGGTTGATTTTCATATATGATTCAACTCATTAATGATTAGAAGGCTATGACTTAAAAGTTTCTTTGTATGCAAAATTCGATTGGTTGTATTTGATAGCTAATCTTTCATTTCATTTAGGCTTGCAAATTTGTACTATTTTTTTATTTTGTAAGCAATCTATATATTTAATACTTGTTTTATACCATTTATTTGTGCATAGTTATTCCTTGGTCAGTATTTCTAGAAATTTGACTATTTCAAAAGATTATTACAAAGATTACTTTTTTAAAATTATAAATCTTTTAAAATCATCTTATTCTGTTTCATTTTATTTCTTACTTAATCTTTTTATTTGTACTTTTAAAAAATTTCAGATTAATATAAAGTTACAAATGATTAGGTTACAACGTTTGCATTTATTAGGTAAACTTACTGTTGTAGTTGTGTCCCACATCCAGGAGGTGTGCTGTATAACCTTATATTGTGCCCATTAGGTGGGAGTACACCAATCCCTGTCCTGTTCCTCTCCCCCCGCAACTTGAACTGAATTGAGTTTTTCTCAGGTGGGCATGTATTAGTTCATATTAGTATTGAGTGCAGTGAATAGTTAGTTGCTTTTCCACCTTTTGTGATACTTTACTAAGAAGGGGTTTCAACTCCACCCAGGTTAATACAAAAGATATAAAGTCTGCATCTTTTTAATGGCCAAATAATATTCCATAGTATGCATATATCACAGCTTATTAATCCCTTCCTGAATTGATGGCCATTTCTGTGTTGTTTCCACATTTTGGTGACAATTGAGCTGCAATAAACAATGTAGTGCAAATGTTCTTATGGTAAAATGATTTTTTTTTCTTCTGGGTAGGTATCTATTGATGGGATTAAGGGATCAAATAGAAGATCTATTTTGAGTTCTTTGAGGATTCTCTATATATCTTTTCAAAAAGGTTGTATTAGTTTGCTGTCCCATAAACAGTGTTAAAGTGGTCCCTTCTTTCCCCATCCATACCAGCATCTGCAGCTTTGGGACTTTGTGATGTCGGCTATTCTCACTGGGATTAGGTGATATGTCTGAATGGTTTTGATTTGCATTTTTCTGATTATTAGGGATGGTGGCATTTTTTCATGTTTGTTGGCCTTTTGTTCTTCAGAGAAGGTTCTGTTCTTGTCTCTTGCCCAGTGACAAATGGGATTGTTTGTTCTTTTTGTTGTTGATCAATCAGAGTTCTTTGTAGATTCTAGTTATCAACTCTTGTCAGACTTGTAAGATGCAAATATATTTTCCCATTTAAACATTGTCTATTTGCTTTACTTGTTGTGTCTTTAGCTGTGCAGAAGCTTTTCAGCTTAATTAAGTCTCATTTGTTTATTTTTGATGTTGCTATTGCAACTGAAGTCTTCATAAAATCTTTCCCTAGGTGCTTCATGTATCAGATTTAAATCTTTTTTTTTTTTCTTTAGACATGGTCTCATTTTGTTGCCCTTAGTAGAGTGCCGTAGCTCACAGCTCACAGCAACCTCAAACTGTTAGGCTTAAGTGATTCTCTTGTTTCAGCCTCCCAAGCAGCTGGGAGTACAGGTGCCCACAATACTTGGCTATTTTTAGAGATAAGGTCTCTCTGAAACTCAGGCTTGTTTCAAACCCATGAGCTTAGGCAATCCATCTGCCTCAGCGTCCCAGAGTGTCAGATTTAAATCTTTTATCCATCTTGAGTCAATTTTTGTTAGCAATGAAAGGTGCAGATCCAGTTTTAGTCTCTTACATGTGGTTATCCAGTTCTCCCCCCACCATTTATTGAGTAGGGATTCTTTTGCCCAGTGTATTCTCTTGTTTGGTTTATCAAAGATCAAATAGCAATAAGTGGCTGTATACTTTTTTTTTTAATATCTTCTATTGAATATTTGACTCATTAATTTTTTTTTTTTTTTTTT
>NW_003852407.1:8591541-8598632 GCF_000181295.1 Otolemur garnettii
GCCTCCCAAGTAGCTGGGACCACAGGCGCCCGCCACAGCGCCCGGCAATTTTTTGGTAGCAGCCATCATTGTTGTTTGGCAGGCCCGGGCCGGGGATTCGAACCCGCCACCTTAGGTGTATGTGGCTGGTGCCTTAGCCGCTTGAGCCACAGGCGCCGAGCCATTAAATTTTGTTATTTCCTTTGAATTATAAATCTCCACAAGGTTTGATCTATTATATTTATATTATATTCATTTTCATATATTTCCTAGTTTCTAGTATTATGTAATAATCTTTGCCCCACAAAACATTTAAGCTTCTGTAAGCATTAGTTTAATATCAGTGACTTTTTTCTTTCAACAAATACTTATTTATTCAAGGTCTCTTATGACCTAATAACAACGTATCTTGTGACATAACTAATTTTTGGCATAGTTTATAAGTTAGCAAAAGGTGACTGATTTCTGAAAATACAATATATAAAGCAAAGACAATTCTTTCAAATGACCTCTTGCCTAGTAGCATTTAGCTATCCAGAAACTTTTAAGACTACAATGATAAAAGATTGTTTTAGATGATTCTAATTTTGGCAATATAATTTTATAAAATCAGTGGTAAGAATTTGGCATGACACTTCTCACATTATAGATCTTATTTGGTTTTTACCTAGCATGAAACTGAGTTCTGAGTTAAGGTTGAAGTTGAACATTCTGCCTTCCTCAGTTTATTCAAATACTGTATTTTTTTAAATTCATGGAGTTTATACCAGGGAATAGATCAAATGTAGAATAGAATTATATTTCATTCTGTATTTTAATGTAACTTATCTATATGTAAAGGATGTAAAAACTAAGGTATATAAATGTTAATTACCTTAACCAAAATCACAAGCAATGAGTTGTAGCAGGGGTTGAAGTCCAAGGTAATTTATTCCCTAGTCTCTGTTCATAACTATTTTATAAATGTGCTTTATATAAATAGGTTAATGTGGGCAGGGCCTGTGGCTCAAAGGAATAGGGCTCTGGTCCCATATACCAGAGGTGGTGGGTTCAAACCCAGTCCTGGCCAATAAAATAAAAATAAAACAGGTTAATCTTCAAATGCAATTATTTAACTTCCAGATTTTTTAAATTAAATTAAAGAATAATACCAATTTTGTCCTAGAATATATTAATTCAGGTATTTATCTATTTTTCTATGTTTAGGAAGATACATGTGTGCTGAAAATATGAAGAAAAATAATAAGAAAAAATCAAATAGGGAAACAAAGAAAGCAAGGACTAGAAAGAAAGTGGAGAAATTCTGCACTGATTCTCTCATCAATATTGTGAGTAATTTACAATTTGACAAGTCAGTAGAGGTCAAGATTCTCTTTTAAAACATAAGAGGTAGGAATTTGGGAATCTTGGTAATCCCTGAGGTTCTTACAATTGTGATAATCTTTGAGAAGTTCAGATTAGCATTATTTCAGGTGGGTGACCATGATATTTTGGGGACAAACAAAAAAGTGCCTTTAAGCACTTTTCAAACCACATCTATTGATTAATCATCTTTTTTTTATTTTAAGGCAGATACAGAGTTAGCTCTGAAAAGTTGTCATGAAAATGTATAATCTGAAGTCACAGAATTATAGGTTTTTGAGGTGTAACTGTTTGGACCCACAGGATCAAAACAGAGATCAGCCCTTTACAAAGGACTCAATAAATATTTTCTAAAGTGAATTAAATATTGTTGCTTTTCATTCTACAATGTTTATCAATCACAATAATGGGTTATGTTTCAGAGGTAGCAGCAGTGTCCACTCATCTGAATTGTGCTTCCTTCAAGAAAAGTGTCATTTCTTCTGGTCCTTTTCTTATCAACTAACAAGAAGAAGCTAAGGAAAGAATTCTCATTGTTTAATTTGATCTTATGGGGAAACACATTTTCTTTTTAGATTTGTTGAAAGCAACTCCACTCTAGTAAAATGACACCTGTCAAGTTCCTTGATGGTTTCACATTTCCCGATAAAATTGCAGGTGTATAAAAGCACACCAGGCTGGTCCTAAGCACTTCAGTGGCATGAACAGTATAGCTATAATTACTGACTTTTGCCTGGTGTTAACAAATGCCAAAGGGCATCCCAATCTCTGTAGATGAGTTCTCCAGGATTTAATTAGCTCTCTCCTTCTATTCTTTGTTGAACTATGCTGTTCCTAATACCTGATGCTTGCTTCAGGCATGGGTCAAAGCATGCACCTGTCAATTATTTAATATTCATAACACTTTTTAACAAATGAACAGTGCATAAAGCCTATGGTATGAGGATACTGAATCCAGTTCATTTATGGAATAGATAGCCTACTTCTTTGAATAATAATTGGAGAACTTGGGGACAGAGGAAATTCTGTTCTTAAATCTTAAAATCTGTCTTCTGCTTATAATCAGAGAGAAAGGAGAGAGAGAGTAAGAGAGAGAGAGAGAGAAACATTTTTTAGGATTTACTTTCTAGTCTCTGTTATCTCAGTATATCAATTTTGCACATCACTGCATGTTTCAATTTTTCATCTTTAAAATGGATAATTGAATCAGCTGATCTTTAAAACTCTGCTGCTTTTAAATGTCTGGGTATCAACAATCATTATGGAAATTTTTATCAAATACAGATTCATTTTTCTTTTAAATAGATTACTGGGGGAAATTCTAATTTTTGTTTTATTCTAAGTATTTACTATAGAGAGAAGGAAATCCTGTAACTTTTTTGTAGTGCTATAATTTCTGTGCCTTGACAAGTTTGCAAACAATTTTCTTGGCTATGCCAGTGACATAGAGACATTTTGGAACAAATTTCTAAAAGTAACTTACACAGCTCTGAAATTATAGTAGTTTTCTCCGCCTCAGGTTATATTTCAGTGCCCTCAAGCAGGAATTTATTGAGTATCCTGGTTAGTACCTCCCTGAAATGCCAAACTAATTGCCTCTTTTATGCCTCTGGAGCATCAGGCTCCTTAAAGTGTGTTAGAGTCCAATGGAATCTAATTCTGAAGGTTGGAATAATGGCTTAGCTCGTAATCATTGCTCATTTAAGCTGAAGTCAACATTTGCTTTGGAGATCAGGCCTTTGATTTCACCTTTGCTTAATCTGTTGACATCACAATGGAGACATAACATCTGTGATATAAATGTGTATGGATATGATAGAGAGATTTCTTTTTAGTTTATATGTTGCATTACAGCAATTTTTAAGTAATGACAATGACCCTGGCATACCTAGGTGTACCACAGGGTTACACTTTGCAGAGAGTATGGCAAGATTCAGGCTCTTATAAATAAGGTTTGTTTAATGCCATACTGAGAAAAATAATAGGCATTTTTAACAGTTTTATTTGGGTATAGTAGACATGTAAACTGCACACATTTTAAGTTTATAATTAATTAATTTGGGCACATGTATATACCTGTGAAACCATCATCATAATTTAGATAATGAGTATATCACCACTTCCCCAAGTTCTAAATGCCCCTTGGTATTCTCCCCTATGCCTATTCCAGGCCCTCTCCCCATTCTAAGCCCTCTCCCCAGCCAACTCCTGAGACACTATTTGTCACTATTGCTTCATTTGTATTTCTGGACTTTTATAAAAATTGAATTATAGTATGAACTTTTTTTTTTTGGCAGGACTATTTTTTTAATTTTACTCAGCATACTTAGAAAATTCACCCATGTTGTTGCATATAGCAGTAGTTCATTTCCTTTCACTGTTGACTAGTATTGTATGATATGAATTTAACCCAATTTGTCCATTCCTCTGTTGATGTGTATTTGTGTGATTTCCAGTTTTTGGCTATTACAAATAGAACTCTATAAACATTTGTGCCCAGGTCTTCATACACACATCAAGGAACTTACAGGTGTCATTGTACTAGAATTGAGTTGCTTTCACAAATCTAAAAAGAAAATGTATTTTCCTGGTTAGATCAAATTAACCAATGAAAATTCTATCCTCATCTCTGTCTTGTTAGTTGATAAGAAAAAGACCAGAGGAAATGACTTTCCTTTCAGGATGGACAATTCAGATGTTTGGACAATACTGCCACCTCTGAAGCATAATACATTATTATTAATTGATAAACATTGTAGAATGTAAAATAACATTATTTAATTCAATTCAGAAAATAATTAGCCCTTTGTGCAGGGCTGATCTCTGTTCTTGATCCTGTGAATATGAAAAGTTATAGCTCAAAAGCCTATTAATTCTGTGACTTTAAAGTATACATTTTCATATGTATGTACATATATGTGTGATTGTATATTCATCTTTCCATTTCTTTTGATTGGATAAATAACTAAGAACTCTGAAGTTAATTATTAGTTCTAATACCTTTTTTTTATAGATTCTGTTAGATTTTATATATAGAAGATCACATCATCTGAGAATAAATATGGTTTCACTTCTTCCTTTAAAATCTGGAAGGATTTTATTTATTTTTACTGCCTAATTACACTATCTAGAGCTTTCAGAGTAATGTTCAATAGAACTGCTGGAAATAAACATTCTTATTTTGTTTCTGATCCTATAAGTTATTTATAATTTTATCATTCTATATAGGTTTTCATGAATGTCTTTAATCAGGTTGAGGACATTCCCTTACATTACCAGTTTGTTTAGAATTTTTATCAGGAGTGAATGCTAGATGCTAATTTTTAATGACTTTTCTATGTGCATTTGAGATGAGCATGACTTTTTTCATTTATAGTTTACTATTAATAGTATTGTGAACTACCTTGATTGGTTTTCAACTGTTAAACCAATCTTTCATTTCTGAGAACCGCTTTAATTGGTCATGATGCATTATCCTTTCAATGGGCTGTTGCTTTGATGCAGCAGAAGATATTTATTTCTTATAAATATTGAATAACCATATATATTTGGGTATAATCATGAATATTCTTTAAGAACATAATCTTATTAGCTAATTCTAGGTCAAAATCCCAACCTAGGCTAAATTACAAAAGCTGTGTGTGCCACAGCTTACTTAACTGTAACGTGTCAGTAAGAGCAATAGACCAGCTACTTCACAGGCAGTTATTAGGCCCAAATTAGCTAATACAATGAGAGTGCAGTGCAATGTCCAGTATACAGCATGTGCTAGATACACAGTGCTACCTGGCCCTTAGGAACTTTACTGACGCTTGCTCTTACATATTGCATTTTAGTTTTATTATCTTCTATGCCATTTCATATTTCAAATTTTTTTGGTTATTTTCCCCCACAATCATATAAACCCTTTGATGCTGGGCATCTTTGTCTTTACTTTGTTTCCAAGTCTATTCCTATTGCCCAATAACAATGTGTGGCATGAAGCAAGGCACTAAACATTCTCTGACTGAATGAACATCTGCCACTTCAATACCATGATAGATGGGGCAATTGAGATACAACAAGCACTATCAGGAGGGGGAGAGACAGATCAATGCACGAGATTTTTGAGAATGCTGTAATGAAGAATCTGGATGGATGAGTACACCACCCAATAGTGGGGGCCCCAAAACACCAGGAAATGAGAACCTTAGGTTGCCAATATAGCCATTAGCATGGTCCATGCAGGGACTAATGAGAAGAGAACCTAGAGAAATAGCAAAATATTTACGGTGGCGAAGAAAGACATAGAGAATTAGAAACTATAAAAGTGAGGCCAGATTATGCATAGCCTCAAATGCCAGGGTGAAAGTTTGGTTTGAGGCCAACTTTTGAATGTCCTGACTCAGATTTGTTTGTTTACAAACCTCAGAAAGAAATAGAGGAGGAA
Organism: Otolemur garnettii; assembly: GCF_000181295.1. NCBI lineage: Eukaryota > Metazoa > Chordata > Mammalia > Primates > Galagidae > Otolemur > Otolemur garnettii. Next base: position 8,597,312 of record NW_003852407.1, read on the forward strand.
AAGGTTACAACTGAACCGAGAAGATGTCAATTTGCCCTGTAGTTACTTGTGATTTGGAGCAATTCCAAACAAAAGCAGCAAATCGAAAGATCCTATCCCCTTTATTTTCTCCTCTTCACTTTAAGAATACCAATTACCAGTGATTGAAAGGAAACATTTTCGTGGTATTTCCCCAGACCTGATTGTGTTACAAGTCTGGAGACAATCTTCAGGGCTCTAGTCGGGACACATTTACAGGATATCGAGTTTGAATTTTACGCCTTGTTTTTGCTATTATATGGAGGTTGTTTTGACGTTTATTATACTGCTGGATTGATACAAATTATAGTCAGATAAGGCAATCAACATTTTTTTACTAGTTCTTCAAATTGTGACCTTCTCTCAGTAGGAGACAACAGTAATTTCTGGTGCTTCAAAAATTTGATGCAATACCCAGCTCAGCTCCCAAGACATTGAAGGGTGTGTTTTATATTTTTAGTCTACATGAACTTTGAGTATTTAATTTCATAGGCACTAACTGGCACACATTGTTACTAGATAAAAAAAATTTTAATAAAGGACAGATATGAAGTATGTGAATTAACAGATAACCAATTCACAAAACAATTTAAAAATATAAGATTTTTCTAGTTGATGATAAAATAGAATTATATGGTTATTAAACAGAGCTTGATGTTACAACTTAGCATTAAATACCAGCACGTATTCTTATAATACTAAAACATGTATTTTCAACAGAGATAATATCACCTTCCAAGGGGGTGAAATTTATACTTGAGGAGTGAAAAACTCTTACATGTACCATGGTTAATGGCCCTCCAAAGTGCCTACAAAAACAGACGTATAATATATCTCTGATACTGAGATTTCATGGGGGTGGGGATAATAGTAAGGAAAGAAAAGTATTTAAAAACTGGTAGGGACGGAGTTTGAAGAAGAGGTTGTTCAAGAAAATAGATGCTTATCTTCCCTTTGCCGTTCCTCTTGATATCTTAATAACCCAATTTACAAACTGCTTTTAAAATATTCTCATGGCGTCTGTGGGGTTTGTGTATGTGTGTGTGTGAGAGAGAGAGAGACAGAGAGACAGAGAGATGTGTGTTTGCATGTTCTGAATTATAGACTTCTCAAAGGTCAGGTCTCAACCTCCTGTGTTTAATAACTTTGTGAAAAGTTATATTTAATATGTACCTGAGAGTACCTAGACAGTCTTCTTGATAAACCATTAACCTTTTCTTTTCTTTCTTTCTTTCTTTTTTCCTTTTTTTTTTTTTTTTTTTTTTGCAGTTGTCCTTGTAAGTCTTTGAGTACTTTCCTTTTT
>NW_003852407.1:8598652-8628771 GCF_000181295.1 Otolemur garnettii
TTTTTTTTTTTTTTTGCAGTTTTTGGCCAGGGCTGGATTTGAACCTGCCATCTCCAGCATATGAGGTTGGCACCCTACTCCTTTGAGCCACAGACGCCACACTAACCTTTTATTTTCTATTTTCTATTCATCTTTTATTTTCTTTTCCACTTTTGGTAGATTTGCTGATAATCTGAAAACCAAAAGAATTTTTAATTCAAAACCACCCTGTCACAAACTCTAATGTTAAGCAAATAATTTATTTGTAATATGAATAAGTACAAAAGCGTCTTTTTGGTTATTATCTATTATTCTACTTGCTGAATTTTCTTAGGCATGACTCAATAAATGTGACACCTAATTACCTGAACTGGTATTGGATTTTAAAACAATTGATACAGATGCTAGAGAAATTCTCCTCTGTGAAGAAGTGGCTAAATAAATGTTAACATCACTTATTAATACCTTTTCTGTACTGACAACAGTTATAGCTTCATTTGGACCCTTTGAATTTTGAAAACTGCCTTATAAGGTGGTATAGTGTAGCCAGACCTGGGTTTGAGGAATTGCATGAGCAATGATAACATTTCTGGAGTAAGTAATTTAAGCATTTCTAAAGTCTCCATTTTCTCATCTTTAGAATGGATATTATAATATCACTCTTCCAGGGTTGTTGGGTAAATTAAGTAAGATAACAGATACAAAGCAGAATAGGAACTAACACATTATATAAGCAAAGTAAATACTGGTGGTGACGGTGGTGGAAGGGTGGGAGCAGTAGTATAGCTTGATAATCTCAGTTGTAGTTGTTTCTTAGATTGAGGGTCATGTTATTTACACACCCAAGTTCCTGTGTAAAATTATTATTTCAAGAAAGCCAATTGAGTGACTGTAAGGAAGATGAGATTCTAGGGTATTTTCTTGAGATTCTAGGGCATTTTTAACTTCAGATATGATCAGTGACTGGTAGAACTTTGGTAGTTGTAGGAAGCAAATGAAGCCAGAATGAGGCAGTTCAACTATGAAGAACATAGGGAAAAAATTTACAGAAAGAGGTCACAATAGGAGTACATTAGGCAAAAAAGAGAAGAGGTGAACATTAATAAAGAGGTCATGTAAGGGAATATTTCTAAGTTCAGTATTCAAATGGGGAAATGTTTCCACCTGGGTTGAAATCCAACTCCATGGCTGTGCTTGTAGATAAGAGTTAAAAATCATCTAAACTGAGGTAGTTGAGAAACAGTTGTTATCAGTTTATCAAATGGTTATCACCATCCTTGTTGGTGTGAATGAGAAACATACAGTGGATGGAGGGAGAAAAAAATACTAGCCTAGTTGTTGAAATCGTCAAGGAAAATATGAATGAGTAATGAGGATCAAAGTAGTCTAGTGACAGGAGATTTGGGAGTGTGGAATAGATTTTACTCCGTTGAGTTAATGTTTGTAAAGAGCATACACAGTGCATGGGACATATTGAATGATGCATAAGAATGTTTAAAGTACAAATACGATACGAATATATTTACAGAGGTCATTTGTGTTCCTAATGGTGCCAGCAACACAATAGGCATTCCTTGAAAGGATGATCATGTTGATTCTGGCAGAAATAAAACACCCATGATTGATCATTGCATGCTTATGGCAGAAGTAAATCTGGGCAGCTTCCCTGAAACTCACTAGCCAATCTAAACAAAACCAGGAACTCAAATCTTTTCCATTGAACCAGACTGGGAAGTTAATATGTTGTGTGACCGTTGGCATAACTTTTAATGCTTATAATAAAAATTTATAGTCAAATTGTCAGATGTATAGAGAGAATAGGAAATTAATTATGAACATTTCATTGAATACAGAGAGATTTGAGTGTCCACAGTATCCTTTAAAGCACCATTGACATAACTCCCTTATCACTGATGGAACATATCTATGGAACTCATATAAATGTGCTCAATGAATCCCCAGAGAGTTTCTGCATCATTAACCGTTTACATGGTGACCTCAGTGGAAAGATTTTAGCCTGATGAGATATTTCTCTCACAGGCTGCCTCAGGCAGAAGTTGTAGCAGCATTGGATGACTTTTTGCGCTACACTAAAAAATAAGAAATATCGTATTAGCATTCTTAATCTTGCCATATTAAGAACTGAAAGACCCCTTGTGGTGTTAACCTCTAAATAGCACCCATAATGCCACATCATAAACTCTGTCCCTGATGGCCTCACTTTCTCCTGACATGGACCCAATGGCACACATGCAGCAGTATTTATTTTCTGCTTGTATTTCAATGTTCTGTAATTTTAGATTTGAAAGTAGGTACTCTCAAGTGGTATACTCTTTTTAATGGCACAATTATTTGCCTTACTTATAATGTCAAGGAAACCAATATGTTCAAATTTCACTAGGCATCATTTTAGAAAGAATGACTTCTCCGCTAACCAAATTTTAAGAAAAATTACTTACTATAGAATATTTATCTGGTAGTAAAGTCTCTATTATAATAACAATTGGATAAGTGGAATCATTCAGTGGGTGGATCATAAAAAAGGATAATAATGCTATTTGACTTTTGCATAATTCAATGCCTTTCAAATGTATCTTGGATATATACAAAAACATGGTACCTATAGATCAACGTAGATTTTAAAAGGAAGATTAATGAGAAGGCGAGTCACTGTAATTGGTTTCTAGCCCCCAAATGCCTGGTAAATTCACCCACATTGTATAAATAACTTTACAATCTGTGCCTTCATTTTATACCTTTCTAAAATAAGGAAAATGGGCAACATAGCCTTCAAGAATTCAACTCAAATTTCTCTCATACTATGTGATATTGGAAACTATTCCTGTCTATAAATTTACTGAATTTTCATAATATGAGGCCAAAGATCCAATTAACTAAAATATTCTATGATGTTAGTGTTTTTTCCTATTTACTTATTTAGTCACTCCCATTCTTTTCCAAGAATTGGAATTGAATTGTTTAAATTGTTTGCTTGAATTATTTTTATTAATTATCTTCTGATTCTATATTTACTAATCCTTCTTTCCCAGACCATTCTACTCAACCATTAGATTCATATTCCTGAAATACTATTATCTAACTTCAGTTAATATTTCATATGTTTAAAGAATAAAATGTTATGTCTAAACACATCTCAGAGTGCATTTCACATTATGTTTCATCCTCGATCTCTTTTATATCCTTTATTGATTATTTATACCCATGTCAATTTCTGTCTCATCCACAATCTTGAAAACCATAAGTTCAAATATGGTTTTTAGTTGTTGTCCACTCATAGAAAAATTTCTTGAAAGCAGGCTTATCACTCCCTGTATTACTTTTAGTGCCTGGCATAGTGATGAACCGATGAGCCTATAGCTGGCATGTAGTAGATAATCAGTTCAGAAATGGACACACTTTTTTTTTTTTTACATTTAACCACTCTTCTTCATTGTACTAGGGTCTGGATTTTGAGACTTCTAGGAACAAGATGGATTTTGCTGATTTTATTTATACCTTTTTCTTAGAAGCTCTTCAAATCAAAGGCCATGGATGTCTCAATGGATTTCAGTATTTTTCTTTTTTTTTTTCTTAAAGACAGCCGGAGCTAGGTTTGAACCCGCCACCCTCAGTATATGGGGCCAGCACCCTACTCACTGAGCCACAGGTACTGCCCAATTTCAGTATTTTTCAATTTAGAGTTAACTTCAGCTGAGAAGTTGAATAGAAATATTTTTATGATGTAATGGAAAGCATATAGTCATATAGTTGGCCTAAAGTCTGAATATTTGACTTTCTTAAGTTTACTGTCCTCACCAGTCTAAAGGTAATAAATATGTCCTCCGTGTTGACTTCACTGGCTTTCCAAGAGGATCAGATGAAGAGCTCATGTGAAAGCACTGAGATATTGCAGAATGTTCTACATTAAGAGGGATTCTTATTTTATTAGCAGAAGTTCTATCAGTAGTAGTAACAGTATATTGTAGTATTATTAAGAGGGTTTTTTTTTTTTTTTTGAGCCATAGGATGGAAAGTATTCTCAGAACCACCGCAAAATGGTGTTATAATTATATATGGTGTATGTATATGTGTATATCGTATGTGTATACACATATACAAATTTCCTTTTATATTTATTACTAAAGGTACATTTCTGTCCTCCTTTTTCAGATATTATACCAGGTTTTTGCCACTCTGACTTCTCCATGTTTAAATTTTTTTTTCCACTGCATACAAATTGAGTCCTCAATGTTGAACAAAAGCAGGATGTGTGGTTGCTATATCAAAATATCATAGGCTGGGTAGGTTATGAACAACCAAAATTCATTTCTCAGAGTTCAGGAGGCTAAGAGCAGAGAACAAACACATTTGGTGTATGGTGGAGTCCCATTCCTCACAGATGGTTTTTCTGGGTACAAACATAGATGTTGGAAGAGGAAAGGGACATCCCTGGGATCTCTTTTATAAAAGAATGAATTCCATACAGGAAGGCATCACCCTCCTAATCTAATCACATGCCACAAAGCCCACCCTCTTAATCCTATCACTGTGGAGGTTAGGATTTCAGTATATGAATTTTGGAGGGATACATTCAGACCATTATAGGTTTGTAAGGAATACATTAAAAAACTTTCAAGTGTAAAGTTGTTTAATTAAAGACATCAGCAGATAATCCTGTGAATAATCAAGTGTCGCAAAGCATTTGGTAAGGAAAAGTAGGAACAAAGCGTATAGCCCCCTTCCCCATTGAAGTGTATTTTGCATTTCTGCTCATTTTCACCATTCCTTTCTCACAGCCTCTCTGTTTGGGGGGAATTGCTCAGGGATTCAGCTTGTCCTGGAGTTCAGTCACAAACCAACCTAACACAGCTTTTCATTTTGAGAGCTTATAATTATTTGATTGATTGATTCTTAAGGTTTCCAAACTCCGATTCTTTAGAGAGGAACCATAAGACATACACTCTGCAGATAAGTGTCCACTAATGGTTTCATTAATTATGGCCATATAGATGGTGTATGGTTGGGAGAGAGGAACAAATATATTGCATGGAGAGTTATTCCTATATGGAGATATATGTTCTTTCATCAAAGACTATTGGTGTCAAATCAAAGCTTTAAATATCTTCTCCATAATAAAAATGAATGACCTTTGTATTATTCAAATGAAACTAGCAATTCTGTCTTTGTTAAAAGCAATTCCATATTCACCAATAGATGTAAAGTATTTGTAATTAATTCATAGAAATTCTCCATATTATGGGATATCAGAAAATTCATCTCTTACTCTTAGATGTCCAGACACTTTCTCATCTGCTTTTGCTAGTGATCAAGCAAGCTTTTGGCTCTGGTCTCTAGGGCACTGTTTGACAACATAAGTCTTGTCCATCTTTTGAATTAACTTACACAAGTATAAACCATATGTTCATGTCCTTAACTCCTTCTTTATATGAACCAAGAGTGGATAGAAAAAGATGAGAGAAACTGCAGATTGTTAGGGGCAATTAAATGGCATTCATGTGTTTTATTGTGGTAATATTTTCTTGCCTTTTATTACATTGAATTTATATTTTTAAAGGTAGATAAATTTCCTCTTACCCATTTGCCTTTTATTTTTCTCTGTAAAAGAACAGTACTCAAACATTTTTATCCTGCGTATTTTGAAACTATAGTAAACTTATAGGTTGTCTTCCCAGATAAATGCTTAAAAATTAAAAATTTCTATACCACGATAGGTGCCTCACTGAAATTCTAAAGCCTATCCAATGAATTACTAGAGGTTCAATTTCTGAACATAACAATATAAAGAAAATAATTACAGAAATGTCCAATCATGGTTTAGAAAACATACTTAAATAGGACATTATAATTACTAATGTATCCTTTTCAAATTTTCCAAGTACATGAATATATGAATTGGAAAATTCTCCAAAAATAGTTTATGGACCCTAGCTTTTCATTGTGTAAGTGGCCAAGATAATCAGAAATGTAACCTAGGTAAGGGAAGCTCATTCTTAATTCAAATGAACTCCTCTGAGGAACCCCAATGTGTAATACAGATGAAAAGTTTAGTTGATTAGTTGAAGTGTGATTTGATGAGGTCATATATGGGTCCTACCCATAGATCCTTCCCTCATCTGTCTATTCTAGCTTCTGACAAAGCTCTTTAGATAATCCCAGGAGACTGAAATACATAAATGAGTCAATGGGTATGATGAAGAAAAAGAAGGGCATTTTAGCTAGAAATGGCTCTCAGGTAGCAAAGAAAGGGACAGCAGATGAACATTGTCTATTGGAATTACATTGGGGTAGGCAAACAACAGATAGATTTTTATAAAAGTAGCCTTCTTCAGAGCCTTGTATTCTACATGAAATAAGTTGAATGATATTTTGCAATTATGAAGACTCATTGTGGATTACAAATGGAATCATAATTTAATGAAGTTTACATTTTGGGAAGATTACTCTGGAAACTGTATTGAAGATAAATTAAAGAAAGGGAGGCTGGGCATGGTGGCTCATGCCTGTAATCCCAGCAGTCTGAGAGGCTGAGGCGGGCGGATTGCTTGAGCTCATGAGTTCGAGACCAGCCTGAGTAAAAGCAAAACCCTATCTCTACTAAAAATAGAAAACCTGAGGCAAGAGTGTGACTTGAGTCTAAGAACTGGAGGTTGCTGTGAGCTATGATGCCATGAAACTCTACCTAGGGCCGCAGCTTGAGGCTCTGTCTCAAAAAAAAAAAAAAAAAAAAAAACCAAATAAAGGAAAGTTTTGACTGAGAACCAAAAATGTGAGTGAAAGGAAGGTAGCAGGTTACATAAGGAGCAGAAATGGCAGGTCTTAGACCAATTGGATATGGGTGATCAGTATTTCCACCATGTTGTACATGTGTGCTACAGGAAATCAAAGGAGAATCATAGAATAGGAGAGCCAGACAACTGTAAGTTCATCTTGCCCTATCATCTATAATATCACTTTCCTGCTAGATAATGGTGTTCCCTATTACATTGTATATTTTGTGAAGAATTCTTTTGAGTCAGGGTGGAAATGGCTCATTCAAATTTTATGAACATCTATCTTGCTAAGTTAAGAAAAATGGCTATACTATGCCCAAGCTATAAGAAAAACTGGGTTATTGCTGTTTGGCAATGTCTCTGTCTATGGAAGAGAGGAATACTTTTGTGCATTTGCTACAGAGTTTTTATTAGATTATCTATATATACACCATCACTTTGTCTGCAAAAAATATTTGTTAGAAGGAGTATTTACTTTTCAATGTCAAGGCCAAGAAAGACTTCCAAGTTTGGTGAATTAAACTCAAGCATTCCTTCATTAATATTTTTATTTTATGCATCCGTTTATTCATTTAGCAAAGATTTTGAGTGAGAATTAGATGTATTTCTCTCATCATCAAAAGGTCAGGATAGATAAAATAGTGAAAGAGAAACAGTTTTTGTTCTTAAGATGCTTAAGGGTGAGAAGTGGAAACTAATGTGAATACAATACAACATAACAGAAGCATAATATACAGGTGTACATACTTGTGGTACCAATGAATGCAAAGGCAATCAGAGTGGGTATGGGGTTAATCCCAGAGAAGTATCTGGATCTTGTTTAGGTCTGGCACTGGCAAAAAGCAAAATTTTGGTGAGTGAAGATACATGGCAGGCTGTAGATGGGTTATACATCTTTGTATCTCTAGTTTTTCTGTACCAGTGTCTCTCCTTCTATGCCAGTGTGTTCCTTCCCCCCATAGGGACTCAAGGTTCTTATATACCTTCTAACTATCCATGGGAGCCTTTCTCGCTTTCAGAGAGTGCTGTAGCTCTGGGTCTTGTTTTTACTTCTTTTCCTTGCATATATCTTATTGGTAGGGGTACATCTGATTTCCTAAAGTGTTTTATGAAGCAATTTTTCTTCTCCATTAAAGGGTAAACTTGAAAACATCCAATGGAAAGTAAAATTATGATAGTGAAGGTAAAATACCTCTCTCTCCACTAGAAATCTCAGCCTGTTTTAGAGAAGACTATTTGAAGAGACCTGGGAAAATACAGGAATGACAGTTTCCTATAAATCTCATAACCCTGCTAGAATATCTAGGTCCTAGGTAAAAATGCCTAGAAGAAAGTACAATGTTTCTCAGGGGGGAAAAAAAAAACCAGAAAAAAACAGCCATAAGCAATAGCAGAGTACTGCAGAACTTTAACTTTGGGAAGGAATTCTAAACACAGGCTCTTCTATGCATTTGGACCATGCCACATAGACAATGATGGGAGTCAACACATGCATGAAAATAAGTTACCTTCAAGAAACAATGGGGACTTTACCCAATGACTATGTGTAGCCCCTATCCTTAGAGAACACTTTGTCAACAGCCTTCTAGAATTTATTTTGACACTGACTATCTTTGGATTTTCCTGGCTTATAATTTGGATATGTCTGCTCTAGTAACTGTTCATCTAAGTTATGATGGAACCAAAAAAAATAAAAATAAAAAAGAAGTAAAAGAATTGGGCTGCAATGAACATTCTGATACAATTCATAATTGCCAGGTCATGGAAGAAGCCCAAAAGCCATTTATGAATGGATCAATAAATTGTGGTATATGTACACCATGGAATACTATGTAGCCATTAAGAAAGATGGAGACTTTACCTCCTTCATGTTTACATGGATGGAGTTGGGAAATATTCTTCTTAGCAAAGTATCCCAAGTATGGAAGAAAAAGTATCAAATGTACTCAGCCCTACTATGAAACTTTAGCCCAAGAATATGGGGAAAGGGAAGAGAGAGTGGAGGGGAGGGGGAAGGATGGGTGGAGGGAGGGTGATTGGTGGGATCACGCCTATGGTTCATCCTATAAGGGTACATTGTGAATCTTTCTAAATGTAGAATATAAAAGTCTTAACACAATAACTAAGAAAAAGACATGAAGGCTTTGTTAACCAGTTGGATGAAAGTATTTCAAATTGTATACAGAATCAGTACACTGTAACCTGTGATAGCATTAATGTACACTGCTATGATTTAATTAAAAAAAAAGAAGTAAAAGAAAAAACAAGAATAGGAGCAATTTACTTCTGTATCCTCCATTCGTGGATCAAATAAGCACATGAGCAATGGGCCAAAAAATAAATACATACATAAGATATTAAATCTCTAAGTATTAAAGTAATTTCATTAATGCTCTCTTTTACTTTTTAATATATTCACATTCTTTCTCCCTCTCCATTTATGATTTCCATCCTTGCATGGACATATGGCCTTCCACAAAGGATATGTGCTGTAGGTTGCCTGCTGTTTTCCCTCCTGAGTAATAGCAAATGTGTATATTTTAGAATGATTTGCCTTTTGAGCCATTGCTTAATCATAGACCCTAATAAAATATCATCATCATCATCATCATCAGGAATTATAGCACATACTTTGAGCCAGTATCAGTTTGCATGTCATTAGTTCTAACATTCTGTTAGTAACTTAATTGGGAATCATTTAATTAAACTAACAAGGTCAATGGCAATTCCTTTTCCTTAAGCTCCAGAACACATTCACAACCATGGAATTTTTTTTTTCTCCCTCAGATTAAACGACTCTGCTTTTAAACATTCATTAACTTCAAACCTAACACTCCTTTCCTGAAATTGGCCTGGGGTATAGACTGAAGTACACACACACACATACACACACACACACACACAGGTGCACAAAACAGATGGCTGCTTGGGAAAGGGCTCCTCCCTTCTGACTTTCTGTGTACTGCTAGGGAGTTGAACAGGTTCAGTGATAGATAAATCATGCAGTGTTTCTGTCTATTCTTCACGGCAATTTCCCAAAAACATTTTTGACAACCATTTAATTTGCAGTAGGATATTTATGTACTAACCCACACTTCAAGTGATTTATTCTTGGAAATGAAGTAGGAACAATAGATTCAATAGTATGATTTCAATAAATAACAAAAATTTACAGCAATTGTTGCCATATTAGGATATATGTCTTCAGAAACAGATAAGATTTTAAGGGGAAAAAATACCTTTCACAATGACAAGCGAGATGTAAAATTGAGATAAACTGCTCAGGAGAGTGAGTACCCAGCTGTGTGTGGTCTTAATTTGTGAGCTGGTTTCATGTGCTTCTCTGATGATTCCCTACCTTCCTGACACTGGGCTCGAGATGCTTTTCAAAGATTAATACACAAGCAATAGAGTAGATGCTGCCCAATACATGTGCCTGGCTCCTTCTATTCATGAACCCCCAGAATTATGTTTAGTTTATCTATGTACATTGGGAAAGAAAAAAGTTTACCATCGTGACTTAATGGTAGTTTCTCACTTCACATCCTACAATGCTTTCAGAAGGATCTCACTCTCTCCTTTAGAAAGACTTTAGTGAGACTGGGGGCAAACTGGGTATTTATTTTTCAGTCATGTGTTGCTTGGTAGACACTGTAATTTCTAATTACTCCAGTCTGATTTTCCACCAATTTTCACTCCTATTATTTTTAAATATCCGCTTAATCCAATAGCATTCTACTGCTACAACCACAGTGGGAATAAATCCATCAGCAGGTATTTCCTAAGCAGGTACCAGATATAAGACACTATATTAGTCATAAAGGAGGTTTCAAACAACTGTTAAACATCTATTAGACTTTCATAGACTAAGAAACAAGTAGTACTAATTTAACATATGAATAAAATGTTCTAGTACATTTCTAAACAAGACAGTGACCCAAGAAACATTTCATCTTGGATGAATAAAGTAGAATTGCCAAGTGAGTGATTTGTCCATGAAGTGGTCCAGAAACAAAAGAGGGAAACTGGTTTGAACTGGAAGACAGAAGGAGTTCTTTTTAGAAAGAAGGAATTTGGGCTTCGTCTACAACAGTGGGTTTTGGAACAGAGAGAAGGAGGGAGTATAGATCTGATGATATGTGGCATGGTCTGAATCACTGCCTATCTCAATATTTGTATATAATATACTGATTCCTAAAGTGATAGTAGTAGGAGATAATTTCTTTGGGGAGGAGATTCTTCATGTGTGGAGGATGGAGTCTTTATGTGAGAGACTAGTGCCCTTGGAGAAGAGACCCCAGAGGGATCCCTCAGACAGAAGATGCCTCAGGTTCCCTCAGGAGAGGATTGTAGTTTTCCTGAGGACTCTGGTTATTACTGAGTGACCTGTGACACCCACTGTGGAAGTTTGACGTGATCTGACTAATAAGAAGATGTGCAGTGGGTATGAATATGGTTGTCAGATACATTTACAGACAAAAGAGGTTTTAAAATGGAAACAAATGATCTGTAAAGGTGCAGGAGTTGATAGAATTACTCAGGCACATAGCTGCTTCTAAGAGACTCACAACAGGTACATATTAATAGCTTTTAAATTCAGTTAATATTTCTGAAATTCCTAGGTAATGACCATTTTTAAAAGATCTAATTTGATACAATTTGTTGAGACACTCTAGGATCCCAGAGGGTTTCCACAGTAAAATAGTATACCTTTATGAAAATACCTTATGGTTTTTGGTAACTTCATCTGGCTCAGAATTTCTGTGATCTAGTGGAACAAGTTCAGAATTGTGAGTGAGCAAACGCGGATTTTAAAACCGGGTTAATAACTCACTGGCTTCACAGTTGTAGGTAAACCAGTATTTTATACAGACCTCAGCTGGCAATTCCAGCCTTCTCATGTTGTTCCTACTGCAGCCCCTTCAAAACGCAAGCAAGGGCTCAGCGCCTGTGGCTCAAGCGACTAAGGTGCTAGCCACATACACCTAAGGTGGCAGGTTTGAATCCAGCCCAGGCCCGCCAAACAACAGTAATGGCTGCAATCAAAAAATAGCCGGGCGTTGTGGCGGGCGCCTGTGGTCCCAGCTACTTGGGAGGCTGAGATAGGAGACTCGCTTTAGCCCAGGAGTTGGAGGTTGCTATGAGCAGTGAAGCCATGGCACTCTACCCAGGGGGACAGCTTGAGACTCTGTCTCAAAAAAAAAAAAAAAAAAAAATGCAAGCAGGGAACTCCCTCAAGTATAGTTCTCCAGTACTGAGCCCGAGCCTCTTCAATTCTATTCCTACCCTCTGGTCTTGAATGTCCTGTGATTCTTTAAATGTTTCTCTGTTCTAAAGTCAGCTGCAGTTCCTTTATCTTATACAACCTCTTGTAAAAAGTGTTATTTTAACATCCTCTTCCCATTGCCCACCTTTTCCCCTGGACACCACTCTTCCTTCCATGATTCCAGAGCTCTCCTCCTTGGTATATTACCATCTGACCTGCCTATCAGAAAAGGGATTGGGCTATGCAATTGTATATATGCTAACATTTGAAACTCACACCTGCACTCCCATGGTGAATTTTCAACTCCACTGTATTAATTTTTGCTTCTTCAGGACTTCTCTTGGTGATGCTAGTTGTAGCTACCATTATTGGTTCACAGTAGATGAGCATAGGTGGTCAATGGGAATCTACCTGTTTCTTGCCAATGGACATTCAATATGCACCAGGAGGTACATTCTGGGTAGTTTGTCATGGACTTGGACATCCAGTGCCAGAGCAAAGAAGTTATAATCCTCACCACTATCATGATCACTGTCATTGCCATAGGTATTATAACTAATGAATATTGTGTAATTGCCGTGTACCTGGATTTGAGCCAAGAATACATAGCATATGGGTTATACAATTTTAATCTTCACAATTATTATTTTTTAATGTCTAAATATGCTAGGTAGTGTTTATTTTATTTTTTTTAAATTGCAGACTAATATGAAGGTACATATGATTAGGTTGCATTGTTCGAACTTAGAAGGTAATGCCTGAGTTATTTTAGCCTACATTTTTAGATTATGGAACTAAGATGACTAATGGTTAGGTTATTTACTCAAAGTCAACTAATTATAAGTGATGAAGGTGAAATTTGAATCCATAACATCTGATGCTGGAGATCTTAAAAATTTCTCTTGTTATTTATTTTTGGCTTACATAGTGAAATCAGAGTAAAGGCTTTTCTATGATAGCAAAAATATAAATATTTTCTTTATTATAAAAAAATAAATGCAAATGGTAATATGTCCGAAATAGTTGAGACCATGAAAAGAGGGGAATGACAACACATGTGTATATACATACATAATATACACATACCAAATTATGACTGTAATAAAACAAATTCATCCAACACTCTTCAGTACCTTTCCAATCTTGTGTTAAAAATGGAAAGGCAGTGTTATTGATTTGTGTCCTTGTAGATTTTGAAACAAATTGTGCTGCACAACACAGACCACATAGTATTTACAGATGAGCAAAGGCATTGACCAACTGTCCAAACACGCAGAGAGCAGAGGAAATGATGCGAGTTTATTTGGAGATGCCTATCATCAAGCTCACATTTCAGGCCATCGTAAAGCTGCAGATTACGTTACAAACAGATTCGTTGTAATTTAATAGTGTTTTTTCCCTCTTGGAACAAGAGAACATAAATGTGAGCAATAACATTTTAGGATATGTAATACTTCAGTATGTGCTTTCTTTGGCATTTTGATGAATAAAAGAAAAGATGAGAACAAAATATTTCATCCAGGCAAATGGATCTGGATTATTAGAATATAAAAGTTGATCATACAAGCCCATTAAACACAGAAAAGGCGAGATATAATAGCAGAAATAATAATGCTAGGGACAGTCCTCATAGAGCATCAAAAAGAAGGCAGAACAGTAACCAAAAAGCTCAATTGTGCTTTCACTGACCAGCTGTAGTTCAAATAATTTCCCTGGGTCTCAATTTCTTTATCTGTAAAATGAGTAATTTAGACTCATAAATTTAGACTCATTGTAATAATCTCCCAAAATCGTTCCAGTCCTGGCATTTTGTTATTTAGATTTAGATTGAAACAGAGTTCCCTTGGGACAAAAATTTATCTATGAAAAAAAGTCCAGTAAAATCTAATGTTCAATGTGGCTGTTGATGGTAGTATTATTTTTATTTAAAAAAGAGTTCATTTGTCCGGATGCAGTGGCTCATGCCTATAATCCCAGCACTGTGGAGGTGGAGGCTGGTGGATTTGTGAGTTCACAAATTCGAGACTAGCATGAGCAAGAGTGAGATGCTGTCTCTAAAAAATAGAAGGGTGCTGTGGCAGGCGTCATAGCCAGGTGTTGTGGTAGGCAGCTATAGTCCCAGCTACTCAGAAAGCTGAGGCAAGAGGATGACTTGTGCCCAAGAGTTTGAGATTGCTGTGAGCTATGACTCTGTGGCGCTACTGAAGGCAACAAAGTGAAACTCTGTCTCAAAAAAAGACTTGGTTTCATTCAGCTGAGCACAGTAGTTTATGTCTGTAATCCCAGCAATGTGGGGCACTGAGGTGGGATTGCTGCTCGAGGGCACAAGTTCAAGACCAGCTCTGGGCAACATAGATAGATTCCATCTCTCAAAAAAAAAAAAAAAAAAAAAAGACTTTGCTGCAGCCTAGTGAATTAAACTCCCATTAGAATCAGAGACTTAAGTTTTCATCCTTACACTTCCACACATAAGCCATGAATATATTATTTAAATCTATTACATATCAGGCTCAATAAACTATTAGACAGTTGAAGTAATATGACCTATTTTACACAGATGAGATAAGAAGCATTAAATAAAGCATTTTGAAAGGAATTTACAACTTATGAATTGATGTACCTATAAAAGGCACTCATAGGCCATTACAGGAACTTTCAGACCTTTAACACAAAACTTCTGTGAGGGCAGAGATGCCGTCCATCAAAGTCCTCATTCAACTCCTAGCGTATAGCGCAGTGGCTGGCTCAGAAGAAGTGCTCAATGAATATTTTTATGATTGAATAACAAATGGAGAATTGGCTGTCTTTGGATCATAGGACTTTCCTATGATATCTCGAATTTCTATTGGAAGAGTGTAAATCTAGATGGATTTTTTGCTAATCCTGATCATGTGCTATAAATGGCTCCTGATTTTTGAGCTCTGGACAATAGAAACAGGAGTATTTAGGAAACTTTCCACAAAAGATCTTGTCTTAAGCAAAGATGGGTATAAAATCTGTTAACACGTAGTGGAGGAATGTATGACTTTTGTGTCTCATGGGTCTGTTTTAATTCCCAGGTCTTATCCCCCTTACACACTCAGAGAAATAAAATGCCTTGATGGATTATTGGTGAATTAAGTTAGATTATGTTTGTAAATTAAGTAATTAGATGCCCAGTTCATAATAGGCATTCAATAAAAATTTATTTCTTTTTCCTCCAGGCTATAATTTCATATTACCAATGAAGAGGAAATTGGGCAAAATACATGAGAAAATACAAATGCCATTGCTACATCTAAAGAAGAGGTCTCTATTTTATTGATGGTTATGGAAAATTATACTTTACTATCCAAAATAGAAATTTGTTTTATCGCATGGCAGGAAAGTAACATATACATAACATGTAGAATATATGTCCCAAGGAGTTACATCAACTTGAT
The DNA here is from genome assembly GCF_000181295.1 of Otolemur garnettii. NCBI lineage: Eukaryota > Metazoa > Chordata > Mammalia > Primates > Galagidae > Otolemur > Otolemur garnettii. The sequence goes on from NW_003852407.1 coordinate 8,614,111, forward strand.
TAGGAGGCAGAGTGGTACATATGCAAAGGTAAATCAGATGTCCTTATTTTATATCAGATTTTATTTTGATTTCAACATTTCAATAAAAGTGATTAATTTGGGATATGCAAAAAACAAAGGAATGTTAGCCAGGCATTGCGGCAGATGCCTGTAGTCTCAGCTACTCGCTAGGCTGAGACAGGAGGATTGCTTGAACCAGGAATTTAAAGCAGCAGTGAGCTATGATCACATCGCTATACTCCAACCTGGGCAATAGAGCAAGGAAAAAACAAACACAAACAAACAGAAATTCCTCAGCTCAGTGCCTATAGGTCAGCAGCTAGAATGCCAGCCACATACACTGGGGCTGGCAGGTTTGAACCTGGCCCAGGCCTGAAAAACAATGACAACTACAATAACAAGAACAACAACAACAACAAAAATAAAAGTAGCCAGGCATTGTGGTGGGTGCCTGTAGTCCCAGCTATTTAGAAGGCTGAGGCAAGAGAAGCCCTTAAGCCCAAGAGTTTGAGATTATTATGAGCTGTGATGCCACAACAGTTGACCAAGGGTGATTCTGTCTCAAAAAAAAAAAAAAAAAAAAAAAGAACAAAAACCAAAGATTCAAAATACCATTCATAATCTTTTCCAGAGGGCAGTAAGCTTTTTCTGTAAAGTAACAAAAGCAAATATTTTAGGCTTTGTGGCCCACACTATCTCTGTTTCAGCTCTTCAACTTTGCTGTTACAGAGTAGAATCAGCCATAGACAAATGTAATCTAAGGGTAATGGCTGTTTTCCAAGAAAACTTAATAATAAGCATGTAGTGAACAGACCTGATCCAGAGGCCATAGTTTGCCACTCATCAATTAGTCAATTGGACAGTTAACTTTTCCCTAAATAGTTATGATTGTCCTATTAATTGCTTAGCCCTGCACCATACACTATGATTGACTTAAATAATAGAATAGATACAGAGATAGAGAGAGATGACATATCAGTCATGTAGTTCCCTTTATAAAATTATGAGCAAATGAATTGAGTTTTCCATCATGCACCTTTGGACAGTCCTAGAAATTCCTGTTTTCTTTCTTCATGTCCTATTTTTCAGCCAGTTAGTTTTGTTGATTAATTTTAGTTCAAGATATAGCAAATTTTTGCTTTTTTTTTTTTGGCTGGGCTGGGTTTGAACCCACCACCTCTGGTATATGACACGGGCCACTTACTCCTTTAAGCCACAGGCGCTGCCCTATAGCAAGTGTTTTTACCAGACTTTAAAGAAGTGTGCAGTGACTGGCAAAAACTTCTGGATTCTTCTTTTTAGAGAAATAAAAGATTAAGGTGATGGTATTCATCAATATCGTGGAAAAACAGGTATCAATGAATGGGTAAAATAAATTTTTATAATCAAGAAAATTTACCTAAATTCACTTGCACAGGGAGATGACTTTTTGATCTATGGTTGAGTACCAGGCTCAAGATTTAATTTTTTAGAGTTCTTTAAATTTGACAACTCAATCCTCACTTAGTTTGTATTAATTTTTCTTTTTATATCAACAAATCAAAGATAAATCAGACTTCATTTTTTTAAAGTAATGAGTATATGACAGTAAGTATCCCTGATGGAGTACACAGATATTCATGCATATATTCATATATGTACATGCACGTTAATTATGTTAAAACTAATAGTTTTTGTTCTTTTCAATTATTTACATTCCATTGTGAATTAATTTTTCTCCTTTCTCAGTTGAATGTAAACTGGAGTGCTAGGTTTTTATTGGTATTGAACAGTGGTTCTTACACTGTGATCCTGGTTCAGCACCATCAAACATCACATAGGAACTTATTAGACATATTGAATCGGAAGTTCTATAATAGACCGATAGCCTGAAATCTACATGTTATCATGTCCTCTAGGCAATTCTAATATTAAAGTTTGAGAACTACTCACAAAGAGACTGACTAGGGAGACTCCTCCGTCTTTGCAATTCATTGTTTTTAGTAAACCAATTCTAACAATCTTTTCACTCTGCCACTTATTTTATCCAGTTATCCTTTTACAAAGTGAAATTTATTTTACATAATGGTAATAGAAAATTGCCTGTACTCTTATGTGTTTGTAACTTTGTAATAATTTTTGCTATATCTTCTTTTTCTCATGTGCTTCCATACCTCCTTATCTATCTTAAACTTCCTGTTCAATCTTTATAAACATCATTTTACTATTTCTTCAACTCCATTGTCACTTTCTTATTTCATTGTACTAGCTTGGCAAAACCATGAATCCTATTCCCCAAATGTTCTGAGTATGTACCTGCATAGCTAAATAGGGATGGAGAAATAATAGACACCCATGTGATGATCTCCCTCCAAATTCATGATCACTAAACTCCAGTGGGAAATTAACTGTGTCTAGTAATTGCACTGTAATTCCCTAATCCTTCTCTTTCCTTTTCCCCTAGATAGATACTTGATACTAGTTTATCTTTGAACCCTGCAACATCTCTTCCAATATTGCCAATCAAACCTGGTAATTCTTTTTTTTTAACTAAGAAAACTTAAGTAATCAAAGAAATTTCCAGAAAATCCTACCTCATTTTCTTATCCCATTTACTGTAGCATACAACATGTTATCTTGGAGTTATGAATGGAATATCCTTGACTCTAATTAAGACCACCTCTTTGTGTGTTAGATTTCATCTGCTCAGACCCACTCAGATATTGCCTTAATAATTCTTTCCTCTCCTATCTAACAGCAATTAATTTTTCCTCTTTGATTGCAAATATATTATTTCTACCACCTAAAAAATAGATTTTATCTCACCTTCCCTTTTTGTCTATTTCTCCTGGTTTTCCCCTCTCTTTACATCAAACCTCTTGAAGGTGTTGTATATACTGGTTCTCTCTCCTTTGTCTCTTTAACTCACTCCAACCAGGCTTTCCTCCTGATACCATTGCACTACAAAAACTGACCTTGCCAACATAACCAACTATCACCATGTTGCTAAAACTAGAAATAATTTATAATAATTTTTGGTCATTTTCATACTTGAAATATATGACCATGTGACATTTTTCTTCTCTTTAAGCAACCTTCTCCATTTGACTCAAAGGATCCTTTATGTGCCTAGTCTCCCTGTTACTTTCTGGCTCCTTCTTACTTCCTGTCTGATAAATTCCATGTTATCTCACTGGCTTTGAAACTGTGGAGTAGCCCAGGACTCAATTCTTATACCTCTCAGTTCTTATACCCTATTCGTACTAATTCTTGAATCTAGTAAATGACTCCTTTAGACTACACAGCCAAATATCCAAATGTTTATTTGGCATCTTCACTTGGATATCTAAAAGGCAAATTAAAATTAATACAGTAGAACCTCCATAGTTGACCACCTCCCAGCATCGAACCACCTCCTTAAGTTGACCTAATTTTCACAAACTGTTCATGTATCACACGTACCCAACAGAAGTGCCTTGTGTTGACCACCTTTGTGAGTTGACCAGTTTGTTACAATCCCTGGGGTGGTCAATTTACAGAAGTTTTACTATATATTCAGAACTTCTACTTCCAGTTACAATGAATTAATTAGGAGCTAGATTTATGCTGTCAAATGATAAAACTAACAATGAAGACAAAATATATAAAATAATGCTTTAGAGACATTACACATCCTGTAGTGCAAGGTAGAGATTTCTGAGAAAAATGAAACGAATGAGGTGACCCCAAGGTTGTACCAGCTTACAACATAGAGAGGATTTCTGTGATATAGCAGATACAGGAGGCATCCAAATGGAGTATTATAGTTTGCCTGTTATATTCTACTTAGATATTGTCTGTATTGAGAAGACAGAGGAACCTAGAAGGGCTGATGTAGACTGAGTTCACATGGCAGAGAGCCAGGCAGAAGAGGGCTGCACATAGAGGGATTTGGGATCGATAGAGGATCTTCTTGACTTTCCAACTGAGTATCAGTTAGTGCATTTTTATATAAAAAAACACTTCAGGCTCAGGGAGAGTGAGGCACCTGAAAGGAGAAGTAAGAACAATCATTTACATTTTTATAAGTCTAATATGTAGTAAAGGTTTGTGTTTCCATAAACCAGAGTAGATAAACATAATTCATAGGGTATTGGGGTGAGTACTCAGAATAGTGTTGATTTCATGGTAGGGAAATATTAACCTTAGATAAAATACTGTTCCAAAACAGCCTTACAAAGCATGAAAGCAAGCATTTTACAAAGATTTTAAAAATATAAGTAACATAATCACATGCTAGAGTGTAGGAATATTTATAGTATTGAACTATTAGAAGAAAACATTGAAGAAACACTCCAAGACATTGATCTGGGAAAATGTATCTTGAGTAAATCCTCAAAAGTACAGATGTCTAAAACAAAAATGGACAAATGGGATTGCATCAAGCTAAAAAGCTTCTGCATAGCCAGGGAGACAATCAACCAAGTGAGGAGACAACCCACAGAATAGGAGAAAATATTTGCAAACTAACCACCTGACGTGGGGTTAATAATAGAATACATAGGAAGCTGAAACAACCCAATCTAAAAAAAGCAGACAAAATAATCTATTTTAAAAATGGAAAAATATGTAAACAGACATTTCTCAAAAGAAGATGTACAAACAGCCAACACATAGATTTGTGAAAAATGCTCATCATCAGAGAAAGGAAAATCAAAACTGAACCTCAATGAGGTATCACCCCACCCCTGTTAACATGGCTTTTATCCAAAAAACAGGGACTAACAAATGCTGACAAGAATATGAAAAAAATTAAAGTGATGACATATTCTGTTGGTAGAAATGTAAATTAGTAAGGACACTATGGAGAATAGTATGGAGATTCCTCAAAAAACTATAAAAATAGAACTAGCACATGAGTCAGTAATCCCACTGCTGGTACGTATTCAAAAGGAAGAAAAATAGTATCAGGAAAGAGATATCTGGGCTCCCATGTTTATTGAAGCACTATTCACAATAAGGAAGATGTGAAAGAAATCTAAGTGTTCATAATGAATGAGACAATAGAAAACTGTTGTACATATACAGAATGAAGATTATTCATAGAAAAGAATGAAAATAAAAAAGGCTGAAACTCTATCATTTGTAACAACATGGATGGAAGTGAAGGACGTTATGTCAAGTGAAACAAGATAGATATACTCAAATCACTAAAAGAGTGAAATTGAAATATTCTTAACACACAAAAAGATAAATCTTGATGTGATCAATGCCCTGATTACCCTAATTTGATTATCATACACTGTATGCCTGTATAAATGCATCACATGTACCCCATAAACATATACAACTACTATATCCAAACAATAATTAAAAATAAAAATTAAAAAAATAGAAAAATATAATATCATAACACAAATACCAATGAAACTCAACAAAGTAAAAGTCATAATGTCTAAAATATAATACAAAATTATCAGGCATATTCAGAGATAAAAAAATCAATAGAAATAAATTGGGAAATAATATAGACACTATAATTAGTAGAGAAAGATTTTAAACCAGTTATTATAAACTGTATTCCACATTTTTGAGGGAGAAAAGATTGAGCATGTTTAATGAAAAAAGTCAGAGAAAAGATAAAGACCCAAATTGATTTCTAGAGAGTAAAACTACTTAAGTTTTTAAAAGTTGTATGTCATTAACAATGAATTAGAGTTTTCATAAAAAAACATTGAACTTGATAACAGAATAATAGAAATTATGCAAAATAATAATGGTAAAAACTAAACAACCACCAAAGCCCCCAAAGTATTAGCGAGTAATCATGTAGCCTCAGGGGTCCCAATATATGGGCACCTGGAGTTTCCAAAGGAGGGTGTGAAAAGAACAGGAAAAAATATATTTAGAAAACAAGGAGATACAAGTTAAAAATTTTAATAAAAACTGTAAATCTATAAATTCAAGAAACTTGACAAACTCCAAGTATAATAAAATGGAAAAAAGAACTATATCAAGGCACATCATAAGCAAATTACTTTAAACAAACAAAAAAAAACAATATATATACTGCAATGGCAGTATATGTATACACACACACACACACACACACACTTTAAATATAGCCAGAGAGAGAAGAATACATCATGCAGAGAGGGAAAAAAAAGAGAAAAATAACAGCAATTGTCCCATTGGAAATAATAAACATCCAAAGGTGGTAATAATAAAGTACTAGCGTGAAAAATTCTCTCATTTTTAGTGAATCTTAAGATTCTTTTACAAAGCCACATTTAGTCAACTCTCTGTCTCAGATAGGACTTGAGTATTAATATTTATTTACCCGCCAGCAAACTTAGCATATACCACCCTGCACTGTGGCATATACATTTCTAAAGGCTTTTTATTTCATGAATACTTTCCTACGGGGCTATGCTCTTTGGTGTTGAACTCTATGTATCAATCCACTCAAACAGTACTTGGCATAAAGTTGGATGTATTAAATCAAAGAGAGAAACAGAAGATAAGCTACTTTCATGTTGTAATTGTAAGATAAAAGTTTGAATTTGTCGAATATTTACTACTTGTTTTTTTATTATTTATTTATTTATTTCTATTTTTATTTCTATTTTCTTTTTGAGATAGAGTCTCAAGCTGTCGCCCTGGGTAGAGTGCTGTGGCATCATAGCTCACAGAAACCTCCAACTCTTGGACTCAGGCAATCTTCTTGTCTTAGGTTTTCTATTTTTAGTAGAGGGTCTCACTTTTGCTCAGGCTGGTCTTGAGGTCAAGCAATCCAACTGCCTCAGCCTTCCAGAGTGTTAGGATTACAGGTGTGAGCCACCATGCCTGGCCAATATTTACTATTTGTATGTAAAATACTTTGCATATATTTTGACTTAAACCATCTAATCCAATCATCTTTCTGATGCTATAATGCCATGGTTCACAAGCTCCAGGGTACATCACATACTGACTGGTCTGTGGCCTATTAGGAACTGGGCCATACAGCAGGAAGTGAATGGCAGGTTATTGAAGCTTTGTCTTTTTCTACAGCCGTTCCTTACTGCTTGCATCAATGTCTGAGCTCCATCTCCTGTCAGATAAGGCAGCATTAATTCTTATAGAAGCACAAACCCTACTGTAAACCACGCATGTGAGGGATCTAGGTTGTGCACTCCATATGAGAATATAATGCAGTGGTTCTCAGCCTTCCTAATGCCGTGACCCTTTAATATAGTTCCTCATGTTGTGGTGACCCCCAGCCAAAATAATTTTCTGGTTGGGGTTCACCACAACATGAGGAACTGTATTAAAAGTTTGCAGCATTAGGAAGATTGAGAACCATTGATATAATTAATATCTGATGATCTGAGCTGATGATGTAAAGCCCTTGAATCATCTCAAAACCATCACTCACCCAGTTTGTGGAAAAATTGTCTTCCATGAAGCTGGTCTCTGGTGCCAAAAAGATTGAAGGCTGGTGCCGTAATGTAATCTGCTCCTGAAGGAATAAAGTTTTGAGACATGGCAGAGTGTGCATTCATGCCCAAATGCCTCTCATAACAAACAAAATAACTGTTCGTGACTTTGAGTTAGAAAACCTGAATTCCAGGCTATCATCCAGCCCTTAAAAGCTCTGTGACTTTTAGGAAATTGTATCTCTCCATTTTAGTTTATTTGCTTACAAAAAGGGGATACTAATATATTTCAAAATTTCTTCTAATGATTAAGATTCTGTATTTTGGAGTGCCTGAAAATAGGGTTCAGTGAATATCTATTATGTCTTTGATAATAGCTACAGAATGTTCTCCTATGGGAGGGCCTTCAGGAAGTCAGAGGAAGGGAACTTGTGTACAAGAGCAGAACAGGTAGGTGACAGATGACATTCTCAGCAGTATCAGTGCAGAACTCACCTACATATTTCATCAAAAAGAAGACAGTCTACCATTTAAGTTTGGGAGGATTTAATTGAGCCTTAAGCACTTTTATGGCCCAGCATTTTACAGGAATCAGTGCTTTTTTTCTGCTTATCTTTTTTGTGTGCATTCTTTCCTTAATCTTAAATAAAAGCATCTCAAACATAACCCTGTGATAGAGTTGCTTTTGAATGAAAATGGAACAAAATCAAATTAAGAGTTTTGTTTTCACCTATGCAGATAATACCTCAATTAGTTGCATTGGTGGCATGAATTTCCTTGGATAATTAGTCTCAGGGACTTTTGCCAGGAGGCATATTTCCTCTTTCTCTGCGCTTTCTAACAACAGTTGAAATACTAGACAAGCGCACTTACAACAAATTATATTAAGAAGATTAATTAGTAGGAAATAAAGAATTACACTGATATCAAACATTAAGTGGTTAGACTGCATGTAGACACTGACAACTACTTAGTTTATGTAACTGTTTTATCGACTAGAAAATGTAGCCCCTTTGTTTCATTTCTGGCTTGTCAAAATGATCTCCATTGAGTGGCTTTGCTTCTTGTTCAGTCTTGCTGAAATTTCTGGAGATTCTTTTGCATTTGATGGCTTCTGTTTGCTATTTGGTACATGAGTCTTCGCCATCCCTGGGAAACAAAGCTGATTTTCTTTTTGAATTTCAGCATAAAATATACATCAATATTTTACAGCTACTTAGAAATCTTGGATCAACTCCAGTTAAACATTGTATTTTCTCTTCTCCATAAACAGCTCAGATTCCACAGACCATGTAGTTCTTTTCCCTTTCTGACTTACACCTTCAGCTGAAATAGACAATGCTGAAATACATTCTGATATCACTATAGGAGGGGTGTTTCTTTCATAAGCTGATGCAGTCAGATTTCTCCATGCTTATCCCTAGAGCTTTGGGAATCTTGTGTTTTATTTTGCATCACTTATCAGTGTGCTTTCCACTCCCCTCAAGTTCTTTTCTTTTTCATCTTGGACACATCTACAAATTTCGTCCCCACAAACACTTCATTTTTTTACATATAGTGTAGGCTTTCAGATACCCATTGAGGAAATCAATGATTTGAATGACTGTCAATATCTTTCAAGATTTTTATGTTATGTAAATATTTTAAATTTTAGAATTTTATTACTTATGTCATATGGGCTATCATCTCATCCACTTAAATCTTAAAAGAATCTAAAACTGTGACCATTATGTTGCCAAGATACATATTTTGCTAGCCCAAATTTTAGTGTGTATATATGTGTGTAGGGGTGTATTTATATATGCTTTTATGCCCTTGCAGAACAACCTTATTTCTTTCTTTAGACAATAACTTTTATTGATAAAGGTTAAATTTCCTGTCTAATTTTCATCAAACTTAGAGGTAATTCACTCTAATTTATCTTGAATTCTTACTTTCATATCATCATTAAGCAGATTTACCTGTGCATATCTCTATTTCTCAATAAAAATATTCTTGTTAGGGGATAGTGAAACAATTTTCTTCACGAAGACTAATTTTTAAAATTATTATATATTGTGTGATCTAATGTTCAACTACACTTAGACTAAAGAAATTACAGGGCAGCACCTGTGGCTCAAAACGGTAGGGCACTAGACCCACATGCCAGAGGTGGTGGGTTCAAAGCCAGCCCTGGCCAAACAAAAATGAAAAAAAAAAGAAATTACAAGGGTAATGGAATATTGAAGTGTTCATTCATTTTTACAGGAAAATAGAAAACTTATTTGAATGTGTGAAAGTAGTTTTTAAAAAAATAAGTCCATAAAATAAAATAATAAAGGTCATAGGAAAAGGATTCAAGAATATATATTTTTAAAATTTTCTCTGCACTTATTATACACTTGATTTTGGCAAGTGCCTTTACCTTCCTCAATCTCAGTATTCTTTACTATCCATTTGGAAAATTAAACTTGGAAATATGTTTGAGTATTTTTCTATTCTCATAATAGTGATTCAAGAATGTGTTAAATGTGGAAAATTCCTGAACAACAAAGATTCAGCCCACATCAAATGCAAGTAGCTTTCCAATGAGAAAGCTGGGGATGGCGCCTGTGGCTCAAAGGAGTAGGACACCGGCCCCATATGCTGGAAGTGGTGTGTTCAAACCCAGCTCTAGCCAAAAACTGCAAAAAAACAAACAAACAAAAAAAACTAATGAGAAAGCTGGGCTACTAATATCTAAGAACGCTGCTAAACAACAGTGACAACTACAACTACAACAAAAAATGAACTGGGCATTGTGGTGAGCACCTAAAGTCCCAGCTACTTGGGAGCCTAAGGCAAGAGAATTGCTTAAGACCAAGAATTTGAGGTTGCTGTGAGCTGTGGCGCCATGGCACTCTACTGAAGGTGAAATCCTGAAACTCTGTCTCAAAAAAAAAAAAAAAAAAGTAAAATAAAAAGAAAAAAAAACCATTATGGTGGTTATATTTGTAGTATAGCCAGAAAGCCTGAGTTCAAATCTTTCTTGAGCACTCACAATTTTTGTGATATAGCCATTGTGCATCCAATCTTCTTCACAGTAAATTGGGGTAATTAATAGAACAACCTTATTGAGTTGTTATGAAGAATATATGTTTGAATATGCTTAGATCCTTCCTTCTTTAGCTCCAGGTGACCATGTAGCATCAAATACAACCTGTAGGCACAGTCCAGACACCCCCACCCCCCTTCCGGTTCCTTTCCTTTCAACCTGAGACCGCAGTATTCTTTGCTTTGCTCTTTTGCTCTTTTCCTTCCTTTTTGGAGACAGGATCCCAGACTGAGTAGCTGAATTACTGTGGAAAATGATTCACCAAAGAACCTGATCTCAGACAAAGCAATGCTGGACACTAAGCAGCCTGCCAGCATGCTGTTCCCAAGAAGAAAAGTGGAAGGTGCTGGCAGCTACCTGCATGCAGATTGCTCTTCTCTGAAGCAGCATTGGGAAAGCAACATGAGATACGCAGCATGGAATGAAAGGTGGCCGGGTGATCTATTTAATAAGATAAGAGAATTTTCATGATCAATGCTCATGTGCACATATGGAAATAAAACTGAACAGAAATTAAGCAGGTGGGAAGGGCAAGGAGGGAATAGGTAAAAATCACACTTAATAGATACAATGCACACAATCTGAGTGATGGGCATTGTTAGACCTTTGACTCAAACAGTACAAAAGCAATTCATGGAGCCTGAACATTTGTAGTCCCATAATTGTCTAAAAAGATTTTAAAGCATCAATCAATAAAAAAGGAATATGCGTGAAGATTTAGAATAATCCATGGCACATGTTAACTACTGCGTTATTTTCTCCTGTTATTGTTTTTTAAATTATATTAATCATTTGTCCTAAGATTTTTTTTTTTTTAGTATACAGCTGTATAATCCGTAATTTAGCCATCTTCATCTTTTTCTATTAGAATGTTCTATCATTTATTTCCTCTACCTATATGGCTGTCTTGACTGTAGCGTCCACTTTATGAACACATTCTAGTAGTGACAGTAGCATTTTTACTTTCCTGGACTTAATGCTTGAGTTTTACCAAATGTAATTTTGAGTTTTGTAGACATCTAGAAAATATACTGTCAGAAATCTTGGGAATTCTTTCTAATCACATTTTTCAATAGATTTTATTATGAATAGTTGGGCACATTTTATCAATATTTTTGTACATAATTGATATATTTGAACATAATTGTATGAACATATTTTGAACATAATTCATATATTTCTTTAAGCATGTAATAGAATTCTACACTTAGTTTAGATAACACAATGGTCAAGGGAAGAATAGAAAACATTTCTAACCCTAGAAAGCGCTACCCTTTTCTGACTCCATCTTATTATAATCACAGAGCCTAATCGATATCCTGCTATTTGGAATTTGCTGAGTTTGGGGGGTACAATATCTCAATATTATTTGATGAATCCATACACTTCTAACATAATATGCGTATCACATGGGTAAATCAGAATGGACTATGCCTTGCATAAGGAATGTCTGAATTCTGGTCTTGACCATTGGCTATAGAATGTGAAACTTAGAAGGTAGGAGTACGATAGACATTGACCAAAAGTGAGCATTTTTCTACTTCCGCTTGTCATGTTTAATTCTAAGAACACTCTTTCAGTTGGGATAGTGTTCCATTGTTATTTTAGGTGAGAACATATGAGCTCAGAGAGGTGAAGCATGACTTGCAAAAGGTTAAGTGTCTAATAAATGGTGTATCCAAATTCAGCATGGAAGTCGGTATATATAATACGCACATATATATGTACGTACATATATATGTATGCACATATATACATACACATATATATGCACATATATATTCATATTTTTTTTTCTCCAGGGATTTTTTTTAGTTCATATTCTGAACTTGTCACCACATGAACTCTTCTTTTGATCTAACCAACTGCTTCCTGTTGGAATCCCCTGAGTTCACTTCTTCTCTTTGGTGTTTCAGACCACTGGATTTAATTAAAGAGAACTGAGTTTTTCTTTGTCAGAAAACCTTCAGGAAAGGGACCTATTTTTAATGATTTGGAAAATGAAGAATTTAACAAATCTTAGCCTGTAGCAGAAATCATTAGCAAAAAGTTTGGGTGGCACACTTAGGACCTTAGATGGAAAGGAATGAATGTTCCACAGCAAAGTGAAATATTTGCAAAGGGAAAAATTACTTCCTCCATTTGTGTAAATAAAAAAGACTGGATTTATAGGAAGTTTCCAAGATGGCTATGCTTACCTCAGTAATGTAGAAGTCAGCCTGGATTTAGTGCTACTTAATTAACAATCGCACAAACAGTTCATGGAAGTTTTTATTTTTCTATGTTTTTGTTTTATAGTTGTTGTAAAAGTCAGTTCTTACTTGTATGTCCAAACACATGCTAATAGATATATTTCTGTTTTTGTTGTCACGGTAATGCATAGAGTTCTAGTTTGTATTCATTTTTTTACCCCAGGAATAGCAGAAATTGCTGGAGGAAGAAAGAAATGTAGCAAGTTGTCTCTTGAGGTCAAGACCGTGCCATCATAAACCAACACTAACTTTCCTTAAAAGTATTAATACTGTTATTTAATCCTCCCCCAAATCTTTCCAGAAAGAAAAAGTAAATTTTTCAGGTGTCAGAAGTCCATGTAATAGACAAGATTTGTAAAGCACAGGTATCCTGTATATTTTGCCAGTGAGTTTACAGCTACTTGGTGTCAGTTTGGATTATAACAAAAGTCTTCTTTGAATATAACCCTCATTTGCATACATATTAAATAGTTTTGCAAAACTGATTGCTTTTCACTGTGGCCATCCTATTAAAAAGATGAATCCTGATACTATAAAAAGAACCTCCTCAGAAGTTAACAAGTGATGCATTCTGTTCCCTAGAGTTTGTGAGACAATTCACCCAAGTGGCTGCCATAGAGTTACGTGCCTTTTTATACTTTCTCATGTATCACACAACAAAGAAATTATTAAGCTTTAATGAATCACCATATTTAGATATTCTGTTATATTTGAATAATGTGTTATGGATATAGTAAAGTTTATGGTCAAATTTTTTCTCTTTGGAAATCTAGGTTTTTCAAGATTGATGACAGAAATATTTCACAAATGTTTGGTTGACCTAAAGAACACCTTCTGGTATCATTAATGTTGCACCCGTGATTCCCTTAAGCCCAGGTGCTGGGACTTAGCAGAATCATGGGTGCAACATTAATTAGCATGATAATGGGACAGATTCAACTGCTGGCACTTGGCTGTAGTGTATACCTGCTTCACATGAAGAAACACACTTAGACAGATGTCTACAAACACAGAATTCAGACCTATTGCATGAACTATTAGATCTGGAGAGAAAGCTAGAGATTAACTCCTGCACACAACTACATTTTAGACAGGTGAAAACTAAGGGATAAGAAGCAGAAGGAACTTACTCCAAGTTACTTAGTTGGTGAAGGATAGATTTTTAAGTTCATGTTTGTCTTATAGTGCCAGCCAATTCTGTATGCTTAACATTTTAAACTATTATTTTGTATATAACATACAAAAGAATACAAAGTCATCTAATGAACACTGTGTGCTTCAATCTCAGCTTCAGCTATTATTTTAGAGATACTTTCTTTCATATTTATGTTAACATTAGAACATTGTTTTGGTCAAGTGAACAAACTAAAAATGGAATGATGGGTTACTAAAACTGCAGACATCACCATTATACAATTTATCCATGCAACCAAAAGCCACTGGTACCCCTAAATCTATTGAAATGTAAGTGATAAAAAAATATGTACAATATAGAAAGTTTAGCCCTTCCTGACCTTGGACAGACATCATAGGATTGAGTATTTTTCTTAAAGTGTATGAACATAAATACCAGATCCAAATTTATAATAAATATGGACATATTGAAGACATTTTAGCGTGAGTCAATGTATGCGCTGTAAACAAAGGCAGAAGATGTTTTATGTTGGTCTCTTCTCTTATTCGTCTGTTGCTGTAAAGATCTCACGGAAAAGCAATGTTGTCGAGAATAAGCATGTTTATTGAAATTGTGTTTTAAATAAAGGTGACCATCTGCTCGCTTAGGCAAAATGGTGAGCTTCTTTGTTTGTAGTTAGTTTATATAGGGAATTTTGTACATGTGCACAATGTAGCAATGACCTCATTGATCCATTTATATATCATGTGACTACCTCATGATTAGCTTCCCATAATCTACCCAACATACACCTTTAAGCATAACCCTTTCTTTTTTTTTTTTTTT
>NW_003852407.1:8630227-8669655 GCF_000181295.1 Otolemur garnettii
TGCCAGTACCATGCTGTTTTGATCACTATGGATTTATAGTATAATCTGAGGTCTGGTAGCGTGATTCCTCCTGCTTTGTTTTTATTCCTAAGTAACGTCTTGGCTATTCGAGGTTTTTTCTGACTCCATATAAAATAACCCTTTCAACATAACCAGATTTAACATAACTTAATGAAGGACATGTTGTCAGTCATTACTTTCTTTGAGTTTATCAGATGAAGCCTGAGGCTACGGGAGAAAGAGACAGTTTGAATGTCTGTTCTACTGACCACGCCATTTGGAGGCATTACTTTGAATCTGTAAACAAAGCATAGAGAAACTTCTTGGGCATACAGGAATTTGTGTGCAAACCTCTGCTCCCATGTAGGCCTTAAGTCAGGAGGTTTTGCTGGAGCCTTTTATAAGAATTCTCAGGCTGGACTTCTCAAAAGCCTTTCATGAGCCCAGGTTTCATCTGTACCATTAGATACCTGTATGCATTGGGTAAATTTCTCTTCTCTTGAGGTCCCCTAGCACATTTCCATTCCCAGACCCATCAGCAAGTGACCTTCATCACTTACCCCAGATCAGGAAAGGTTACTGATGGGTATCTGGCCAGTTTTCCAAAGGGCTTTTTCATTGGCCTTATAAAGTCAACCTTAATTCCTTAATGCCATCTGGAAATGCTATTCCAGCAATAGCCTTGGTCATGTTAGGCCCACAACTAACCCATCCATGTGAGATTCTGCCTCAGTTTCTCACAGGAGTGAGTACACTAAGTCTTTTCACTGCTCTCTCTCAAATGGCATTTTTGGCCAGAGGCATATAGGTGTTTCGCCTATATTAGTCCCTTGTGTTAACTATCGTTGATTTTCCTTTATAGATTGGAAATATCTATGACTTTCATCAATATGATTATATATGTAAGTTTTTGACTTGAACTGAGAAAGAGAAACAAGACATATGTATCAATAGTCTGATTGCCCCCCCACATTCAGACTTTCTGGCTGTCCTGTGTTTATCTGTGTCTCTCTTTCTTGTGTGTACACACACACACACACCCCACACACACATGAACCTACTACAAAGACAGCACCAGCTTCAACGTCATTGTGACTTATCCAGTTAGGGTGCAATTATTTGATAACAGAGTCACGTAAGGTTTGCCAACAGCCCTACAAAGCTTAGGGTGCAATTATTTGATAAAACAGAGTCATGTAAGGTTTGCCAACAGCCCTACAAAGCAAGACTAATTGAAATGCCCATCTACATGGTGATATGATTTAAGAAATTAACATGGTTAAACAATAGCCATTAGAACAGAAGTGCAGTATAAATGTGAAGAAAAAAATTAAGCAATGACTTGGTACCAAGTAACACTGTAAAAATCTTTGTTTATGGCAAAGTAACCAAAAGCACCTTTTAGATATGCTTTCTGTTTCTGTGATTTATTATTATTTTTTAATATGTGAAGCTTGTTTCTAGAATGTCTGGTTAACAACACTGGGGAAGATTTTAAAGCTAACAGTCTGTACTAAAGGACATTAGTTACCCAATAAAACCTTTTTTTTTTTTTTCTGAAAAGAACCACTTCTTCATTAACTTATGAAATAAACAACACACTCAACGGATGACTCATTCTCTGTTGACTTCAGCCCAGTGTTCTTACATGTTCACACTAAAAAGTTCCATGCAGTTTATTTCAAGCAACAGGGGGCTGAGAAAGCTGATTTCACTTATAGTTTGAGGTTTCTTCCCCTCTCTTTAAATATTTATACTTCCAATAAACAAACACAGATGTTTAAAAAGAAAGGAAAAAAAAAAACAACTAAAAATCTTGTCCTGTGAAAACAGGCATATGGTAGGAGCTTTCAGTATGGTTTGGTTTGGAATACATAAGAAATGATGCAATTATTTAATAACTTTGCATAACATGCAAAAATTCTTTGGCCTATGTAAATAATAAACTTTTTACAAGTCATCTAAACTTTGTTACAAATAGATAAGTAACTACATTTAGATAGATGTAGCAGAACTGTCTGTAAAGCTGAAAATATCTGGCATAATACAAGTACATTAATCAAATACAGACAACCAGATAAGAATCACAAATACATATTCTGTCTCTAGCTATAGCATCAGTAAATATATCAGTGGAGAAGAACAATTAGGTAAGTCATCACGTATATTTAAAATTATGCTTTATTATGGAAAGCTAATTATTTCTGTAGCTAAAAGGTTCTTTATTGATTATAGGCCATAGAAAACTCTTCATCACAAAGGTTATGCTTTATAGTTCAAAGAAATGCATTTCACAAATGAGAGCAAGGGATCACTAATATAGTCATGTTGGTTACCTGTGATTAGGAATTAGCCATACTTGAAAATCTAACATTTAGCACTCGAGCTGAATCATAAACAAAAAGAAAAATAAATGAGCCTCTGCACTGCTCTTATCTTGGGGCAGGAATTGTCTGGATTTGGTGTCAACTGGCATGGGCAATATTGTGACATAAATGAAGATACCCTTACTCACTTAGATAAATTTTTCCCTAGCAATACATTAGAATACCCACATCAAAATTTTCTTGGATATCAAGTGAAAGAATGGACACTCAGTGATATTTTGCTCACTTTACACTCTCTCTGCTCCTTTGTGATATTTTGACACCATGGGCTGACACCATCCTGTACATCAACTTCTCTGTTGAAAGGCATTGTTCTCTGCAGAGGAAACCATGGGTATTTCAAAACACCTAATAAAATAAGTGTCTTCCACTTTATCTTCTGATACATCATTACAGAGTGTATTGAGCGAGAAGTAGTATTAATGGAATATGGTAGAACATTAGCCAGAATGAAATAAATGAAAGAAAGCACAGTCTCTAAAATCAAGTGGGTCTGGGTTCAAATTTTAGCTCAGTTATTTTCTAAGGTTAAGACTTTAGATGAGTTATTTAAGCTCTCTGAACTTTAGTTCTTCATCTATAAATCATGAAAAATTACTTATCGGAATCACTGGAAGAATTAGAAACACAGTACATTCCACTTAGTATATGTCCCATAACCTGCCTTTCTATCCCTCTATGGAAAATTGTGTTGTGTTGTGTTGTGATTTCTACAGTGGGATTTAAGGAGCCAGCTACACTTGAGCATTGAGAACATCCTTCACAAGGACCTAGGAAAAGAAGGTGGGCACATGTTTCTCTCTCTTTCAACATGACGTTTTATCTACTTTTGCTGTTCTTTCCCATTGAAAAGCCTGTAATGTGAGAGAAACCAGAAAATTATGGCTGAATTCAGAGATAAGAAGGAATAAATGGGAAAATAAGCAGATGAAATCAGAGCAGATTAAAATGATTCTTATTTTAATGTTTTTAGTTCTACAATTCATGTCCCTGGGAGTGGAACTGCAAGACATTTACTATCTATGAACCTATGTGGAATCCTTGATATATATGGAAAATTCCTGTGAGAATGAATGTGAGTATTTTGAACTTTATTCTGGTATTTGCAAGAAAGATATTCTCAAGAGACAGATTGATGTCAATGTCAAAATAGAAAGTAGAAGGGAAAAATAATCTTTTAATGAGGGAAATTCAAATAGAAATCTTAATTGCAAATGAGTTAAATAGTCATGAATGACACATTTATTTCAATCATTTATCAATTCACTGGATTAAAATGTATTTATTATGTATTTTATTTTGGGTTCTCTTCAGGTGTGTGAAATGTAGATACAAAGAATAGATATAATAAAAAAGATGAAAAATAATAAGTGTTGGCAATGATGTGGAGAAAGTGTAACCGTCACACATGCTGATAAGAATTTAAAATGATGCCGTCATTTTTAGAAAAGAGTTTATAAGTTGCTTAAAAGTTAATGACAGAGTTGTCATGTTATCTTATAGTTCCACTCCCAGGTATAGCCATTGTAGAACTGAGAACATATTTTTATCTAAAATGTATACATTAAGATTAGCCCACCTCACAAAATCCCAAAACCAGAGATGCTGGTGTGGATGTGGAGAAAAGGGAACACTTCTGCACTGCTGGTAGGAATGCAAACTAATACATTTCTTTTGGAAAGATGTTTGGAGAACACTTAGAGAGCTAAAAATTGACCTGCCATTCAAACTTACAAATCTTCTACTAGGTATAATCCAGAAGACCAAAATTCACATTATAAAAAAGATATTTGCACCAGAATATTTATTGCAGCCCAATTCATAATTGCTAAGTCATGGAAAAAGCCCAAGTGCCCAATGACCCATGAATGGATTAATAAATTGTGGTATATGTACACCATGGAATATTATGCAGTCTTAAAAAATATGGAGACTTTACTTCTTTTATGTTTACATGGATGGAGCTGGAATATATTCTTCTTAGCAAAGTATCTCAAGAATGGAAGAAAAAGTATCCAATGTACTCAGCCCTACTATGAAACCAATTTATAAGCACCCTACTTCTATATGAAAGCTATAACCCAAATACAGCCCAAGATGAAGGGAAAAGAAGAGGGAGAGAGGAGGGGAAGGATAGATGGAGGGAGGATAATTGGTGGGACCACATCTATGGTGCATTTTACAAGGGTACATGTTACATCTACTAGGTATAGAATATAAATGTCTTAACACAATAACTAAGAAAATGCAGTGAAGGCTGTGTTAAACAGTTCGATGAAAGTATTTCATATTGTATATAAAACCAGCACATTGTACCCCATAATTGCATTAATGTACACAACTATGAATTGATAAAAAAAAAAGTCTACATAAATGTCCTTAAGCAGCATTATTGCAATAACCAAAAAGTAGAAACTTCCCCAAATCAAGACTTGAATGGATTATTCGGCCACAAAAAAAATAAAATATTGATTCATTTTAAAACATAGGTAAACCTAGAAAACACTATAGTAGTTGAAAGACACTGAGAGCAAAAGACCACATATGCTGGGATTGCTTTTTTAATGAAATGTCAAGAATGCATAAATCCATAGAAACATAAATTAGATTCGTAGTTGTCAGTTGACCAAAAGGTATGATTCTCAAGGGTAAAATAATGTGTGTAAATTAATTCTCCAAAAACAAAAAAGTGAAGTTTGGTCTGTGCATTCTATGATTCCATGTAGTGTTTCCAATGTTGAAAATATGTTACATTTTGTAATTTAAGAACAAGAGAAATTATCTCTTATTGTTGTAACAAGTGTTGACTTATTGAGAGGATGCCATTAAGGACAGTCAATAAACAAGAAAGTAAGGGAATAAAGGTGTGTCAATTGAAGGACAGTTTGGATTATCTGTCAGGAAGGAATTAAGTTATTCAGGGCCTACCTTGAACAAGACTAAGGAATCCAGCTTTACTTATAAGGTGGTGAAGATTTTAAATTTTTTCATAAAATAGAATAAAATTGCGTGTTAATGAGAGTTTATTTAATGAAAAATTTAATTAAGATTAACGTCATACTTAAAACTATGGCTTTATATGCAAAAGGGAAAGTCAATTCCCCATATTCCCTAATTGGAATCTGGTTGACCTTGGACATTGAGTTTCATGTATTTGAAATAAAGGAAGACAAGAAGTCAAAAACCAGAGGATGTATTGGAATTCTAGCTCAAATGACATGGATAGCATTGAACAACCAATTTCATCTTTCTGCCCCCCCCCCTTTAAAAAGGATCTCTCAGATATGATTGCTTGATGGTCTAGTATTTTATGACTAATTATTGGTTAGTGGAAAGATTATTCAGGGAGATGGAATATTTTTCTGGTATGGTGTCTATTTCTTCCTTCTTGGAGGAAGTATAAAGTGGTGGAAGAAGAGAAGACCTCCCTTTCTTAAAGCCAAGAAATCATGGAGCACACAATGAAATGAAACAAAACCAAAAATAGAGAATCTGAGTCTTGAAATTAAAAGCACTTTGGGATAAGATGTGACCAAACTCTATTGGTCACAATAGACTATTGAAAATGTATTAAAAAGAAAAAGAAAGCAAATTAAAGGACAGAAGGGAAAAGACTAATGTTTCCTCTATGATGCCTCATACTCGAGTACTGTGAGAACAGGTCTAACTACCAAGTACTACCAGGAACTTGTCTGATATTTACATTACAGAAGCCAGGTATGGAATAAAGCATTTTATTTGATCATTAGTGTGCATGCGCTCACACTCTCTTTCTCCTTCTTTCTCTCAACCCCTCATTCGGTTAGGTAAAGGACTACTTTGAGACTCATAAACACTCTGAAACTTCTTTCCACAAAATACACATAAATCAAAAATCTAACACTTTAGATTACTAGTTCCCCATGAGGCCTATCTTTCTGTGGACAAATCTCAGTTTATAAGTCACCATATTAAATAACCTCTAACATTTCTCCTAAATATATTCCTGTATGTGAGGGTAAATCAATGGTACTTCTCTTAGGGGAAGTGAATGACTATTCATAATATATCTGGATCCTAGTATCCCTATTTTCCTCAACTTTCAGGCAATCAGAAGACTACAGTATCATACTTACAGGGAGGTGCATAGGACAAGTTCCAGTCAAGGAAATTTTGGCAGAACTCAGGCATACTGCTTCCTGTTGCATAACCGAAAATCCACGCACAATTCCTATGTCCCTTCCTTGATGCATCAGAAGAGAAGTTTGTGTGTTCCAGATGACACAGCTATGAGGTGGTGAAGCCTCCATAAACCTGGTCCCTGAGTATCTGTGAGGAACTGAACTCTCTGCTTAATAGAATTCTGCTATGGGTTGAACATAACAAAACTCTTACTTTGTTTAGGCACTGTTAGTTTCCATCCAGTACAACCTATCATATCCCAGATTAATATACTAGATTCTGCCTTTGCTAGTACTTTCACTACTGCAAACAGGGTCAATGTCATTTCAAGAAAAATGACCCTCCTTTAGGGCAGAAAGACTGAGATATGGGGATTGTCTATATTACTCATATTACAGTAGCATTATTTTTTCAAATGTGTGTTTAGCTCTCCCACATTTAGATTCGCATTGAATAGGATGGATATCTTATGCTTCAGACCTTCTTGTGGAGTACATACAGTGTATTTTTACCAAGTAACTGCTGTTGAAACTATTACCTCAAGTATAGTCTATAAACAGAAAGAAAAGGGAGTACGTAAGGAACTATTCCTCATTTTCCTTGAGCTAATTATTTCTTAATAATGCAAAAAATCTCACCCTACTTCATCATTTGGCCCATATCACATATGTAGTATTTGGAAAAGAAGGGGAAAAAAATTACTAGTTTATTGGCCCCACCCTGGAAAATATTTGTGTGATTTCTTTTTCAAATTTCAAAGATTACCTGTGGTGGTTAATTTCATGTGCCAACTTAATGGGACCACAAAGTGCCCAGATATTTCATCAGATGGTTATCTTGGGTTTTTCTGTTAGGGTGGTTTTGGATAAAATTAATATTTAAATCAGTACATTGAGTAGATTGTCCTTTCCAATCAGCTGAAGACCTGAATAGAAGAAAAAGGCCTGGGTTAAGCGAAGAATTCCTCTTGCCTGCTTGCCTTGGACATGGGGAATTGGCTTCATTCTGCCTTCAGACTTGAGTGGAAGCATCTACTCCTCCTGTCAGTCTTTGAACTGGAACTACAATATCAGCTCTTGTGGGTCTTTAGGTTGCCAGCGCACCCTGCAGATCTGGGGACTTGCTACCTCCATAATCACTGAGACAAATGCTTATAATAATTTTTTTCTATATATTTGTATATCCTATCTGATTTATTTCTCTGAGGAATTCTAATATATTATCTTTTAAAATATATACACACATTTTATTGAAAAATTTAAGTTTGATAGTATATAATTATAAAGCAAAGTTATTCTTTTTTCCTAAAATTAATATTACTCCAAGTTAAATTGTTTACTGTCCCCATATATAACCTAAATAGGACTGATGACCTTTAAGACTAATTTTAGTCACTTACTAGGCCAATATCATAAACAAATGCCAACTTTTGTAATAGAATTTAGTGATTTTTTTCTCCTTCCTTTCTCCCTCTGATTTCTATTTTGGCAGAAGGACTTGTTAAAGGGTAAGAAGTTCTTCAATTTCCCTTCTTATCTTTTGCTGGACCCTTCCTATTCTCGGGCTGTGTATTTTTTTTTTTAAAGTATTATTGTTTCAGGCTAACTTCAGGGTACCAAGAAATAGGTTACAAAGTTTGCATTTGTTAGGTAGATTCCTCTTATAATTGTGTCCTCCCCTAAGAGGTGTGTCATATACTCTAACTAACATCCTGCCCATTAGGTGGGAGCACACCTGTACCCTCCCACCTCCCCTCCCGCCACTCCCTTGATCCCCAACTCTCCACCTTAAATTGATTTGAGTTTCTCTCTTATAGGTGTGCTTTAGATCATCTACATATTATTATTGAGTACCTTAGATTCTTGATTCTTTATTTTTGTGATACTTTACTATGAAGAATGTGTTTCAACTCCATCCAGGTTAATACAAAAGATGTCAAGTCTCCATCTTTTTAATGGCTGAGTAGTATTCCATGGCAAACATATACCATAGTTTGTTAATCCATTCCTGGGTTGGTGGGCATTTAGGCTGTTTCCATATCTTGGTGATTATAAATTGAGCTGCAATAAACATTCTAGTACAAATGTCCTTATGATAAAATGATTTTCCCCCCTCTGGGTAGATGCCTAGCAGGGGGTTATGGGATCAAATAGGAGGTGTAATTTGAGTTTTTTGAGTATTCTCCATATTTCTTTCCAAAAGTTGTACTAGATTGCAGTCCCACCAATAGTGTAAAAGTGTCCTCTTCTCTCTACATCCACACCGGCATCTGCAGCTTAGAGACTTTATGATGCGGGCTATTCTCAGTGAGGTTAGATGATATTTCAGGGTGGTTTTGACTTGAATTTCTCTGATAATCAGAGGCAATGAATATTTTTTCAAATGTCTGTTAGCCATTTGTCTTGTCTTCCTCAGAGAAGATTCTGTTGATATCTCTTGCCCAAACAGGCTCTGGATTCTGACCTTGATAAAGTTGACCCCAAGGGACTAGGGAGAGGTAGATATTACAGATGAATTTTGCAAAGGCTTGTATTGTACATTAAGACAAAATTTTAATTGTCCATCTATAGTTGAGGGCAATGGACTTTTTATCACTTTTACTTCCTTCTCTCAGTTCCTGGGTCTCTTGAGGTTGACCGGGCTCCTGTCACTTTACTTCTCTTGTTGAAACATTTGAGTTATAAGAAAAGTGACACACCCTTGTAACAACTTTCTTTCAGAAGATTAATTCATGCCAAAGTAACCCAGTTTCTCGCTTCCTAATTTACTGGCCCAGGGTAATCTAAGATGTATTATATCTCACATAACAAAGGCAAAAATGTAACCTGACTTTTTGTACCCTCAATGAAACTGAAACAATAACAATAAAATTGAAAAAATTTTTTTTCATTTTGTTTTTGGTGGTTTTAAATTTCAGAATAAGATTGCTCTATCCTGAAATTATGTTTATTTGGATTTTTCTTCATTTTTATATTTACATATAGACTTGGCCTTTCTATTTGGGCAATTTCTGTTATTCAGCTCCCTAAAAGATTCCAGCTTTAACTCTCCCCCTCCAAGCTACATCATTTAATCCAGTGTTATCATGTCTACTTATGATCAATTCCTACCAGTTCAAGTGGAATATAGAAACTTATACCATAAAGATTCCTTTATGTGGTAGTTCACTTATACATTACACATACTTTTAAAATTTCATCAGAAAAAAAAAATAAGTTATACATTTGTCTTAGTGTGGGCTGCTATAACAAATACCATGGAGTGGGTAGCTTCAACAACAGAAATGTATTTCTTACAGTTCTGGAGAGTGGAAAGCCTAAGATCATGATGCCAGTAGACCTAGTGTCTGGTGAGGGCAACATTCTTGGCTTGCAGATGCCTATCACCTCCTTGAATCACCATGTGGTGGAGAACAGGAAGACAGAGTGCCAGCTCACTTGTCTCTTCTTGTAAGGGAGCTGACGTTAGTAATGAGCACTCAATCTTATGCCCTAATCACTGACCAAGGCCTCACTTTCTAATACCATCATGTTGGGATTTAGGATTTTAATATATGTATTTTAAGGCACACAAACATTCAGTTCTTGACATCCATATATTTTTATACTAATAGGCTTTTTGAAAATTAGCAAGAGTAGTTTGTTATATTTACACAGATAGTTGCATTCCTTTACTCTTTCTTTATTCTTGATGTTCCAAGTTTGTTCTGGTATCATTTACCTTTTGGGTGAAGAACTGCCACTGGCAGTACTTTTTGGGAAGATCTGCAGACAAGGTTCATTTAAGGTTCATTTCCTTAACCTTAAAACATATTTATTTTTCTTTATCCCTGAAGAATATTTCTGATGAGCATAGAGTTCCAGGTGGACAGTTCTTTTTCTTTCATCATGCTTCAAATACTGTCCTGCTTTCTCTGCTCTCTGTAGGGTCCAATTAGAAACCATAATTATTCTCACAAAGTAGTGCATAATTTTTTCTTGTGCTTCTGAGATTATGTCTTTCCTTTAAATCAGCTTAATGATGATGTTTCTACATGTGGATTTATTTTGAAATATTCCTTTGGGAGTCCACTAAGATTCTTGAATTTGTAGGTTTATGTATTCCCCTGGATTTTATCATTTCAGCTATTACTTTTTAGATTTTTGTTTTTCTTCACTGACCTTTCTCTCTGCATTTTCGAAAACTTACACAAGTATTAGATGTTACTGTTTCATGGGTCCTTCGGTTTTGTTCAGTTTTTTAAGAATGTTTTGTCTCTGCTGTGATGTTGCATAATTTATGTTATTCTATCTATAAACTCACTATTTTCTCTCTGATTTTATTCTGCTAGAGAGTCTACCCATGAAATAATCATATTTTAGTTCAAGATTTTTATTTGTACCTTCTTTCTGTCTTCTGTTTCATTACTGAAATATTCTAGTTTGCTATTTGTTTCAACCATGTTTTCCTGTGTCTGACTTCTTGGAGCATTTTTTCAAATAGAAGTTTTACGTTTTTTTCATTTAAATTTCTAGATAATTATCAGATAATTACAACATGGTTTGTATGTCAAGGAATTTTTTAATTGATTGTTAGATTGCTTGCACAGTGTGTTATAAATTTCTGTGTCATCTTTGAATAGCATGAAAAATAATGATATTATATTAGCAGGCAATTGATCTACGTTTTAGAGTTTGCAAGTTTAAATGTCAGTATCATTTTCCAAGTTTTTGTAGTGCTACTCATGTCTGCCCCATGTTTGCTCATTCCAGTGTCCAGTCTGAGAGTCAGACAATGTTCTTTCCCACAGTTCAGCTCCCCAGGCCTGTGATAGGCTCTTTCAGGTAACATGGTCAATTTGAAATTAGCGTTGGGAGTTTATAAAGCTCTTTACACACTCTCTTTCATCAATCTCCCTTTCTGCATTGTCCCAGCTATTTGGGGGAGAGAAGCAGAAGCTCTCTTTTTCATCTTTCTGGCCAGAAAAGTGAGCCATCCTTTACCTCATTTTGCTATGCACTTCCCATACCAGTGCCTTTGCCCACTGTCAAGCACTGGGAGAAGAGAGAGACAGAGAGAGAGAGAGAGACACCATCAAATGGTTTTCATTGTACCCATTTGGGACCACAGGTGCTCAGATAATGCAAGGAGCTTTCCTTTGCTCAAAGCTTTCATTACTGGGGTACTTGATTGGTACTGTTGTTGCTTCCACCAGAGAATTTCTTGAGAGCCAATGTATGAGAGAATAGATGAAACAAAACAAAACAAACAATAACAAGAACAACAACAACAAAGAAAGATGTTCCTCTACTATATCTGAGCTGAGGAAACTGATTGCTCACTCCTTGAGTCAGAATGAATAGGCTTCTTTCTAGAACTTTCTGTCTAAATTGACACCCATTTCCAGTTATACTCTATCAAGTATAGCCTAAGAGATAAAGAAGGAAAAAAGAAAAAGTAAACTCACACCAGCAGACTAATTCTGGTTTTCTTCCTTTATTTGCCTGCTACTATCTACTTTTCAGAGTTCAGAGAAGAAAAGCAGCTCTGTGCACTGTTTTCCGATTTTCTAGTTGTGTTCAGTAGGATAAATAAACTCTAACTTAACCAACACTGAAATTGCATTCTATTTTAAGTTCAATAAAGTTTTTGCCTCCCACACACCACTTAAGATATTTCCATTCAGGTCATCAATATTCTTCATGGTGATAAATTCAATATTTAATATGTATTCATCTTTGGTGAAATTTATAAAATCCCCTCTCCTCAGTGAGGTTATTTCTACCTACTTTACCTAATACTGCAAACTTCTCTTATGCTCCCCATCTTTATTTTGCATTTCTCTGCATTTTTATAGCATCATAACTTTAGGGAATTAGGGAATCACCAACACATCTCTGCCATAGGTGTATACATATACACACAAACACACATACACGTGCATGTGCATTGACATTTTGGCACATATAGATGGCATAAATTTCTTGGAAGCAGATATCATTGATTATAACTTTCTTGCATTATCTTTATTATCTCCATGTTTTCTGGTTTTTATATCCTCTATTGTTTATATTGGAAAATTTTCCCTGCTGGCCAAAGATAATTCATTGTTAATTGACAAATATAAGTAAAAATGATGCATTTGTTTGGTTTATGAAAGGTCAGACAGCAATAAGAGAGTGGTTTCATCTCTCAGTTTTCTGTTCCTTATGTCTATATCTCTATTTTTGTGCCAATAGTATGCTGTTTTGGTCACTGTGGACTTCTAATATAACCAGAAGTCTGCTAAAGGGATGCTTTCAGCTTTGTTTTTCTTACTAAGAATTGCCTTGGCTATACAAGAAGTATTTTTTTGAGTTCTTCAAAGCATGATGTTGATATTTTAATGAGGATTGGACTGAATCTGTAGATTGCTTTAGGTAGAATAGACATTTTAATAATGTAGCTTCTTCCCAGCCAAGAGCATGGTATGTATGTTCTTCCATTTGTTAATGTCTTCTGCTATTTATTTTCTTAGAGTTTCAAAATTGTCTTTGTAGAGATCCTTCACCTCTTTTGTTAGATAATTCCTAGGTATATCATTTTCTTTGAAGTTACTCTAAAGGGAATCATGACCTTGATTTGCTTTTCAATTTGGCTGTTATTGGTGTCTACAAAAGATGCATAAAGGATTTAAATCTAAGACATGAAAGGATAAAAATCTTAGACAAAAGTGTGGAGAAAACTCTTAAGTATGTCAGACTGGATAAAAATGTTATGAAGAAGACCTCACTGGCAATTGCAATAACAACAAAAATAAACAAATGGGACTTAATTAAACCAGAAAGCTTCTGCACAGCTAAGGACACACTAATTAAAGCAAAAAGACAAACTTTAGAATGAGAAAAGTTATTTGCAGAGTAAGAATCCAACAAAGGGTTGATAACTAGAATCTACAGAGAACTCAAATTAATCGAAAACAAGAAAAGAACAATAATCCCATCTACCACTAGACAAAAGTATGAATAGAACCTTCTCAGAGGAAGACAGATGAATGACTAGAAAACATTTGAAAAAATGCTCAGCATTCCTAATTATCAGAGAAATGTAAATCAAAACCACCCTGAGATATTACCTGATTCCAGTGAGAATGGCCCACATTACAAAGTCTCAAAGCTGCAAATGCTGGCTTAAATGTGGAGTGAAGGGAACGCTTTTACACTGTTGGTGGAACTACAAACTAATACATTTCTGGAAAGAAATATGGAGAATCCTCAAAGAATTCAAATTAGACCTCCCATTTGATCCTCCAATCCCATTACTAGGCACCTGCCTGAAGGAAAAAAATCATTTTGTCAAAAGGAGATTTGTATGGAATGTTTATTACAGCTCAATTTACAATTGCAAAAATGTGGTAATAATCAAAATGCCCACCAACCCAAGAATGGCTGAACAAAGTGTGGTATATATTTATCATGGAATACTACTCAGCAATTAAAAAAGATGGAGACTGTACATTTTTTGTATTAACCTGGATGGAGCTGAAACACATTTTCTTTAGTAAATATCACAAGAATGGAGAAGCAAGAATTCAGTGTATTCAATACTAATATGAAGCCAATAGAAGTTCTAATATACACCCACATGAGAGAAAAACTCAATTCAAGGTCGGGGGAGGAGAAATAATGGAGGAGGAAGAGGGGAGGAAGGGGATGGGTGTGCTTCCACTTACTGGGCACAATGTTAGGGTGTATGGCACACCTCTTGGGGGCAGGACACAATTATAAGAGGGACTCTACCTAACAAATTCAAACATTATAACCTATTTGTTTGTACCCTCAAATTAACCTGAAATTTAAAAAAAAGAAATAAAAGTGGTGCATCTAAAGAGGATAGGCAGTTCTGAGTGTATCGATGGGGTCTTTGCTGAAAAGTGATCGGTAAGTGAGCAGGAAGTTATGTTAGAGATTCCTGAATATCAAAATTAAATTACCTATGTTTCCTGGATATATTCAATTTCCTCTGAGAGAAATATTCAGGTTTCTTTCCCAGGAGACAAAAATCTTCCTAATGACAGCCTCTACATTTGAAGTGGTAATAACGGTGACAGAGTACTCTATAGCACTGGCCCCAACACAACTTTTTAGCTCTATGCCTCCCTTCAGACCTCTACTTAGTTGTAAGTCCTCAGGCTCTGATGTATTTCTGAGGCCATATTGGCTGCCTTAGCATCTATATCCCACTCCACTGGCACATAAGACCTATGATCCCTCACCCTTGCTTTACCAGTGGTCATCCACCCATCTGCTTTCAATTTTCCAAAATACTATTGAACTCTCTTTTCAGCTTGGCTTCTCGTCTGTTTCTCCTTTTATCTTTATTACTGAGGATTTATATATTTTTATTTTTTTTGATATAATTTTAATAGGGTCTTGGAAGAGAAGGAAGATGCAAACCTGTGTTAAAGTCAATTAGAAACACTTTATTAACTACTTTGTAAATTGGTCTATAGAAATAATCCCGGTGCAGAAGGCTAGCCTGCCCACGTGGTATGATGTAAGCAGTCCTGACAAGAGTTCCCTTCCCCAATGCCCTGTTTATCTGCTTGTTCACACATGAAATCCTTGTTCCATTAAATAAACACTTTAATCCCACAAATGGAGACAAAATTGAACAAGCAAATGTCTGTGAAATGTTGACATAATTCAAACTCACATGTAAAATATAGACTTTAGATCTTTTACTGAGAGCAAATGTCGAAAGGAAAAAAAAATGTAGTGTTAAGACTCTATACCTAAACTGTAGGAATTTGAGTGACAAAATAAGCATTGAAGTACACAAGATGAGATATTGAAGTATTAAAATTAATTCATTTCTGATGAGGGTATGTAAAATACAACGTGAGCTGGACTGGGAAACAGGCTTATAAACACACTCTCAGCATCACCGCAGGCTTCAGTGGTTTTTCCGCTATGCTTGAAGAGGATTACACTAATGATACTTAATTCCTCACCAACCCTACAATTTTATAATACTTTAAAAATGTTTGAACTGGAACTACAAATATCCTTGCTGATCTAAACTTAGCATCATTGTGGACCTACAAATATTAGTATTTTCTAAATATATGAACAAAGTTCATTCTTTTGGATTTTCTTTTGTTTACCCACAGTGAATGTTGATCAAATCTAAAGGATTTGTATTAAAAAACAAAAACAAAAACTTTGATTTTGTCTTGAGTTTTAGTAATTTTCTACTCTTTACTGATTCCAAACCTTTTCAACTCGCAGATTTTCTCTCTCCATTTTGCTGTGAGCAATGCCACTCTTGGGTCCTGACAAGAGGGGACTTACTCCAGGCTCTAAACTTTAAGGGCCTATACATTTTTAAGTTCCTTCTTGAAAATTTTTAAGTCCTACTTTAGTCCCTAAGGGTGCCCTGGGCCAACAATATTGTAGGGAGAATGACACTAAGCCTAAATTCAGGCCTTTTGGGATCTTGAGCTTGCATTCCACAAGAGGCCCCTAGTGATCTCAGGAACACATGTCTATAGAGTCCTCCCTAGTCCTGTAGTCAGGCCCTAATTCTAAGAGAGAAGCCTGCAATTTCTTATTTTGCCAGTACATTATTTCCTTTTCAAACTTATAAAACATCAAGCCACCACAATGGTGCTAACAAGATAATTTTGAATGAGTCTCATTCATGCCATGTAGTATAAACATGTCCATAAGAGGACAATCCAGAACTCTGAGATATAATGGCCCCCTGTCCATCTAATATGGACCCACATATCATCTTTCCCCTATCCAACTTGGTCCTTCTTCCGGACTACAGCCCTGGAAGACAGCAAGGTGGGGGCAGGTGTTCTTCAAGTTATGTGCCTCTTCTACCTCTGGCTTTTAGGTGGTCACTTCACTAACTCCATACTGTGGTTTAAGGAATCCTCCAGAATCATTAGTGCTTTTGTTTCCTCAAGCTTTTGAGAATTTTGCTCCAATCAGAACAGGTCCTTCTGATTCTTGCACTTTCTTACTTCTAATTGATGTTGTGTTGCTGTACCCTCCCAGGTGCTGTCAGTGGGATAGACTAGACATTCCTTATAAAACAGGACTGCTCTCACTCTGACCTTGAGATTCTTAGCTCTCCTCCATATTGGTGCAATGTGTGGAAGACAGAGGTGCCTAGTTTACATTTTCCTGCATTTTCTGTGTAAGATTTGTATCTGAGGTCATCGTCAACTAGGAAGAGTAACAGCCTTTGAGATAGTAATTAGAAGCCAGTGTTCATGGGTGGTTCAGTGGATGATACAGCATAGGACTTATGATTTAACTAGAAGTAAATAAAAGTTTAGGAAAACACAGAGGCAAAAAATACCCCCAAAATTATGGAATTGTGAGTAATAATGATCTACTATTTCTTTATTAAAGTGTGATAGATATTAGCCAGCAAGAGTGCACTTGACAATAGGTAACATATAGAGAAGACTTCTGCATCTGAACACCATCATGCCTGGCCACTGTAAAAAATTTCACTGAATGGTCAATCAAGAAAAATACACATTAGTTTACTTTTCCTGTTATTCTAGATCACAATCTGTAAGTCATTATACCTTACAAGCCTATGAATTTTATATTCTTTTTCAATTTACATTGTTTAAATATATTTGAATATCACATAAACTCACACACACACAGACAAATTCCTCATCCCCACATACCCTACCAGCAGGGTAGATTATGAAACTTAGGTCATGCATTTCATCAGATGGCTTGAATGGAAGAAGATATTTAACAATAAAGGTAGATTTTCAATTTTTACTATCATAGTTGAAATAGAATATTTGTAAAGGGTTAAGAAATCAATTAGAAAAAATACCAAGAAACAAAGATATTGATAGATAATTTAAATATTCCTTTTTCTAATTTTTGTGACCTTATAATTTATTTCACAACTATGTACCAATATGGAATTAAGATCATGTTTAAAATTGCCTCTAATCTTCTAATTATCTCTAAAATTCTGCTGATTATAATTTAGATTTTTTTATTTGTATAATGCAATAAAAACAGTTTGAATAACTTAGTTTGATTACTGCCCCAACAATTTACAATGGCAAGCTGTACTTCGTTATGAAACATAAAATGCCTACATCATATACATTTGTATTGGGTGGCTTTCTGTGGTGTTTGTGAACTAGTACATGTATTATCTCAAAAAATAAATTTGAAGGACATCCAATACTAAATTTAAGATGCAGTTCATAATCATGCCTGAACATTTTAAAAAGTTTTTGTTATGGCAGAGCCCATAGCTCAGTGGGTAGGGTGCCAACCGCACATACCCAGGCTGGCAGGTTCAAACCCAGCGGGGGCCAGCTGAACAACAATGATAACTGCAACAAAAAAAATAGCTGGGCATTGTGGTGGGCACCTGTAGTCCCAGCTACTTGGAAGGCTGAGGCAAGAGAACTACTTAAGCCCATGAGTTTGAGATTGCTGTGAGCTATGATGCCATAGCACTCTACTGAGGGTGACATAGTGAGACTCTGTCTCAAAAAAAAAAAAAAAATCAAGTTTTTCTTATGTATTTACTATTGCTGCTTAATACTTTTAATAAATGTTTCTTGTTATTGAACATATACAGTATGTAAAATAATGATGGAAAACAGTATATAAACTGCTTAAATTTTGCAAATATTAACACTTGATGTATTTATTTGTTATGTTTATTTAGAAATAGACCACTACAGATACAATTGAAATGTATTGTGTAATTGTAATTTTCCATAATTCACACAATTAAGTAAAAATAAATGAATAAGAATGTGTACCAAAATAAATTAATCCTAGAAATTTAAGGGCTGAATAGAAAAATCAATTTGCAGAAAAATGACTTGCATTATGAAACAACTTATATATGGTTGAAAATTATTAAAAACAACAGAATATTTTGTAGGGATATAATACATGTGATGAATTTAAGAAACTGCATGACAATGATAAATGCCACATTTTCTAAGACGAGAGAATTTAGTGGGAAACAGAGCAAAAGAGGTTTTGAATAGTCCGATAGAAGTCTTCACTTATATTTTAGCATTTTCATTGATAAGTATACAAATATAAAATTTTTAACTACTTTGAAAACATTTTATAGGTTTTTAAAAACTAAGGACCCATCATCCTTCTACATAGAACTATTATTCTATATTTTCTTTTTAAAGATTAAGAGTTTTATGTTCCGGTTTGAACTATGGTAGACCCAAAATTCATGATGTTAGTAAGTGAAACATATTATTTGGTATATTCACAACTATTAACTCCAACATTGTTTATTGAACAGTCCATTCTGCTTTCAACAATTTTTATGGCCACCTTTATCACATGTCAGGTTCTTATGTAGAGATGCTTCCCTTTGACCTCTTTGCTACATTTGCTTATTGCTCCAATGCGGCAGCACAGTCTTAATTACTCTGGTGTTGTGGACATTCCTTATACATGTTACAGCAGGTTGGGGCCAGATGAGATGTGTAGGGTGAATGAGTCGTAAGTATAACTTCTGTGGATTCCAGGAACCGAATGGTGATGTTGGCTGCGTGGGCAGTTGCATTATTGTTGTGTAAGATGGTCCCCTGCAGTACGGTCCTGGGCCACCATTCTTGAAGTGTCCCAAGTACTTTTTGTAGGCATAGCATTGAGTACCACTGAGCAGTAAGAGTCCTTGTTTCTCCAAAAGAACAGCTGCAACACGACCACTTTTGGAGAAGAAAGTTGTTACCATTTTCTTGAGGATACTTTGGGGCTGCTTCATTTGTCTTGGTGGATTTTCATCTGAAAAAACCACACTATTGACTAATGCTTATTCTCTGAATCAGACTGATAAAACTAGGTCTCATCACCAGTAATAATACCAGAAACTTGTCTAGACTTGCCTCCATCTAATCTGATCAATACCAGTGAACACAGATACACTTTCGCTCATCTGTCAGAGTGTGAGGCACCCATCATGATGAAATTTTCCTGAATCAAAAATAATCATGCAAGATTTTGGACACTGCCAGCCATCTGATCTTTAGTGGCACTTCAGTGTCCCTAAATGTCACTTGATTGATTCAGGACCCATTTTTTCCTCAGTCATTGTGGTTCCAGATACCCACTCCTCTCTTCATCTTTCAGTGAAGTTTGGATTCTTCTAAATTCTTCAAACCACTGAAAAAATTGTCTTATGGGAAGGAGTAAGACCCCCTAAAGCCCATTGCAAATATTCAAGGGTTTGATATTTATTTATCAAAGTTTTAAATTTATAGAAAAGTATAGAGCAAAAGTAATCTCTTCTCAGCTCCACAGCTGAAGCCCACTGAGAAACAAGTGAAGCCTTCCTAGCAACACCAGTAAAGCAAGCAAGTTGAAACTTGCACAGGTGAATCAGAAGGAACCCTGCTGTCAGCTTTATTACTCGCAAGTGAAATAATGGGCCATAACACAGTCTGTCTCAAAACTTTCATAGTGACCTTCTTATGCGGCCAGTCGTATGCTTACCTCGCATTGCTGTTGTGATGATTGGGAGTAAGCAAATGAATGCCTACTGTCATTGTTCCTGTAGGTGAGAAAAAAGAAAGAATTTATAACGCTTCCCAGCTGTTTGTGACTTTGTTCTGAAGAGTTGACAACAGAGTATATAGTTATAAATTTTAAGATTTTTGATAATCTATGGTTGGGGAACTGTAGTATTAAGGCGAAAGGTGGCCTTTTAGGTCCTTAAGAATTGCCTTTTGACTGAATCCAAATTTTATAGAACAAATCCATTTATTTTTATTCATACTTTTTTCATTTTCTATAATTTTTTTTTTATTTTTGAAGTGAATTTATTTAAAATATCAAATAATAAAATACATTTTGTGGAAATAATCCTGCCATGTTAACCAGAACAATTAGAACATTAGTAGAAGATAAGGGTTAACTCTGATGATTTAGTTCTAACTGCCTCTGACTGGCACCACTACCATGTGAGGCTGGTTGATGAGTTTGTGGGGGTCAAGTACACCACTGTTTTTTAAGCTTTTGCACGATGTTTCTGTTTGAAGTGGAATTTGTGAATAGCTGTACATCCCAACAGCATTTTTAAATTCTGTCTGCTTAACAACCCATTATGTCACAGAAGACCAAAAGAATGCTGAAGAAAGAAAACAGCTTTTTAGATGAGAATTGGGAATTGCAATATTATCCTTTTTCTTCTAAAGATAAGATGATTTAGTTGCTTTTTGATAGTGAAGTATCAACATTAAAGACATTCCATGCTCATCAGCATTGTAACACTCATAAGGACCACAAATATTTTTAAATTAGAGGAAGAGGCACAAAAGCTGGTATTGAGGAAATACAAAGCTGAAAATCAAAGGCAAAGACAATTCTTTCAAGGAGCAACAAGATCTGGAAATAATGCCACTGAAGTAACTTATCAAATACCTTATATATTTGAGGGGAGATGGAAGCTATTCATTGAAACATTGTGAAGGAATGCATTGATTGAGTCACAGGACACTTAGCCCCTGATAATATTTCAAAGTACAAACAACTACTTCTTTCAAGGAGAACCATAACTGATTGGCAGCATGAATTAGCCTTCAACCTAACAGAACAACGTCATGCAATACTTCACGAAGGTAACATATATTATTCAATCACCAGGATGAATCACCTGATACTACTGATTTGGTACAGGTTTTACACTGTATTTAGGTCATAAAAGATGATTATTTTTTTCCACAAAGAGTTACTCACTTTGGCACTCTTGTGAAAAGAACACTGTGAAGAGACATCTTCAACAACTTTCAAAATAAATGTCATGAAGCTGGACTGAATTTGGTAAATTTATTCAGCATATGTATAGATAGATGGTGGACTTTCCATGACAGGAAAGCATGAAGGGATTATTGCAGAGGTAGATGCTCTCACTTCTTTTCATTGTCTCTTGCATCAGCAAAATCTCTGTGGTAAAACCATTTTAAAAC
Source organism: Otolemur garnettii (assembly GCF_000181295.1). Taxonomy (NCBI): domain Eukaryota; kingdom Metazoa; phylum Chordata; class Mammalia; order Primates; family Galagidae; genus Otolemur; species Otolemur garnettii. The sequence continues at coordinate 8,651,741 of NW_003852407.1, forward strand.
TTTGCAACAAGTTATAAGTATTGTTAAGTATATTCCTGTAAATGCAAGACAACATTGGCTGTTTAATCATTTCACAAAAGCTATATTTTTAAAACATGCTTCTTCTTCAAAAGGAAATTTGCATGAAGATTTTTCCCAGGTAGCAAAAGCCATTGATAAATAGGATGATAGATGCACATCATTTGAAAAATACACAGCTGTTTCAGTGTATGAAAAGTTTTAGTGTCTTTGAGAATCCTGACATCACACTAAAATTAGCATTTTAGCCACACCAAGGCACCAAAAGGACTACATACAGATGGAGTTGATTGAGCTCTCAGTTAAAATATGGAAAAGTGAGGTGGAAAACCCATGACTTTGGCAAGATGCTTGAAAAATGCCTTCTTGCTTTCAACCACTTATTGCTGTGAATCTAAATTTTGCTTAACCCAAATCAAGATACTCTTCAGGTCACAAATGACTGACTGATACCCATCTGAAAGATCAGCTGAAACTTGGGAGCTCCATGCTGAAACCAAACATTGAAATACTTTTCACAAAAAAAACCAGACAAAACAACACCATTTAAAAGTTGTATAACTTTAAAATTAACAAATAGTTTCTATGTTTTAAATTTTTTAAGGATGCAGTAGTTAGATTTTTACAGAAAGTACATCTAAATTTCTTGAATGTGGCCTTATTTGATTATAACTAAGTTAATACAGCCTTCCAACAGGAAAATGTTCCCCACTCCACCATAGTTCTTTCCCTTCAAGTTCTTTCTCTGGTTTGGCAACTTGCCTATAAGCCTTTATTGAAAATAAATTGTATGTATAAAGTAAAAAAAAAAATCTACTGAACACCTCCTTTTTTGAACATCCACCTTGCAGGAAAAATGACGGTTCTCCTAGTACTGGATGGCTTATGGTCGCTTATCATCTAGGGATGGACTCTAATCAGCTTTGGAGAACATAGATGTAAATTTTTCTTATAGGGCCTGATACTGCAGAAAGATGATACATTAGACTTCATGTCACCCTTTGAGCAGCATAGAAGTTATTAATGTCCTCTTAAGTTATTAATATTATTAATGTGATCTGTTGACCCTTGTTCTATAAAGACTGCTGAAATATGTTCTATCAAGTCTATAAAAATGTTTCTAGATGTTTGTATGAGATGAGGATTTGGGATAATTAGAAAGAATGTTCATTCCATTGAGAATGGTTGCAGTCTCCAAAATAATATATGGAAACCCATTAACGTTTGTGTTGATAAATACTTTTTAAAAATCAGATGCTCAGAATAAGTTTTATTTAATTCAAATGAAATGTAGATTTGGAAACTAGAAAATCATTGCTAATTATTTTCTTCTGCATCCTTAAAAAGTTGTCCATTTATAATTTAATTTTTAACATAGGGAGTCAATTATATTTCTGTTGGGGTTAAGAAGAAGTATGACTTTTTTTTTTCTGTGATTTTAGCAAAGTTGTGCCCAAGAAGTGAAGTCAAAAGAAATAATGCCAGGACAAGGGCTCCTTCTGTGGGAAAACTTCTGATGTATATCTCTATCAATCTCCAAGATGTGGCTTAGACCTCAACCTGTGTGTTCCCTGCTAAAGATCAGATATTCAGGAGGGATACCTAAGATTACTCTTCTGTCTTCAATAGGAGTTCTCTCTTATTTTACACACCAGATAATATGCTTTGGGTTCAAGTGCTACATCCATTTAAGTCTTGAGCTCCCCCCGTCATTCTAATGTGGGGTGCACATGGAATGTTGCTTTTGTAAGTTAAATCTCTTTCTCTCTCTCTGTGTGTGTCTCTGTCTCTTTTTCCTCTTCTATTTGAAAATACAGATCCACGGGAAATCAAACACATCAGTCTTAAAGCCTTTGTCCTGAATGAGCTTGAGTGTTCTCATGACAGTGTGACCCTGGTAGAATGTTGCTGGTGGGGGGATGACTGAGACACCAGATGGGAAATTGGAGAAGAGCAGAGTTGATAACAAGGAAAATGTCACTGATGTTTACAACCCATAGGGACTGCTGATTTAATATTTGGACTTCTTCCTTCCTTACTTCTTACCCTTACTTCTATTTATTGAACCCATTGTTTGATGGATATGTATTTCCACACTTCAATTAGACTAAAAACACAATGTTGAATATTTCGTATTAAGATACTAACTTGAAAATGGTTGAATAAGAAAACTCAACATGTTATTTTAGTGGTGTATAGGCCAGAATTAAATCATTTGCTTTTAAGAGTGTGTGCGTTTATGAGGATGGGGTGATTGATAGAACCTGAATAAATAGTAACCTGAAATTCTACAATCACGACAAGTCTACTCTGTTTCAGGTCTATGCAGCTATATGTTTCGTGTCTTTGCAGGTCTCTGCAGCTATATGTTTCGTGTCTTTGCTCATGGAGACATCAACACCATAATGATACTCTCTTAAATGAAACAAAGAAAATGTAGAAAAATCAATAAATAGCTGTGCTTTTACTTAAAGTGTCAACATAAGGACTTCTTTACAAATAGATGAATAGAATTAGAAAAAATCACCAAATACAGAAATGCTTTCCCAAATCAATTTATTTTCTTCCATTTCTCTTATGCATACTGACTAGCAACCCCCTAAATATCATAAAAATCCCACACTAAAAACAATTGTTAAAACTCATTATTAGTAAGGAGTAATTCCATGCTGTAAAGCTAACCAAGGCATAGGATTCATGAGGATCAAAAAATGTGAAGTGTTAATAAAGTTAACATAAAGCAGTTAAAAAAAAGGTTTTTTTTTTTACTTAACTGAGAGAAATAAAGGAAAATGAGGAAGAGAAATTGCTAAATGGGAAGAGAGGAAAATGAGGTTCAAAAATTATCTACTGTGCATATTGCAAGTGTACATGTCAAATATATCAATAGTAGAGTATATATGTCTAAACACAACCATGAAATAAGTGAGGTGATTGATATGTTAACCAGTTTGTTGTAAACATTCCAAATCGTATATAAAACCAGCACATTGTACTCCATAAATGCAGTAATGTAGTATAATTGTGATGGATGTGTTAATCAGTTTAATGTAAGCTTTTCACATTGTATATCAAATCAGTACTCTGAACCCCAGTAATGCATCAATGTACACAGTTTCCTAACTGTGAAACTTTTTTATTAATAAAAAATAAAAAAAAAAACCTTAATGATGTGAATTCGGGAAATAACAGCAAAAGAACTCTAAGAAATATACCTAAAGCTGGTCATGATAAAGTGCTACAATCTTCCATGCTGACTACATCAATAGTCTAATGCTATTAATTAAGGCTAAAAATTTGAAGAACTCATAGAATGTTGGCATAAGGCTAATGAATTAATCCATAAATGTTAGCTAGATGTAGTTTAGGAAATTGTTTTAACGGAAAGAAAGCCTTGTGCGTTAGAGTTTAAGACAGATTAGTTTGGATACGGGAAGGAAAGCCTAAATCAAGAGACTGACAGCATACCTTCTGCCTCTGAATGGTGAAAATGTAAAATTAGGCACGCAGTTAAGAAACAGTCATGTCTATACAACACCATAATACAAACCACTTATCTTAACTGACTGACTCAGGCCATTTCCAGAGTTGGATGTGACTTTATATCCAACACTGACCTGTCCCCTGCATACAAGAATCCTTCCTATCTGACCAATAATCATTCAGCCTCTCCTGGAGCATTTTAGTGATGGATAGATTATTATTTTAAAAAGTGGTTGCATACTTGGAGGTGCCTGGCACTGGAACAAAATCCTACTTGCCAGCCCCAGTTCTGTTTTGGGGGCATCCACAGTAAATTTAAACCCATATCTACCTGACAGACTTGTGCACATAGACAATGTTTTTCAAATTCTTCCATTCATTAAACACCTGGAATTTCTTCAGTAATTCTATGAAAATGTAATTTATGGGACAGTTTTTGATTTTTGGTTGCTGTTGTTTTTCTGTTCTTAGTTTAACTCTTGGCAGAGTGCCCATACTCCTGTAGATATTGCTGATATGACTGATGGATTTACCAATAGAATTTTCCAGGGGAATTGCCTCCTCTATGCCACAATAAGACAAAATGAACGGAACAATAAGAGCTATCACAGCCTCAGCTTGAGACCTGAGCAGGCTTCTGTGCCTTTTTGGGGAAACCAGTTCAAACAGTATGTAAACAAAAATCCAAGATAGTGAAAAAGATCTAACTAAATTGAAGTCATAAGATAGAAATCACAAAAAACTTTGGGTTGGAAACCAGGAAGGTCTCCACCACATTTGATGATGTTAAGCTCCTCCACTAGGAGGTTATACTGTTGCTTGTACCTGTGTTTTTCTCTCAGAATATTCAGGTGGCCTAGTGACTAAATCGGGGGGAGAAGTTACCATTGTGTATGCCAAAACTTTTCTTTTTGTAGAGATTATGAGGGCACCTTCATTTGTCAGAGTTCCATTTTGTTAGGTGAAATATTGAAATTATTTTTTCAATGGGAGTTCAGATATACATAAAGGGCGTGAGTAAGTAAGGAGTTGATTTGTGTCGGTTATTTACATATTGTTTCCAGCAGCCCATCTAAACTTTGAATTCCCCTCCGTTAAACTAACGCTGAGATTCTGCAAGCCACATTTTCAGGTTTCTTTGCTAGATGGATCTATATTGAGTTCTGCCAAGGAGACTAGCTAGAGGAAAATTGTAAACGGTAGAAAAAGGAGACGTTCTCCCTGTTTATTTTAAAGACCATTATTAAGTTATAATTAACACACAATAAACTGCACATATTTAAAACGTGCAATTGTCTGTGATTTGGCAGGTGTGATACCCATGAAAATGTGGCCATGATCAACATAATGAAAATATCCCACACTTCCAGAGTTTGTCTCATATCCTGTAATCCCTTCTTCCCACCTTTCCCACCCGTACAACCGCTAACGTCCTTCCAGTCACTATGGTTTAGTTTGCATATTTAGAAATGTTTAGAAATTTTATATATGTTAGATTCTGTAGGCTTAGCTTTTTCACTTATCATAACATTTTCTGATTCATTTATGTTGCATCTGTGAACAGTTTGTTCTTTTCTACTGCTGAGAAGTATTACGCCGTACAGATCTATCACAGCCAGTCCATTCACATAATAACGGAGATGTCCACCTTTTGGATATTGCAAGTAAGGCCACAGTGAACATCCATGTGCAAGTTTAACGACGGACATACGCTGCACCTTCTGCTCGATATGTACCTAGGTGTTGGACGGCCAGTTACTAGAGTAGGCATAGTGTTCGCTTTAATCAAACGTCTAGCGTTTTCTCCCAGAGTGATTTGTACCATTTCACATTCCTGCTATTAGTGTAGGAGAATTCTAGTTCTTCTATGTTTTTCCTACAACTAGTTAAGTCTTTTTAATATTAGTGATTGTGATTGGTATGGTGGTATTTTATTGTGGTTTTCATTTGTGTTTTCCTGGTTACTGAGACTGTTAAGCATTTTTTTCGTCACTCTTGCATCTTATTTGGCGAACTGGCTGTTCAGCTAACAATTTCACCTATTTTTTTGATTATTTTATTCCTTATTTTTGAGTTTCTCAAATCCTTTATATAAGATGGATACAGGCCCTTTATCAAATCAGCATTTTACAAATACTTTTCCTCACCTTTGCCATGTCTTTTCATTTTCCTAACCATCTATTCAGAAAAAGACTTTTTAAAATTTGGTGAAGTCTCATTGATCAGTTATTTTCTAATATGTATCCTACTTTTAGAGCTGTAACAAAAAGGTATGAGGTATGTGTCAAAACTCAATTTTAAATATTTTGGGGGATTTGAATATTCAATTGTTACCTCACTATTTTCTGTGAAGTCTGTCCTTTCTCCACTGAATTTTACTTTATCAAAACTCAGTTGCCTCTGTATCCATGTGTCTATATCTGGACTGAGTGATCTCTTCCATTGATTTATTCACCCATCTTAATGTATAATATCATTTTATTTTGATTGTTGTCACTTTATAGTGAATTTTGAAATCTTGTAATTTGCTTCTCCAACTTTGTTCTTCTTCTTTAATCTTGTGTTGGCTATTCTAACTTCCTTGCATTTTTTTTCTTTTTCTTTTTTTAGAGACAGAGACTTTATTGCCCTCGGTAGACTGCCGCGGTACCACATCTCGCAGCAACCTCCAACTCCTGGGCCTAGGCAATTCTTTTGCTTCAGCCTTCTAAGCAGCTGGGACCACAGGTGCCCGCCACAATGCCAGGCCATTTTTTGTTGCAGCTTGGCTGGGGCCAGGTTCGAACACACTACCCTCGATACATGGGGCCAGCGCCCTACCCACTGAACCACAGGCACCACCCTTCTTTGCATTTTTATATAAAGATTAGAATAAGTTTATTGTAATTTCCCTAAAAAAATATTAGCTGGGGTTTGATTGGCATTGCATCATTTCAACGTATCAATTTGTAAATAATTTTCTTCATATAATATTGCAAATTTCAACACTTGAAGAGATATGTCTCTTCACTTATGTAAGTCTTCTGTAATTTTTCTCACTTTTGCTAATAATACCTATTTCTGTAGATATCTATGTAGGCAATCAAGTCATATGTCAATTAATACACTTTCACTTCTTCCTTTACAGTTAGGATGGCTTTTATTTCTTTGTCTTTCCTTATTTCCTGGATCAAACCTCCCATACATATTCTAGAATCCCTGATTTTAAAGGAAAGGCTTTCATCTTTTAATGACTACATATTATATTCAGTATAAGCTTTCATAGGTTTTCAGAAAATTTCTTTTATTTTCCTACTTTGCAGAGAGTTTCTATAATAATTATAACGTTCCTCTCTGGAGTACATGGCAGTCAGAATTACCACTCATTTTAAAAGATTATGGTTTCCTGAGCTCAGTGTTAATTTTTGGTAATGAAAATCACTGCTTGTGCAGGTGTGATAGGGCCCGCTTTGCATCCACCTGTACGAATTAGATCATGGTGAATTGGCTCAAAATTACTGATACTCTGGTTACACTATTTCCATGAATAATAAATAAACTGCCTTTCATCTCAGGAGTCTTGTGTCCTTACCAATGTTCATGAAACTGTGGCAGGACTAACTAGTTAACTTTCCAGTTAAGAATAATAAAATAGAAACGCAGTAGAATTCTTGACAGTATCAAATTCTGTTTTCTTGAGGTCTAAAAGTGAGGTCTCAAAAACAAAGATATAATTCTGAGGTGAGGGGATTTAGAGGAACACATAATCATCAAGAGCATGAAACCCAAGAGTGCACCAAATTAGAAATTGTCCTCCAGGTGGCGTTCTATTCAAACCTGCGCTCTAACTCACAGGAAGGTCTGAGAGACCCAAAAGATGTTTTTAAACATTATGAAATATGGTAAATAGGAATGTGTTCATTTAGTTGTTTACCAAACACCAGGTGATAAATTATTTGAAAGTATTAACTAAGTTAATTATCATAAGAACTCCATGAGGCTTTTATGTGTCAGCATTTTCACAGAATTTCACTCAAATTATCTTATAGCATGTTACTGAAATTTTAAGGTCTGTTTGGTAGTAATGCTGTGAGAGGAAACAGATATCTGTTTTTACTTGCTTGTTTGCGTTTTTTGTTTTATGTCTGGCACTCTAAACTTCAACATGGCTTCCAGGAAATGATAATCATGTTTTATCAGTAATTAGTATTCTAAAGAAAGGTACTCAACCTCTTCTGTACACATTTCACATGCCAAGTGGTATGTTCCTCAAACATCACAGCTGCACAAACATATGTGGGTTATATACACAATGTATCACTCACAAGCCCACACACACACACACACACAAGCACACGCACCCAGATTTTTTGGCAGTTGCTCTAAGTTGTATTTCTACATAACAGGCTTATGGTTTCCAAGACTGATAAGACAAGAGAACTGTGCTGAACAGGAACCACTTTGTACTCATTATATCACGGAGTACAAAGATATGGCACAAACTATTAAAACTGTTGGCTTGACACATTACTGTACTTGTTCAAACAGAGACTAATGACAACACACCTCAAGTTATCGTTGTCTCCTCGGAGTATCAATGGTAGACATGCATGAATTCCAATGTTCTCAGCTAATCAGGCCTGAGCTTGCACGGATAGGTGATGTCCATAAATGGCCTGAAGCTTGTTCCTGATCAGTACGGTAGGTAGCTAATTGTACCTACCATGACATTTATCTACTTTTCATTAAATTGTCTCATTGAAGAACGAGTGACAAAAGGTCAACTATTAGTCTCAGGAGTGGATAAACCAGCACTAGTTCATTAGTTTCTTTCCCTCACCCCTTGGCTCAGTAAGCACCATATTTGTTATGTGAGGATGGTGTTGAGCTCATGAAAAGTGAACTTTTAAAGACAAATAATACCATCTTCTGAGTCTCCTATTATATTCCCCTCTGTAAGGTACGGAGTACTTCGTACCATTATGAGTTTGTTGCAGAGACCCAAGAAGACATTGTATGTAAAGTGCCCAGAGAATTGCTGGAATATAAAAAATAATAAGTATTTCTTATACTCCTCATTTTTTCTAGTAGCAACCATAACTAAAGTGTGAAAACAAGCATAAGAAAAAAATTACTTGGTAAATGCCTTTTTAAAAAGACATTCATAATTTGCCAATTTTTTTAATCAGTCAATGACAGAGTCTCCAAATCTTCCCCAGCAATTTATTTTACTGAAGAAATTCAGAAAATGCCATTATGAAATATACCACTTCAGAGGGCACTTTGGGAACAACAAATGCAGAGAGGGAGTCTTAGCATACACTACCCTTCATAAGCTCATTAGTTTGTCCCGCCTTTCTCCTGGCAGGATTGGTTGTCATTTCCTCCCTTGGAGTGATTGGCAGGTTGGGGCTATAGGTATAACAGATTACATAGCAGGTTACATAACAGGTCACATAATAGCTTGGCTATACATCAGTTTCTCTTTCTACACATGGTTTTCCCCAGAATCCTCCATGAAAGCATCACTAATGCTATGACAACAAGATGGTAATGAGCCGTAGGTCAATTAAAGGAACTCCTAACTGTATATATTCCCACCAGGGACTCATTCCCATCTGCAATTTGGTTCCTTGATACAATTTGACCCCACTCCCCACCCTTAGCTACTTCCTTGCCACCTATTTACCCTCCAGGAGACGTAAGGCTATTGTCATGAAATATCCCCTCATGAATCCTATCACCATGAAGACTGACTCAGGCCACTGCAGAAGGGACTGCAGGTTGACACCATGACTAGACAGAATTTGCCATAGGTTGTTATCTACTCTTTTGAAGCCTTGCTTATCTTCCCCCTCCCTCCAAATCATTTACTCTTTCCTAAATTACTTGCATCCCTCCCCTCTACTGCTCTTTTCAGAGGGTGTATAAGCTTTTAGATCTCACTGGGTCAGGAGTATTCACATTTCTTTTATGTGGTATCCTTGCACTTGTAATACATTTATATACATTTTCTCCTGCTAATCTATCCACTATCAGTTTATTGTATGAATCCAATCATTAAACTCTGAGGGTGGAATTGCCCCCCAATACCACTACCCTTTATATGTATTTGATGACCATGCTTTCTCATCTTAATTCTGGATTTTGTGACTGAAGAGCAAAATATTGTTTCCAGTAAATTAAGTGATGTTAATATAATCCTACTTTTCTTGGAGGTGAAAATGGGAACATCTAAGAAGCATGTGTTTCCACCACCTTGCAGCAATGAGTGACTATGTCAGTTGGTGGTGACTAGAAATATGGGAATGACAGTGCACTGAGGAGTTCTGGATACATTGTTTTCTTGATTCAAGAAATTTTTTCTTTCTTCTCTCTTTTTTTCTTCTCCAGAGAATTCAAACACAGTATTTTGTATATAGTTTTTATTATAAATAATATTAATGATAATGTGAGATTAAGGAGAATAGTTTTGGTTTAAACATAATGTATAATTAAGCAGAATGATAGAGAATTGAGTCTCTTGTGGCATTACTGAGATGTACTACAGAGAATATTCTACCGTTTGACTTCTTGTTATGTGAAGCAAATTAACTACTTTTATTGAAACCACCATTAATCATATTTTCTGTTATTTTCAGCCCAAAAGTATTTCTAAGTGATAAATCTCTTCACTACTGCACATATCAATACATTCTTTATCCAAGGAACAGGTGTAAAATATTGACATACATAGATTTATTTGTATTTTGTAAAATTCAAGAGTAAATAGTTAACACTAGGCAAAATACCAAAAAAATTTTAACACTTGGCAAAAACAATTTCTGTTTTTATGTGGTTTTATGCTTGAGCTAAGGAAGACTAAAACACTGAAAGATTATTGAGACTCCATCTTGCTATAGTTATCTCATCAGTAAAATAGGTGGGAAAAATTCCATTTTGCTGGATGTCCAAGATCCTTGTAGAGCTTGTAATCTGACACCAAGAATTTGGCTCCAAACAATATGTTATAAAATAGAAATAAGATGGCTTGTTTCTCTTGATGTGAACCAAGTACTCCAGAGATTTATCGTTATAAACTTAATCTTGTGACTCCTTAATTTCCTAAATGTGTCTGCTTTGTATTTTATATGGGTACAATAAGGAGATGGTCAAAACATGATTTCAGCAATCAAATGATTTATTGCTAAAAAAAGGAGCCTTGTTTTCCTTTTTCATTCACAATGCTTAAAGAGGGGAAGGATACCATGGGTATGTACTTCATAGACGAGTTACATAACCACACAGTGAGTGAGTTTTAAAATTACTAAAGCATAATTGCTCAGTTAGAATGGAGGCAGGTCTGTGTGGAAAGTAAAGTCGAAAGTTTGAAGTATTCTTTTACATAAGTGATTCTGGAAAGAAACTGGCTTGACTAACACAGCCAACATCCATGAGATCATCATGTAGCCTCTTGATACTCGAAGGTGGTGCTGATGTTGGGGATTAGCTTGAAAGCTAACAGGGCCTGTCCCAAAATGAATTCTCAAAGTGTCTTTCAAATGACGTTGTAGATTTTATGAAGTCCAGTAGTTAGTAGCTCTGATATGGGCTCGATAAGGTATGGCATCACATTCCCATGGAAAAGAGGCATTAACTCCAACTCCCCATCACAGCAAAATGTGTCGCAAAGTAAATGGTGTACATATTTGGAATCATTTCAAAGCTACACGACCCTTTTTAATACACACATTCTCATTCCTTCACTCAATAAATGTCTCCTTATTATTATGAATTAGTTGTTTCACTGATAGCTTTGGTCAATGGTTTCCACAAAGCCCTGTTCAACACTGCTGCTGCTGTCTCTGTATGTCTGTATCATTCTCCTGCAGGGGAGTAACATCTCAGTTTTGTCCCACTATATCAGTTCTCACCCTTACCTCACTAATTTCAGGGGTATGTTAACTTATATTCAGTCTAATTTTGCCCTTTTCATATCCTCTAAGTCTTGAATTTATTGTGTTAATCTTTGAATAGATCATTTATGATTTTCTTGCAAATGTCTTTAAATTTTATATATAATATTTCTAGTATTATATTTTATATCTTCTGCTCTAAATTTCTATAATGTCATGTTCTTTATCCGATCCTTGTCAAAGATCATATAGTATGTTACAGTTTTAGGAAAGCTTAGTGAGGTTTCCAGGTGCGTCATAAATCTACAAATGGCTAGAAAGCATCAGAATGTTTCAGAATTGAATGTATGGATAAACTTAAGGCACAGATCATTGAAAGGCAGGAAAATAACTCATTTCTTCCATAATAGTCATTCATTTTGCCCAGTAGAGATATAACAGATTTATATCTGTTAAAGAAAATATTATCCCAAACATTGTATCTTGTTGCCATATAGGATGTAAATTAGTTCATCTGTGCTGGCAAAATCATTTCAGCATTCCTGATTGCCTATATATGCTACATTCTTTAAAGTCACTTTTAGAGTCCCAATTTCCTCATTAAATTAATAAGTCAGACAAATCATCAAAATATGATCATAATTTTAATGGGTGATATTTTAAAGAATTTGAAAAGTTATACTTTACTGATGCCATTAATTCCACTTGTAAGTGAATCACATATGATTCTGAATGTTAAAATAGATAATTGCTCAATTCGATTACGTGACTACTACCAAATCACAGACTAGAATCCAGTTCCTTCTCTACATGTTTACTGCTGGTTAATTAGTGATAGTGTCTAAAACTTTAGCTCATATATTTCTGATTTTACCCTCTACCTATTATTTTTTAATGTCTGATTGCCTATTTACCCACCTACACTCAGTCACATCAACACACACACCCTGAACAAGAAAAAGAGACTCAACATAATATGAAGTTCAAGAAACAATGTCAAAATATTAAAAAGTTGAATTTCTTTATTATATTTATTTTAACCAGTGGTAAAATTGGGAACTACTAAATAAACAGGGAAAGGCACATGTTAGTGAATAAAAATATGAAACCTACAATGTCTTTTGTTTTTAGTCATTAGTTTACTACAATCTTAAGTAAACAATGGTCATTTATGTATAGAGGAATGGTAAGGTTTTTTTTTTTTTTCTTGTATTTTCTTGTGGTGTTTTTGTGTACAGGACTGCCAAATTTGCCACCTGCTGGCCATTGTTTTTCTTGCAAGTCTAATCATAACATTTTCCTTCTAAAGAGAAAGATGTTTCCATTTAAAACAATGGTGGTTATGTCAAGGGAACAAGGGATTCTTTTAAAAAAACACACAAGCATGTTTTCTATTTTAAAAAGAAAGAACATGGAAGGGAGAAAAGGGTATTTTGTTTAAGACAGAACATGAATAGAAAGATATGTCTAATTAGATTTTCTGTTTCTCTGTCAGAGCCTGAGAACTGTGCAGAAAAGTAAACAATGCCTCTTACTCCCTGGGCAGAAATATTCAATCAGGTTTATTTTTCTCCCTGAGTTGCATGGTGAGTAGGAAGAAGGAGAGAGAGAACTCTGGTTTGGGGAGGGATTTCGTATTTGTCTCTTTTTTATGTCTCTTTCTGAAAGAACAGCATATGCATAAAATAGCATATTAGCTCTGCCCCACGGTGTCCCAAACTCAGCTCTGATGCCTCTTAGTGTTCCTTATGTCAACAGTCCTCAGCTACCGAAGACCAAACCAGGACTTCCCAAACCACCGTGGGAAACATTCCTGGGTGTCCGCAGTTACTGGGTCAGAAAGGGAAGGTAGTAGATGGGTGGGTTACAGTTAAATACATGATATAGTTCTGAGCTCACTGAAATGAAATGGGCTTATTTTATTACAAGATGTTTTAAGTATTTTATTATGCTTATATTGCTATGTTTCAAATTTTATTTTAATTATTTACTCTCATTTAGCTTTTGAGATCATATTTGTTGGAAACCCTGTGAGCACCTCACAGCATCCCACTACCTGGAAAGGGCAAATGTAGATCCAACATGGATCCTTGACACTAAACTGGAAGTTTTGTGGTGAAAATACTGTATTTTCCTTTCTCTTTAGCAAGAACTGAAGACATTCAGTGAGACTTTTCTAAATATAATACCATCTCCTTTTTAACCAACCCTATTAACCATGTGTCTTCTACCTGAAACAAGTCATTAAATACCTTGTCTAGTAAACGGAGTTTTGAAGATCAAAATACATCATGGAAGAAGACATCTTAGACAATTGTAAACACTGTTCTAATATAGGGATGCTGCAGCTGGTGGAGTTGTTGAAGATTATCCAGTGACAATTATTCATGTGATAGTCAAGAAAATTGAAGTTACTTGAGCAGGGCCACACAACTCATCATTTCCAAACGACATAGAATTAGAACCCAGGTCTCATAATTTTTACCTCAATGTCCTTGACACTATGACTATTATTCCTATTTGGCATGGGTTTTATAACATTTATTAAGTCATAAATTTGGGAGACGATTAAAGCATATTTACTAGCAGTGTATTTGAGGCCAAATGGGAGAAAATAACTTAATAATTGTCAGATACAATAGTGTGCCTATATTAAAACTGTGCATGGTACTAAAAACTAACAGATGAATAAAAATACAAAAGACAAATAACCCCTGAAAGACTCCCTGAGCACAGATTTTTTTCTTTATGGCTTTATGGTTTTGAACTCACAATTCTAGATTCTTAGACCAGATCATTTTTTTATAAAGAATTATGTAAAAGATTATATTAACTTGACTTAACTGCCAAAGAGATGAAGATTTGGACTGACAGAGTTTATGATGTCCATAGCTTTCTCTCTCACTCTCTTTCCCTTAACATAATTGGCTGTGACTGGGCAAATCATGTTGTTTTCATTGTAATGTCATTGCAATTTATGATTCCATAAGGCACATGAATAGATTTTTTATTTCATTTGCTTTGCATTTCGTTTTAATGCCACCCAAGAAAATTACCTACACAACTGTGCATGCTACCTTTTATTAGCTTCACCATGTTTCCATTTTCATTTTTGATCACCACCAAGTTTTATTTGAGCTGTATTATAAAATTAACTCTGCTTTCACAATTAGATCATTTACCTTTAAATCCTTTTCTTGTGCATTCTTTATCAGTAACGCTGCATTCAGTGCAGGCATACACCCAGTAAAACAAAACCAGAACAGTAATCCGCTTATGATTGTACCATACTTGTGATAGAATTTTATTTCCAAACAAGAATCTTGTTTTATATTTTTATCATAGTCATTATTTTCATCATCTTTAAGAAGCAGGCAAAGATATAAAGCCCCATGTAAAGTTTCTTTCTTTTTGGTTGAGGAATTATTCGTATCGTCTTATTATATGTAAATGCACAGTTTCTATTCATAAGACTAAGCACAAACACAATCAGGATAATGCTATTTTCGTACACTTTATGCCAAATGAAGACTCAGGGATGGGATTGGCAAGTACTGAGGCATTAACGTGACCCTGGGAATTATGTTCCACGAAGATAAACAATTTCCTTTGTGTATTTTTTTCTTAGAGTTGGAAATAAATTATTTTCTCTCCACATCCTGCTATCTAGTCACAAGCTTCTATTTGCCCATTTGTATTTGGCAAAATACCTTACATTGAAAATATATACATATATTTAAGTTTTAGTCATAAGTTAGTATGTTTCACAAGATCCTTGGGGTTTCAATCTCTCTTTTACACGCAGTGGAGGATCCTGGGAGCAAAGGAAAAACTACCAAAGAGAATTACGTATGATGAAAACTGGACACTCTCCCCCAAATGTTACAATGGATATTTCTGTCAAACCCAAGCCTTAATGGAGTGACGAGATTAAGCTGTAAGCAGCAATGAAGAAAAATACTATTTCAGACTATTTAAGTCTGTCATTGTTTTAGCTATGGACACTCATTTCCTATCAGAGGTGAGTCCCAGAGATTTCATCAGATACACTCTGTTGAGACAGTCATGTGAAAAAGCTTGCTGAGGGTTAGGGGAAAATATTAGGCATTTTAATAGCGATCAATTCATCTATCAATCACTGCACATTTAAAGAGGATCTACTACAGCTGTAACACTCTACTAGAGCCAGAAAAATAAAGAAGAGTAGAATATTTTCTACCAACGGCTTCCCAGAGTAAGAAGATAAAACTAAAGGAGATAAGACAAACTTATATAAAATGATTTGAAATGAATGATATGCAGAAAGTGTTTTAAACTAAAGAGACTCATTAGATCATGTCTGGCCTGATACATTACATATTACCAGCTCAGCTTAAAAAATAAAGTCTTCTTTTAATAAGTGATTGCCATGAGGTTTTCCTTTGGCAATCTTCCCTGTAAAAAATATTTTAAAATATCAATGTTTTATTTAACAAATATTTGCTGAGCACCCATCAAACACTAGGAGCTCTCCCAAAGGCAATGGATATGGAAGAGACAAACCAGACAACAAAATAAAATGAACCAAGAAACCAAGATAGCTGCTTTCTGCAGCAGTGTCCTAACCTTTTTTTTTTTTTTTCCCTGCTGTACTTTGGAAGAGGAAGGGTCATGTTGGACCACATATTAACTATGCAAACACTAACAGAAGCTGGTGAGTAAAAAATACAGGTCTGTGCATGGTTTTTGTGATACCAAATAAGCAGAACAGGCCTCAAATGATCCACATGGGGTCTGTGAGCCAGTGGTTGGACACCCCTGTATGAGAGAAAAGGGAGGAAAATGTTAGGTTGAATCTAGATCATGGTCATTTTACTGATAATATGAACTATCGAGAAAAATCAAGGAGCTCAGTGGCAGGTTGGTGTGCAAGTTGAAGTTTTAGATGGAGTTGCTGCTCACCAGAAAGTTAACCTTAGGAGCAAAGGCCTTGGGGAAGTCAGAGAGAGAAATGGGTAGATAGAGAATGAGAAGTAAATACAAATTCCTGGATGAAGGACTGTGTCTGCAGTGCCTGAGGAAGAGCAGTGAGAGTGAGGAACTTTGGTAGCAAGAGGGGAAGAGGCAGAAGATGAGAAAGGAGCGGGGACACTGGATCAGGGTGAGCTGGGCTGACTGTGGCAAAGCCTGTGTTTGATTCTGTGTGTGTCGAAGAGGCATGTGGGTTTTCTTCAGAACAGCAGCCTGATTTGACTTGAATTTGGCAAGGATGTTTGCCACTCTTTTGATAACAGAGTATAGGGCCATGACATATTTAGGAGGAAGCGATTTCAATAGTCTAGGTAAAATCTGATTTTAGATTGGTGATAGGATAGCTGAGGTTAGGGGGATTGGAATGGGATAAGTGATAAGTACTGGGATTTTGCAGGTATCTTTAAGGCAAAGTTAACAGCTTGCTGACAAATTACATACAGGGTCTAAAGAAGGGAGAATTGAAAACAAATACTGGAGCAATAGATAAAGGAGCTTCTGGAGCATGACTCCTGGTTTTGCATTGTTTTTGTTTCAAATAATGGAATACATCACTGTTTTTGAACCTTTTCTTATCTCACAGAACACTTGAACCTATAGTTAAATTTCCACGGCACATTTAAGTTATGTTGATCAAAAACAAGGGTAAAGGTCTTAACATGATAATTCAGTAAGTGAAGTGAAGGCTATGTTAAACAGTTTGATGTAAGCTTTCCAAATTATATATAAAATCATCACATTGTGATTTTATACATAACCCATAAATGCATTAATGTACACTGCTGTGATTTAATAAAAAAAAAGAGGAAAAAAACAAAATCAAGAGCAGAAAAAAAGAATGAACTTACTGTGCTGTGAATTTATTTTGCAAATTAATTAATGATCCTTAAAAATTTTCATGGCACACCTAAAATCCCCTCGTGGGACACCGAGTGTGCCACAACACAACACTTGAAAATCATTGTAGAGAAAATGATAATATGTAGTACAGAAAATCAGAAGAAAATTGAAGCAATAACTAGGAGACAAGAGATGGGATCCAGTGAATAAGGGAAGAGATGAGGGAGCAGAGCAGGGCTTATCCACAGTGGTGACCAGAAAGGCAGAATGCATGGGGGCAGGTGGGAGCAGAAAAGATGCTGCAGTGTGCTGACTATTCCCGCCAACTCATGCTGGTCGTCACATGTCTGTCTGCCATTCATCCCTACTTGTAAAATGCACAGTCCTGAACTCCAGTCTTGTTCATATTCCTTTTATCTGCCACTTAGTCATTGGCAACCTTTTATCAGGGAAAGGGAGAGATAAAGTAGAAAGAGGGGCTCTGCTCCTGTGGCTCAAGCGGCTAAGGCACCAGCCACATACACCTAAGGTGGCGGGTTTGAATCCCCAGCCCGGGCCCGTCAAACAACAATGATGGCTGCAACCAAAAAATGTCTGGGCGTTGTGGTGGGCGCCTGTAGTCCCAGCTACTTGGGAGGCTGAGGCAGGAGACTCGCTTGAGCCCAGGAGTTGGAGGTTGCTGTGAGCTGT
>NW_003852407.1:8669688-8731478 GCF_000181295.1 Otolemur garnettii
AAAAAAAAAAAAAAAAAAGTAGAAAGAGGGACAGAAAACATGGAGGAAAAGAGAGTGAGAAGAGAAAAGAAGAGGAAGACAAGAGAATAAGAAGCCAAACACACAGAAAGAAAGAAAAAGGGAGAGAAAGAAAAAATAAAAAGTAAAAATTCAATAACTAGGTCTCTGTATTATAGGATCCAAGGTGAGAAGAAACAAAGATTTGATTAGAATTGATACATGTGAATCTCTGTAAAGGTAAAATATAAATGTTTTAACACAATAAGAAAAAGATGAAGGCTATGTTAACCAGTTGGATGAAAGTATTTCAAATCGTATATAGAAACAGTACACTGTACCCCATGATAATATTAATGGACACTGCTATGATTTAATTAAAAAAAAAAGAATTGATACATTAGGCAGCACCTGTGGCTCAAAGAAGTAGGGTGCTGGCCCCATATGCCATAGGTGGTGGGTTCAAACTCAGCCCTGGCCAAAAACTGCAAAAAAAAAAAAAAAAAAAATTGACACGTTAAAAGCTTTGTAGTGACAGGAATCATTATTTACTATTTTTTAATCTAGTTAACAGTAACTTTTGCAGAGCTGTCACTCAGGAATATTTGCATAACTAATTAAATACTCAAAGTGGTAGAGAGTTTTGAAGGGGGAGGGGCTAATTCGTATTTATGTATCAAAGTTTAACGTGGAAATAAAGCATCCTAGAGCTGTGTAAAAGGCCATACACAATATCATAGAGATTGAGCTTACATTTTTTTCAATAGAATTTTAAATTATTTTTAGATGAATTTTAGCTGAATTTATAACAGAGAAATTTATACTTTTACATGTGTTCCTAGATATCCAATCTGATCTAAGTAATGTTACCATCTACACTTCACGATTTCACAGAAATCAAGTGAGCGTGTCCAGTCAGAAGGCATTGTGTTTCTCTTGCGTACACATCTCAATTGAGAAGTTTTGGTTTTATTAAAGGGCAGCAACTGAGGCAAGAGGATTTCTTTCCTTCAGGATCAAAAGGACATAAAATAAATTTACTTTCTGAAACCTGAACCAATAATATCTTTACACATTATATTTTATCTATCTCTGAGGGCGAATCCAGAAGCTGTATATATGTGGCTAAATAGTTTGGGTAGATATACAACTCCATGCTAGCTGTTTGGAGAAGCTAGCTTACTTAAGAAGGTGGGAGGCTCGGCGCCTGTGGCTCAAGTGGCTAAGGCGCCAGCCACATACACCTAAGGTGGCGGGTTCGAATCCCCAGCCCGGGCCCGCCAAACAACAACAATGATGGCTGCAACCAAAAAATGGCCAGGCGTTGTGGCAGGCGCCTGTAGTCCCAGCTACTTGGGAGGCTGAGGCAGGAGACTCGCTTGAGCCCAGGAGTTGGAGGTTGCTGTGAGCTGTGATGCCATGGCACTCTACCCAGGGGGATAGCTTGAGGATCCGTCTAAAAAAAAAAAAAAAAAAAAAAGGGGGAAAAAATGTGATTTGTTAAGCAGATATTTACTAACTTTATCTATGACATTGTACCTGGTGTAGAAGGAAATAGAGAACTGAAAGAACATCTAAATGAACCCAAAGTGGTCAAAGACAACGGAAGCACTGCCCAGAGGGAGATGCCCTTGTACATCCCCTGAATGGGAACACTTACCCCTGTGGTCAGAAGAGACTCATCATGGACTATCCCAAATGTTCTGATTCCATGTGCTCCATACAACCTTCCAGGTATGATCTGGCATATGGTATATCATACTTACATAGACAAAAGGTAGTGATTACTTATCTCAGCACTCTGGCTTACATCAGAGATGTATTCCCATTAGAAATCAGAAAATTCACTTTGCCATTTTTATATCATCTTTTGTTTGCTTAGACATTGTGCATCTACCTGTGTTGGGGGGTGTCTTTTCTTCATACTTACACAAAATTACTTACAGAGTACAAAATGTCCAAGGAGCAGTTTGTATGACACTGCAGAGTAAGTCCCTTTTATCTGCAGTCTCTCCCTGTGGTTTTAGTCACCTGTTGTTAACAATGGCCCAAAGTTATCAAGTGGAAAATTTCAGAAATACACAAGTCATAAATTTTAACTTACACATTTGTTTTGAGCAGTGTGATAAAATCTCAGGCTCTATAGCTTCACCCCACGCAGGGCATGAATCATCTCTTTGTTCAGCATATCCACACTCTATCTGCTGCCCACGTATTAGTGACTTAGTAGCCACCCCACGTAGCCTAGTGATTATTTTGAGAAACAGAAACCATAGGAGAAGCTTTGAAAACAGAGTAGAATTTGTCTTTTTGCAAGAGAAATTTATGTTTATAAATAAAATCACCGTTTGTAAGATTTTCACACCTGGGTGTTTGAGTGAATGCCTCTGTGTGTGTGTGTCCTTTTTCTCCAAGGAAGAGAAGTGTACTCTAAACCATTACATATTATCATACTATTATCCAGAAGATGGAACCAACTTGCATCTGAGTAGCCAACTTTATTTATGCTTATCGTATTTTCTCCTGGATATCTCTCTACCACCAGTCGTCCCTCCACCCTTCCTTCTTTGTTTCAGCAAATGATGAACTCTTAGCCTGAATTCCAAACCACTTTTTGAGAACTGTTTATTTTCTCTGAGTATCTCCCATGCATTCCTGAGGTATATAGGTTATCATACCTCAGGTTTTTTTTCCTTTATTAGTTTATCTCCAGTTACAGACATCAGTCCCAAAAAAGTACCATAGAAGTTTGATAGAAAATCATATTTTCCTTCTCTATATTGCCTTGCCTATAAAACCTATAAAAACACAATAATGCTAATATACGCTCATGTTTGAGTATGTGTGTGTGTGTGATGGCAGAAAGCAAGCCACACTAGTGCAATAACAGTTCAGTATGGTTTGGAATAAAACAATTTTGCTTCCTTCCCAGTAGACAGGGTCTAGACAGATAAAGAATTGCTTTATCCATGTTAATGCAAATGTCAATTAACCATGTGAATTTAATTGCTGACTCTGATTATGGGTATGAAATGAAATAACTTAAACATAAAACTGTTGGGACTTAAAATTATTCTGAGCCTTGAGAATAATGTGGCTCTATGGCCTGAGTTATATGGCATGCAGCTGCAACTTTGTCCTTTTTTCCCTACAAATAGTTAGGAAAACCAAATGGTGCCAGAGATAAGACTCCCCTCAAATTTACATCTCCCCTCTTAAAGTAAAGTGATCTTTGGAATGTAGCAACCCACACCCAAATCACTGTAATGTATATATTGCTCTCAATGAAAAAAGGTGACCTTATGAACACTTCTCCGTCTCTACCTAGATAAGTAAAACCTTAATTTCTCCTCTTTGGAACACTGACCCCATTCTGCTGGAGCTGGGTTTCCCACACGGCTATCCCCAAGCTTTTCCCTCAAATAAATTCTATTCTTAATCATATTTTCTGATTCTCATATTTAAGGTGACCATGAGTCACTCGACTGACATTATTTATGTACACTTATGCACCCATAAATAAGGAAGGTTAAAAAAACATAAGACATACCATTAGCGACAGGAAAAAAGCATGTATTCAGAATAACTAAAGATCGCATCGCAGTAGAGTTATCAGAATACTGATGTCTGCTGTTAAACAACAGCAATGACAGACAATGGCCAACCCTCAGCCTCCACCCTCGATGTCATTTATTGAGTAAAAGGTTACCGTATACTGCATTTTGTTTTCTTAAGTGGGGAGAAATATCAGAAGGAGTTGAGAGACAGGAAGTCAGTCCTCTAGGGGTACCGAGGCATTTTGCTGAATGGCAGTCTCGCTTTTATTCTATACACTGAGACAATTTCTTTTTCTATTATGAATGCAGGTTGCTCTAGTTCTTCAAAAGCCCCAGCACACATTTTGGCCAGATCCTCTATGGGCACTTTTTCTGTGGTGTTATGTTGGCACTAAGATTTCAGAGTCAGATTAGCACTCAGAGTTTCAGATCTGGGAGCATTTCAGATTTTAGATTTTCAGGTTTGTAATATGTATATATATATATGTTAATATTTATAATATATGTATGTTATGTTACATATAATACATGTATATTATGTTATATATAAAATATATGTATGTTATATTATATATGATAACATGGTATATTGTATATATGTATATTATATATTTCCATATGATGGACTATTATTTGGCCATGAAAGGGAACACAGTACTGACACATGCGGCAATGTGAATGAACTTCACAAACATTACACTCAGTGGAAGAAGCCAGATATAAAAGGCCTGATGTTGCATGACTTCACTCATAAAAAAATATTCTGAGTCAGTAAATTCATAGACTGAGTGAGCAAATTAGTGGTTTCCAGTAGATGGGGAGAAGGAGGGCAGGGGGTGACTAATGCATGAGTAGCTGTTTCCTTGGTAGTGGTGAAAATGTGCTGAAACTAAGGTAGTGGTGGAGGGTTGTATAACATAGTGAACGACCTGCCTGCCACTGAATTGTACACTTTGAAATGCTTGATTTTATGTTATGTTGATTTCTATTCCATTTTTAAAGGTGGATAATATATCACCCCTTAAAAGACATGCTTGTACAGAGACACACACTCCTGTTGACTTATTTTATTATAATGTTACTTAATTAGCTATAAACATAAACTCAATGTGCATATAACTTCTATACAACTATAAAACCAAAAAAAATGTACTAAATAAAATGCTAAAAATCCCTACAAACTAATAGACTACCAATTAACCACATAATTGAACATGGCCAACAATCTTGTGCTAAAACCAAATTGTCTGTCCCAGTGTGAATAGGGTATTTCCTGTGTCCCAGGTTCTAAAGTAAGTACCACTGTGTTAGATTAGATGACTCAATGTTCCAACTATGTTTTGTTCTGTTTTGTTTTAAATCATTGGGAAAGTTTCATTTGTACAGCATAGCATGTTATTAAATGGCCTCTCAGAGACATAATTCTGGGAAATAAACAAAGGCAGATTTGGACAGTGAAGTCTTATGGCAACATTCAATTATAAATAAAGTGGACATATACTTTTTCTTCCAAATGTAGGAAATAAAATGGAAAGGGATATGTGAAAATGAAAATAAAATGCCGCCAGTCATTTATTTGGAAGAGGAAGTAAAACCCAGTACAATTGACCCGTGAACAACATAGGGGTGAGAGGTGCCAACCTCCTGTACAGTTAAAAATCTGCATGTAACCTCCAACTCCACCAAAGTCTGGGAATGATAGCTAACTGTAGTCCAGAAGCCCTACTGATGACAAAGTCAATTAACACAATTGTTTGTTACATGTATTATTTACTGTATTCTTACAATAATGTAAGCTAGAGAAAAGAAAATGTTATTAAGAAAATCTTTAGGAAGAGAAAATATATTTAGGATTCGTTAAGTGTAAGTGGATCATCATTAAGGTCTTCATCCTGGTCTTCTTCACCTTGAGTAGGCTGATGAGGAGGAGGGGTAGGTTTTGCTTTCTAAGGGGTAGCAGAGGCCGAAGAAAGTTTGCCTATTAGTGGCCCTGCATAGCTTAAACCAATGTTACTCCCATGTCAATTGTATTATGCCAGGAAATCCAGACCACATGGTCCTCCTGTTTATCAGGTGGTCATTACAAACTCCAAAATTCCATGTTGTGTGCACAACATTTGGTGTTAATTTAATTTTTAAGACAAATTTCATTAGTTGCCTTTTCCTATCTGAGGGAAGGAAATTTTTCCTTCAATGTTAGTGCTTTCTATACTGCTCTATTTCCCAATTGAATAAAGACTCAGGACTTTTCAAAAGTGGAATCATTTGGAATAAGGAGGGTCACCTCTTCTTCATTTTCAAGGTACATGAACCATCACTTATGGTCAGTCCAGGTGAGCCTCTGAAGATCTGTGCACCTGCGGCTTATATGCTATGTCCGTCCCTCTTCAATTGGGCACATAAATATTCATATGAAGCGCTGCCATCCAGGGAATGGGCTCCACCATGCTTCAGGTTGCTCTCCCTCTGATGTCTGCTATATTGAAGTGGTCTGGTTTCTAAAACTTCAAAGTCACATCCCCTTTTGAATCTTGGAGAACTTTTTTCGCTCATACACCAACCCAAGATAAGAGGGAACTAGAAACAGTAATAGGATATTCTTGACTTTTTTACCATTGTGATCCTTGAACAATGGGGAATAAGTGAACAGAAATACATTGTAATAGAATTAAATGAGGGAACTGGATGCAGTATTTAAGTTATAATTAAATGTTGCTCATGTGCTACAAAACTCTTCAAATGTCCCTCTACAAATGTGAACAGCTAGAAGACTAGGGAAGAGTGAAACATTAAATAACCTAAAACCAAAACAAAAGTTCACCAAATACCAGCAATCTCTCACTTATTTTCCTGACACAAACCTTTACCAAGTACAAGCAGCAGCTGAGACGAACTGCAGAGAGAAAAGGAAAGGAGAACTATTGGCAGAAATAGAAAATCTACCATCTTGTGAAATGCTAACACCCTATCCTGGGAGACTAAAGTAGAGTATAGTGAATGGGGCTTAAAATTATTCCCATGGTTAAAAGAGACAAACTTGGAATAACAAGCGTTTAGCAGCAATTTCAAAAATGCCAGAGGGAAAAAAAAGTATTAAGCAAAGAGTTTATAGCTGTTCTTTAACTCTCAAAGCTAAAAAAGAAATAGCGTCAAAACATATAGGAGCTTGAATAATTTTGTACCTTTGGATCATTTGCAAACAATTTAGTAGTAGCAGTTAGTAAAGTATGTTGTTTTGGTTTTATGAGTAAAGTATCATTGGAACGTGGTTCCACTAATGAGTTTGTAAATTGTCTATGCTGCTTTCAGTCTACCATGGCTACAACACATAACTTGCAAAGCTAAAAATATTTACACTTTGGCTCTTTATAGAAAAAAAAAAAAGAAATTATGCTCCCTGGACTAGAAGAAGATCTTTATTCAAACCAAAAGGTAGCTAGAGAACCTTCAGCAAAGTGGTTGACAGCGAATGCACACACACAAACACACATGCGTGTATATGATGCTAGATTAAAGTCTAAAACAAGAGTGGAAATGAGGGTGAAATGTTCTGTATATTGTATGTTACAGAAAAGGAAAAGGAAAACAAGAAGAAAGGAGAAAATTCAATAAGGTCTATAATTGCTGTGAAGTCTTAGGAAAAATTAAAGATACCAAGAAAAGCTGGTAAACCAGATATTGAAAGTTTAAGGAAACATCCCACTAAGGACATTTACAAGGTATAATTCCAAAGGTAACCATGAGAACAAAGCCACAAATCTTCAAAAACATTGAGATAATTTTCTTGAAAAGAGCAAAGAGGACACATGAGATAAAGAAATAGAGCAGATGTAACATAATATACGTGGAAATTACAACATAAAGTCTGCAGCTGAGAGCAGATGTAACAGTCATATTAAGAAGCAGAAATGGACTTTGCTCAGTTATATACATGTCATTACATGGTATATACAAGAGACGCACCAGATTTATTTAAATGATATATAAGAAAGGTGTTAGCATATGGAATAAGAAGATATAAAGAATTATGATCTTCATACAAAATGGGAAAATTCAAACCAAAAAGCATTAGATGTGGCAAGAAAGGACCAGTGTATGCTCTTTGCACGTGATATAATAAATAGCATGTAGCTAGAAATCCTCAGAGAATCAGTGATAAAAACAGCTCAAACATAAAATAATTCAGTAAGTTAGCCCAATATAAAATTAACATGCAGAAATGAATAGCTGCCACATAAACCTAGGAACACCACTCAGGGGATATGATCATAGAGAACATCTTGTTAGGAGACAGCAAACAAGGTACAATGATTCCAAGTTAACTTAACAAAAAAGTTACAAAGCATATGGGGTATAATCCTGAGACAGCAAAACACTTTTTTTCGGAGAAAAAGTCTCACTGTCACCCTGCATACAATGCCAAAGTGCATGGCATCATAGATCATGGCAACCTCAAATTGGGCTCAAGCGATCCTCTTGTCTCAGCCTCCCAAATAGCTGTGATTATAGGCACCCACAACAATGCACAGCTAGTTTTTTTCTATTTTTAGTAGAAACGGGGTTTCATTCTTACTGAGGCTGGTCTTGAACTCCTGAGCTCAAGCAATCCACCTGCCTCAGCCTCCCAAAGTGCTAGGACTATAGGCAGGACCCACCACACCAAGCCTGAAACAGTGTGGAAAGTATGCTTAAATTAATAAAAGATATTTCTCACTCTTAAATAGAATGACTCACCATTAGAGAGTTTGATTATCCCTGATATCATTCACAAATGAAGTTCAAATTTAATTAAAAAAGAAGACAATTCCTTCCATAGGACTCATAGAATTTGGCACTAAAATTCATATGGAAACAAAACAGAATATCCAGAAAAATGTTAAAAAAGCAATGCTGCAAGGGAGTATATGCATACTAGACATTAAAACAGACTTAAACTAAAACAGTGCAATTCTGGAATTTTTTTTTTTTTGAGACGGAGCCTCAACCTGTCCCCCTGGGTAGAGTGCTGTGGCATCACGCTCACAGCAACCTCCAACTCCTCGGCTCAAGCGAGTCTCCTGCCTCAGCCTCCCAAGTAGCTGGGACTACAGGCGCCGGCCACAACGCCTGGCCATTTTTTGGTTGCAGCCATCATTGTTGTTTGGCGGGCCTGGGCTGGGGATTCGAACCCGCCACCTTAGGTGTATGTGGCTGACGCCTTAGCCGCTTGAGCCATAGGCGCCGAGCCGCAATTCTGGAATTTGATTGATAGACATATCAATGAGTAGCACAAAAGTTCCGAAATGAGAACTTTAGGTAGGATGGAGGTGGCATTTCAAATAACTTGAGTAAAGACTTTTTTTTACTTTAGTCTTGTTTTTAAATCAATGATATTAAAATAATTGGTTACTCATTTGTACAAAGGTAAAATTAGCTCCCTAATCTTCGTAGGGATCTAAATGTAACCATGGATTTCAGAATCGATATAATTAGAAAATATTGGAATCAGTCTAAATGTCACTGTGGAAGTAAATGGTTGAAAAATGATAGATTATCTACTCAATAAAGCACTGTGGGGTTGCAAAAACTAGAACAGGAAATAATTCTAGAAACCATATGAAGAGATTTCTAGAATACATGGTTAAATGAAAAAAGAAAAAACACAATGTCTAAAATTGTATCTATAAAATGCTACTTTTAGATATGAAAACTGGACAAATAGTAAAGCATTTTTGTTATCTTTCCTCCTCTCCTCCAAAAAAAAAGAACAGAGGGAGGAGAAATGAGAAAACATCAAGAATAACTTCTTATAAAGTGTAAACAGTGTTGGATAGCAAGGCTGGAGAGATTGGAACAAGAAAGAATAGAGAGGAGGAATGACATCTCTTTAAATATAATTACAATTTTTAAAACTATGTCACAGTTCACATTTTCAAGTAGAAAAAGTATTCACAAGAAGAGGGCAAAATGGGATACAAACAAAAGCTAACGCATCCAACCACATGGAGAAGGAAAGGAAACAAAATAAAATTAAAAACAAACAAAATCACTTAAAAAGGAAAGGAAAAAATGAAATAATTCTTGAGCACATTAATTTGATAACACCCTTAGACTAAAGACGAAAAATAACTCTAAATAGATATTTAACTGTAGATAGTAAGTTTGGTTTTCACAGCGGAATGTGTCGGCAATGTGAAAATGACTTGATGTATATTCCATGACTGACCATATAGTTAATTCACTGTGGATAATAGAAAACTGTTCTCACTTTTGGTGAAGGGTATTGCTATGAACTGAACTGTGTCCTCATAAAATTCATATGCTAACGCTCTCACCCCCAATGTGACTATACTTAAAGATATAAATTTTGGAAGGTTAAGTAATATCATAAGTGTGGGTTCCGAAGTCAAAAGAATTGGTGGCCTCATAAAAGGAAGAAGATGTCTCTCTCTCTCTTCCTGGCAAAGTGGGAAGACAGACATTTCATGCCACAGAGAGAGCCCTCAGCAAAAATCAAATTGGCCAGCACCTTGAGCTTGGTCTTCTCAGCTTCTAATGGCAGTGTGTGAAAAGTTAAGCCACCCAATCTATGGTATTTCATTAGAGCAGCCCAAGCAGATTAATACAGAAACTAAAATATGAGGAAACTAGACTGAGCCTTCTGGTACTGGCTTATAATCAAAGTATCAGTATAAATCATAGTTTTTAAATATAAGTAGATAAGTATAGAAATAGATTGTGTGTGTACATACACAAAGCATATACTGGCAGCCCCATCCACTGAAAAAGCCAAGAAACAGTGGCATACCAAGAGCACCGAGCCTATCTCATAGCCAGATCTTGGTTTCTAAATACCACTAATTTCTAATCCCCTAAAGGGACCCAGCACTCATTTAAGAACTGAATGATTTCAGCTGGAGAAAGAGAAATACTTGAAATATCTTGAAGCTTCCAGAAACAAAGAAATACTAACAATAAACAAATATTTTTTGAAAGATGAGGAATGTTAAGAAATGCTGGAGGACCCGGATAGCCTGATGGACTTCGGCTTGAAAAATATGCGGTAATTGGAGCATATTTGATATATTAAGAGTAAGAATGAAAAAGAATATGATCTAATGAATAAAATAAAACAATCATGAGTTCACACATATCTAAATAAATGAATAAATAATAAATAACTTCAGGAGAAAGTAAAACTTTTACACCAGAACAAACAACACATGTAAAAAAAATGATAGAATTAGAAAATCACTATTTGGCAGCCTCCATAGTAATAATTGCTTCTGGTAAAGGGCTCCACATGAAAAATTTATTGAACAAAAAGGGAAAACTAATAACTTTACAGTAAAAAAAAAAAGTCAAGTGGATACCACTTTAAGCAAAAATCCAAGTTAATGTCACTAGTAATGAAACAAACAAATCTCTTGCACATTTCTGATATGATGAACTGAGAGACACACTATTACTTTTATGATATTCCTGCCCAAAATTATAACTTGAAGTCATTATGAAACGAACATTTAACAGCACCAGATTAAGGGACGTTCTGTAAAAAGAAACAGCAAACAATTCTCTTTGAAAATGTCAAGGGCAAGAAAGACATAGGAAGACTTAAGGAACTGCTCCAAATTAAGGGAGAGTTGGCCACGAAAACTAGATGTGTAATGTATTCCTGTAATGTGTTCTGGGCCAGACACATCTTTGGTGGTTTGGTTTAGTTTCCCAGTAAACAACCTTTGTGGAGCAACTGGTAAAATCTACATAAATTTTATATTATAGATTAGGCAATGGTAATGTATCAATGTTAATTTTCTGATTTTCATACTTTTACCATGTTTAGTTATGGAATGCAATTTTTTTTTTAGAAAATCTACACATAGTGATTTAGAGATCGACGCTCTGCATACAATCACCTCTGAAATTATATTAAACAAAATTATCACTTTATTATCTCATTTCTATTTGTCTGTTACCGATCTATCTATATGCATTTCTGTAGAGAAAGAAGAAATACTAAAGCAACAGAGGGCATGGTAATAGTTTTTCATTTTCAAAATCTGGGTAAATAGTATGAGGATGCTTTATCCTCTGTTTACAGGTTTTATAAATCTGAAATTCTTTCCAAAAAGATTAAAAAAGAGATTCATGTTAGTGCAAAGTAAGAAAAGGAGTTTAGTATAATACTGAGAACTTAAAAATCCTCTATGTCATGCTTTTGTATCTCTGAGCTGCCAGGTATTTAAGAGACACAATATTAGTAGTTTTCAATCTCTAGTGACCTGTAAGTTAACTGAGATGGGAATATTATACCCTGTGTATCCCAAACAACAGATATTATGAATTTGTTAAATACATGCCAAACTATGTTCATTACTTTATCCCTTCCCACCAAAGTCTTTCTTATTTTTTTTAACTTCATAAGTAGTACAACTCATTTAAACTGCAAAAATAACTAGTTTTATATGGATTTTATGTAGTATTAATGTAGATGATGCAGGATGGGGCCCTAGGACAGGATTCAGGAACTGATTTGCGCAGAGATCTCACTAGAAATTGCCATCAAAATTAATGCCCAGAGGGAGAGAAGGAAGCTTGTTTAGGCAGGAAAAAAAAAAAAAAAAAAGATTAACTGTAAGTCATAGTAAAGAATCAGTGGGGATAAAATTCTGAAGCTGCATTGGCCATTTGAGAGTTGGCTGATGAGGGACGAAAGAGTCTGGATTTCTGCAGTCAGATGAACCACTCATTGGATGTAGGCTTCCCCAATAACCTTGGATGAAGCCATTCTCCTCACCAAAGGGAAATCCTGGAGGGAGACAGAGCTAAGTATGATCAGTTGTCACTAATCCCTGCAGCTGGGGAGATGATCCTGAAGCCTGGGGTGTTGGTCTCTGGGATGCCTGTGTGTGGACCACGTCATTAGCTCTCCGAATGTAAGTACTATGGGGCAGGGATAAATAAAGTGTCTCACATGCCGAATACGGCCTCACAAAAGGAATCACTCAAATAGTGTTTGCATCTTGAGGCAATGTGGAAACAGGAATTTGAAGGAAACTGGGTTTAAACTTTCGGTAGGAAAAGCATATGCAAAACTCATTGGTTTGAGGCTGGCACAGAGAGGGCAAGTTGATCATAGGAATAGAAAAAATTGAAAGATAGTTAGAGATAAGACTTAGGAGAGTTAGTGCCACACTGTGTTTGCCCCAGAGAGTCAAATAGCAAAATGGCTACAAATGGTAGAAAAGTGTCTAATTTCTCAAGTGGAAGTATTTGAGTATGCTTACTTCTAAAAGGAAGCGGATGTGGATTACTTGTCAAAGACCAGGGTATAAGGGTTCTAAAAAGAATCTCAGCATAACTTGAGTAGGTGCTGGTGATGGAGACAGAGGAGACGTACAACTGGTTTGGTGTGTGGTATGTGTTGACCAAGGACCACCCAGCGGTCACAGTATGGGGCCCAGAGAATGCTGTCGTTGATGCCAACCAAGAGCAGGACAATTTAAAATAGAGGAAGTTCTGTTTTAGATGAAGAAAGATGGAGATCACAAAATCCTCTTAGTAGAACTTCACATATGTCATCACTAAATGAAAAATTACATTAGTTCTTGTAATGGGACTTGTCACTTCCACTGTAAACTTATATATCACTTTTCAAAGCTAGTCCTACTTTGATAAGTTTGCTGCACCTAAAAAGAAAAGTCTCCTTTTTCTTACATCCTATCATCTGTACCTGCAACAAAAGCCAATCACAATGCCCTTAACAGGACTTCAGTTTCAAGATTTTATTGAGTGAGGCCACATATCTGGCTGAACGAGCTCTGGTCCTCACAGCCTGACAGGCAAAGTGATTAATGCATGGCCTTTCCTTTGCCAAGCTTTGGGGGTTCAGACAAGAAAAAGAACCATTTATGTATTAAATAAATGATAAAGATAATATTTTTCTGCCCGACATTAGATCCCTAAATAGAAATACATTAAGCTTGACTGTGATTTCCAAATTGTTCCCCCCCGGAGAGGGGGAGATTCTGGGAAATAGATACCATGGTGCCTGGAAATAGATATCCTAGGGGCACATCAAATGGATGGACTGATTTTCTGTTATTGGTCAGCCTGATTAGTCAGCAGAGAATGTTAATGATGTCAAGGTCAGAGGTTAGATCTTTTTCTGGGTCGTTTAATTCTGTTTCTTCCCTGCCAGTGGAATCACAAGCCAACTGCCTCACAAACTGGAAAATTTTATAGTGAGGGAATGTCTGTGTTCTTTAGCTTATCTTTACCACTAAAAAACCAAGAAGATGACAGATGTTGCTAATGGTGGTAATGGAAGCACCACCATGGTGTACAAGTTTATGTGGTATACAAAATATGTGGTTTCTAAGAGTGATATTAGTAAGTCCATTTGTTCTGTACACCTGACAATTATTAATCATCACCTGTACCTACCACATGAGAGGCTTCTTATATATATATACTTTTTATTAGTTGAATGGACATTGATCCCTATTGCCAGGAATAAAGCCTAGCCCACAGGACACTGTCAATTAATACTTTCTGAATATACATATGAACACAGATATTTGGACTGTTGTCAATATCTATGTTTTAGATGAGTTAACCAGGGCACAGAAAGGATGAGACCTTTGCCCAAAGTCACGCAGTTGCAAAGGGCCAACACCAAGATTCAGCCTCGAGTTTCTGAATCCAAAGCCAGCCCCATCACATTGCCTGATTGTCTAGTGAAAGCAAAAAGTAATAATAGTAAAAAGAACACAGTATGAGAATTCATAATCAGTCCAGGAGAACTTTGAACATATAGAAAGAGATGTCAGAAAATTTTACCTGAGCAAAGACTTATCACTGAGCAGGAGCTTGAGAGGAAAGAAGCTCAGCTGAATGCACAAGGGAGAAGAATAAAATTTCAGGGTTAATAGAAAAGAAGAAAAGAATTGGCCACTAAAAATCAAAGATATACACATGAATGGATGAATAAAATATAGTGTATGTGCACCATAGAATATTACTCAGCCATAAAAAGGCATTTTAGTGTCTTTTGTGAAAACCTGGATGGAACTGGAAACCATTCCCCTAATGGAAATATCACAAGAATGGAGAAACAAACTCATGTAATCAATACCAAATTGGCACTAATTGATTAACACTGGAGTAAACATACGGAAGCAAATCTCAATGAAAATCAAGCTAGGGGATGAAAGGAGGAGGGGATGGTGAATTCACATCTGTTGGGTGTAAGGCACACTATGTGGGTGAGGGGCACACTTGTAACATTGACTCAATCTGGACAAAACCAAAGTATATGAACAAAACACATGTACCCCCTGATATTCTGAAAAAATATGTAAATTTACTGATAATACAGGTATTCAGGTTAAAGTAGCAATGAGTTGCTTGCTTTTTTAATTGAACCAACATTCATGAGAACTTATTATGTTCCAGCAATAAAACAAAAACAGCTTTTATGTTGATTTTTATCAGTTTTTATAGAAGGATGGTATAATGGGCATTTTAATATTCTAGGAAACAATTTGGTGACATATTTCAATACCTGTCATACTCTTTCACTGGGGAGTCCTCCTTATCTCCCTTCAGGGGACTCTATCCTTAATAAAAGAGTTAGTGACTAGACAAATATTTGTACACAAAAGTGTTCATTACAACATTGTTTATTTGACAGAACACCAGTATTACCTGGAATATAGGACAATCAGCAAATCAAAATACAGCTCCACTATTGCATATAATTCTGGCTTTAAAATGCTATTTCGATGGCCATATGCAGATAATAAGATAGAAACTACTGATGACACAGGGATAAGTATATAAAGTGGAAGAGTATGTGTTGAGCTTTGAAAATTTCATGTATACATATATCTTATATGCATAGAGCAGAGTTAATTTATTCTCAATGAAATCTGCAAATAAATGCAATTTCTTTATTTCCTACTTAAAGCTATCATAATGGAAGTTAAAAAAATTTTCTTTGCTTTGGTTTTTTAGAGACAGGGTCTTGCTGTGTCACCTAGGCTGGAGTGCAATGCTGCAATCATAGGTCACTGTAACCTTGACTTCTTAGTTTCAAGGAATCCTTCTGCCTTAATCTGCCAAAGTGCTGAGATTACAGATGTAAACCAGTGTGGTCAGTCAACAATAAATTCCTTTCAACTGGACAGATATCAGTATCTCAATTGTATGTTGGACATGATGCTCTGACTCCCATACAAGCTCTTATTCAAGATGATTCTGGGTAAATAAGGAGAATGGAAGAATGAGAGGCTTCCTGTCTTGCAGACATAACCTTCTGACCTTCACTGCTCCATGCTGTGGAGTGATTCGTCTCCTACATGTGATCCCAGGAGGTGCAGTTGTTCCTCTTGCTTTTAAGGGCAACCTGCTGGTCATGCTACTGGTGTCTGTGGTCCCAGCCATTGCCCCAGTTGTACATTCATCAGCCTTGCTAGATGGGTGCTCATCTACCTCCCTGTCTTTCCACATCCTCAAAATAGATCAAACTTCTTGATCTCTTAAATTTAAGGAAAAAACAGGGATGATTTGACATAATTCAGCCTTTCATTACTTAACTGCCTACTGCTATCATTTCATGTTTCATTTATATGTTGCTCTAATTCAAAATCCTTGTCTTTGTTTAACTTTCCTGTACAACCCACCATATGTGTGCTACTTACACTGATATTCTGTGATTCCTTCAAACCTCCTTAGATGTTTCAAGTCCCTCTTTCCCCACTTCCTTAAACACGGCCCTGATGTAGGGATGGAGAACGATTAGCTCACACGTCTTTAACTTTCTATCTTTAGCTCCTCTTTTCTTCCCACAGCTTATAGACCCAGAAGTGGTATGACCATGATTCCAAATCTTAGCCTGAGTTCTCCTGGATTATGTGAGAAGTCTTTGACCATAAAATGTCTATTAGTAGATACAGAAATTTGGAAATCTCTTTCTTTAGAATGGACTACTTTTTAAAGACCATAGCAAATCTAAACCAAAAGTAATTGTTTAAAGATGATTTTTTTGGTATGAACTCCAGAAATTGAGCATTGAGAATGGATTTTTTTTTTCATAACAGATGCCAACCTGTCTTTTCCTAAAACAATAACTACTCGTGGTTCAGCTTTGGAGGTGGAAGCCTGCAAGGAAACATCACTTAAAGACAAAAGCCCATGATTTTACTACCTTGAAAGAAAAGATTCCATTACAAACATAAACATACAAAACGACTAAAAGGAAGTATATAAAAATGTTAACGATGGTTACTTTTGGCTATCAAGATGATGAGCAATTTTTATTTTCCTTTTTACAGCTCTCAAGTTTTCAGAAAATCTAAACAAGTATGTGTAATTTTATAATGATAAAAAAATGCTAAAAGAAACTTTATTGATGTAATCTCTTCTGCAAAATTCCTCTCTCTGAGAGGGCGAAAAAACAAAAATCAGAAAACAGAAAACATATTTTGCAGTGTTTTGGCTGCAACAGTCTAAACTTTTGAAACCACTGGGAAAGAACTTACTGCTTTCCCGAAAAGCAGAATCTTTAAAAAGGAATATTTTTTAATTTTTATTTGATTTTTCAAAATAAATGTTCCTCAAGTAGACAAGTTGGACTCTAAGTAGAACTCTTCATTACTTAATGCTGTGTCTTGCATTGCAGAACATCTGGTTATGCCTCATTTTGCCAGTAATATTTCATTCAAGACATTCTGTTCCCATTAATTATCATACATAAGAAGCATCTTCGTATTACATTTATGGTTCCAATTCTCACATAAGGCAGGCAAAGGGGGGCTGCAGGGTGGGGAATAGAGAGTGAATAAAGAAATATCCCACTGGAATGGCATGTGCACAGCCAAGATGAGGTGACATCACTGCAAGCAGATGTTGGGGAAAAACACAGGTCAAATTACTGAGCCATTACTTACGATGCAGTATTTAGTCTGGGGATAGCTTGTTGATGGGGGACTCTAGCAAGTGGAAGTTGAACTTCTGTGTGTTTAAAAAATCATCCAATCATTCTTCATTCAATCATTCCTATGAAATAGGCACAGATCATTATGCCAAGTGTAAAGGGGAATACAAAGACAAAGAACAGATAAGCAACAACAGAAAATCATCCTTGCTCTCGACAATGTTACGATGTACTGAGAAAGACAAAAATATGAACAGCTGGTTATATTCAAGTATGGAAATACAAAGGGCCCAAGCCTTACATTACCTGCATGGTATGAAATGATTAACTTTTTGAGGAATTTGAAAGGTAGTTCAACATTATAAAATTGAACCTTGTTCTTAGAGAATGAATAGGATTTCTACAAGCAGAGAAGTGGGGGAGCGTGTTCCAGATTGAAGAAACTAATGGTCGAAGAATACCATTTTCATCATCAGATGTTACAGTCACCAGAGACTGCTGATTACACTTACAAAATTTCTTAATTGCACCAGCTTCTCCATTCCTATTGCCATTGCCATTATTAGTTATCATTATAACAGCTTCTTCCTAAGAATGTATTGTTATATATAATGTGAGTATTTATTAAGTGGGTTTACCATATTCCAAACACTAAGTGATTGCACTTATATTTTGTGCAATCACACTGAATTCTGCTGTATGACGTATTCTTTTATTAGCCTTGTTCTACAGAAAGTGCTTACTGGAACAAACAGGATTTGAATCCAAGCTAGCTTTACTCCTAAGAGTTTGTATCAAGGCCTGAGTGACTAGACGCTCTTCTGGCTCTATGCAGGGGCCAGTTTATTATGGCCCCAGGACAAATCCAGCTGCTGCCTATTATTGCTCATAAAATTTGTTGTAACCCATTCGCACCATATGTTGACATAGAGTCTATGGGTGCTTTTGAATTACAATGACAGCACTGATGAACAGTTGAATAGTCATGAAAGAAAGCATTTGGCCTACAAAACTGAAAAATATTTACTATCGGCCCTTGACAGAAAAAGTTTACACTTGCATGACACATCCTGATCATCTGTAGTTTTGAAATTCTACAGTATACATTTTGCTGCTGAAAATAATTCATTTCAAAATACTTCTTTTTTGTAATCTATTTTAATTCCTTATTAAATCATAACTGTGTACATTAATGCCTTTACTGGGTACAATGTGCTGATGTGTTATACAACGTGGAAGGCTTACATCTAACTGATTGACATATCTCCTTACCTACTTGTTGTGGAAAAAACATTCATAATCTATTCTTAATAGTATACACATGTATCATTGCATTATGGACATTAAGTTAACATAACGATAGTCCAGAAAAAAGGAGGAGAGAGGAAATGGGAAGGAGGGAGGCCAGAGGGAGTGGTTGGGAGGATCCTAATATGCATAATTAAAAATATTTCTCAATTATTTATTAGATGCTAGGCATTGATCTAAGTGTCTGGGG
The DNA here is from genome assembly GCF_000181295.1 of Otolemur garnettii. Classification (NCBI taxonomy): domain Eukaryota; kingdom Metazoa; phylum Chordata; class Mammalia; order Primates; family Galagidae; genus Otolemur; species Otolemur garnettii. The sequence continues at coordinate 8,688,659 of NW_003852407.1, forward strand.
CAAAAGTAATGAATAAAAATGCCTTAAGCTGCTTCTCTGTAGAGATCAGATCTTAGAATGTTGAGGAGAGGGAGGAGCAATAATGAGCGGGACAAGTAAACATATCAATGTATAAGATACTACTAAGTATTAATAAATGCTCTGAATGCAACGGGGTCAAGTGGTGGGTGGACTGAGGCTGGTGTGATACTTTGAGTTTTCCTGAATGAGTTGACGGAATAGGGGCTGCATGAATGAGAACCTGAGTTATGTGAAGGTTTGTCTGCGTGTAGATTGAGATTAGAGTGTTTCACACAGAACAAAAAGTGCAAAGCCTTACACTGGGAATAAGATTTAAATGTTCAAGGCAACCTGAAGAAAGCAACCAAAGCTTACCAGGTAAGCAATTAAGTCAAAAAAGTGGGCTGGAGGCAGAGCTTTGTTGGCTCTCCTGAGTTGGGATGACATTTTAATGCATTTGGAAAACCTCTGACAGCTTTAGCACACAGGTAATACAGTCTGATTACATACAGAGAGTAGCATACAAAGAGTTATATTTTGGAAACAAAGCCAAAAGATTTGGTGCTAGACATATGGAGTTTTAGATGAGGAAAAAGAGAAATGAAGAAATATACACTTATCCTGCAACAGCCGTCGCCTTATTCACCAGTTTCATTCTGTGCTCATTTTAGATAAATGGGATATTGTATAGATTCAACCCCCCTTTGAATTAGGCTTTGCTATGTGACTTGCTTTCGCTAAAAAAAATATGAAATATAATTTGAGTAAAAGCAATTACTGTCACTTTTACCAAGAAGATCATAATTGGACTCTATAACACACTTTTCTCTCCTGCTACACATCATAGAAACATATGTCTATAAGGAGAAGGCATGAACTCAAAACAGAAATGTAAGCTGAGCTGATACATACAGAACATCTACCCTGAAGAGTCATCTGGACCTGCATCAAACTTTACGATAAGGAAGGTAAAAGCTTTCTAAAATTGTTTTAATTGATAGGATTAAATATTGGGATTGCTTGTTTCTGCAGAATTTATTAACACCTCCTGACTCATAGGAGTATTTCTTATCTTGGTTTTCCTCTACTAGAATTTCATTACCCAACTTAAGTACCACCTGTTATAAAACATTTTCAGTAAGCACCTTTTGAGCATCCAGTATGTGCCAGGTACTATCCCAACTGTTTTATGGTTAGAGAGAAAAATAATTCTTTTTCCCTCTCACCTTCAGAAATTTAACGGATGAAAAATAAATAGCATGTGTTATTAACCACAATGTAATGTGGTCAGTGTTATAACAGAAATCACATCAATGTATCCTGGACCAGAAGAACAGTACAGAAAGAGGTAGGAATTCGATATTTAATGGAAGTCTTCACTTTTCGCTCACTTTGTATTGTCTCATTTCACACCTCCAATAATACTGAAAGGTAAATAAAGTGTCATCACTCTCATTTTATAGAGTAAAATCAATGAAGCTTAGAAATTATAAAGAACTTATTTGTGATGCCCTAGCAGCAGTTCCTGGAGTAGAGAACTGAGCCTTGTTTTTGAAATTGAAATTCTGTCTTTATTTAGCTTGAAATGAGAACAACAGTAATGGACAAAGTGACCCCAGAACCCCTAAGCTAACAATAAAACGGAAGAAGCTTTAAGATCCCAACTCAGCTTGATGAAGCTTTCCATTTAAGGTCCTCAGTGATTCAGACTTTACCACTTTGGAGTCTCTGATTGTGTACTGAAAAATTTACTTTGGTTAAAATTGTTTTATTAAAAATAAGACTACTTAGGTAAAGAAGATGACAGGGGGGAATGTTCAAAACAATTGTGAGAACAATCTGTTTTTTAAATACTGTCCAACAATGAGGAAGGATTATTTGCGTAGAAATGATCCATGATGTCATCATGACCACAGCATTTTAGAGATGAAGGGATTCCTTAGGTTGTATATAGCAAAATTCTCTTGTCTTTAAACAAAGGCAACTGATAGGTTAAAAGAGAAAGTATTTTATATTAGACAATTCAGCGTACATCCAGTGATAGCATCTGTAGAAACTTAAAAGTAACAAAAGCAGTATTCTTTGTAACTTATTTATAGGCAGTATGAGAGTCTACGTGGTGGGTATCGTTGGCTTAGTAGTGGGGTAAGTTAGTGTGGTGATGACCTAGAAACCAGACAGAGCCAGAGATTTGGGCTTGAGATTTGCAGTTAGGAAAAATAAAACCCTAGGACCCAGATGACTTCAGTGGCTATATAGGCTTTTCTAAGTGAATCCAAATTAAGAAATTGGCAGCCACAGCAAGTACTGAGAACATAGGTAACAAGCTTGCAAAGATCACAAGGAGTTTGGAAGTCAAAATTCTGATGGTCAGACAGCTAGGGCAGAAAAAAAACAAGACCTCCATTTCCATGGATGGTGAAAGTGAACCAGCTTGCAAGGCTAGCCTCTTGCCTGTCTCCCTGTGGCCTTCTCTTTGAATAACCTGCCAAACTTCTCCACTATTGAGCCCTTAGTATTATACACCCCTCATGAGTCATTTAACACACATCTTTTTAAATTATTTTCCTGAATGTTTTATGCATATAGGAATTCTTTACACCTAGTTAATTGTTAATTATAGCCTACTAAAGAAAACTATCTGATATTTATCTTACCAAGTTTTTTGAGCTGTTTGTACGCATTAATACTTCTTTAATTAATTACTTCACATTGGTTTCTTTATTGCTTCTTACTTATTCTCATATGCAGGTCAGGATGGCTCAGGCCATATCTTGGCTGGAACCATTTCATCACAGCACCTTCTGGATTATAGCCTTAATATCCAGGGTGAGCAGGTGGATAATCAGGGATCTTTTTTCAGCCCAAGTTTTAGCTCAAAACATACCCGTTTATCCCTTCCCCCATAGAAGCTGTATTCAAGTGTCACTTTTGACATCTGGAGGCAAAGATAGAATATTTTCCAGAAAGAAATTCAGACTTCATCAGATTCTATTTTTGTCTGTAAATCAGCAGTTTCTGCGTTTAATTAAGAAGAAAATAGAGACAACTGCAAATATGAGTTAAAACTGAGCTGACATATCCTGGTATTATATTAAGAAACGTTCATGGAAGCTTGCTCCAAAATGACAAAACTGCTCTCAGAATGTGAAGTCAAACAGGCTGACTAATTTCTTCATTTAAAGATATGAATTATTAATTGGCAAGGCATTAAAGCAATTGTAATCCAGTTAAATCTCTTATTCCAAAGCCTTAAAATCCGAGTTCAGATCCTGAGGTCCTCCTCATGTGGACTCAATTTGCTTTCTATCTGTACTTCGGACACTTTTTCATGAACACAGGAACATCTGAACATGTAGATAGGAATCCTAGAAAGTAGTTCACGTCCTTCTCTGTAATAAGGTGCTGACTTCCAGTGGGTCACTTTACTTCTCTCAGTATCAACATTTTATTCTAAGGAAAGAGATGGTGGCTGAGATGAGCCGGAAAACCCCTCCAGCTGGAGTGTTCTAAGGTGTCGGTGTCAGACTGCCACCTGGAAGTACTAATAGAAATTTTCTCCTTTCCCGCCCAGAAATACACGATTATCTGCCACGAGCACTCCATTCTGATATTCTTTCCCTCTTCCAACCACCCAAGCTCAACCTTTTTCTGAAAAGTTACTAGCTTGATAAATGAAAGAAATAAGCAAAGCCATTTATCCTGAAAATATCCAGCTGGTGTGAGATTTTGGTTTACAGTACATACTAATTAAATAGAGAAACATTTGAGAATAAAAAAAAAAACTTAATTTACTAATTAAATGACAAGTACTCTTCTCGAATTGTCTCTTTGGCTTACTGTGCATTTCGAGAATTAATTAACAGTGCAATCAGGCTTTAGTTGTGAAATGCCAATATGGATGTGATTTGAAGATGCAGCTTCTGTTTTCCATGACGATTTCCTGTTTTGTTTTGTTTTGTTTTTAAAATGGGAGCTGCACCCTAATGGTGATACTGGGTCTTTCAATTTGTCTGTGTGAAATTAAAACGAGTTTGTGGAGTCTTGCAAACTCTGCACACAACTCGATGATACATTTAATGGTGCGTCGCCTAGCCCCTGACACAGGCATGTGTCTTGATTAGATTTCTTTAATCGTTTACTAGAAATGAGGAACATAAAGTCAGTTTGGATTTTGATGATGTCCATATGTTTAACACTTTTGAACTGAGTGATAATAATGCCTCATGGGTGTGGAACCAGCTCATCTAATCGACTGAGTTCAAAGTAGGTTAATACCCTGAAGGAATGAGGAAAGGAGAAACAGAAATGTGCTTTCTTCTTTTTTTTTTTCCTAGCTTGAAATTTGAGGTGGCTGAAATAATAGTGTTGAAAAAGTAGAATGGGGATTTTGTTATATTTGGATTTAATTTGAAACTTGTTTTCTTTGTTTGTTTGTCTGAGATTCTTCCTCCCTGTGCCCTGGTCTCATCCTCCCTCCCACCCTGCCTAAAGGAGCACAGGGAGCAGCCAGCACGTCCCACAGCTCTGGCGTCACTGACACCTGGAGATGGGCTGCCTGTTGGCCCCTTCAGAGGACAGGCAGGCAGGAGGAGTCAGTGGTGAGCAGAGGCTGAGACGGAAGCTTCCTGCCACCGGTTAGGCCTGCTCTTATCTTATAGTGTTCTGTTTTATTGATTGATTGATTGATTTTTTAAAAAAAAATTTTCAAATTAATATGAGGGTATAATTTGTAGGTTACATTGTTCTCACTTCCAGGTAATGTTCCATTGAAGAAGAGCCCCTGAGCCAGGGAGCGTGTTATACACCCTCACAATGTGCACATTAGGTGAGATACCACCTCCTACCCTCCATCCTTCAGCCAGAAGTCCTTCCTCCCTCCTTGCTTTCCTCAACCCCCCTCCTGCAACTGGACGATATTAGTGTTTTCTTGTTCTTAAATGTTTATTGTTAGTATGGACTGCTTTAAGAACCAACAGTGAAGATCTGAGTCCTGGAAGGGCACTGGGCAAGTGTGCAGGAGGTCACTCTCTCTTCTTCATCAAAATTCCCTTTGAGAATCATTCTAAAATCAGCCATAGAGTCCTCACTGGACTTCTTAGTCAGCGAGTTATTTTCCTTCAGATCTGTACTTTTCCTGACTATTTAACATACAACATGTAACTTTTTCTACTCTTGAAAAGAAATCTCATACTTCAGTATAATTGGTTATAATTACCTCTTTGAAGAAGTTGTAGAAAACATTCCTTCCAAAATACCATCAGTTATTTTCCATGGGACATTGAGTAAAGTTGAACAGTATTGAGGTATAGTCCTTTCCAAATGCCTATTTTTTATTTCATCATGAAAACCAAGCTACAATCACTGGGAAATATGCATCATCTTTTCAAACACCACAAATCTAGTTCTACAGATAGTTCTGGACATCAACACCTCAGGTTTCAGGACATTTAGAATATAGATAATTAGTTAACATTAATGCCTTTCTTTTTTTTTTTTTTTTTGGTTTTTCAACTACCTCCTTTATTGCTCCTTTTTATTCTCTATTCCTGGTTATTATTCAGTTCTTTTTTTTTTATTAAATCATAGCTATGTACATTAATACTGTCATGGGGTACAGTGTGCTGTTTCTATATACAATTTGGAATACTTTCATCAAACTGATTAACATAGCCTGTATGTCATTTTCTTAGTTATTGTGTTAAGACATTTATATTCTACATTTAGAGAGATTCACATATACCCTTATAGGATGAACCATAGATGTGATCCCACCAATCACTCTCCCTCCACCCATCCTCTCCCCTCCCCTCCCCTCTCTCTCTCCTTTCCCCATATTCTTGGGCTAAAATTGGTTTCATAGTAGGGCTGAGTACACTGAATACCTTTTCTTCCATTCTTGAGATACGTTGCTAAGAAGAATAGTTTCCAGCTCCATCCATATAAACTTGAATGAGGTAAAGTCTCCATCTTTCTTTATGACTGCATAGTATTCCATGGTGTACATATACCACAATTTATTGATCCATTTGTGGGTTGATGGGCACTTGGGCTTCTTCCATGACCTAGAAATTATGAATTGGGCTGCAATAAACATTCTGGTGCAAATATCTTTATTGTAGTGTGATTTTTGGTCTTCTGGATATATAGAACACAGTAAGTAAAGCAACCAGACAGCCCTCAGAATGGGAGAAGATATTTGAGTTGTGTCTCTTACAAAGGTTTAATAACCAGAATCCACAGAGAACTCAAACATATTAGCAAGAAGAGAACAAGTGATCTCATCTCAGGGTGGGCAAGGGACTCGAAGAGAAACTTCTCTGAAGAAGACAGGTGCATGGCCTACAGATATATGAAAAAATGCTCATCATCCTTAATCATCAGAGAAATGCAAGTCAAAACTACTTTGAGATATCATCTAATATCAGTAAGATAAGCCCATATCACAACATCCCAAAATCACAGATGCTGGCGTGGATGTGGAGAAAAGTGAACACTTCTACACTGCTGGTGGGATTGCAAACTAATATGTTCCTTTTGGAAAGACATCTGGAGAACACTTAAAGAACTAAAAATAGACCTGCCATTTGATCCTATAATTCCTCTACTAGGTATATATCCAGAAGACCATAACTGCCTTTCAAAAAATAGTGATTAAATTTCCTTAAGTTTATGAACAAGGGCAAATGTAAGTGGCAAGGTCTTGTGAATATTAAAATGAATTATAGTTTCTCACTTTACCTTAGCGTTTGGGGGTTTTTGAATGACACCTTATTTATCTTTCTGACTTTTAGTGATTTTTCTGAATAACCTCATTTTATCCTGGCACTTGGAAAATAACTATATGAGGAAGTTATGGCTTGTGTTACAGTATCTATCCCATATTATCACATCTTGTTTTGCATTTGCTTATTTATTCATCCACCTATTGAAAACATTTATTATACTAAGGATAATAATGATCATAATAGATACAATTTCTGAGTAGCTAAGTCATTCCACTGTTTATGAAATTAGAGATATAAAGATGAATGATTCACAATTTCTGGCCCTACAAAACTTGAAGTCGAATAGAAGAGACACCTGAATAAACAATAATAGTACTAAAATGTGTTTAATAAAAGAAAAATAACTGAGAAATGTGGGAACACACAGCAAAGGCACAGAATCCAGCCTTAGGATCCAACAAATTTTCTAGAGTGGGTAACACTCTTCAGTACCTTCTGCCATGCCAAATTTAAGGTTTTGATATTTGGGACAACACAGTGATTAAAAACAGATGTTATGCTCATGGATCTTGCAGACCATTTAGGGAAATAAAGTAGTAAGCAAGGAATTAAACCTCAGTTCATAGGGGATATACACCAAGCCCATGAAAACATACATCAAGCCCCAGTTTAAAGTGGAAGGATAAGAATGCCTTACCAAGGAAGGGAAACCCATATTCAGGCCCAAATTATCAGTAGACCTCTCTATTGAGGTGGGAGGGTAAGTAGAAGAGAAGAAAGGAAGACAGCTTATTGCAAACTCGGGAAGTAAGTGTCGTGAGAGAGCATGGCATTTCCAGGGGACTAAAAGTTGTATAAAACTTCTTCACGGCTGAGGTCTAAAATACAAGGCAATCTGGGGCTGGACTGGTAAACTGGTATGGTAGCTGGCAGGTTATCAATGACTCCTTGCACATTAGTTCAAGATGTTTGAACTATATTGTGAGGACAAAGACAGCTAAAGAAAGGTTTTTAAGAGATGAATAGCTTAGTCTGTACTTACTATTTTGACTTGTGTTTAAACTCGAGCTAGAATGTAGACCCCAGTTCTCCCTGATGTTCCTGCTTTGGGCTCACTACCACAGCCCTGCTCTTCATGCCACCTCTTCAGAAGGACTAATCATTTTTTTTAATACATTTAAAATGGAGAATCTTGTTGTAGTTTAGAAGTTCTATTTAGATAATTTCTCTGTGACAGTTTTCAGATACATAATAGGTAGGTAACCTTTAAGAAAGTTATTAGAGAGTTAGAAAAACCTGTGAAGAAGATATGGGCTAGGGTGACATCATTCCCAGGTCCCTAACTAGCACATTGGATGCTGAGCAATTACTGTAGAAAGGTTACAATAAAAAAAAACAGTATTAGCCACGTTTTTAGCTTTTATGAACTTGATGTTTTAACATCTGCCCTGTATGAATATACCAGACACTTTCTGGACGAGCCAATTATATGCTTGAGGTACCTCACCTTGGCCTCCATCCTCCCTCATCATCCCCCCTCCTCTGGAAGAGTCCTCCTTCTCCTCCTCCTGGGACTGCACCCTTCCAACACAAACCAACCAACCCCTAGTCTGCACTCCCCATCACCTCTCCTACCTGGCTCTCACAATCCAGACCACTACTAATCACCCCAGGTCCAAATACCAGAAAATAGGGGCATTCCCCACACCTCAGAGGTTCCTACAATTATTCAAACTAGCCAATCCTAAGCCTGCTTGCCCTACCTGACCTGGTCCTTCACAATAATAAAGGCTCTTGCCTGAACCTCCTCACTCCCTCTCTGCCTGTTACTGTTCCCAGTGGTTCCCCACATGTCCTCATCCAAGGCATGATGTGTACAATCCCTCTTGTGAAATCTATGAGCATAATCAACTATCTTTTCAACAACAATCATCTGCTGATCTATTGGCTTAACCTTCCCTAAATACTAATTAAAACATGTTCTCATTAGGAAGCTGGTAAATGTGTTCAGGGCTTAGTTTGTCAAAGTGCTTTTACACATGGAATCTCCTTTGATCATTTTGCTAATCCTCTGAGTAAAGCGATTCAGCTGTGACTCCTCCTATTTGCAGAGGAAGAAAGACACAAAACCATCAATTTGTCTAGAGTCACGTGGCTTTTTGGTGGCAGAGCCAGAACTGGAAGCCAGATGCCCTGATCTCATATGAGGCTCTGGGTACTGTGCCAGCCCTGGCTAACTCGTGAGCAGTCAGAAAGAACAAACAGGTTTTTTTGGTATGATTAGCCCCTGAAAATGGGAGCAAATTGGAGTATGGGGACATCTGAAATAGTGGCATGTCTATTAATCAAAATATGGCCTGAATGTCATAAATCAAATTAATTGGATAACAAATGGTTCCAAGTACAGTAAATTTTTAGGGCTGTATTAGTGAATGAAAATGATTCATAGGTAATTAATATCATCTAGGCATATAAATTCTGGATAAAAATTCTTTAACATGCTTGTTCTCTAAAATTGTTAAATTCTTACAGTACAGTGCTATTGATTTGATCCATTTCATGAGTAGAACCTTCATTGTTATATAATATAAAACTGTATGTATCATAAGAATAAATTTATCACTTACCACAAATTAATGAAGATTAGAAAGGATATTAGATATGATCTAATCCAATTTCTTCTTATCTTTACATAAAAAGGAACACCAATTTTTTTTTTCTGAACTTCTCTGTTCCTGTTGGTGATGGATTCAACCAAGCTGTGGTAGTCTGAACATTTGTTTGAAGTCTTCAGGCTGTCTCATTATTAGCATTATACTCCTCTACCTTCTGCCATGAAACTCTGTGATACCATCCTCTGGAGTGGACAGAGTATAGGATGCTATTCCCACTCATGTTGAGCTTGACCACATGACTTTCATTGACCAACACAATGAAGGAAGAAGTGTCAGTCTATCTATTCTGGGCTGAAGAATCAGCACATATCATGTGATTCTGCTCATCCTCTTACATTCCCATCATTCACCAAGAGAACATATCCGAGTCACTGGCCCAAAAAGGAGAGTGAGAAGAACTGTGGAAGAGAAATGAACACACCCCCTGGTCCAGAGGCAAACTTAATGGAGCTCCAGACAATCTGCCTAACTAAGAATGAGGAAAAATTAATATTTGTTGGTATAAGCTACTAAGTTTTGGGTGCTTTCCTAGGCGTTATTGTATCATTAGCTGACTCATACAGTAGGCCACCTATTTCCTGTCTTCTATGCCAAATTCTTTTGATTGCAAACATGGGAATTTTTATGAATTCTGTTTAGTTCTATATAATGTTTTCTAAAGAGCCATGTCATCCCTAGAAAATGAAATCCCATTTAGTATATTTTAGATTTCTTGATTTACTATCCAGGCAAATAAAATCTGCTAAGCACAAAGTCTCCTGGGAATAACCAAGAATCTTATGTGGAACTAAAAACAATCTTTTCTGTATCATTTTAGGCAAGAGCAGCTTGTTTATATGCTGAGTAGCACACTTGTCTACTTTGAGTTACTTGAGATCTAAGCCAGGCAACAAACCTCTTCCAAATTGCCTTTTCTTTTTTTTTTTTTTTCTTTCTTTCTTTCCTTCCTTTTCTTTTTCTTTTCTTTTCTTTTTTTTTCTTTGTGACAGAATCTCCCTCTGTAACCTGGGCTATCATGCAGTGGCATTATCATAGCTCACAGCAACCTCAAAATCACAGGCTCAAGTAATTCTCCTACCTCAGCCTCCTGAGTAGTTGGGACTATAGGTGTGTACTACCATGCCTGGCTAATTAAAAATTGTAGCAATAGGGTCTGTCTATGCCACTCTGGTCTCGAACTCCTTCTTGGCTCAAACAATCACTCCACTTCAGCCTCCCAAAGTGCTAGGGTTATAGGCATGAGCCACCAAACCAAGCCCCAAATTGCTTCAAACATAGCCTTTATGACTTTCCCCACTATTTTGGTTTCCTAATTATAATCCCCAACTTTAGAACACTTGAAAAGTCAGTCCCCTTAGAAAAAACAAACATTGCATATTAAAAACATTCCTGATAAATGTATGAAATGGTTGAATATGTCACATAAACAGATCTGTAAAGTGTCTTTTGCACCTCATTAGTAAATAGGGTTGTGCAAATTAAAAAGTCATTCTTCATCTATTACCTCAGTTGAGTTCATCAGGACAGGTAATATTGGACCATTTTGAGGGGAGAAAACTGAGACCAGGAGAACTTTGTTTCGGTCATTCAGGTCAGGCACCCAGGAATGGACTGCTCCAAACCCCATGTACTTTCCCAAATACTTCATTAATATCCCACATACGCAAGGAAGTTATGTGGGATAAAGAACATGGGGTAGCAAAAGGAGCATCTTGCTGTTCTTGGGGGTCAGTAACATTAAAAAGGGTCAGCAGTCCCAGTTCCCCTCCAGTGGCAAGATAATTACTTATACCCTATCACTTTAGCATTCCTTTTTCAGGGGGGTTAAGTGTTTGTTAAGGAGAAAAGAATCTACCTCAGGTTGTTAAATTGAAGGTCTTTTAAAAATATTTATGTAAGAACTGATTTTATTTTGTTTTGAAGTTATATTTTATATTTTCTAGGACAAAAGAATTATGATGGCTTTCTCTTCATTTCTCTCCAGCTTTCTATACATGCTCTGGTCAAAGTCAAGACAATAATCATTGAGAAGATACATGTCTAATACATAATCTTAATCATTATGAGACTTTCAGTTTTATCTACAAGGTTAGACTTAGAGTGAAGGAGCTCAGCAACTCATTACAGTTTACTTAAGATCTGAAAGATTAAAAAATTTGTTTTTCTATGGAAGATAACATAGTTTTCCATTTTACAATAGACAGGAAAGCATAAATTTTTGCATTCGGTTTTTCACTTTGATAACTTTTGTTTTCTTAAAGTATGGATCTAGTGCCTTGAACCTAATAGGCAGGGAACTGAAGAAATGAATATGGAAAACTAGCTCTCAGGGTGCTGTAGTAGCTAAAAGGGTAAATAGAGGCTGATAAAGTCACCAAGGGATTTACAAGAGCAAGACAATACTACACCTCTAGGGTTAGTGGGGCACTTTAAGGCGGAAGGATATCAGAGCCCTGTAACTGGAGCCACCTGCAAGACGCAGCAGCTAGAAGAAAAAGCATTGCCCTAAGACAGCAAAGACCAAAAAGGAGATACAACCCTCTGAGACTCCACCTAGCAACCCAAGGCGGGGGTGGGGTGGTGGTGGGGTTGCTTTTCCCCTATTCCTGTTCTACATTTTCCCACCAGTGCCACCTGGAGTCAAAGCTAGCTAACAAGAAGCAAGTGGCAAGAGCGCTGGGAAACAGAACTTTCACAGAGCTGTGCTCTGCTGTGCAGAGCAAAGCAGAGGGGGATAAGGTCAGGAATCCGAGATCTGAGACCATGCACTCAAGTAACAGACCCAGACCCTTCCTGGATTGCAAAAATTTCAGAGAAGCAAGTTTTAAAGGAGCACGTTTCTTAACTGAGAGTAATACCTGCTTTTCCAGGGAGTCATGGGAGCCTGACAAAGAGGAAGGAGAATGCTGAAGGTGGGACTGGGAGTAGAAGTGGAAAAGAAACCCCCTGAGACAGAGTGTGCAGCACGTCTAAGGACAAATTTTGAGTCCGTAGGCCCTTGTTGCTAATTGTTGTTATAGCAAGTCCTGTACTTAGGTCCTGTATCGTTGATCCAAGGTTATTTATCTCTTGAAAATCCTAACAGCCTTTCTCTCTCCCTCCACTTCCCAATGACGGGAAGCAAGTGAATGAACGTGTGCGTGGGTGTTTACAAGTGTATGTGCCTATGAACTCATCAGAATCCGTGTGTCACACGGTCACGGTGGGGGGCTTGGCCCAAGCCTCTCCCGGCTGTATCTGATCAATGAAGGCGACACAAAGCCCATGCATTGGTCCTGCGTGTCTGGCAGCTCCTGCAAAGTTGGACTCTAGTGTACAAAGAACACGCTAGCCAGGGGCATAGGGATGGAGTGGAAAAGTACTTCTGAAAAGACGTCTAATTTCTTTCAGCTGTCTCCCGTCAGCTGGCTGTTGGCATGCTTTCCTGTTTTCCATTTAGTACCTTTTACAATCCCATCTTCAAAGATGAGATGAGTGAGAATAGAGTTTTTAAAAAATGGATGTTGTACATCCATATTCATGAATACCCACAGAGAATACAGAAACTTATAAACACGCTTATAAAATGCAGCCACATATAAAATAGATACACATATATGCTTTAAAGAACAAAATTGATTACTTTTTACTTAATTAACTTTGATTTTTCTGTCTCATCTATTGGTGCCTACAGAAGAAAACAATAATAAATCATTTATAAAAATGGCCCAATCCTTTCTACTGGGAAATACAGTCAGACAGACTTTCTCATAAATTGTTTAGAATAATGCAAATCTCCAGTGAGTTTTCTCTGATATGTGTGTTTTAAAGAAGAAAATATCAACCACAGCCTTTGAAAGATGATGGGGGATTCACCAGGGGGAGGAGGAGGATATGTTGAAAAAATCTGTGCATTTTAACGACTAAGAATACAAAGTTCTTCCAAATATGCTTGCTAAAGAACACATACACTGTCTTTTTGGGGAAAGTAAACAAAACAAAAACAAATTATTAGGCCAAAGGCCAGAAACCATAAACAAAAATATTGATGACTATGAGTAAATGAATAACCAAATACGTGGATAAACAAATAAATGAACACATCCTCTTCCTTCTCCCTGGGCTTTCCAGAAGTTTTTCTATTACGTGAACCTCAGATTGTATTAATGCTGGGTCTCTCAAGCCAAATGTTGTGAAACACTGCCCTGCTCATCAACCAGAAAAGAGAGAGCTCTCCGAGCCCTAGCCCTTGTGAAATGCCTTGTCTTGGATAAGATGTACCCTGAACTCGTTATTCAAACATGAGTTGTTTCTTTTTTCTTCTAAGCAAATCAATTATTCAAATTAAAAATGCAAGGGAAATGCTTAACTTACCTAAGAGAAACAACGATCCTAAAGTATATAAAATATACTTTAAAAAAATACAGATGACATGCCAGTGCATTGCCATTCATTTGAATTTAGGGCCTCAGGGTCTCTTCTCTACTTTAATTTTACCATCATACCAGGCAATTTGCAGACATTTTTGTCTGTATCGGAAAGTTGTTCTTTATGAATTTCTGTTGAATAATGAGGTATGGTCCACTATATATTCACATTGTTTTAAGTATATGGAAAACATTGCATGCCATTCAACATTTTACAAGCTCACCTGAAAGCTGAATATTCTATAATGTTCATATATCTCACTGTATCGTAAATAGTTTCAAATCTAAGGTGGAAAATTCAAATTACTTTCATTTATCTCTTCATTGCAAACAACGCTGTGATGATGTAAACATACCAACTGGAAAAGCTCAAAGTATTGACATGATTAGTTTCTTTAAAAACATCCACACAAGTACAGTTACTGGGTCAAAGAATAAGCACAGAAGCCTTTCTGCATATATTTCCTGCTGACATCTAGAAAGTCCACCAGTATTTATTCTCATTAATGGTAGAAAAGCACTTGGTTATTTACTGAGCATTTTCTTTCTTTTTTGCATTTTTTTTTATTGTTTGGGATTCATCGAGGGTACAAAGAATTAGGTTACACTGATTGCGGTTGTTAAGATCCATCTCTCTTATTATTGTGTCCCACCCCAGCGGGACCCCCATCCTCCTTCCTCCTCCTTTCTCTCTCATCCCTCATTCCATTATCCCCCATCTTATATTAGATCATCTACTGCCTTCATATTAGAATTGAGTATACTGGATTCTTGCTTTGCCCTTCTTGTGATGCTTTACTAAGAAGAATGTGTTCAACCTCTATCCAGGTTAGTATAAAAGATGTAAAGTCTCCATATTTTTTGGCTGAATAGTATTCCGTGGTATACATATACTGTAGCTTGTTAATCCATTCCTAGGTTGGTGGGCATTTAGATTGTTTACATGTTTTGGCGATTATAAATTGAGGACATTAGTAAAAATGTCCTTATGGTATAATGATTTTTTTTTCTTCTGAGTAGATGCCTAGTAATGGGATTGCAGGATGAAATAGGAGGTCTAATTTGAGTTCTTTGAGGATTCTCCAAACTTCCTTCCAGAAAGGTTATATTAGTTTGCAGTTCCACCAGCAGTGTAAAAGTGTTCCCTTCTCTCCACATCCATGCCAGCATCTGCAGCTTTGAGATTTTGTGATGTGGGCCATTCTCACTAGGGTTAGGTGCTATCTCAGGGTGCTTTTGCTTTGCATTTCTCTGATGATCAGGGATGACGAGTAAATTTTCAAATGGTTGCTAGCCATTCATCTGTTTTTGACAGAGAAGGTTCTGTTTATATCTTTTGCCCAGAGATAGATGGGATTGTTTTCTCTTTTCCTTGAATCCTCTGTAGATTCTAGTGATCAACCCTCTGTCAGGTTGATACCCTGAAAATATCTTTTCACATTCTGAAGTTTGTCTTTTTGCTTTACTTGCTGTGTCCTTAGCTGTGCAGAAGCTTTCAGCTTAATTAAGTCCCATTTGTAAATTTTTCTTGCTGTTGCAATGGCCGTTGAAGTCTTTGTCATGACTGTGAGCATTTTCATTTACCATTTTAACCTTTTCAATATAATCTTGATTACTAATAAAATGTAACTTTTAATATATTTAATCATTATTTCCATATGCTGATTTGTGAATTCTTATTCATATTCTTTACCAATCACATCAGAACATAATAGTTGATATCAGGCTCTGTGCTGAGGACTTGGGATATACAGGTGAACAAGACAGCTGAAGACCAGGTCTGCATGAAGCCTACAGTTTCATGGGGAGGGAAGGTAGTAAACATGCCATCCTAGGTGCCCAGCTACTCGGGAGGCTAAGACCAGAGAATCGCCTAAGCCTAGGAGCTGGAGATTGCTGTGAGCTGTGATATCACAGCACTCTACGGAGGGCAATAAAGTGAAACTCTGTCTCTAAAACAAACAAACAAAACAAAACAAAACACAAAGCCATGCCATCCCAGGGTACTGAAGGCTGAAATTCTGACTTAAGGAAGCAAGGAAGGCCCAACTAATGATGAATAACCAATTGCTTTCTTTGATTTGCTTCCTTGATACTTTGTTTTTTAAGTGCTATTCATATATTTAAAAATGATTATTTCCTAAGGGATACATGTGGACAGTATTCTTAACTTTCTAGTATTTGTCTTTTGATTCTTTTGTTAATTTTTCTTTTGCTAAATTTAACTATTATGTCCCCTAAAACTTTGCTGTTGGTCATACTTAGAAAGATCTTCCATATGTGTGTATAACAATATTATAAAAATCTTTGCCAACATTGTTTTTCTGATTGTATGTATTATTTTTCATGTTTAAGTATATGAAATACATTTTATGATATAGAATGAGATAATGCTATAATGTTTTCTAAATTTTTGGTTTTAAAGATTTTTTTTAAACTTAAAATGTGGATGATTGACAATTGGATCATTTTTGATGCTCTATTCTTTTTTATATTCCATGAGTTAGGTAAATTTGGACTGTACTAAATTATTGTTATGCTTTCCTCCATAGTTTTCATTTGTGTGTGCCAGGGCCAATTATTTTTAGTTACCAAAATCTTGAATATTCTTTAACACATACGCACAATCTTCCTCTATACTTTTGTGTTTTGAAAACTGCTTGCATGTTCACAATGTAGGTATTTTACTTTGAATTTCCCTCATAATCTATATCAAATGAGGGAGAACATTTTCCCATATATGTTACTAGAGATTATATTCATTCTGATCAACTACCATTAGGAAGCTCAGCATTAATTGCTTTCTAATTAATATTCTACCTCTCTTCTTATACCACTTCTTGCTCATTTTCACATTTATCTAGGATTTTAGAGGCAAATGTAAATACTCAATAATTATAATGTATTATGCCTTTGATTTCTAGAATTAACCTTGCTACATTTGCCTTTTATTATCAGATTTACATTTGCTTTATTACAATTATACACTCATGAGATCTCTATTAGTCTTCATCTCATGGAGCACAAAGATACATTTTCCGCTCACTATTTCCAATGTGGTATATGCCTATTGGTTGTTTTATAATCCTGAATGCTAAAGAACATCTTGTTTCCCTCAGAGATGAGCGACATGGCTAAGCATGGAATGTTTTGGTTACAATAATTTCTCTTCAAAACTATAGATACATATTGCTTAAATTTTGGTATTTAGTAGTGCAAAAAATATATTTTAATATAATTTACAAATTGCTGATATTATTATCATTTGCCTTAAATAGCTCATTTTAGCTTTTTAAATGTCATTTTGACATTTAAAAAAATGAAAGCTTGCCTTTTGGTATTCCTTTCTTTTTTCCCAAAATTTCTTAGTACACGGTCATTTGTACACTAGATACAAGAATTTCTTCTATCTAAAAGGTTTTGCTTGCACAAATCTTAACTCACTGTTTCAACTCCATCTCTTTAGCTGCACTCTAGGAGTCTTATAAATTGTAGGGGTTCCTGTGTCTGAAGCTTATGTTTCTCATCTCTTCTCTAACCATGCTCATGACTATCTTTGACTGAACTGTAATATTTTCCCTATATATCTGTTCTTCATTACTTCTTCTTTTTTTGTTTTCTTTGAGACAGAGTCTCACTATGTCAAACCTGGGTAGAGTGCTATGACATCACAGCTCACAGCAACCTCAAACTTTTGGACGTAAGTGATTCTCTTGCCTCAGCCTCCCAAGCAGCTGGGACCATAGGCGCCTGCCACAGTGCCTGGCTATTTTCTGGTTGCAGTCATCATTGTTGTTTGGTAGGCCCTGGCTGGGTTTGAACCTGCTAGCTGTGGTGTACGTGGTCGGCGCCCTACTCACTGAGCTACAGCGCCAATCCTTCATTACTTCTTAATATGGCAAATAAGATTGTATTTATAAGCAAATCATTGTGATCTCCTAGTATTCCTTCTATCTGATTATCAGGATTCTTTACTCTGCCTCTTGAATCTTTATATAAAGATAAAAATTGTCTAATTTTTTTCCTCTTTTTAAAGGAAATATTTGTCAGAGTGACTATATTTCCAAATCTTTATAGATCTCCTTGGATTGTATTACAATTTCTTTCTTCTTTTATATTTAAATATAGAAAAGAGGTTCATTGGCTAATGATTTCACAGGTTGTGTAAGAAGCATAGTGCCAGCTTCTGCTTCTGGTGAAGGGAAACTTAAGGGTACACAGATCATGTGGTGAGGTGGCAGAGGAGGTGCCAGGTTCTTTTTAGAATCAGCTCTGCTGAGAACTAATAATAAAACGAGAACGCCCTTCCTTATCAGGAGGGATCTGCTGCCTCCTAACCCAAACACCTCTCACTAGTCCCACCTCCAACACTGGGGTCAGATTTTAATGTGACCCCTGGAGGATCAATATCCAAACCATAACGGTCTCCTTCCACTGGATCGTTAACTTTATAAATCAATCCGAAGAGCAGGATGCAGGAAAAGGGTCCACCAGGTAGCAGTGTAAGTAGATACCTTTTTCTTCTTTAAACATCCCTAGAGTATGGATTGCAGTACCTCTACATACCAGTAGGTGTGTGGAATTTTCTCTGTTTTTCTGAGAGGAGTGTTTATCTGTTCTAACACAGGCCTGCTACTGGATCAGCGTTCTTTGCTTCACCCCTGAGGGTCAATCCCACAGCAGTCACTTGCTGTGGGATCCAGACAGGAGCTTTCTGCTGAATGGAGTTGATTCCTCAGAAATGTGCATTCCAGCCCATGCTTCTTAGCCAAGACAAACATCAGCTCTTGGCAGAAGAGGCTTTGCCTTGTTGAGTTGGTTTTCTCTCTGCCACCTGCTTGATAGTTATTCCTCTGGGAAGAAGTTCTTCTGCAAAAGGAGAACTTTCTCTTTTTGCCAACACCATTTCTAAGGAAGTTCGGTTCCCTAAGTTTTCTGCCAGCTGACAGGGATAACCCTGGAGTCTGCTTTCTCTATTCCACATTAGAGGTACCATGAGGTTTTGACATGGTTTTCTTTGAGTACCCTGCTTTTTAATAAGGAGAAATTTGAAGCCCTTTGGCACATTATCAAGCAGAAATACTTTACAGCTTTTGTATGGGAATAGTGTTATCTTCCAGAGAATATGCAGGTTTCCCTCCATTTTTCCCATATTTCAGGTCAATTCCATTGAATTTATAGGAATAATAACTTGGTTATCTTTGTTACATTTTCCAGAATAAAAAGAAGTCTATAATCTACTGATGGTAAGAGAACTGCATTTATTAAAAAGAGTGCAGCGAGCACACATCACATTTTCCAATAATTTCAATGAGATGTTGCCCTGAAATAATATGAATTTATGAAGGTTAACAATAAGGACTCATTATTCTTAGCAGTGCCTGGACAGTAATCACTTTACAGATGAAAGAATAATAAATGCTCAATCATCTCATATTTATGAAACAGCTATGACGTGCCTTACTCATGGCAAGTGAATGGAATATGAATAAGTAAAATACAAAGTCATATTCCTTGCTTGCAATTTATTAATTATCTAATTATAGGAAAGCAATATGTTTAATGGAATAGTTGATGGGAAATAGTATATTATTAGATTGTTAAATTTATTTAGATTGATAAAATGTGTAAGTTAGAATATAATTATTTTAAGTAGTGAAATTTTCAGGGAAAGTGGGACTTCCCAAGGGATTAGTAAGATTAAAGATAGGTTAGAATAAAAGGAAAATTCCACTTGGTGGAAAGTTTAATAATAACAATAATTATTATAACAACAATCACTACAACTTACTATTTCCCAAGCACTTTATTGGCATCATTTCATTAATCTTCTCAACCCTCTTTTGAGCTAACAATAGTCCCAACTTACCTGGGGAGAAATTATGGTTTAGTGGATAATGCTTTCTGGATTTGAATATAAGCTATCTAGATGCCATAGTATACAAGTTTAACCACTAAATCTTACTCCATAAGCTCAAAGAGTCATTGTTTAGAACTAAGAGTTCATGGGTTCAGTGAAAAAATGGAACTAGTAGGTTCCTATGGGAGGATGTTTCAGAACATCATTTTATCAACAGGATTAGGACTTAAGAAGACCTGAATATCAGTCATTCACATGTGCAGGGTATGCAGTAAGCCTGAGTTGGTAGTTTGCCAAGTATTTTCTATTATTGATACAACATTACTCTTTGTATTTTACCTCTTAGGAAATTTCCATTGCTTTTCTTGTGTAGGGCAGAGCCAGGGAAGAACTTAAAAACATGAAGAAGCTGACTTTGATGTTGTTTTCCTCCTTAGTAATATTATGGGAAGAAGGTGAATGGAGTGTCCCTTAGGGCATGACTTTGGCCTAGATTTGGAGAACTAGAAATAATGAGGAGTTGAGATTGAGAATACTCCCTACACATTTGAAATGAACTTTCTTGACATTTAGTGTCTTTATAAACAGACTAAAGGGAATTGGGAAGAATTTATTTTTATTGTTCTTACTCCCAGTGGTTTAGAATTAGCTTAACATTTTATAACTGAGTTTTTGAATGCTACATTAGGGACTGAGCCATGCCTCGGTTCTCAAGGAGGTTTTAAATTCCAAGAATTCTGAGTGAAATAGAAGTTTGCATGAGTCATTTGACTCTCTTAAGAAATGTCACAAGTCAAAATGTGTTTAAATGGATCTGATGGCGCTTGCATAATCTTTCTGCACCATTCCTCTCTCACCTGTAATCTAATTGGTCAGTTTTTTCCTCTGATTTAAGCTTCTACGTGTTCACAGCTCCTGGAGCTACCAGTGAAAGCATTATATATCTACTTATGTTTTTAGGTTGGGAAAATAGACAATAATCCCTTATATTGACAGATTTTGTTGTGAAATTACTCCTAAAATCATCTCTCCTCTACAAAGGGAAGTATCAGTAAATTTTAAATAATTAATAGTTACTGGAATACAAGCAGTGTTGTTTCTTCTAGTCCTTTTAGACATATTCATGTGAGTTTACCAAGTTGAGTGTTTATTCCACTTAGGTTCATAGAATAGCAGGTAAGTTACTGAGTAGAAAGGCTAATTTCTTCCTCATTTTGGCTTCTTGCTATGCCATGCTGATCTCTAGTTACTTCTCATGCTGGAAATCTTTCTGATGCTGACTCCTAAAAATTGTCTTCTCTGATTTTTCTCATTTCTTTCTAACTGTGCTTTACATGTAGCACAGTTCAACTATAAAGGCTGATGGGTGAAAAGCTAGCTTTACAAATCCCTACCCATTCTATTAAAGGCCATGTCACTTAGGAAGCAGGTGGCATCTTTCTGGCACCATTTCCAAATGATATTTTCCTTTCTGGTATTCAATACTAGATGATTTTCTGTCCTCATTTCAAAGCTTATTTCCTAGAAGATTTATCATACAGCCTAATATTAAGGCATATATTCTAGGGACATTTTCTGTGACCAGGTTTATGAAACTGATTTTTCCAAATCCTAATAAATGTAGCACAGGTCAAGAATATAAAATTAATGTAAAGTTAAAATAAAAAGAACACTTTCAGCTAAGAGCAATGAGCAAGAGGAGGAATCTTCTTTTAAACCTTCCTAAACACTACCAGTGTCAGTTTCATCAAATAAACCCTTTTGGCCATCTTAATTTAATTATTTTAATTTGTCCTAAATCCTGTAACACTTATTTTTATCTCTTTTGCAGTACTTGTTTTATATTTTTATATTGCCTTTACTCATATGTTTTCTCCTAGAACAAAAGTTTCTTAATAAAAGAGCTACAACTAATATTCATTCATTCTCTAAAGCTACCAATGTCTCTTTTCCCCCAGGCTAAAACATATGGTCAAATACTTTAGAAAAACACTCTCAAGAAGGTCCCTAAGTCTTTCCACACTTGGAACATGTTAACAATTCATTTTTGTCTCTTCATATGAGAAATTCTCCTAGTAGTCCCAGAGTAAACAATTTAATTATTCTGAGGGACTCTTTTCTTTTTTTTTTATTAATAGGTCATATCATGTGATTCTTCACAGTGCAACAAAAAACACTGACTTATTCCTATCTCAAAACCTTCATTTTTCCAAGAAGTTCCAAGCCTTTCTACTCTCTTCCAAGTTTCTCTATCAATAATCCTCTTAATTTTAGTCACTTGGGCTTCAATTTCTCAGGAAATAAGAGCTGTTAGGAAAAAGGCTTTCTATCTCCTCCATTGTCTCCAATCTACATGTCTATGCATTTTCTTGTTTGAATAAAAGAGTCCACTCTATGCTTTTGTTTTGTTTTGTTTTGCTTTGTTTTATAGAGCATTTCTCTATGTGTGGCTTTGATCCTATTTATTAAAATTTTCTTTCATATGTTTTTCACTGAACATCATATTTTTCTCATTAATTCTCCTCTATCATTCATATTGTTTGACAAAGTGTTTAAGACATCCACAGTTTAATGAAACAATTGCCTCAACTCCACTCCTCACTTAAGCTTCATTCTTCATTCCTCCAATGATAAAGAGAGGATTATGGTTTTATTCCATCCTTTTACCTCCAAATCTATACATCAACTTTCTACCCCTACACAGTCCAACTGAAACTGCTCTAACAAAAGGTCACCAGAAATCTGCTTATGTCAAATCTTGTGACTTTCTTTTCAGGCCCCTTCTTTCTAGACTTGAGAGAACTTTGAGAATTTAACCCTATGGCCCCTCTGCATTTTGAAATTTGTAAAGGCTTTAAGAAATCACCCTACTCTTGTCTCTTTTTACTCTTTGATTACCTTCTTTTCCTCTTTTACTAATTATGGCATTGATGTTAATGTGTTCTAGGATCCTATCTTTGTCCTTCTTCACTGGCCTTAATGGTAACTGAGATCTTTGAATTCAATCAGTGCCTGGATTACAGCTTGTAAAAGAATTTATATCACAGGCAGATAGTAGAATAAATCATGGAAGTGGGTAATCCTTTCTCATACTTGTTCATGAACGTGAGGCTTGACATTTAGAAAGGTTGATAACTCTCCCACTAACAGATAGCAGACCTGGGATTAGTGTTTAAGCTTGCTGATTCTCCAATCTATTCAAAAATTTTCCATGGACAATTTTATTCACATCAATGATGATAATTTTTACCTTTATGTTTCTAAGATTGTATCTATACCATCATATCAGTTTTTCTACATGCTCTATAGATCTTGGGTTCCACCCAATTTTCTTAAGTCATTTTTGGTTGCACAGGGTTCTGGCAGGATCATGTTATGACCTGAGATTCATGATTCTTTTCCGTGCTCCTGCTTTACTCTGTGCCATAGAAATCCCTATATGTGTCCAACAAGGCAAACTCCCAGACCTAAGCTATTCCTCATTTTCTGGGTCTAATTCTTCATATATATATATATATATATTGTTTCTGTCATCCCCTGACTTTCACATACAAAATTAATTTTTCATACACCAGTATGCCATAACAAATTTACTAAACATAGCACCATTATAATATTTAACACATGACACTAGAGTTTGTTTGCTTGACACATAATATCTTTCTCAATAAATAAATGATAAATTATGTTACTTTATAATTGCCTTTTTAGAAGTCAGTGTACCTTGTTCATGGAGTGAGTTCTGTAATCATTTCTCAAATAAACAAAATAAATGAATATTTGCCAAAAATTCCATCTTAGAAATAATAATTTTAGAGTTGCCATGTGATCTTTGTGCATTTCAAGCTATTGTCAACAGCTAAATTAAGACCTCTGGGATATAGTTCTATGATGTCAGAATTCTGCCTTGATACTTTTTTTGCCATGTCAGAATTCATCTGCTAAAGATAAGCATAAATATTATCTAAATGAGAAAGAATAAATTGAATAAGTATATGCTATAAATAAATTATTAAATCAATAAATACTATTTATAAATCTTTTCTTTTTCTTATTTTTTTTTTTTTTTGAGACAAAGCCTCAAGCTGTCGACCTCTGGGTGGAGTGCCGTGGCATCACAGCTCACAGCAACCTCCAACTCCTGGGCTCAAGCGAGTCTCCTGCCTCCGCCTCCCAAGTAGATGGGACCACAGGCACCCGTCACAACGCCCACCTATTTTTTCATTGCAGCCATCATTGTTGTTTGGCGAGCCTGGGCTGGATTCGAACCCGCCACCTTAGGTGTATGTGGCTAGCGCCTTAGCCACTACAGCCACAGGCACTGAGCCAATCTTTTCTTTTCCATTTCTGCATATACAATTCCTACCTAGCTTGTAAAGAAAAACAGTACAAAAGTCATCCTTTCCAGGAATCTTTCCAAATTATTTACTTGTAAAAACATATTGTTTTTTGTAAACTATTCAAGCTCTTTGTATGTATCTCTCCCGTTTTTTTTTAATCTTTCATGTGATTATATCAGTATGTAAGATACCTGAGGATAAGGTGTTCTCACTGTTCATTAGTATGCCTTATGCTTAGAACATATTTGTTTTTCACATTAGGTACAAAGTAAAAATAGCCCACATGTGGCTAATAATAAACTCTTCTTTAAATAATTAATCTTAAAAATAAAATTGACAAGCTACGACTCATTAAATCAAGCCAAGAAATTATCAATTAATTGTTAACATTGTGTTCAGCCCCATGTATAGGTTCTATGAGTGATATAGGGAAAAAAATGTGATTGTGCTTCTTATAGCTTTTTAAAAATAGTTGCAGAGACTGACTTTTACAAATGAATCTGGAGAGCTGTATGTAATCAAGTGAGTGATTTTTTCCAATTACATCATGACCATTTATGTGATGGAGGAAGATTCCTTCTCAAGTTCTTAATTGTGTCCAATAATTCTGAACTTAAACAGCTGGAAGTGAACAGTTTGACTGACAATAGTCAGTGGAAACTCATGCTTGGGAATGAGTTCAAAGCACTATGATTACCAAGAGTGAGATTGTCAAAATCAAGTACAGTCCATGGAGAAAAAGCTCTCATCAAGAAGACTATCTAGACAGGGATTGGAGATGAATCAACGTAATTGAAGATTCAAGCTGTGAAACTGGAAGCTATTTGGGTGAGGTTTGATGCTGAGGTCACTATTGAACGTAATGGCTTTGTATTCCTAAAAGTAACCACCAGGCAAGATTTAGGAACAATTTGTCCCACTCCAGGAATAGTGTCAATCTAAAGTGCCTATGTGTCCAAAATTCATCCACTAACCTCCTTC
Organism: Otolemur garnettii; assembly: GCF_000181295.1. Taxonomy (NCBI): domain Eukaryota; kingdom Metazoa; phylum Chordata; class Mammalia; order Primates; family Galagidae; genus Otolemur; species Otolemur garnettii. Next base: position 8,713,649 of record NW_003852407.1, read on the forward strand.
CTGATTTCAAAAACATTTAGCTCTTGACCCTGCAGTTTTCTTAAGTGAGTTTTGTTTGAACCCAAAATTCAGAAAGCACTGATTGACCTTTGAGATTTTGGTTAGAGAATTTCTGTATTCATTTTTAAAATATAAATGTGTGAGTTGTAAGTATTTGTTTAAAATGGCACTTGTCCAGTGATGCAACCTTACACAGTGTTATCTAAAATACGTATGAAGATAAAGGTTAAAAGTTCAAAAAGGAGTAAAAATGTTTTCTAAATACTAAAAATTTCTTTCCAAAATCTGGTAAACATTAATTTTTATTATGAATCTGATGCATATGGATTATTAAAAACAATGCTTCTCCTTGTGAAAAAATTTGAAATTTCTTCTATACAGAAGAAGTTTACACCCTGGTTCATGCCTGGCTCTTAGACTAATCCTAGACTTGAAAGACATAGTCTGTACTAACCACAAAACAGAATAAATGCCATTCAACTATGTCTATACAGGTGCTTCCTTTAGATATTACTTAGAAAAACCTCACTTGTACCAAATTAAAAATCTTTAGTGATTAACTGTCACCTGAGCAATTTAAGAGCACCTCAGGTGATTTAAGAAAATACTTATGTACTATTACTAGACAATAGATTAATATGTTCACCTTAAAAAGGTGTTTACTTTTTAAGACACTTATTTGCATGTTTTGCAAAACTATTATAGTAATTTTGTTGGGGCAGGATATTTTACTGTTACTTATAAGAAACAATTCTTAATATTAAACAATCCTATGATGTCTGTGTTGTGAGAATGTCCCCAGATATGTGTGAAACACAGTCTGCATAACTTTTCTTGGCAGCTATATCTGACATTTGCAACACAAACCTTTTGGGTGGTTGTGACTCATTAAAATACAAAAATAGCCAAAACATTTAATATATGAGTTGCTAGCAACATCACTGTGATATCACTGAGGTCATGTGTGATTTTTTCCCCCAACTCCTTCCTCTGATTTAAATTGCTATGACATTACTAATAACATCCTAGCACATCACATTTTCAGTGCTATGTACAAATAATTTTCCCATGTAAATGTCAATTTTACAGGTCAAAAATATCAATTGTCAAAAATTGCATGTGGTTTAATAACAGTGGTCTTATATTTTTAAAAATAGATGGTTATTTTACTAGGGGGTTATGCTTAATTCTTTCAGATTATTATATGAATGGTTCATTTAAAATAGTGTGTCTAGATGAACAGAGCTTCCAGAGAAGATAGAGTGGATATACTTCTCCCTATTTCTCTCAGTAAGTACAACTTAAAATCTTGGATATTGTATATAAAATGGAACTAAATTTAAAATGCTATGTACCCCACCAAGTGAATGGATCCCCTCTTGGCTTTCTTGCAGAAGACTGCTAGATTTGAAAAGCAAAGTCATTAAAATCTTATATTTTAAAATGAATATATATTTAAATCTGTGTCATTCTTATGTACTAATAACAGCAAAATTGAGAGACAAATTAATAACTCAATAACACTTATAACAGCATAGAAAGGAAAGTACCTAGGAATATACTTAAGAGCATGAATAGTCAAAGCAATTGTAAGCAAAAAGAACAAATTTAGAGTCATTACATTACCTGACTTCAAATTATATTACAAAGCTATAGTCACCAAAGCAGTGTGGTATTTGTATAAAAGCAGACACATATATCAATGAAATAGAATAGGAAACCCAGAAATAAAACTAAATACAATAGAATCTTTGTAGGTTACCACTTCCCTACATTGACCACCTCCTTACGATGGCCTAATTTTCATAGACCAGACATGCATCGAGCATATATATCACTACATTAGGCCTAGATCTTTCTGTTAACCACCTCCCTATATTGACCACCTTATTATATCCTTTGGTCAACTTACAGATGTTCTACTATAGCTGCAACCACTAATTTTCACCAAAGCAGATAAAAACAAACACTGGAGAAAAGATACTCTAGTTAATAAATGGTGCTGGGAAAATTGGAAAGCCATATGCATAAGGATATCAAACAAACTAATATAAATAAATAATAGCTCCATTAAAAAAAGTGGACAAAACATAACAAATTTTTTTTCAAAGAAGATATAAATTTGTCTAATAAACGTGAAAAAAATGCCTAAAATTACTAATTACACAGAAATGCAAATTAAAGCCATAATGAGATATTACCTTACCCTTGTCAGAATGGCCATTATTAAAGTCAAAAAATAATAGATGCTGGCATGGATGTGTTGAAAAGGGAACACTTACACAGTGTCAGTTGGACACTAAATTAGAACACAACCTCTATGGAGAACAGTGTAGAGAGTCCTAAATGGACTAAAAGTAGACCTACCATTGGTACAGCAATCCCACTATTGGTACCTACCCACAGAAAAAGAAGTAATTATTTTACAAAAAGATACATGCACCTTAATGTTTACTGCAGTGCAATTCATAATCACACATATAAGGAATCAGCTATGTTCCCATCAACTGAGGAGTAGCTAAATAAAATGTGGTAGGATTACATTCAGCTCTATAAAGGAATGAAATAATTATCTTCTGCACCAAATTGTATAAAACTGGAAACCATTATCCTAAATGTAGTCTTTCAGGAATGGAAAATCAAATATTATATGTTCTCACTTATAAGGGGGAGATAAATGATGGGTGCATATAAGTGAACAATTGGAATAATGGACATCAGTAATTAAGGAGGCAGAGAGGGTGAGAGTAGAGTGAGGGATCAAAAACTACTTCTGGGTACAATGCATAATTTGAGGAATGAGTATACTAAAATCCCTGATTTCACCACAGTACAATTCAATACAAATGACAGAAACCATTTATACCTTCTACATCTTTTGAAAGAAATAAAAAGAACTCCTAAAAATCAACCATATAAAAAGCAATACAAACAACACAATTCAAAAATGGGCGAGGGACTTTAGCAGACATTTTTCCTTAAAATATATGAAAATTAGACTATTTTCAACCTCACTATCATTAGAGAAATGTAAATCAAAACCTCAAGGAGATACCCAACTCCCACCCATTAGGATGGATATTACTATAAAACAAAACAAAACAAAAGAGTAGCCAAGGATAGAGAAAATGGAACTCTTGGGCACTGTTGGTAGGAATGTAAAATGTTGCGACTGGTACAAGAAATTGTATGGCAATTCCTCAAAATATTAGAAGTAACTGCCAGATAACACAGCCATTCCACTTCAGGGCATATGGAAATGAATTAAAATCAGAGTCTCAAAACAGATATTTACACACACAGGTTCATAGCAGCATTATTCATGATATCCCAAATGTGGAAGCAATGAAATGTCTATGGACGGATTAACTGATAAAAAAAAAAAAAAAAACGTGGTCTATACATCCAATGGAATATCATTCAGCCTTAAAAAGAAAATTCTGACACATGGTACATACAATATGGATGAACCTTGAGAACATTATGCTAAGTGCAATAAACTAGTCAAAAATAAACTAGTCCTCTTATATGAGTGACCCAAATGTAATCAAACACATAGAGCTAGAAAACAGGATGGTGGTTGCTAGGGGAGTGGTGTGAGAACAGAAGGGAATGGGAAACAGTTGTTTAATGAGCACAGAGCTTCAGCTTTGCAAGGTGACAAGAGCTCTGATGACTGGTTGCACAGCAAGGTGAGTATATTTAACACCACTGAACTGTACATTTAAAATTGTTACAATAGTAAACTGTATGCAGCAATTGAAAGAAAAAATAAACTCTTTAAAATTATTTTTACAGAGTTTAGGGTATTTTCATTAACAAAACAAATATAAAAAGACTCTGAGAGGTAGAGAAAAAGGAAGAACAGTTACTGACCTGAGGTCACTAAAATCAACATGGTGGTATAATTCCCTGGGTTTGATTTTTGTTTCATAAAACTCAGACTTAGAACTGAACAATGGAGCAACCCCCAAACTCCAAAGGATGCAGACCAAAAGGAACATCAAAACAAGCTCCAACACTATCCTGAATACTCAGCTAAAGATCAGGAAAAGAGCAGACAAAATTTTAGACAGTAATCACACTACTTTAGCCAAATACCATAGAAAAAAAGCTGTAGACCCTGCCACACTCATTCCAACAAAAGCCTAGTGGGAAACCTGGAATTCCACACTCACTGGGCTGTGAAGAGGCACCTTAACCTCCTCCACACTCTTACTACTAGAGTAATGTTAGAGAAGGCAGTAGGAAAATAGGGAGTCAGCACTTTCATCCCCATTGATGAGGAGTCATGGAGAGAGAAAGAACAAGGCCCACTGCTCCTCCAAGTCAGCCAAGTATGAGTGGAGACTGAGCAGGTATATCTGCCCAACAGTGATTAGAGACCATCCTTCCTTACCCCCTCCTGGCAGTATTGAACCAAAACTTCCTGCCCTTTTTTCCACAGGAGCAGTTTCAGAAGAAGCCAGCTAAAACAGAGATCTAAATAGAGTTAGAGTCCAACATATGCTAAATGTACAAATTTCAATGAAAAATCACTAGTCATACTGAGAACTAGTCAAATCTCAAAATGAATGAAAACTGACAATCCGCAAACAACACCAAAATGGCAGCAATCTCAGAATCATCTGAGAAAAATTTTGAAGAAGTCACATTTGAAACAAAGAAAACTAGGAAATGTCATCAAAGAAACGGAATATATAAAGAACAAAATTGTATTTTAGAACTTAAAAATACAGTAACTCAAAGAGAATGCTCACTATATATACTCAGTAGTAGAGAGGACATGACAGAAAATAATCAATGAGCTTGAAGACAAAACAGAATAGAAAGTTCTCAGTCTGTACAATGGAAAGACAATAGACTTCAATAAAAAAACTGTGTAATATTTTAGAATTTATTTTTTTCATTTAATGGTCTTATTATGAAGATTTCTTGCCCATGTTATCTGTCTCTCTGTGTCATTTGTTATGAATTCTATGTAATAAACCATTGTAAATATCAAAAAAAAGAGAGAGAGAGAAAAGAAAGAAAGAAACCAAGACTTCCTTGAGTGACTGTCTCAATATATCAGTCCTTTGATCATCAGAGTCTCAGGGGAGGGGAAGGAAAGAGGGCTAAAAAATTATTAAAGAAATAACAATAGCAAACGTGTTAAATTTGGCAAAAGAACATTAGGAACATATTGAAGCAGCTAAGAGTTCAAACTAGATAAACTCAAAGAGACCCATGCCAAGATGCATCACAGACAAATTCCAAAAAGTAAAGATGAAGAAAAGTCCTGGAAGCAGAGAGAGAAAAGTGACACCTTACTTACAGGGAAAACAACAACAACAAAAACTTGAATGGCAGCATAGTTTTCCTGTGAAACCATGCGCTGCACAAAGAAGTGACACATTTTTCAATGCTAAAATAAACATATGAAATCTGACAACCCTGAACTTCAAATCCAGTGAAGATAATTCTTTGAGGTTAAAGCAGAAATCAATATAATCGTAGTAAAAGGAAAAAGAATTTTTCATCAGCAGGTCTATCATAAATAAATGGGTAAAATTTTTCTCTAAACAAAACAAAATGATTAAAATAAAAAAGAATCTTGAATAACCAAAAAAAAAAAAAAAAAGGAAAACAGAAGTAAAAACATGGGAAATATAATATATTATCCTTCTCACCTTTGCTGCTATTATTAAAGGGGCAAGTGGAACTATTTGCCAGTGTCTTAGGAGGTCTGGGGCTTTGCCCCCATTACTGTGGCAATGTGAGACCACCTACAAGTGCCCTATTTATAAAATGGGAGCAGGAAAGGCCAAGGACTTTGCTGCGGTAGCTACTGTGGCTGCTGTTATCAGTAGAACAAACCAGTCACCAGACCGTGTTGGAGCAGGGACCCTGCTGCTGCCAGTGGGTCAAATGCTCACAGGGGCTGCACTGAGGAGCCAGGGCTTGGGCTTCATTCTAGGTCACCACTGAACTTCCCATTCTCTAGTTCTGTAGCCCAGAGAGGATGGGCTTACCTTAGACTTTTTTTGGCAGCCCAGCTTACAGGTCTCTTCAGCATCTAGTCAGGGAGAACATGGGAAATAAAATAAAAAGAAAACCCAGAGAACTCATCACTCTGTCTCAGGCCCCTGCGTCGTTGGTCAGTTCTCTTTTCCAGCTTTCAATCTTTCCTTCAATGTCTGTTGACAGTGTCTAGGAAAGCAGGAAAAAGTGAGTCAACTTCATCTTGTTTCACAAAAGAAGATCTCACAATATTAACATTATTATTTTGGGCTGTGTTTTTTTTTTTTTTTTTTTTTTTACGTTTTATTTGTAGGTTTTATCAAGGACACATTTATTTTAGGAAACCTTCTGGACTTCTGCATTTGGTTTGTTTCCCTCCTATGAGCACCCAGGGTGCACTATCCTTGAATAAATAGCTCATCTCTGAATAGCCCCTAGACAAGCTGCCATAACATTATGAAAATATAACTCTGTGAAGTGAGGGGTTATGCTGGGCTCAATGCCTTGTGGTAAGAGATCAACAAATGTTACTGAACAAATGAGTGAATGGTTGAATGAGTAAAGGAAAAATTGTCATATTCTCAAATGTATACTGTGTGGCAGTGAAGACTGTGTCTCGTTTATCTAACTGCCAACGTTGCATGCAAGTTTTACTATGCCTTGATACCAAATTCTTAACTGGAGATTTTTGAGATCCTTTCATACTACCTAATGTGTTGTTTGTGTTGTTTTTACTGTTCATGTAAATTAATAAAATTAAGACAATGATTGGCAGAATTTGACCTAGCCAAATTATTAAACTGACAATATAGCATCATATTAATAATATCAATAGTTTATTGCTCCAATTATCCAAGAACACTGTATAAAAATGCTCTTCAAGGCTGGGCGCCCATAGTATAGTGGTTACGGTGCCATCCACATACACTGAGGCTGGCGGATTCGAACCCAGCTCAGGCCAGCTAAGCAACAATGACAACTGCAACCTAAAAATAGCCCAGCGTTGTGGTGGGCACTTCTAGTCCCAGCTATTTGAGAAACTGAAGCGAGAGAATTGTGTAAGCCCAAGAATTGGAGGTTCCCGTGAACTGTGATGCCATGGCACTCAACCGAAAGTGACATAGTGAGACACTGTCTCCAGAAAAAAAAAAAAAAAAGATGCTTTGCAAGTGATGTGTTGTGACATTATGTTCTAGTTGCTTCTGAATAAAATTTGATAGATATTTTAAGAAGTTGTTGTCTTTTTTCTCTGTTTCTAGCTTTCTTTTTGCACATCTCATGTTCTTCTGTGTCATCCATAATTGAAAATTTATATTGCAACTCACATAAATTGAGGTGTTTTTTTTTTTTTTTTTCCTGCAACCTCACAAAGTTTCAGATTTTCCATGCAGAACAATAAGGTATGGAGAAACACTGGCTTGGGCACAAATACTGGAAAAGCCTGATATTAAGAAAATACCTACATGTATATACTTTGAGAAATGTTGGTTATTTATGGCTTAGGAAATGGATTGCTTTTATTTCATATTCCATTGTATGTTTTTCTTCTTGCCTTTTACGTTCTCCTCTGCCTCCTGTCATCTTCATCCCTGCTGTCTCCTTTAGTTATGGCTAAGGTAGATCAACTCAAATGTCTTAAATATATTTTGGAGGTTTAAATAAGCATTAAAAATTCAGTTTCTGTCACTTCCTACAACTCAATGAACTTGACGATACTCTCCATATTTCACTATCAAGTATTCCAGCGTCTATATCAGTGGTTCTCAATCTTCCTAATGCCGCAGCCCTTTAATTCAGTTCCTGTGGGTCGCGCCCCACAGGTTGAGACATGCTGGACTATATCAGCTGACCTTCGACTGTTCGAGCATTTCATGCTTGGCCTCAAGTGTGAGCATCATTATTCAATATAATTATTCTGATATTGTTTCAGGGAGGAAGTTGTATCTCTGATAAATATGACTTCTTTGATGTCACCTGATATAGAGTAGTTATTTGAATCATAAGAAATTTCCACTTAAACAAGATACAAATATTTCACTGGCAAGATTTTGGGTTAGTTTATCCAAAGGGAAAATTGAAAAGTAAGTACTTCAGAGACAGCACTTGAAGAAGTAGTGACGAAATTTTATCTAGTTCCCAAATCCCCATGGCAGAATTGTGACTGTCTAGATCCCAGAATTTGTCTTCTCCCCCCACTTAAGCCCACAACCACCACCTGTCAGTCACACTCTGTGGTCTGGTGTACTAATACATGCCTCTCACATAAGCAGTAAACTCAAAGATGAAACTCTGTTTTAAGAAGGCCAAGGTTTAAAGTATATTGGTATAATAATGACTCTCCATGAGTTTTCTGTATGTATTGTGTTTAATGATAATGAATTATTAATCAATATTGCATATAATGAACAGTAATGATAAATATAATATGTTTTACCCTTTAAATGAATATGGTATTATTATAACAGCATTATCATTTCTGCAGCAATATTATTTCACCATAGACTTCATCACTGATGATAATTATATGATTCTCTGTGAAAAGCCACACCTACTCATCATATTCCAATTAGAATAAATACTAGAAATTATTTTATCCTCTGTAAAAAATAACAGCTGAGCCATATAGAAATAATGTTTTTATAAGATGATCAATAAGTATAGTTTGTCCATCATCTCACATCATACTTCAATGAGTTTGCTCACAAATGACAATTGATTCATTCCATATACTTTATAGCCATGTTCCCTGCCCAATGTCATTTCACTATATTTTTATTCATGGTAATTTAATAATCACTAACTATAGCTTTATGAGGCAGAAAGAGTAAGGTGTTATCTTAGTCTCATATTATCACAAGAAGGAAGATTGAATAATAGGTCCAGTGGCAAGTCCTGTGCTGTCTAGCATATTAAATTTTCATTTAAAGGGGAGGCCATTTCCCAAAGTTCAGGAGAACTCAAAAAGCACAATATAAGAATCTAATATAATAATTCTCCATTTTATTCATTCTTTAAATAGCATTAGTAATAAATGTAGGTAGATTAAGTCACTTATGATCCCAATATCTGGAGAAACTCACTATTTAAAGTTTCACACATAGCCTTCCAGGAATTTTTACACATAGTCTTCTTTTCATTTATAGCAGACCAGATAGACAGATGTAAAAGTAGACTTATTAGAAAATAGTACAAATAATAGCTAGTTCTGTAATGCCTTTTTCTTTAATTATGCACTACATACATGGGAACTATTTCTACTAAGGGATGCTGTTATAAAGCAAGATCCTAGACCTCAAGAAGCTCATGACTGATTTTGAGGAGTAAGACCAACACAGGTGCAAGAGTATAACCTTCATGATAGCGAAGATTTTGTTCCTTATTCATTATTAAAGCCCCTATATCACTCATGGAGAATCACTCAAAGTGGGAACTCAATCCATGCAGTGAATACACAAATGAGTGAAATGGCAACTTAAATATAGTAAACCACAAGCAACTGAAGAGGGTGACATGATTTGGGTTTAATTGGAACCGTCAGAGAAGCTTCACTGAGGACATGACTTAACTTGGACGTGGAAAGATGGATGGACCCAGAGAGGAGACAGAAATGCTGAGTTCTCCAGAAAGGCAACAGGAGAAAAGGCACGCGTGGGAAAGCACGTATCTTTTGGGAGTATTTTTGCAGAGTAGGGATTGGAGACCATTGTTGCCCCATACAACAAACATTGGCTTGTACTCAACTGTAGGGTGCCTTAAAGCTTGATAAGGAGAGTGTTTTAACTTTCAGAAAGAAGAGTGTTTTAACTTTCAGAAAGCCAGTTTGTACTTGCAATAAGCATGCTGTCCATAAAAGAAAATGTCTTTAATTTTCATATTCAGAATAAATTTCAGGTAGGAAAAGCTAAAAGCAGGAAACACTGGCAAGAGGAATAGTCTGACCATGAAATGAAATGGACCAATGCGTGGGCTAGCAGTGGTAAACAGAATGCATGCATGGACATGAGCAGAATCACACCAGAGTGGGCACTGTACCAAGAGTGAGAGAGACTCCGGGTCCTGAGACAGCAGGGAATGATTTATGGAGAGGGCTGAACTAACACATGTTGCAGCAAGTTCTAGGAGAAGCCGTGGCAGCAGCTCCGGGAAGAAGAGCAAGAACGTGTTAGCCCTGGATCCATTCTGTACTAACTGTGCAAAGCTGATGAGTTGATTTAACTTCTCTGATCTTCAGGGTTCTCATATCTATAATTAGAACTCTAAAACCACCCCATAACTTTGTACAAGGATCAAATAAACTAAATATTATTAAGGACTAGTGCATAGTAATCACTTCGTAAAGGCTGGCAACTTTGATCACCATATTACATATGGTAAATCAAGAAATTACTTTAGTCTCTTTAAAATTTTATTATGTAATATTTGATACATGACAGATTATATATTTTTGTACGTTTCATGAAGCAATATAGTAAACCAAGCACTTGTGAACTATCAACTTCAAAATGAAAACAGAACCAGTGTTTCTGAAGTCCCCTATGAGCTTCTTAGAGTCACTGAGGTCATTATGTTAATTTTTAAATAAATATTGAGTCATAATGTATAGACAAAAAAATGCAGCCTTCCTAAGGGTGGAATTCCATGAATTTTGACAAATATATAATATGCACCACTCTAATGTCAAACGTGACAAGCCTGTAACCATTACCCTCATAAAGATAGGAATTAATTCTATCACCCTAAGAGGTTTGCTCGTAACCCTTTATCATCATCCCAGCCACCCCAGTTTGTCTCAGGCAACCCCTGACTTGACCTATTTCATACATTTATGTTCCCCATTTTAGAACTTTGTGCAAATGAATCAGTTGTTCCTCAGTTCTTTGACTCAGCACAGTGTTTCTATGCATCCGTATTCTGTGTTAACAGTGTGTTCATCTTTACTGCCCAATAGACTATGCCATGGAGAATACGTCACCACAGATAACGTTTGGTTTGCTTGTAGTTTGGGTTATTGGAAATAAAGTTGCTATGCACATTCATGTACAAGGCATTTTGTGGATGTGTTTTCATTCAAACACCTACAAGTGAAAGTTTTGGGTATAGGAGAGATACAGATTTAATTTTGTAAGAAACCGCCAGATTATTTTCCAAAGTTTTTGTTTTGTTTTGAAGGGTGGGTGTTGTTGTTGTCTGCTTGGTTTTTAGATTTTGCTTTTGCTTTTTTATTTTTCCCATTTCTCTCCCACATAAAAGACATGAGAGATTTAGTAATCTCATATCCTTGCCAACACTGGGTATCTTAAAATTTTAATTTTAAACATTACAATTGGTATAAAATGGGGAACTCATTGTGGTTTTAATTTTCATTTGTCCATGACCAATTATTATATTCATCTTTTCATGTGTGAAATACATCTTCTTTTCTAAAGAGTCTGTTAACAAAGTCCTTTGTTAATTTATTTCTAAAAGTCTCTTTGTTTTCTTATAATTGACTTGTAGGTCTTATTTATAAATTCTGAATGCAAGTCCTGTGTCAGATATATGCATTGCAAATATTTTCTCCAGACCTTGACTTCTCATTTTATTTTCTTAAAAGTGTCTTTTTAAAAGCAGAGTTCTAATTTTTATAGTATATTGTCTTTGCTTTGTAGTTTGTGCTTTTTGTGACTTAAGAAATTTTTGTTTACCTTAAGATCATCAAGATTTTCCCTTCATTTCTTTTTCCTCTTAGATGTGTAATTGTTTAATCAAACGTCAGATAAATAGGCATTAGTGTCTCCATTTCAAAATTACTGGAAAAGACAAATTGAGGCAAAGGTGATAAAAATGCACATTAAAGCCGTTCACTCCTGTCCAACTTCCTATTGCCTGACCTGTGGAGCAGGGAACAGCAGCAAATAAAAGTGAGACTCAGAATTGGAATTCCAGAAATCTAATGACTGATATTCTGTACTTGGGTTGTGTGACTTTGTGTACATAACTTCACCACCTACCGACTGGGTTTCCCACTTGTTAAATGAGGGGTTAGAATGGAAAGTGTCTAGGTTTGCTGCACCTGTAATTTTACAAGTAAGCAAAGCCCAATCTCCTTTAAGGTGGGCTCTTGGTCAATCTCAGTGGGCTCTGGAAACTTCTCATATATATTGGAAATGATGTGTAAGCTCCTCCAGCCTGTGAAGAGGGAGACAGGCATTTCTGTGCCATTTTACCTGGGCATGTAATTCCTACCCACGTAATTACATTCTGCATGACTCCCATTTCCCCTGGAGTTTAGTTGGGATGGATGCTCTGGGCTCCTGAACCACAGCCAGCTTTTCCTTTCTCAGCCATTCAGATCTGCGTCATTAAACAATCACACAGCCAGTCCTGGAGGTGGCCTCTGTGTGGGGTGCCAGCACAAGGATTCTCTGAGGATGCTTTAATTGAGGCAGCTTTGAATCTAATTCCTCTGAATGGACATGTCTCAGGGCACTCCCTCCAAGTGCTGAGAAGAAACCCAGGGCCTGGGCAACACCAAGAACAATGATGTACTTAAGGGCACAAGTTTGAAGAAAAAAATACCTATTTTTTTTTAATTTTAAGGGTAATGAAAAAATATAGTTCCAGCCAAAATCAAATGTAAGCCTGTGTTTATTTCCACGAGGTTGCTACTTCAGAGGTAACCTTGCTAATTAGATTTTTTAAGGTGATTTTGTTATTAGATCTTTGTTAATGAGCTTTCACCATCACAACTTGCCTGCAGCCTCCCCAGGATGCCCTGGAAGTCTACAAATGAGAAAGCAGGGAGAGGTGTCTGCATGGGAGACACTCACTCGTTATGCATGCAGCAACCACACCTGCTTTTATTATACTAGACGCTTCGAACACTGAAAGTCCAATGGACATCTGTGTCTTTCTGAAGAAACTGATGGTCCAAGTAGTTCAATGACAATATGGCTAAAGAGGAGGAATAATTAGGTGGCAGAGAAACTATTACCTGTAACCTAATCTTTCCTTATGCTGCTGCTATGCGAATAGTGGTTCAGGAATTTCTTCTAATCCCCTCCCATCCAGTGTTTGTTTTTTTTTAAAAAAACAAAAGTATTTCCCATCTCTTTCTGCCTTATGGATAACATTGTCTAATCATCATCCAGAAAACCATGATGTGTTGATGAAGCTTGATTTCAGCAGCCCACACCTTCACTGTCTTGCCTTCATTCTCAAGTAAGTCCTCATGACACCCAGGCATAAAGGCCAACCACAATCAATCTTTCATACACAAGGGCACAGTACACAATGCTTCCAGAGAGGTTAGGATTATAAACTGTAGACAGACATCAGTACCTCAAACAAGTCCAACCCCTAATGCTGCAGAGAATAATGAACTTGCTGGTTTTACAAATTACTTTAATGGCAAAATAATGAAACAACAGCTTTCTTGTTTCTTTCTTTCTTTCTTTTTTTAAAGAACAAAGACCCTCTTATCGGTACTATATCTGGCAAAAGTTTCTAATTCAGAATCGCTCTTAAAATGAAGAGCAGAATTGTGGTTTATTGTGTCTCAGAAATATCCCCCCTTTCATCTTTCATCATGTTGTCTTTGTTTATCTTATCATCTGTTATGTCTACTATAACTGCTTACGATTTGTCTTTTCCTTTCACTGAAGTTTGTAAAGGTGCCTACTGCAATAAAGCAGAGGTCACCAATAAAATGTTATGCCAATAGCTTAAATGTTCATAAAGCTATTACATTTTTGCAGTGAAATTTATCTTATCCTCTGATGGGCGGAAAGGCAGTTTGTAAGGGAAAAAGAAGAAACAAAAAAATTGATGGTCTCAATTGAACTACTACACTAAGTATATTACCATGAACTGCTCATGGATTATTATTTATTTTTTGGCCAATTTTCTAAAATGTAAATACCTGTCTCATTTAATTCAAAAAATATTACATAAAATAAATGAAATCATAATTTATTCCTTCAAAATTATTCACTGAAGTCTTATTACACACACATATACACACAACCAAACACAAACATACACACTATTGTTGGAACTTTCCTGAGTAGGATATGGGTCCTGCTGTCAAATATCTTAAATTTCAGAGAAGATAAAATGTAGGCATGGAAGTAAAACTAGGGAAATACAGGGGCAAAATGTATTCAAAGGGTTAATGGGATCTCCACGGAGACATGATGGGATAAGCATCACGTGGGGTGGACTGTATCACACGTAGGGATGATTGTGTCAAAACAGTGTTTTGAGAAAACTCTTTTGGAAATGATGTACTGACAGGAGTGAACAATGGGGGAGACTGGCACAAATGTAGTATTTCTGAAAGTGCTTTGCATAGCTGAGTGTACAGTGTCAACAAAACATGTGGTCATCATTACAAACCAGCTCAAAAACAGACAGCCTCTGGGAATAGACTGAGTCAGAAACCCGAGGCCCAGAGTGTTGGTCATGAAACTATTGGTGAGTTCATGGACAAATCATTCACCTCTTTCCAGTCTCACTGGTTGTGGATGGGGTTCTCCTCTTCCTTTTCTTTCTTCCCAGGATTATTCAGGGAATCAATTTGCTTTGACAATTTTAGTGGAGGGGGTATTGAGGGATGGTGATGGTCGTGATAAGTATGATGACACAAGTATTTAGAATATGGCAAAGAAAGAAAATGAGAATTGTTGACTACCATACAGAGCTATGATTTGGCAGATAATGGCCCAGACAAACTGTAAAGACAGCAATATTTATAAATACCTGGTAATCTCCTTTTCACTCCAGATAATTATGATTTCCCCAATGCTCTTTTCCACACACATACATGCAATTACTCTTATTTAAACTATTTTCTCCATCTCAGTAAATTCTTTCCTATAAAAGAAAACTTAAAAACACAATCCTAACAATGGGACACATGGAAATCATGTAGAATTCCCCTTGAGGATATTTTCACTTCAATATTGAAAATCTCCAAGGACATATACTTTAATACTTAATGCTGTTCTTCTTTTTTCCTTCAAACATTGTGAAGCTAGTGGTACAAAGTTGAGGTCAGCAGGCCCAAGCAAGACTTCTAATATTCCTCTTTACCTCTGCCTTATCTCAGAAGCAGGCCCCCCATGGACCATGCTCCACATAATAAACACTTAAGAGACACTCAAATTTGCAGGGTCAAAGGAAAGTTATTGCATTAGTGTCCTGGGCTGCAGCACAAAATTGCAACACATTTGTTGACTAAAACAACAGAAGCATTTATTCCTTCATAGTTCTGAAGGTTAAAGGCATCATCAGAAACACAGTTCTTCTGAAAGCTCTGGGAAAAAAATTCTTCCTTGCCTCTTCTAGTATTTGATCTTTCCAGATGTTCTTTGGCATCACTACTGTATTTGTTTGTTAACATTGCCATAACAAAGTACAAAAGAACAGGTGGCTTAAATAAGAGAACTTATTTCCTCACAGTTCTAGGGGCTGGGAAGCCAAGGTGTTGCTTGGCTGGTTTTATTCTGCTTGCTCTCTCCTCGGCTCACAGACAGCTGGCCTATCCTTCTCTTCTTTCCTCTGCATTTTTCAGGGTCCTCACATTTTCTTTTTATAAAGATAACAATCATGTTACATCAGGACTTATCCACACGACTTCATTTAACTTTGCTTATCCTTATAAAGGCCCTAACTGTAGTGGCATCCTGAGATATTAGGGGTTAAAATTTCAGTCCATGGATTTGGGTAGGACACAATGCTGCCCATAGCAACTTCAGTCTCTGCCTCCGTCTTCATTTTTTGCCTCTTCTCTTTTCTGCCTGTGTTAAATATCTCCTTCTGCTTTTGTTTTATAAGGATCATTTTCATGTAATTTACAGCCCAACTAGATAATGAATGAGTATATGCTAATACCCAAATCCTTAATTATATCTGCAAAGGCCCTTTTCCAAATAATGTCACCTTTACATGTTCTGAGGAATGGGGAGTGGTCATAGCTTCTTGGGAGCTATCATTAAACCACTACAGGTTATGTTCTACTATGATATTGCTTACCCATAAACCTTGCATTCTGTTTCTTTATTAATATAAACCATCATATTTCAATTAAATCAAGAGAACATTTCCTGGGAAGGAAGAATGACTCTAAACAATGACAGCCATAGAATACCTGAAAGTATTTTAGCTTGTTTGGTACTTTTAAATGCTGTCTTTTACACCAAAGATTCAGACAGCATGAAGTCTTCTGTTTTGGGGGTCAGATAAAACTAGTCTTTCTATACCTGTATTAAGAGAAGTGTTAGCAGGCAAAATATGAAATGATATTTATGACTGTGGCTGAAATATTATTACTTTAGTGTTATTTCATTATTTAAAAATGTGTAAATGTTTAAAATATATGTAGGTCATCTATAAATTAACTTAAATTCTCTTGATTAAACTACTTAAACATTGGGAAGAAAAAAATGCCAGACTATACTAATCTCTTTTAAGATAATACTATTTAATTAACAAATATTTATTGGGCTGGAAAATATTATATGAATATATTATTAAAAATTAATATTACCTAGGGATTCTATAGATTCTTATTTTATTTAGGAAGTATCACATTGTTTTGAACTAGAACTTAAACCATGATGTCTTCATTCAACAGGTTTATCAGGTTACCAATCCTGATATTTAGGAGGTAGGGAAATATTAGGGAGTGATTTAGAGTGGCCAGAGGAAAGAGTTCTTGACAGACTGTTATGTAAAATAAGAAAATCCAGGGCTATTTTAATGTAGTCCTAGATTATCATGCTTAAAAATTTGCATTGCATCTTTTAGGCAGGAGGACAGCATTGAACATGTCATTAAAACAAGGAGAATGTTGCATAATCTACCCTAGAAATGTAAATGTACATCTTGCAAAAATTTGCAAAGCTATTAGTAAAATTGATATTAATATGTGATGATCACATAGTACATAAAAAGACCTAAAATTATTAAAAATATACTATGTGAAAATGTCTGTTCCTTCCTAATAATTCAGTAAATTTGATATAATCTTGATTGATATAATTTCTGTCTATTTGCTTTTAACTATAGGAGCTACATCTATATTTCAAATGGAAAAATGAACATTACAAATAACCAGCAGTGTAAAATAATGTAGTAAAGGAAAAAAGATACAAAACATTAAAGGGTATTATACTATAAATTTGCTGCAGTTAAAATGGTTTCTCCCTAGCCTGGAAAGGCTACAAGGTCAATGAATCAGAACCAGAGAAAGTCTACAAATAATCATGAATATACATAAGAATTTAGTATGTGATGAAGCCATTATTAAAAACAGCTTTATCCTTAACTCTTTGTCAGAAAACTACTGATTAATCAAAGTAAAACATGAAAAAAGGACATGAAAAAATACTCCAAATAATAATGAAACATCTTAAAATGTTTCAGGGAGAAAGCTTTCTAAAACAAGTTAAAAAAAAAAAAAAGAAAACAAAGCAAAAACTCATAAGCCGTGAAAGAAATTTTAAAAAATCTGATAAGAGATATCACTAACAAGTAAAACTATCAACTAATAAAAGAGATCTGTTATTTTTTATAAATGAATAATATATTAAGTGTTGCTTAAAATCAATACTTATAGATATCTATAATTATAGAAGATGCTTATTTACATGTTATTTAATTTCTTACAGACAAAAATATATAGGCTCGCCGCCTGTGGCTCAAGCGGCTAAGGCACCAGCCACATACACCCAAGGTGGCGGGTTCGAATCCAGCCTGGCTCGCCAAACAACAATAATGGCTGGAACCAAAAAATATCCAGGTGTTGTGTCAGGCACCTGTGGTCCCAGCTACTTGGGAGGCTGAG